>NC_141496.1:65959467-66617550 GCF_009769465.1 Tauraco erythrolophus
TCCCTTCTCCTTCGCCTTTTTTTTTTTTTTTCTGTTGCAAGTGAAACGTTTGGGATTGCTCCACGCGTGGCCAGGCGACAGCAGGGTGAAGTCGAGGGGTACAAGGTGTCCCAGAAGCCATGGAGGGAGGGGGCTGAGGCCTGTGCAGGGCAGGTGTTGGTCAGAGAGCACCAGGCTGCTGCTGGGGAGGTTGCACCAACCGAGGAAATAGGGGCTTTTGCCAGTCGATTCATGTCCTTTTATTGTTTTCATGGTAAAAAAGCCCCGTGCATCCTTCTGAAAGCGCGAAATGTTGTGTCCCAGTACGAAAAGCAGCAATTTCATTCCTCGTAGTTACCACCACGGCAGATGGCTAGATGCGTGAGTGTTAACAAAATCTAGGAACTGCACTTTACAAACTATGTCCCAGAATGCAAAAAACCACATTGTTCGTATTTAGTTCTTGCCAGAAACATATGCCGTGACAGACAATGTGAAAAACCGCTTTGATTCAGAGAAAGGGTGTTACAAACCGTGTTCAAAGGGCTACACAGGTTATTTCACACAGGGCTTGCGAATGTTTTTGCGATCCCTCTGGTGGCCTTTCCTGGCATCTGCTGTGCTGTTACCAACCATGAACTCCAGGAAACCCAGGAACATTTTGAAATCTATCTTGGAAATGCAGGAATCCGGGCATGAAATGCCCAGGTGTGAATGTTCTGGAACTTCAGAGGAGTTAAGATCTGGATGCCCACAATGGGATGCCGTCTTTAATGAGCTGACAACCCAGATCTGAACACCCCTGATACCTGTCAAGCTGTGAGTGTACGTTTCAGTGAGGGATCGTCATGAGTTTGTGGTATTGCTTGGAGGTACTTTTGAATCTGAATATACCTAGAATATGTTTTTGATATGTTTGTGTGAAAACAACCAAAACCTCCTGGGATGGGAGTGGAGTGGTGAAACTGAACCAGTTCTTCCTCTTCTTGTTGAGGTTGGTTGGTTGTTTCCCCCCCCCCCGCCTCTGTATATTGGAATACAGAAAAACGGGCTGGAGCCCTGACCTGAGCTCTCAGCAGGAGTGCCACTCCCTCTGAATACAACTGGCTCATTGATGCCCAGAAAGTTGCAAATTAGTAGGGCTGCAGTGAAGAAGGAGCGGTGCTAAAGGCGGGTGTGACTTACATGGTAGAAGAGCTGCTCCTTTTCTAGGTGATGGAAAGCAAATTCTGCTTTCCTTGACTCCCACACAGCTCTCTCGTTTTCAGCAGGCTTCTCAGCAGCGCCTCTGCAAGCCTGTTCTTAGGTGCAACGGAAAGCAGTTGCAACGAAAAATAATAATTTTCTCTTTATTATTCCCACACCTCAGAGGCAATTCTGCTTTCACTGAACTGAATGGAAATTTGTAAGAATGATGTTTAGATCGTCTGCAGTGGCACAGTTCGTGTGGCATTTGGTTCAAGTTGGTTCAAGTTCCTGTGGCCCTGCCCGTCTTCAGTGAATATCAGCTTTGTGTTGTGGTTTTCACTGAAGTGACATCTACTGACTTGGAGAAGAACCATGGGAGAAAATAAACTGCTGATAGCAGTTTTGAATGACGGGCTTGGGAGCTTAATGCGCATGTTTATAGAGTACATCTCTTTCAATCTCTTTAAGATTAGGATTTTTTCCTCATGTAACTTGAGTTAGGACAGCAATCTTTTCAGTCTGGTGGCTTTAATGTTTTTAACTTCACTTTTTATTGTATTGTGACAAAAAGTGAAAACAATCTGCTGGTTTACATCTCACAGCATTACCTGCTGGTGCAAAATGTCTGAGGCTTTCACGTCTATTCCACACCTCCGCTGAGACTGCGCCAGTCTTGATCTGTTCGAATGAGAGCCGCTACTGCGAGCAATGTTTCTGACTTCTCCATCTCCTCACTCCCGTTTTCCCGTTTCTCAGGCGTGCTTTCCAGGAACTGTGTATACGGGAGAGAGATTCCTAGAGTCCTTCCTTATTTCTAAAGAAATTTCTGTCTCTTGAAGTCATCACAAAAGTACGTAAGATTTTCAGAAATTCTTTTGAGGCTCAGGAAGGTACAATCCTTTTCTTGTGCTCAGTTTAAGAAAAGTCTCTGTAGTCTTGGTCTCGTCTGCTTTAGTGCTACGTTTGAGGATTAGTGGTTCTCCCAAGCAGGCTGCCCTTGCTTTTGAATTAGCCAGGCCCAGCACGGAGCTCTTGATCTGGTCATGGTGAATACGTTTTTGGGTACGCTTGGACCAACATGGTGAGTTTCTGTTATTTCAAGGATTTGCTACAATGTCTGTGGCTTTTTTGACCTAATAGTGCAAGCCTTTTAAAGCCATAGTACTTTTTTTCTCCTTGCAATTACCCATTCTGAGACTCTGTAGAGCACAGGATTATTGCATTATAATACAAGGTATTAATATAGCGGCAAAGCAGTCTTCCTTGCTGGTTTCCTCCTATCACAATAACATTGTTTCATAATGTGTGTACTGGAATGAAAATGCTCATAAATGCAGCAAGAATATTTGCTAACTGCAGGTATTTTTAGAGTGCCGATCCCTCTAATATCAAGGCAGATGTAACAACAGCCATCTGTGTACTTCTGTGAGTCTGTGCTACGTTTAGTTTGTTGATGGACTGGAGAGTGATTTCTGATTATGATTCATGCACTATTAAAAGGGAGGAAGTGGATGTCGAAATGACAGGAGAGACTAGGAGCCGAAGTTCATAAATAATCGTGGCATCTGACAGCTGATCCAGTCTCAGTGGAAACTGTGAGAACAGTGCTAAGCGCTGGATCTCGGTGAATGGTCACAGTAAGGTGGGAGAAGGAGCTGTGGCTTTATTCCGATTTTCCTTCCAGTTGACTTACAGTAGTGGATGAAAGGCCTCTTGTAAAGAAGCACTTTTGAATCTTCCTCCAGACCTTGATGGGGTTTGCCTTTTTATTTTATCCTAAGGTACAGACTTTAAGCTACTTCCCTTCCCCCAGAAAAAGATATTGATCTATGCGTTTCTTACTGATTGAAGAGTGTTAATATTTTAAGTATTCCATAAAGAAGCTCTGTTGTGCCAGAACTACTAGACAAATACTGTTACAGAACTGTGTGTAAGTGGTGGTATAATTTAACTGTGATTGCTGAGACATCACATCAGGTTATTTTTCTCCAGAGAGTTGGTGCTGACTTGTACTTGGTAACACACAAGATCATTTTATGAAGCATAAGAGCGTGGGTAAAACAGGTGTCTTAAAGGTGGTGGTAGGATGGGATTTAACCTGAGCCTTGCAGGTGAGCCTTAGGTGCGATTTCCTAAATCCGACAACGAAGTCGATAGATAACTTCTTTGTGAACTGGTATTCATCTGAGATTAACTTAGGGACTAATGCCATTACGGAATTGTGGCCTGATGGTACGTTTTCCTTACAGATGTTTTTAAACAGGAAGCTGAGTCTTCAACTTAATTTGCGCAAGTCCTTGTTTCCTCTGAAAAATACTAACTTTTCTTTGTAAATCCAAAAGATTCCCAAGCTGGAAGAGCCTTCAGTACTTTCCATGGGAAACATTCATAGACTCTTCAAAAATATTTTTGTAGAGCCCTTCACACATCCTCCTCAAAATCCCTCCTTTTTTTTTTCTCAACAGCTCTGTTGGCAGTGTAATTTCTTTGACTGCCAAAACACCCTTTGGAAATCCAGTTGCTAAACTGCTGTGCAACTTTGGACAAGGCATCTTTAACTTACTTGCTGTCAAATTCCAGCAAAGTGGGAAAAGCTGCTTCTTTTTTTCTGTTCACATTCTTAATTAGAATAGCATAGTTCAGCTGGAAGGGATCATCTAGTCCAACTGCCTGACTCCTTCAGGGCTGACCAAAACTTAAAGTGTGGTATAGAAGGGTGTTATCCAAATGCGTCTGAAACACTGACAGGCCTGGGGCATCGACCACCTCTCCAGCAAGCCTGTTCCAGGGTTTGACCACCCTCTCGGTAAAGAAATGTTTCCTCATGTCAAGTTTGAACCTCCCTTGATGCAGCTTTGAACGATTAATTAGCTACTTGTGCTTGTGAGTAGAAGTTTATCCTTTTGTTTAGACGCCATCCCATTATCTAGAGCTGTGAAACAGGTGGTGACTTGGTGGTGTCACAGGGGTGTGCAGGCAGCTGTCTGTGTTCTGTTACTTGGTGTTCAGCGTTTGAAGTCAGCACCCAAAGTTGTGAGCTTGGTTTGGTAAGGTGTATGCCTCTTCCTCAGGGCTTGACCTGGTATCACTGAAGTAAACAGATGGTTTCTGCTGACGCGCTAAAGATTTGAATTCGGGCCTGTTGCGCTTCCGGGGTCCACGAGTGTAAGGGGTCTGGTTTCACATGACTCGATGTGTGACAACATCATAATTGGTGACTATAAGGGCTATATCTGAGTGACAAGCCAGTATTTAAAAACCACGAGAGCTGCTGAACTGAGCCAGACTAAGGCATGTGCAGTCTGGTGGTCTGTCTCGGGTGGTGGCCAAAAGTGCAGGACGATCAGCTTATTTTTTAGAGCCTTGTGATGGGGGATGTGCCTCTTGGATGAGATGATCAAGGCCAGGGCCAGATGTTTCCCATTCTTCTGCTGGAAAGAGATAACTTTTCCAGGCTCAAAGAGTGGATAACAGAGAGAAAAGAAACATGGTGTCTCAAGGAAAGTATTGAAGTAAGAATCTTCTGCAGATTTTTGCTTGGCTTTACTCCATATTCCAGTCTGCCCTAGTCAGACTGGAGTATCTGGGCATCTGATGACAGCAGTTCCTTAGGGAGTAGTACAGGAAATGGCACAAACACTTGATTTTTGTTCCGCATCCTTGATTTTAGATGGGGAGAATGGCCTCTCAGCTCTGCAGGAATGTAGCTAGATCTTTGTACAGGGGAAGTATAACTAAAAAAGTTTAAGGGATGCAATGCGAGAGAGAGACAAATGTGCTCGGGCTCATCCAGTGATGGCTGTCCTTCCGCTCAAGGGCTGCGAGTTGAGGAGGGTGTGATGAGCAATGGGGGAGTGGGTGAAGAAGCTCAAAGGCAGAGGATTGCTGGCAGCCAAGGGTATGCCAGTCAGGAGAATGTCTTGCCGCCACATCTGGTACCACTTTCAAGTATCTTGTCCCTGTGCTATTGTTTATGTGGTGGAAGTGAGCTGAAAGTCATGGTAGCCCACATGGGCAGAATGCTGTTCTAAAAATCCCGTGGTTTATTACTTCCATCTGTCTGCCTTAGATTCACTGCACAGAAGTACATGACCTAGACCAAGCTTTTCAGATGTATGGTTACTCTCAGGAGAATGATGTAATTGGCTTTGCTACAACGGGCAATCAGTTAGAGCTACCAGAAGCAAGAAATCTCCGCTAAATGTAGAAAATCAGCCTGGACATTTCCATGTTTAAAAAAAAAAAAAAAAAGTCTTATTGCAGAAGTTAAAAGTTAAGCTAACTTGATCATCTTGCAGTGGGGAAGTTTTATATGTCTCTATAGTTCCTCTTCCATCATCTCCTGATTCACAACTTTTCTGGTAGTCGTTTTCAGGATCTTAGCAAGCAATTATGGGTCCGTCACATGCTGTTGGTGACTGGGTGTGCCAGAGGCACCTGTACGTGTGTATGAGCAGGGAGACAAGGGGCTGTGCTCTTTGCACTCTGAAGACTGGCACAGCAGAGGTTGGGAATGAGAGCAGCCTGGAGCTGTGTGACCAGAGCCATTTGTTCTGTGAACTTGAATAGATCACTCAAGGTTGCATCTCAGTTTTGCGGTTAGGAGGCCTTCGTGCAAGGAAGGTGATTTTGTTCCAGGCATTTGCTGGTGTTTGCTCCTGTTTTCCTTCATCTGCAGAACCCATCATCAGGGCCTCTCCAGGCTTTAGGTGCCAACAGTCCAGAGTTTGCAAGTTAAGTGTTTGTGTCTCTGCCTCTAAATAAAATTTGGCTGATGCTTGGTATTGAATAGTTTTGCTTCTTTTCAGACAGATCTTTTGCACCTATTTCTGTGTTACAATTCCCCTGGGTACACCTTGCCCTTCTGAAAGCATTTCTGTGCCTGTTAATGAGACGCAGAAGCTCTGAAATCTGCACATGGAGTCCTGGTCCGTTCAGAGTGAGGCAGCAACTATTTGCTGTTTTCTGAGGGAACAAAGTATTTTCCACTGTAGAAGCAACTTTCCTGTCACAGATGCAAATAACCTACAGGTAAGGATCCTTTCCTAAGGAAAATGAATCAGTTGTTTCTGGTGTTCCTCTCCCAGTTAATGAAGAAGGACAATGTTTGGTGTAGCATCATTGCCAGGCAAACAGCAGCAACAAAAATCCATTAGGAGTTATTCCAGGAAATGCTGGGTGGTGTATGCCTCTTGGTTATTACTTTGAAGTGAAGATTGCAGTTTCCTGCCTTCCAGAATTATTTTGAAACACAGCTCTTGTTTCAAATGTGTTTTGTGATCTTCATAGTATATCCAAAAGACACGTATTGTGCCTTTTCCATCTGCGTAATTGATTTGTTACTTAATTGTAGTAACTAATTAGAATGTGAAGTCCAGAGAGAGTCAAGTCATCCGATATTTTTTATTAGCAAAAGGTTGCTGGATCTTCTTGTCACTTTGCGGCCGTACTAGTTTGTGTTGTAGGATGTGTTGGTACTGCCTGTACTGTTGATGTTTACAGCTCAAGCACTTCAAATCCGATTCAGTTGCTGGCGTTTCCTGCGTGGTACTGGGGTTCAGCACTCTAGAAAGCTCTTTGGGTGACGGACTCTGGAGGGGCCTGAATAATCCCTGGCTTAGTAATGTGTGCACTGGCTGCACGGTTCCTGTGCTTGCCATTTATGTAGTGTTGGATAAAAACTCTCAGAAGCAGAATTTGCCTCATGCTGAGGCGTTATGCGTTTGGTCTGAGACTTTTCTGATCTCCTTACTGGACTCAAAATCCCCAAGGAGAGGTTTTCTTATGAGGAACCTTAGCTTCTAAATGAGTCAGAAAACTACCTTTGGTACTGTTGTGCTTGAGATCCCTGTGTGGGATTGATCTTGCGTAGGATTGTTTTTTTAATGACTGTGACGCAGAAAAAAGGAAAGTGCTGATAATTGCTGCTGACGACACTAAGTATTTCCAGTACAGGGGAGGACCTGAATATCTGACAGCAAAAGCCGCATGACCTCGAGGATGGGGCTAAGAACAAGGGCTGAAATTAAGTAGTAAGGAGTGAAAGATCATGCAGATGAGGACTTAATAACAAAAACTGCTGCTATGATCTAAGAGTCTGTTAATTGTATGAGGGGGGTGTCACAGAACACAACTAGTGTGTGAGCAGGCAAGAATAAGGCCTCTTAATGCTGTATTTGCATATGGGACCTGTGAGCAAATGAATTGACACTGAAGAAGTTCAATAAAGATGGAGAGGGGATATGAAGATACCTGTTCTGTAAGGCAAAACTAGGTGATCATGGTGTGTTTAGTCCACGAAATGATGGTGGAAGGGGGAAATACAGTCTTTCCTTGCCCAAATGAGAGGATTAAGCACCAGGAAAAAGAAATGCTTTGGCTTGAAGAGATTGCTGATGCGAGAACAGATTGATATAAATTGAAGCAAATTAAAAGATAGGTCGTAACTGCTAACTGCACTCAGACTCTGGCAAAGTCTCATGCTATAAGATGGCTGAGCATACAAGCCAAGCTACTTTAAGATTGAGCTTGATAAGTTTCTAAACCGTCTAATGACATTATAGTCTTTGAGAGCAAAAACTGCTGGAGTTTCCAGAGATGATCTTACTTTGGTTTGCCTGTAAAAAGTAGACAGACACAGTTGTCTCAGCAGTCGCAGTAGTGTCTTTTATTCTGCTGAGTTTTAAAAGGAGACATTACCAGGAGATGATATGTTAGGGCAATCCAAAGCTTTTTTTTTTTTTTTGAAGGAGTGCTATTCGGAATGTATGGCATTGAAGGGGAAAAGAAAGAAAAGTAAAAGAAAAATCCTAGAGAGGAGTTTGTTCAGATTGTATGTTCCATGTGAATTTATCTACATATCTGTGTTCTCACCTTATCTGGTGTGCTTCTCCTCCTAACACTGACAAATCTACTAGCAGTGTGAAAACTATGGTGAAGCTCATCTGCCATTTGGCTGATGAAGAAAAAAAGAAGTCTCCTTGAAAGAATGTGTTTACCAGTGGATAAAAAATACCCGACTTTCTTTTTTTAGCCTCTCAACTACTTACTGGCAAAATACAGATGATGTGCTATTGTCTGTCAGTCTTGATGAGTCAATCCTATGAAGTGGTGTGTTTTTCTTTGCATTCTACTAGAAGTTTGACAGAGGATTTTTGAAAGCTAAATTGGCTGAGGGGGTGTACTGGTGAAATCGATACCTTCTGTAGAAAAAGGTGGCAAGCTGTAGGAAATAGTTCAACAGGACAGAAATGAAATGAAGAAAGGAAGCGTGCCCATGTAGTGGGCCTGCAGTGAGCTCTCATTTGAGTGATCGTTGTTAATCAAAGAACTGATCATGCCCATGGAGATGCTTTTATAATTGAAGTGAGAGGCTCTTGAGATTTCCAGGCAGTTATGATACAACATAATGCTTTTGAAGGGGAAGAAATTTGGCTAGGCCTGGTATTTTGTTGTCTGCTTGGACAAGAGAGCACAGACAGCACGTGGATGTTTTACTCTACCAAGGTGATTACAGGACAATGTCTCCTGCCTGTCACAGCTGTCTTTCTGAAGGAACAGAAGTTACTTACAAGCTACCTGCATGTTGCTATACCCTTCACCAAGATTTACTTGCTTCCAGGTTAGAATGGAAAATAACTTCAAATGTGCATGATTTAGTCTTAGGGAAAAAAAAAGAAAATTTAAAAATGGTGGGATGGAAACCGAAGAAGGTCCCACCCACTTAGGAGGATGAAGTAAATGTCTGCAGTTTTCATGCTGATAGTCTCATTTAATCAGAGACGAAAATCAGCCTAGACTTCAACATACAAGGATAGAGTGTGGCTGGAGAATAATCATATCTAAAGAGACAGTGGTACAGGAAATCTTTGGGAGTAGAATCATAGAATCATAGAATCATAGAATCGTTAGGGTTGGAAGTACCAGAAATCGTTTTTGGTGTGGTTTGTGTCTTGCTCTCTCAGAGATTCTGCTTCTTTTTCCATTTTCATTAATTCATATCTGCTTTCTCCCGGGAGCTTTTTACTGTTAATAAGCTTGAATAAACACAGGGTGGAGAAGATTTCAGGCCATCTGGAGAAGAAGTCTTTTCTAATTTGCATGTATGACATACAGAGGTCTGTTAGCTCTTTGTCTCTCGAAAGACTCCTGTAAGACAACTGTAGGATATACGTGCAGAATTTCTACAGTAAAAACTGCATTAAGTAGAATCTTGTAAGCTTTTCACACAGAGCAAATGCAGAAACGTTCTTTGCCTCTGAGTCTTTCTGCTTTTGATTGCAGGGCTAAACAAACCTGAGATCTCACCCGCGCGCACACCTCATTATTCCCAGCCAATTCCCAGGCAACAGTTAGCTCGCTGGTACCAGGAATCTTGCTCGGAATGTGGCTTTGGCATCCCCAGTGCTTTCTGTCCTGCTCGTCAGCTTTGCCGTTCTACCTGCATCTTTGCTGCGCGTGGCTGTGTGCGGGTGGAAGAGCGTTATTGCCGTACACGACACCATCTGATGTTTGGAAAGCACTGACAACCGAAAACAAACCTGTGCAGCCATGAATCAGAAAATGCTAATTTTTGAGGGGGTTAAAGACACCTGTTGTGTTGGATGGTGTGAGTCTGGGAACTCAGCTGCCCAAACACAGATGCTGGGTGGAGTGCTCCGAAACTCTTGTTGCAACATCCAACTGGAGGGTGACACGAAGGTGAGACCTTGATGCGCACCTGAAGCCCTGGGTGACCAGGGAGTGCCATCTGCCAGCAGAGTGGGGAAATACTCTAAAGCGAGTAACGGTGCAGTTAAAAGGCCCTTGGCAGGCTCTTTCCTCATTGACCTCATAGTTCGCTTCATGTTCCAACTCAGACTTCGGTGTGCGTTATGAATTTGCCTGGGCTCTGCTGTGATACAGAGAGATACCTGGACCCCAGAAGGGACCTGTCCGGCAGGTGATCTCTGCCTGCTCCGTGCAGGCGGTCATCACTGAGTTAAAGACAAAGCCTGGCTGCTTGACCTGTGCGTGTTGGCTATAGCAGTGTTTTCTGGCACGGTTTTTGATCTTGCTGAGTCCAACCCTTTTGATCCATGCCCCCTGGAGGGTGCTGCTGCCTCTCCCTCACCGTGCCAGCACTTCAAGCAGAGCCAGATTTGACTCTGAAACTAGGAACTGCTCTGGGCCTGCCTGACTCTGCACAGTCACTCAGGTGTCTCTCTCTGCATGCGATGTCCTGGGAGGGCTTGTTTGGTTGGGGTTTGTGCTGCAGGTACCTGTGATGGTCTCAAGCCAAGGAAGGGTGTCTTGTGGGACCTGGGAGACCTCAGGGCCCTCGTTCCGGCTGGCCTGGTGGGTTCCCTGGGCTGATAGTGAGGCACCAGTGTTTTTTACAGGCACCATCTACTGGCTAATGGAAGTGAAATGAGGCAGTGTTTTGTTAAGAGAGTCCCTCTGTCACGACAAGGAGTGGTGGAACCACCTTAATCAACAGGTGAAGAGTGGAGAGCAAGTAGGGAAAGCTGGAGTGACACTGAATATGGGTCTTAAAGCTAAACTTAAACTGACAACCTTAAGACTTGTCAGAAGAATGAAATTTCATCAAAAGTCTTTCCTGGCTTCAAAAAGTCCATTGCAGGTTAGTTGATGTTATCTTGCTAGGAACCTGTGAGCCTCAGTTCTAGTCATATCTTGCATCCTTTTGTGGTATTTTTTAGCTTGGTTGGGCTTGTCTCTAGAAAACAGCGTTTTTAAAGAAATCAAAGAATTGAGAAGGTTTCTGTGTGCACTTACAGTATGCTCTCCTCCCTATGTGCCCATCAATGCTGTTCCTCATGATTGTTCTAGCTACAAAAAATTAAAAAGTCAGGGATGCTAATTCCTCTCCTGGATATCTCTCCTCTTTTTTTTCAGCTGTAGTTTGATGTTATGAGAACCCCAAAGAGTTGTTTATGCTCTTGACTAACTGCATGCCGGCTGGGTCACAGAAGTGTTGAGAGCTATGCCAGTGTGAATCGGAGGCCGGAAAAAGAAGGATTTGTATGGGGTTGTTCTTATCTTAGGTGATACCTATGTGCAGTTCCAAATGTCAGAAGATTCCTTTGCACAGATCCTTAGATTTCGTTTAATTTGCTATTAAATGATCCTGTGGGCTTGCAGAACTGCTAGTGCATTTCCTTACGTAGGTGAAATAATTTTACTTTTTTCTTGCCATACTCATTATGAAAGTGCGTATGGCAAAGGAAATCACGAAAGAGAGAGATGTAAATGCATAAGCAAACATTTTCAAGTTCTTCATCCCTCCGCTTTTTGTCCATGATGGTTCCTGAATAGTAGGTGCAGAGTTGGAAGATTCAGCTCAAGTACTGTTTGTTTCTGGATATTTGGGTTATGAGGACTTGCTGCAATATTGCCTGACAAGTAGGTCAAGCATAATGTCATGACATTTGGAACTGAGGTGGCGTTTCAGTTCTGACTCTGACGTTTGTAAGAGCTTGATTTTTGGTGAACATGTATAGGGTGCAGATGTGAGACCCGTGGCTCTCAGCCCGGCAGCCAAGCCTTATTTGCAGAGGTAGGAGTGACTGGCATTACATGGAAGGGAACAGACTGGTGGATGGCTGTCAGCTGAATGAAAGCACAGGATACCGCCTTGGAAGGCCTCATCGTATGAGCCAGTGCTGCGTGGGATTAAAGGCGGAGGTGAGATCAAGGCCGCGGGCTATTTGACAGCAACAGCAATGCAGTGCGGAGAGGAATGCTTGGATAAGCCTGGTTGGGACATGGTCGCAGAGGCATGATACAGGGGTGAAGGGAGGTAATTCAAAGCGTAGACCAGGCCTTCTCTGTTAGGAGTTACATTTAGCAATGCGGGAGTCAGGTGGAGGATTTAACAATCCAGCTTGCTTCTCATAGTCATAATGATGACTGTGTGGTCCTGAGCAGTATGAGGTGACAACTGTGGGAACGGGAAGGAAAATTAGGGTGGGAACTGTGTTGTGGAAAGGAGGAAGATATCTGAGGTGTGTGCTGTGCTAACGTGAATTAAATGGATGATGCCCAAATTTGTGCTGAGAGTACTATAACCTCCTCTACAATATCGTGTTTCATTGAACAAACAGAGGAGAGCGTATCAAACGTTCAAAAACATCCCGACTGAATGTCAGAAAAAGCTGCAGCATTTGAGGACAAGGATTCAAGCAATAACTGAAGTCACACAGGATTATTGTTGTTATCCTCGTGTCTGAGTCACAAACCAGAGACTGGGTATCTTCCTGGATCGTGCGTTTCACATTCACTCGAATGATTAGTTCAAAGACAATTATGAATTCAAAGACAATTATTAACTTCACAGCAGAGAACAGGATTTCCATTGCTGTGTAACAGCTGTCTGTTTGGGGTCATCAGTAAAACCTCCAGAGATTTCAGTGGAATCACAGTTGGGCTGCCATTGAACACGTAACAAACTCTACCCATTTTGGCTGACCTTATTTACCTGATCTAACTTTCTGTGCACACAACCAAACACAAGGCAAGCTACAGGAACCCAGATGAGCCTTGTCCATCCTGACTGTTGTCCGCAGCTCTCTGGAGCAGTAGCTGTTTCCCCTTTAGTTCAGGAACAAAGAAGAGGGAAAGGCTGCTAGTGTTGTGAAGTGAGGCAATGAGAACAATAGTTGTGTGGTTATTGGTGATCCAGGTAGCTAGACTGGCAGTGCAACAATATTTTCAGGCTATATTAAAGTATTTGAACATCCACTGGCAGATTCTTTAAGCAGAGTTCTGCTTTTTAAATTATTACGCCTACATCTATTTTGCTTTTGCCTCTAGCTCAGCTATAATCATCTTTGACAGGGTACAATAAAATGAGGGAGAAGCATTTTTGCAAATGTTTATGCTTATTCACAAGCATTTGAAATTCAAATGAAGAGTTACTCATTCCCATGGTAGGGCTACCCAGTCTGCTATACTCTTAAACGTCAAATTTCAGTCCGTTTAGGAGACTTTGAATTTAAGAGGTTACTGCTCCCTTCAGCAGCAGTTATGTGCCTGTATCTCACGATGTCATCTTGCTGTAGGTACCGCTGTGCTGCCAGTCTTTGAGGAGTTGTGGCTGTGGGAATAGAAATTCATCAGGCTTTCAGCATTTCAGGCAGCTGGAAGTTCCTGTCTGGTGTCTGTTCAGGCAGGCCCCTTAAATGAACAGTCATTTGCCAAATGCCCTTCACCTGAACATAGCTGTGGTGGGCAGGCTGAACACTGCTTAGGACAGGTGAGCATTTCATTGCTCTAGTGAAGTTGGTTAATTCATGTAAGTCGGCTGATTTGCCACTGTTAATCTTCAGAAGAGCCAAGTAGATTTGGATGTACAGCCTTGATCTAGTCATAGGAAAGCCGCATGGGATGGCTATCCGTGCTGGAGGAGAAGGTACAGGTGTATGTGCAGAGAACATAGGGAAAAGAACTCTATATACTGAAACAAGTCCTTGTTGGTTTTTCTTTTTTCCACTTTGATTAAAGAAAGAGAAGAAAAAACCAAGTTAGATTCAAATGATGATATGGTTTTCAGTGGCAGTTAGTTAACCTGTCACTGTTGGCTTTCAGTGGTAGTGCAAACAACAAAGTACTTGTATCTAGTAAGTGCAGAAAAAGGATGATAAGTCTTTTTGCTGGAACATGGAATTGTCCTCTACCTGACAAGCTGGAGGGTTTGCGAAATAAGAGAAAGGGCAGAGCTGAGGAAACAGGGAGAAGGTGGTGGTTTGGGAAGCTCAGCAAGTTCCTTGAAGTAATGGCAGGGAAAAAACTCAAAATTATCAAAGTAGTTTCAGAGAGCCTCTTTTCCACTCAATATTATTTTAAGAGGGCACAGCAGCTTTTTCTACAAGTGTTGGTGTCCTGCTGTCTTGTCTTAGTGTGCAGCATGTGTGGCTAGATGACAACTTGTTTTTTCTTTGTTGACTGGTAAACTTCTGGTTCCAGCTGTGCTGAGCATGGCATACTTTGACAAAAGAAGTGGTCCTCTCAACATATTATTGGGAATCATGGTATTTTTGGCTCTATCACAGATGGCCTGTATGGTCAGACAATTCAAAACTCTTGCATCGTTTATACTTCCGCTTACAGAATGGGAAACCAAATGCTTACCTATTCAAGTAAAATGAAGAAACTTGGGGAAATGTAGGTGGTAGTGTAAAGAAGAGAAACAGTGGTATTGCCATAACATTGCAAGTCCTTGAATGATAAAGATGTCTTGATGTTGTATTTCTTTCTGCAGCTGTTTGTAGGCATTACTTGGCTTTGGACTACCTGCTGTGAGGAGTAATTTTTTCTAGTTATTGTAGCAGAGAACTCAGCACAGGCTGTCAAGGCTACCTCTGAATCTGGGTAAATATGGTCCTTGCACATCAAATAGCTGCTGACAATTAAGAGCAGAGAAGCCTACGAGTATGGAGGTTTCCTGATTAGCTGGGAAATACTCTGAAAATTGTTTTGAAATGGAGAAGATAAACGAGGGTTCTTGCTGATCTTCTGTCTTTGCACCATATAGGCTGTGTGAAGACAAGACATTTAAGACAACCAGCAAAATAAGGCTGCCATCACCTGCCCGTAGCAGCAGATATTGCTGCTTCTAACAGAGTATTTCTCATCATCTATTCTCAGGAGAAATGGGATAACAGCTCTTCTGTTTGGTTTCCTCTTAAGTACTTTGTGTGTACTGTAACAAGAAGTCAACCTTAATCTGTATGTGTTAGGACCACTTTTTACTTCTTAATTGTCTTTGCTGGATGATTAAATCTGAATGTGGGAAAATATTTGAAAATTTTACCTGCACAATCTCTTACAAAAATCAGTTGCTGACTTCAGAAATATCCCATTTATGAGGTTTTTTTTTTCCCCCCATTTTGCATATTGATAAAAAGCCCATGGAGAATGGCTACCAGCAGAATTGGTGCATCTTATTACTGTGGAGTCCAGCAAGATTAATGCTTGCCGCACCTCTGTTGTGGGAAGTCTCTTACCTGAAATAAGCAGTGTTTCAGTACTTCAGTGCTCTTCTTGGGATCTGCTAACTGACCCATGTCTGTCCTGTAATACTTGAAAGTTAGAATGTGACACCGGTGTTCAGCGTGAGAGTATCACTGGGATTTTCAGAAGTGCCTAATTTATTCAGAAGCCATTTGGAAATTTTTGAAAATATGAAGCAGATACTTAGATTTTATGAAATGTAAGTCACATATTCTCTTCTCCAAAGGCAGAGAGGAGATCTGACTGAAGGATGCTAATCGTACTTTGTCAGTGTAACTAGACTTACAGGTGAGGATGCATTCTCTGAATAACAAGCGAGAGGCACCTCGTGGTATTTCTAAATAAATGTGAAAAGATCATCCATAGAAATATTTTGGCATTTGAATGTCTACTGGGAAAAGTTGACGTTTCGACAGAGAGGGAGTATGTTCTCTGATACTAGTCCTTCAGTGGTATCTTTAATCTCTAATTTAACCACCATTAACTTTAGTCTAAGACAGTCAATGATTAATATTGTATTGATTTGGTACTTTTTTTTTTGTTAGTTATTTGGCTTCAAATACTGCCACATCAATATGCTGAGCTATAATCTAAGTATAATGAGGAGAGGATGTTTTTTATTGAACGTGAAAACTCCATGTTCTGCAGTCAAGTATTTTTATGGGAGGCATTAGAGTCTGAGATTTGGAATGACCTGAACATTAGTGCTATTTCCACTTTGAGTTTTAGTTCAGGTTTTCAGGCTTAGTGCCAAACTGTGGTGATGCAAAGGTAAAAAGATAACAGGCCATCTTTGTTTTCTAGACTTGTGAGAGACTGGACAATAAGCCTATGAATTTATTTTCCTTCTGTCTGTTTTTGCAGAGTCTAAAACTGCACAAAAGTGCTTGTGGAACAGCGTTATCGGTGGGCTGACCGGCAGCCTCAAGGAAAGGCCAAAGCCGACCATCGTCAGTGACCCTAGACCTCCTGAAGAAGTTCCAGCGGATGAACTACCGCAGCGGACAGTTGTGAGGTGTTGGTGAAAACAACTTTCAGGTCTGATGGATACGAGTTTTCTTTGTTTATCCGTGAGAAGGTATCTTTTTAAGATTAAGTCTGCAGTGTGGGTTCGGTGGGAGAAATGGATACTGAAAGATTCTGCAATGCTGCACGTCTTTGTACTGAACAAGAGTGAAAAAAGAGGTCCATAAATAAGACTGAACTTGTCTTTCCCTTCTCAGACTTCATTAGCCTTCTTCAAAGATTATGGACTAGACAGATATAAATACTGTAACTAGTCCAAATGGTTGACACAGGCAGCTCATTATATGAAGACGTCTTTGAAGGTTGATGTTGTTTCATTTGAAAGTGGTTTAGTGATGAAGACGTACACTTAGGTCAGATGATGTGCTTTATTGATGCAAGGGAGAGCTAAACCTTTTTATGTTGCTATAATGTCTTGAGAACTGTCTAGCATTAGTTTCTTCTGTCAAGGAGAAGGATTCTGGCTAGAGGCTTGCAAGCAAGTGATTGCTGCTTTTGTAAAGTGCGTGAGATATCTAGTGCTGGGTTTTCCTCTCTTCTGTTGGACATACAGTTGTCAGATGTTTCTTGGAGGCATGTTTTCTGAAAATAGTTTTCTCAAAATGAGGTAAAATAGAGAAGCTGTGTGCATGCAATGGATCTTTGACCAAAATGTGAAAATTAATGTGCCCAGCAAAAAACGGAGTGAATGGCAGAATTGATTTTTCCAAGTGTTTTTTGAGCCTTTTTTGATCATTGAAAAATGATGCTCTACTTTTCTTTTGTATGTGCAAGCATAAAATGGCTTTTGCTTTGGATAAATGCCTACAGTGATTTTGATAATTCCTCAGTCTGTCCAACTTATTTCAGTCTTCCAATAATCATTGTTTTCAAGGTATTTATTTAAGTCATTCTATTAGGTAGTAATTTAAGATATCTTATTTATACTGCTTGACATTTAAAAACGTTATCATAAAGTGAGTTTATGTCAGTCTATATGAATTAATCCTGTAATTCCATAGCACATTTTGATTCTTTAACATTTCCACTGAAATTATTCAGGAGAAGTTTCAGAACCTGGATCATAGAATCATAGAATCATAGTATCATCTGGTTGGAAGAGACCTTCAAGATCATCGAGTCCAACCATTCACCTTTTATGATGATCCGTGGTATTTAATGGCTTTTGAACACTTTGTGCCTCTGAGATATAAAATGTATAATTTCAAGAGATCTCTCTCTTTTTCAGCCTTCACTTCTCAAATTCTGGATAGCAGCAATCCTTACATTGCCACTGTCAAGATAATTTCAGCCATTTTACATGACAAAAGAATGTCACAGCGTTTCAAATGGCAGGATTCGATTAGGTGAGCAGGGTGACTCCTGGAAGAAGTGAGCTTGTATATAGCATAATAAGGACTGATGAGTTGGAAAATGTAATTTAGGAAAATAGTTTCGCTAATGCGGTTTAAATGCCTTTATAAGGATTAGAGAACCTTTGTGTTTCATCAGTACAGAAATTACTGTACAATGTGGCATTTTTGGGGGGCTTTTATGGATGGAAATCCAAACAACTTGTTGTTACAAAGTAAATTGTTACTGTCTAGTTTTATAAAAAAAGGAAGCCCCATGTGTGTTTAAGAGCTATGCAGAGGAGGGGAAGATAAGAGAGTACCTCACAATTGTGGTCTAAAGACATGAGAAAATAAAAACACTGCGATGTTTTTATTCAGTTTGGGATCTTGTTGAAATTATGGTGTAAAGTGGGGTAGAAGGCAGTAGTGTCTTTTGCATGATGGGTCGCGTGTTTGATTCATTAGGGTCTTCTGTGGGGAGGATCTTCAAGTGCTTCCTTGACAGAGTTTGAGTGGCGTGTCAGTGATCGCTGGCAAGCATGGGCTTTCCTTGTTTCGTGTTTACTAGATGCTATTGAAAGATCTTGCTACCCTGTTGCCTTTGGGCAATGAAATGCACTTTACAAGTTGCCCAGTCCACCGTGTCTTAGTTAGGAATCTGGTGGCTGAATCTAAGGGCTTATGTGGGGCAATGTTTGGCTTGTATGAACTGATTTTAAAGAGAAAAGAACCAAGCCTAGTTTTGGAATGTGACTGCTGCAGACTATAAAATGCAGCCACTCCCTTACTGCTTCTGGTTCACCGCTGTTAGAGCAGTGTATGGCAATACTCGTGTCTCCCACCGCGTGTTGATGAGGCCTTTTTCTGCACAGCTCTGTGAGAAGAAATGCTGCTGCCGAGAGCGTGCTGTGCGACGGAGCACAGGACAGAGAGGTGCAAGCTAACAAGGTGCAGCGCATCTGCTGCTGTGTCTTTTAGGCCAGTTTCAACACCTGTGGAGCTGCTTATGCTCAGGAGCAACCTTTTGTGCATATGTTCTGCCTTTCTGCAGTCCCTTCATTGCCCCAGTAATGTTGCTTTCAACTCTGAGGCCAGACCTGGGTGCTCTTCCTTGAGGAGTAACATGCTCGAGTGCCTCCTGGGAACATGGCCTGGCTCTCCTGTGTTGAATGTAGGTTGCACCTGTGAATTGCAGTGTTTACTAAAGAGATGCTGGGAAAGTGTCATAGAATCATAGAATCATAGAATGGTTAGGGCTGGAAGGGACCTTCGAAGGTCATCTAGTCCAACCCCCCTGCAAGGAACAGGGATATCTCCAACTAGATCAGGTTGCTCAGGGCCTTGTCCAACCTGGCCTTGAACGTCTCCAGGGATGGAGCATCCACCACCTCTCTGGGCAACCTGTTCCAGTGTTCTACCACTCTCATAGTAAAAATTTTTTCCTAATATCCAACCTGAACCTACCTCCCTCTATTTTAAAACCATTACCCCTTGTCCTATCATAACTGGCCCTCCTGAACAGCCTCTCCCCATCTTTCCTGTAGGCCCCCTTGAGGTACTGGAAGACCGCTATAAGGTCACCCCGGAGCCTCCTCTTCTCCAGGCTGAACAGCCCCAACTCTTTCAGCCTGTCCTCATAGGAAAGGTGCTCCAGCCCTCTTATCATCTTCGTGGCCCTCCTCTGGACCCTCTCCAACTGGTCCATGTCCTTCTTATGTTGGGGGCTCCAGAACTGAACGCAGTACTCCAAGTGAGGTCTCACAAGGGCAGAGTAGAGGGGGAGAAACCCTTGTCAGACCTTGTCTGTTTCAAGAGCTGATCCAGACTGCTCGATTCTGCTTGAAGTTGTGTCAGTTGCTGGTGCTTGTGTCTGAAGTAAGTAAAAGTTAGGTCAAATTTGCAACTAATAAAGATGCATACTGCAAAGCCCCGTGAAATCCTAAATTGGTCATTTCTGCTTTTTGGGGCATTAGTTAATGAAAACGCACAGAAGGCTGTAGTCAGTGAGAAGAATGCAATGTTGAGGAATGCAAATTGCCTTCTAATGGGGAGCGAACGGATCCCCTTTTTCTCTCAAACCATTGAAGAAGGGCAGTTTTCACTTGGGGCTACCCTGCTCTGGAAAGTGACTGGTTGGAAAGAGGTGCCCAAGTGTAGCAACCCTCCTGCCTGTGTGTTTTGAGAACTGTCTTTTTCCAACTTGTTGCTTCTCGGTCCATTAGTAATTTAGCTGCAGCTCCTCTGCGAATGAATGAGTGATATTTCATTCTAGCTCATGTTGCCATGGTGCTGAATGGGGTTTCCTACTCTCTCTGTGAGCACAATAAAGCTGGGCAAGTGTTAAAAGAGAAGAGATCTGGAAGGACGTGAAAATACATGAGTAAGCAATGGACTAGTTTGGATTTTTTTTGCTCTAAAGAGGAGAGAGATGATGTAGCAGATAAAAAGAAAAAAAAATCAACCAAATAAACCCCTCTAAACCCAAACAAACCAATCTGAAAAGCCCCAATGTTTTTTTGCTTGTGCATAGAGCAAACTTGATACAAAGTCCTTGAGGCGCCCCAAGAGTGTCAGTTTAGTGTGTGCCCTAGTTTGCTGGAAGTCATAGAATTCATAGAATTCATAGAATTTCTAGGTTGGAAAAGACCTTAGAGATCATCCAGTCCAACCGTCCCTAATCCCCCCTTAAAACATATCCCTATGGTTTAAGTCCTGGGTTCCAGAAAGCTTTCATGAATACCTGCCAGTGCTCTCCATGGCTCCACATGGGGGCAAACCAAGTAGTGCTGTTGACTGGAAGCCAAGGTGTAAAAAAGCAGACACCATGGCCTGCTCTCTGCTGGCTGTGAGGTTAAAGACCTCAGAGGGTGAGGGTCTTCTTCAGGAGGCGGGTAGCTTCAGCAATGGGGGTGCGTTTTTCTTCTTCAAATGAGTCAAGTTCAGCTCAAGGATGAGAATTTGGCAACTAGTGAAGCATGTACATGGCCAAATTGCCAAGATGCTGGTCCAACAGGATGAGGCTCCTCATTGCTTAAGTTGAAATGCTGAGCCAGGCCCTTGTGACCTGCCTTGATCATCAATCTGGTAATGTGATGTCATACATTGATTTCCCCCCTTTTGAGACTTCTATTCTTTCTGAATGTCTCTAAGTCTCCAAGTTACTTTTCCAGTTCTTTTTGTTTTATTTCTTTGGTAAAAGGGTTATCATCTCCTTTTTTTACTGTGAGAATCCTTTCCATATTTTTCCTTTTCCAAATGGTCTTCAAGGTATCTGTCCTGATGGAGAAACATTGTAGCATACAACAACTGGTTGAAATCATGGTTTCAAAAATAGATGAGGAGCTGGTACTGTTACCGAAAATCCGGAATAAGAAACTTATCAACACCAATGGGATGTAGATAAGCAGACACTTCTTTATTGCGGCGCCGGGTGCACGGGGGATATCTCCTCGTAACGTGCACCCCTTGCACCGAAATCAAACTTCTTATATAGAGCTTACATATGCATATTCATTAGGTATTCATGCATAAATTCCTGAAAATCTTTAGCATATTCTCCTCCCATTTCCAATTCTGCGCAATCAAAGTTAGAATCATCTAGAAATGAGTCTGGGGTGCAATATAGGTAGGTGGTCTGTGATTCGGTGGTTGCGATCTCCCCCTGCCGGAATTACCTTTTGCTTAAGTTCATGGTTTCTGGCAGGTACCCATAGACCATTACGAAGCCATTATGGTTGGCTTTCCCCATCTCCATTAATCTAGACCTTGATAGCTACATGCATTCCTCTAGTTCTATGTAGGTATCATAAATCAGTTTACAAATCAACTTGTGCTTTGTACTACATGTTACTACATGTTCTTACTAGATGATTCTGACCGATCCCTTTGGTCCTGGTACAGGACTATACAGGAGTTCCATAGCAGCAGTTTCATAGCAGCATGTGTTTACTATACGAGCACACTTTTCATTAAAAGATTTCTTATAATTCTATATTATTAAAATCAACTACTAACTAGTTTATAATTAAAACTATTGATCAAACGTTAATTACCAAAAATTCTAAGTATCAGTAACATTTCCCCCCTTTGAAAGTGTTGAAATTGCTATTTCAATACTTTCACTACTTTTATTGTTTGATACTCACTTATCATCATGTTCAAAGCTAAGATTCGTTTCAGCATACCTTGGTGATAAACCGTGGTCTGGTGGAATAGTAGGTAACTCTCTCATGATTCTGCGATTAATTGCAAGTCTGTTAGCAAACTGTTTCTTTAAGCAATTGTATATTAGCATGATCATGAGGAAGACAATTAGCAACAGAAACAGAGTTTTAATCAAAGATTGGATCCATGAGCTTAGATTCCAGCCTAGTCCTTTGAAAATTTTCCCTATCCAATCTTCTGACATGTCCTCTCAGATTGATTCTGTTTCTTTCTCAACTTTTTCTAGCAAATCCAAATCATGCTCCACATCCTGTGTAACGTTTGGGATGTGTATACAACAGTGGTCTAATTCATCTTTGAGATATCCACATACTCCATGTTCTTTGAGTAAAAGCATGTCTAAAGCCATTCTATTTTGAAGTGCCATTCTAGATGTTGCCTGCAATTGAATGTTCAATTCTTTGAATCCTTTCTTTGTAACATTTGCTAACTTTTCTACTTGACTTGTTAAATGATACAGCCATTCTCTGTTTCTATATGAGGCTATAGGATTTAAAAGAGGCTCAAGAGCCCAGCTGATTTTTAATCCTGTTGATGGTTCGTTCCAAATATCATCTGTCTCTGACCTTTTAGTTCGTTTTAAATTTAGACTTTCTAGGGGTCCTTTAAATGGTGATTTTTTCCAAATTGGACAGAATGTTGGCATGCTTAAGGTAATTTGTTTAACTTTACCATCTAATGGTAAGTGTGTTGTCCAGGTTCCATCATTTAGTGCCCAGACCAGGTGTCCAGGACTCTGGATTGTACTTTTCTTACAGCTTATAAATGTTCCCCTTTTAATTTGATAATCTGCAGTCACTTGAAGATCGTTTTTGAGTCCTCGACAGAAACACCCATATCTCACTGCAGCTGCTAAAGGGGGAATTTCTTGTATTGTTTTACTTACTGTACTACAATTGTAAACTTTGTCACATTTCCACCAAGATACCGGACTTTCCTCTTCTAGTGACGTAGTTCCTCTATCTGTTATTGTTGGCCAAAATCCAGAAACTGACCCTACCCACGCAAAACACCAAGGGGTTTTTGCCATGTATTGAAATTGGGAGAATATAGTCATGGACCAAATTGATTCCCAAGTAAGTTGTTCTTTGTGTGAAGCTTGAACGCTTTCTTTGCATTTCCATTCCATTACCATACGGCTCACATTTTTCTTCATTGGTTCATCATAAGAACACCATCCATAACCATATCCTGAATCTAGTCCTGTCCAACCTCCACTGATGTCTACGAAGTTTGAATTCAGTAATTTTGTACATTCATCTTTACTTCCCGGGGACTTCCATTGTTTTCTAATATATCTCACTTGTTCATACCATTGTGTCACTGGCTGTTGTTCACAATGAGTGGTCTCATTTTTATGTTCCTGATTTGTCAAATTCGTAGTTAAGA
This sequence comes from Tauraco erythrolophus, assembly GCF_009769465.1. NCBI lineage: Eukaryota > Metazoa > Chordata > Aves > Musophagiformes > Musophagidae > Tauraco > Tauraco erythrolophus. The sequence continues at coordinate 65,982,621 of NC_141496.1, forward strand.
TTCCCCATGGAATGGATTCACCTACTGCTCTTGGTATCGGTAAACAAGCAGTAATTTGTGTAACATACTGCAAATTGGCAAATCCTTTGATTAATCCTAATATCAAATTTTCCTCAGAGGTTTGTTTGGGAATTTCAATCACTTGTTCTGTTTCTAATTGTCTTTTGTTCCTACTCACCAAGTCAGTCCATGGTTTCACTAGTACCATCTTCCAGCATAAGATCCAAAGAACAATTATAAACAGATATGAGAAATTAGACATGTTTCAGAGTCAGTTTCAAAGTCTCTGGGTCACGATTCACAATTTTCCAGGGTGCTGGTGCTTTCTTCACTCGAGTGTAATGTATCCAGGCTGTAGATTCTGCAATCTTGACTGCTGTGAAGGTTGTCAACAGTATCTAGAAAGGTCCTTTCCAGCGCTCTTGCAGAGGTTCAGAAGTCCACGTCTTTACGTGGACATAATCTCCTGGTTGGAAATCATGCACTGGAGTGTCTAAAGATAAAGGTTGATTCCAAATCACAGCACTCTGAATTGCAGCTAAGGTTTTCCCTAGAGAAAGCAAATAGTTATATACATCTTGTTTTCCTTTTACGTGCATATTTGGATTTGGTTCCGGGGACTCATAAGGTTTTCCATACAACAATTCATTAGGACTGATAGAGGTTCCACTCTTTGGCTGTACTCTGACTCGAAGTAATGCTAAAGGTAATGCTTGAGGCCATTTTAAATTTGTTTCTTGACAAATTTTACTTATTTGTCTCTTTGGAGTCTGATTCATTCTTTCTACTTTTCCACTGGATTGTGGCCTCCAAGATGCATGTAAATCCCAGGCAATGCCTAATACTTTGCTAATGCTTTGGACTACTTCAACAACAAAGTGTGGACCTCTGTCAGATGAAATTCCAATTGGAACTCCAAATCTTGGAATTATTTCTTGTAGTAACCATTTTACTACTTCTTTTGCTTGTGTGGTGCGACAGGGAAGATCTTCAGGCCATCCTGTAAAAGTATCAACCCCCACCAGGATGTACTGGTACCCATTCTGTCTAGGTAATTCTGAGAAATCTACTTGCCAATAATCTCCAGGTTCTGTACCAGATTTTAACTTACCCGTTTGGACTCTTTTCTTGATTACTGGATTATTTTTCAAACATATTTCACATTTTGCGGTTATCATTTTAGCTAATCCTAGCATTTTAACCGATACTACTTGTTTCTGTAAGGAAGTTACTAAAGCTTCTACTCCCCAGTGACATTCCTGATGCTTTGTTTGAATTATTTCTCTCATCAGAATGGGTGGGATCACTACTTGTCCACTAGGGGTTACCCACCATCCAGCTAAGTTCTTCTTAGCATTTAATAACTGGCTTAATTTATCATCTTCCTCCGAATATTTTGGCTTTTCCCTAGGGAGGGCTACTGTTTTGGAAGGAATTAATGCCATTTGGAACGCTTGGTTCTTTGCTACTTTCTTTGCTGTCCTATCAGCTAAATTATTTCCAACAATTTCTTTTGTTTCCAATTTGGTGTGCTTTACAGTGCATGATTGCTACTTGTTCTGGTTTCTGAACTGCTTGCAGTAATTGTAAAATTTCATTTTGATGCTTAATGTTTGATCCTTGAGAGGACAATAATCCTCTTTCTTTCCACAGAGCCCCATGGACATGCACTACTCCAAAGGCATACTTGGAGTCAGTCCAAATGTTCACTTTCTTCTTTTCACTTAATTCTAGGGCTCGAATTAAGGCAATAAGTTCTGCCTTTTGGGCAGATGTGGTGCTTGCCAATGCTCTGCCTTCTATAACTGTGGTGTCTGTTGTTACCGCATGTCCAGCGTATCGGACCCCTTGCTCCATAAAGCTGCTGCCGTCTGTATACAATTCCCAGTCTGGTTGCTCCAGTGGTACATCTTTCAAATCTTCACGACTGGAATAAACATACTCGATAGTAGCCAAGCAATCATGTTCCAGTTGTCCGTCTTCCTGTGTGGAGCTTAAAAACACTGCAGGATTTACCAGGTTAGTTGTTCTTAGAATCACATCATCCTGTTCGGTTAGTACCACTTGGTATTTTATCATCCGGCTTGGGGATAACCAATGACCCCCCTTTTGTTCTGAAACAGTTATCACCATGTGTGGGACATAGACCGTTATTGTCTTTCCCAAAGTCAATTTGCGAGCTTCCTGTATCAGCAGCACTGTTGCTGCCACCGCTCGCAGGCAACTTGGCCATCCTTTGCTCACTGTGTCCAGTTGTTTGGAGAAGTATCCGACAGGTTGCTTCCAGCTTCCCATCTTCTGGGTCAACACTCCCAATGCTAGGTGTTGCCTCTCATGGACAAACAACTGAAAGTTCTTAGTTAAGCCTGGAAGTCCTAAAGCAGGTGCTGACATCAAAGCACGTTTTAATTCAATAAAAGCTTTTTGTTGATCTGATCCCCACACAAAAGGAGAAATCTTCTGGGCTTCATACAAAGGTTTAGCAATCAGCCCGTAATTCATAATCCAAAGACGACACCACCCGGCCATTCCCAAAAATGAGTTCATGAATATTTTCTGGTTCAGGTGTATTGCAAATAGCTTCTTTTCGACCTTTACCCAACTGTCGCTGCCCTTTAGAAATTTCAAAGCCCAGATATATTACAGTCTGGCAAGCTATTTGGGCCTTTTTCTTAGACACTTTGTACCCATTTAGTCCCAGAAAGTTCAAAAGGTCTATTGTTACCTGGATACAGGTCGACTTTTCCTCTGTAGCAATCAGTATATCATCCACATATTGTAGCAGTAGATGTCCAGGTCTTGGTTTCTCTTGTTTCCATATCTCGAGTTCTCTCGCCAACTGATTCCCGAAGATCATTGGACTGTTTTTAAATCCTTGGGGTAGTCTTGTCCACGTTAACTGCATCTTTCGTCCAGTCTGTGGATTTTCCCACTCAAAAGCAAACAGTTTTCTACTTTCCTTTTCCAAGGGTATACAAAAGAAAGCATCTTTTAAATCAAGCACTGTAAACCACTGATAGGTCTCTCTTAACGAGGTCAGTAGTGTATACGGGTTTGCTACTACTGGGTAAATATCTTTGACTATTTGATTCACTGCTCTTAAATCCTGTACTAGCCGGTATTCTCCGGATGGTTTTCTGACTGGCAAGATAGGAGTATTGTATTCGGATTCACATTCCTCTAAAATCTTATACTTTAAGAATTTGTCAATTAATTTCTTCAATTCCTGTCTGATTTCTGGTCTAATTGGATATTGTTTCAATTTGACGGTTTTTGCTCCTTCTTTTAATTCTACTTTAACAGGCTCTGCCAGTTTTGATTTGCCAGGGATATCTGTTTCCCATACTGTGGGAATCACGGCCAAATCTACATCGGAAGGAATTTCTTGTCCCTCGGTTGTTTCTTGGATCATCAGAATTTCACTTGTTTTTGATTCTGGTATTTTTAAGAGAATCTCTCCTTCTTCAAAACTGATCTGAGCATTTAATTTAGACAATAAATCTCTTCCCAATAAGGGTACTGGACATTCAGGTACATACAAAAATTCATGAGTGATTACCTTTTTCCCAAATTTTAAGTCCAGGGGTTTTAGGAATGGTCTGCTTTCCTCTTTCCCAGTGGCCCCTATAATATTTGCCGGTTTTGTTCCAATTTTTCCTTTACAGGTGTTTAATACCGAAAACGTTGCTCCAGTGTCCACTAAAAATTTAACTTCTTTTTCTCCCAGCTTAATTACAACCAGAGGCTCAGCTGGGTTCCCCTCCGGTCCCCTTCAATCATCTAGCATCACGATTTTAGCTAATTCTTGCTGAGCATTTCCCTTTCTAGGGCAGTTTCTTTTCCAATGTCCCTCTTCCTTGCACAAAGCACACTGATTTATTCCTAGGGGAGTGTTAAAATTCCTGCGACCACCGTTCACAAATCCTCCTCTTCCACCGAATCCTGAACCTCTTCCTCTGCCTCGTCCTCTATTCACTGTTCCTGTCATGACTGCTAGCAGCCTGTTTTCCCGAGATTTTCTTTCCTCCTGTTCTCTATTGTTATACACCTTCCAGGCTGCTTCCATCATTTTAGTTAAACTCCTAGAGTCTTCTCCCTCTAATTTCTGAAGTTTCTTTCTTATGTCTGGTGCTGATTGTCCCATAAAAATCAAAGCCAATTGTATCTGTGCTGTCTCAGTTTCCACCTTTAAATCAGTATATTTTCTGGCAGCTTCCTTCAGTCTTTCCAGAAACACTGAGGGAGATTCATTTTTGTCCTGCCTTACTTCATATAATTTAGACCAATACAAAGATTTAGGCATGGCATGTTTAATTCCATACAAAATCCATTTTTGATACCGTCTCAATCTCTGTCTGTGCTCCACATTATTTGGATCCCACTGCGGATCCCCAGATGGAAAATTCTGTTCCAAAGTTCCAGTCATATTTTCATTCAGAACTGCCGCTTCAGCCTGTGCTTTACCTGCTTTCAACACCATTTGCTTTTCTGTATCATCCAATAAATTATCTAAAACCACCTGCAAATCACTCCAGTCTGGGTCCTGTGTTCTAATTATAGTATCCACCACTCTTCCTACTCTTTCAGGATCCTCTCTATAAAGTCCGGCTGCCTGTTTCCAAGCCATCAAATCGGTAACTGAAAAAGGCACCTTTACATACACCGGCCCATTGTTACCAACTCCCTGCCGCAGGGGAGCTATTGTGTGTGTCTGCTGCCGAGTTCTCCGAGAAACAGGAGTATGAATTACAATCTCAGAGGGACCCTCCTCGGAATCCTCAATACCACTGCTTTCTGGTTCTTGCATCTGTTCCTGATATTCTCGACCCCGATTTCTTTCTCTCCTAGGAGGAGATATGTCTAATTCTGGTCCCTCATCAACTTCAGGAGTAATCCTCTTTTTCAAACAATCCTTCCCAATTTCACACACTGAACAACACTTTTTCTCCTTTTTATTCCCTGTAGCAACAGCCAACATCAAACCATTTCCATCTGCTAGTTTACACTCTTTCTGCCAATCCTTTCTTTGTCTCAAATAGAAAAACAAATCTACATAAGGTATTTCATCCCATTTCTCTTCCCTTCTACAAAACAGCATTAACTGAAAAATAGTATTATAATTCAGAGTACCATTCACAGGCCATACTTCTTGATCTTCTAATGTATACAACGGCCACCAATGATTACAATATGGAATCATTTTGTTCTTTCGCAAATCATCTTCTATATCTCCCCAGTGTGCTAATAAGCATCCTAACGGAGAAGTTTTCGGAATTTTGTCATTTGCAGCCAAATTACTCATACTTTTACTTTTAAACAAATGAGTTAACTTAGATGCCATGATATAACTGTTAATACAATATATAATCACTCAAATCTGTCACAGTTTTTCTTCGACTGCACCACTTACGGGATAGCAGAGCCACAAATCCAAACCCCGCACTCACTTTGTGCTTAACTGCACGTCTCTCTCTCTCACGGTCACACTCACACAGTTCTGTAATTTATTACCTTGAGCACAAGTATGGAACACAATAAACACAAACTCGGCACCTTAGTACTCGGTCAAAATAAACGGTTCCACAGTATAGCACACAAGAAAACTTCTAACTTACGTTAGAGGCACAACTTATAGAACACTATAGCTAGCATATAGGTTCCAAGTCTCCGCTATGTCCAACCCTGCAATAGCTTTCACTTATGGCTTACGGGCAGACGCCCAGGCTTCCACTCCACGAGGATCCTCTGCCCAACCCTGCGCAGATTTCGCCACGACTGACAGGCAGGCCACAGCGAGGGGACTCAAACCCACTCGCAGCGGGACTCAAACCCACTTTCCAGAGGCGGGACTCAAACCCCCTCTATGTGGTGGGACTCGAACCCCCTCTATGTGGTGGGACTCGAACCCACTCGTTTGAAACAAAAGAAAGAAGTGTCTTGCCCAAAATCCAGGGGACGTCGCGAAGAACCTTATGGATCGGGGATCGATGGGTGTCCCCGAGAAATCCTCGGTGCCGGCTGGAACCGATCAGGTCCCTGACTCCTCCGGTCTCCTTCAGTGAGGTCCCATCTGGGTCGCCAAAACTGTTACCGAAAATCCGGAATAAGAAACTTATCAACACCAGTGGGATGTAGATAAGCAGACACTTCTTTATTGCGGCGCCGGGTGCACGGGGGATATCTCCTCCTAGCGTGAGCCCCTTGCACCAAAATCAAACTTCTTATGTAGAGCTAACATATGCAAATCCATTAGGAAATCATACATAAACATATAAATTCCCCAAAATCATTAGCATATTCTCCTCCCATTTCCGATTCTGCGCAATAAAAGTTAGACTCATCGAGAAATGAGTCTGGGGTGTAATATGGGTAGGTGGTCTGTGAGTCGGTGGTCGCAATCTCCCCCTGCCGGAATTACCTTTTGCTTAAGTTCACGGTTTCTGGCAGGTACCCATAGACCATAACAAAACCATTTTGGTTGGTTTTCTTAATCTCCATTAATCTAGACCTTGATAGCTACATGCATTCTTCTAATTCTATGTAGGTATCATAAATCAGTTTACAAATCAACTTGTGCTTTGTACTACATGTTCCTACTAAATGATTCTGACCTATCTCTTTGGTCCTGGTACAGTGCTATACAGGAATTTCATAGCAGCATCTGGTTATTGTATCCCTTTGGTCCTGGTACAGTGCTATACAGGAATTCCATAGCAACACTTTTCATTAAAATATTTCTTAAAACTCTATATTATTAAAATCACCTACTAACTACTAATTACAAACTATTGATTAAATTTTAATTACCAAAAATTCTAAGTATCAGTAACACAGACATCAAGATTTCTCAGAAAATTCACTGCATTGTGAGACAGGTGATGAAGGTACAATGACGAGACAAAAGAAAGTTGGTGTAAAATTGAGTTTCAAAGAAAGAATCTGTTGAAATCCACTGTAATATGAATCTGAAGGTGCACTACATGCATTAGAAAAGACTGAAGGGAAGAAAGTCTTACCAGCACTGCAAAGTTTATGTCCAGAGCCTGCATGCTAAGATGAGGGGAAACCCTGATGTTTTCCCATGGAACTGAGAAGTAACAAAGTTGCTATCCTGCATGAGATGACATGAGAAAAAACTATGTGAGCTTTCAAAGTTCTCCATTTTAAACTGAAAGCAATATTTCTCTAGTGAAAATAGTGCAGTCTGGAAAAATGACTGCCTTCTTGCTTTTGTATCCCAAATAGAAAAGAAGAAAGTCAAAGCTCTTTCAAAATAACCCAGACTTGGGGATTTCTTCCTATCAAAGGCAATGGCCCATCAGGGCAGGAAGGACTCAGTTTTCAGTCCTTCTTCTCTCAGAATTGGACAGGTCTGCAGACTGCGAGGCGGGGAATTGGCCTTGTGGGAGTTTGTGGTGACTGGTGTTACCAGAGGTCTCAGCTTTGGATCAGCCTGAGGCTGAGAAGAAACCCCTTCCAAAGAAAACGTCATTGATCCTGCTGTGTTTCTTTAAAAAGGAGTTGATTTACATGAATCAATATTTTTCACCAAAACGTTCCTAAGAAATCCCAGTCAGTTTTAACCTCTATTCCTCTTTTGTAGTCAGGTCTGTGAGGATCCTGCAAGAAGTAGCCATGGAGCGTGCAGTATGGCAGCAGAAAGCAAAGCAGAACAGCTGAAGAAATGATGCAGAGAGAACCCCCCAAGACAATCTCAACGCTTTTTTGGAGACCGTTCATTTGCACCATAGGGGTCAGTTCCCAGGGGTTCTCTGCCTGGTGATGATGTTCACAGCATCTCTGTCACTCAGCTGATGGGATACGTCCACAGTGCCTGTTTGTTGTGATTTGCCTGTTGTGTCTGGTTCTTGGAACAGAAGCATGCCGCGTTACTAGAGCAACATGGGAACTGAAACCTCAGCTTTAACTCCACTTCTTTGAAGTAGGGATAGACTTGTCAGAAAATAGTCTGGTTTTTAGCAAATTAATAGTAAGGAATCGAAACCAAAATGTTGTGACTATTGGACCTCTCTTTGGGGTGTGCCCTGCTTTGGTCAGGGAGCTGGACTGGGTGAATGACCTAAAGCCTAAAAGTATTTTATGATTCCATCGAAAGTTCCAACTACAAAGAATTACAATGCCCTGTTAGCATATAACTGCAGGTTTTCTGGTGCAATAGCTTAAATGTCTTAAAACCCAAGTTTTCCTCAGAAAAATGTCTATGCAGTTGCTAAAGTGCCAGCAAAATCAAAAGAGAAACATCTGCTGAGGGTGACGATAAGAGGAATTTCTACATTGCATATATCAGAAAGCCAAGGCTTGAGCCCAAAGCGATCCTGGTCCCTTTGTTCAGCCTGAGCCCTGGCCATGGACACCCACTCAATCCCATCCAGAAGTCTGAAATCTGAGCACAAAAATCTCATCTGCAGCGTGAACATGACGTGCAATAGTCCAGATCAGGTCAAGCTTACACAATTTAAACCAACCGAGATTTAAACCGCTGCTGAAAAGGATTGACAGATCTGTCTCCTTCTCTCTTGCCTGCACCAACATTTGCACAGCTCATCCTGCTCATCCACTAGGACCAGAGACATTGGATCCTTGCAATGGACAATTGTCCATTGCCCCGTGGACAAGGATGTCCTGCTGTGACTTCCCCAAGTCGGTTCTTGTCACCACCTCTGGAACAATGGGTTCCTTTGTCACTGACTCCGGAACAATGGGTTCCGCTGTCACCTAGCGACTAGAACCAGGCACCAGTCACCTGCCACCCAGTCCCACCCAGCTAGTTTGTCGTAGCATTGCAGCTGAGCAGGTCGCAAGGCTGGAGTGCTGAGCGACGATAGGTAGTGCTGTCCTGATTGGGGAGTTGCTTCTCACAACTCTCCATTCCAAACACGATCAAAGACTTTTCCCCGGCCCTGCCAGCTGCAGGCAGCCGGGGCACGCAGGAGGCGCGCTCGCAGCAGCAGAGGTGAGCTGTGTGAAGACACCTGGCCCTGGGGAGGGAGCTGGCAGGGTTTCCTTCTGGAGGGACCTGGGTGTTTCTTCCACCCTCCCTGGGCCAGTCAACGATTGTGGCCTCTTTTCTTCTTCCAGAGTGACACCCGCGGCTGCAGCGCCAGTGAGAGGGCGCAGTTCACCAGCCCAACTCCTTCCAGCCCACTGCAGGGAGTGTGGAGAGCATGGCCGCAGAGGTGGAGGACCGTTGTCCAGTGTGCCTGGACAGCTGGGAGAACATTGCCTCTGTGGTACCATGCCTCCACCAATTCTGCTATAAGTGCATCCTGCGGTGGGCTCAGACTAAGCCCGAGTGCCCCCTCTGCAAGAGGAGAGTGGAGTCCATCTTGCACTCAGTGAGGGCAGATGACGACTTCAAAGAGGTCATCATCACACCATCAGCTGGGTTGGCGGCAGTGACAGCTGGCAGCCACCAGGCAGCAGGAGCACCGCGGCACCCAGCCCCTGGCAGCCCCCCTCGCCCTGCAGTAGCCCAGCTGCTGACAATGGATTTGGAGCCCAGGGATCCACCAGGTGGCCTCCAGCCAGACACCTGGGCAGCTCTTTTCGACGACCACCCGGCTCTGCTCCGACGCATTCGGCCCTGGCTGCACGAGGAGCTGGGGCTGATGTTTGCTGCAGAGCCTTCCAGGAGAGTGGTGGCGATCGAGGACCTCGTCCTGGCTGTGCTGCACACCTTTGGGCTGGACGAAAATGCCCTGGTGCTGATGCTGTGGATGGACCTCCGCAATCACACAATGACATTCGTGCACCGTCTCATCAATGTCATCGTGCAGCGCTACAGCGCGGTGGCCCACCGCCTGCTGGGCCTGGAGGACACCCCTGCTGCTCGGGAGCAGGATGCCATCCCCACGACTGCCCCTAGTCCCGCTGCCTCCCGAAGAGCGTCTCCTGCCCCTGACCCAGCCCCCTCCAGCAGCATGGCCGCAGTGGATGAGGAGGAGCGCCGCAGCACCGGCACTGCTGCTCTTCGTGGGGATCCCAGCAGCCCCCCCGATGCCCCCGTTCCCACCCGCAGGGAGCAGGAAGAGCCCCAGGAGGATCCAGCGGAGGCTGTGGCGGGTCCCTCCACTCCTGGCCCGGGCAGGGACCGCTCTGCTGGGGCGCCCCGGCGAGCCCCGAAGAGGAGAGCCAGCAGCTCCGAAGACTCCTCCCAGCCCCCCAGGAGATCACCTCGCTGGCCACGCTAAAACCAGCGCCACGAGCTGCCACAACTGGGGCCGGGCCAGCAGCGGGGGCATGTGCTGGCCCACAGATCCGGCTCAACTACATCGCCCGAAGGCAAGTGCAGCTGCTCCCAGAGTAGATGTTTCCAGCCAGAGGGTCTCCAGGCCCAGCCTGTGCCCCACCGCTCATCATGCCAGGCCTGGCCTCCTCCTCACCGCACCCTCTGCCCCCCTCCCCGTCCCGGGGCTCTGCTCTCCTACCATCCTGCACTGCCAGCGCACAAATCCCTCCTCCTGCGTGGAGTCACAACTCTCTCTGGGGCCGTACCCCGCCAAGGCAGGAGCCCCAAGAGCTTCAAGCAGGGGAGCGCCAAGTTCTGCAGCTGGAGAGCCAAAGAACTGGAGCAGATGTTCTGGAGCTGGGAAGCAGACCTGGGACATCCAGGAGACAGAACGGAGTCTTCAGCTGTGTGTCTGGGTATGCAGTCACCAGGGAAACACTACAGGTGTGGAGCTCCAAGAGAACATCTGCTCGGATCAATTCCGATCAAAATCAAATCAAAAATGATTCTAATTCTTGACACAGTGGGTCATCAACATTTGGTTTTTCAATGGATCCACAACAATGCCCTGAAAAATAAATGGAAGAATTTTGGAAAAACACTTAGCGTATTGGTATATTACTGTGGTTCCAACAGAGGTCTGAAAACATTCCATAGATGAAGTTGTGCTGTTGGAGCACTAAAAAATCGGGCTGCTGAATACTTAAAAGAGGTGTTTGTTTTTTTTTTAAAGCTGACATATTAATTTGTCCTATGATACGGTGACTGCTTGGCTGATTCCATCAATCAAGGGACAAAATCCGAAGCCTGGATTTAGGATGATAATTGTCATACAAGTAATTCATCCATTTTCTTCAGAAGTCCCTTGAGATGTCAGAACATTAGCTTCTCAATGATACACTCTTTTCCATAACCCTATAAAGCTTAATTTGAAGACAGGTTATGTTCATGACCTGATTTGGACATCATTCCATAGCTGTACTCCAAGGTACTTAGGAACCTTCCTTTAATTTCCAGTTTAAATTTACTCAGGACTGTTGGATATTAGGCATTTATCTTACATGTCATTTGCCCTTAAAAATTTGTCTCTCTCTCCCCCTCCAAAGTTACCCCTTCCCATCTGTTCGTAGAAAGAGGCATCATGTCACTTGCCAAGCTTTGGCGAAGGCAAGGAAGCCCAGGTGGAAAGAGCTGTTTCCTTACTCTAATCGTGTCACTGTCCCTTTTTTCCACCTTGTCCAATTTTAGTTCATCGCTCTTGAACAAAGCCCTGTACACAGAATTTCAAATGAAGATTTAGCTGTGCCTTGTGAAACAGTGTTAATGTTGTCCACTTGCCTGTCTCTGCTAAAAATAGCTCACTAGTACATGCTAGAGTAGCATTAGCCTTTTGCGCAGCTGCTTTATTTTGGAAACTTAAAAGTCCTACCACCAGAAAGTACATGCAGGTTTTTTTTCCTTCTTATCTCATTACCTTCAATTCAGAAGTCCTTTCTAGTTTCTGTCTAAACCCATAACTTTGCACTCTGTCCTGTATTTAACTCCTTTTCTAGGACTGGAGTTGACAAAGTCATCTGATTTTCTGTCAGTGTCTTTCAACTTTATTTCATCTTCAATTTACATGAGCACACAGGCAGTCCTGTACACCCATTTTAGCTCACCTGTATGTAGTTACTATAGAGCTGGTTTAATGTGGACTTGAGAAAATCATAGATAATTCTTTCTTCCTATATTCCTTTTCCCTGTACTGTTTCTCCAAGGAGATATAAGTAAGCATCCAGTTCCTCTGAGAACCAGAAAAGACAGGTATTCTCAGAATATAACTATGTGTGGCTTGTTTCATCTCATGTCTACACTGAGAACAACAGGATGTGCCCTTTTAAAAAGGCAGTTTGTTTTACTCTCTTCTAACATTGTCTCAAAAAAAAAAAAGGACTTCCACTCCACCGTATGCTGATCAGTGATCTCAGGTAAATCTTGCCTCTAGGGAGATAAAGGTGTCCTGCTTGAAGTTTCTTCTTCCCTCACAGGCCTAGAGGTACAGAATACATCTGCCTCTGCCACTCAGTTCTGAACTGAATATTTTAGCTTTACAACAGTGCGTGTTTATGGTGTGATACTGAAATTTGCTGTCGAATGAGTGGGGCCCAGGAACACCCTCCTTTCCACAACCTCTGCTTAAGACTGCAGAGAGATACAAACTTGTCTATTAATGCCTCAATTTGAATCAATTTAAATCCTTTGGAAATCTGGAATGTTTTCTCTTGATTGATGTTAAGACCCTTTAAAAATAATATTCAGTCTGAAAACTAATGTGAAGTTGTGTTTTAATATGATACACACTTAACTAACTTGAGGATCTTGAGAACAAGGAGTTCCTAAGAATTCAGAAAGTTGCTATCAAGTTTTTTCCGTAGATATGTCCCATAGATATTTTTAGGTATTTAAAAACCAGTGTCATATCAAGACATTTGTTAAACTGTAGAGATTTAGAACGTATGAGCTAGCCACTTTTATCGTACTGTGTTCATTTAACTCCGTGTAAATTGCTAAGGCTGTAGCATCAGGCATGTGCTGCAAGCACTAAATTAAAAATGTAGTACTTTTGGGTGAAACACACATTTGGGAAATCACTCAAAAATTCATTTATAAGTTTCTTAGTCATACCATTAACAGAAATAGTGAAAATGCAAAAAGGTACTGTGGCCTTTATAGAATGAATTTATTGAAAAAATGTTGAGTGGGTTTCTGTGCTTCTTTCGAGGCAACTCATGACAGGAAATTAATTCCTGGAAATGGTCTTTAGAATGATAGTGCTACTCTTGAGGAAATCAATGTTCATCTTATTTGGCTGTGATAAGAAATATTCTAACAATTGACTGTCCTCTCCTTCCATATATTTCTGTCTCCCTTCTAGTTACTTTCCATGTATAAAGAAGGAGACAATATGTGCAGCAGTAGGAAAACTCTTTGCTTGACTTCTCTTGGATTCCTTTCTCCTTCTACCAGCTACCCATTTTCCCTGCTGTCTCTCTCCACATCAGTAACTGTCAGTGCACATGAGTCTTTTGAGCTTGCAAATGACTTCAGAAGCACAATGTTATTGGAATTCCTGCTTCTAGATATGAAATGTTCAAACAAATGCCTGCTGTTCCTTTGTTCGGATCACTGTGTGCAGCCGTAGTCATATGTGCTTTATATGTTGGTAACCGTGTTGGGAATTGCTCCCTGAAGTATGGGCCCCAAGGGGATAGGAGCCTATCCTGCAACACTGAAACTGGGGCTGGAGTCATTCGTTCCTCATGCTGCTGGTCACTGGGAAAGGCTTGGGGAAACCCCTGTGAGACGTGTCCTCCTGTAAACAGCAGTAAGGAAATGTTCCTTTATTCTTCCCCCACCCTCTTATTATAGGAGATACTAACAAGGGATGGGAAAAGCATTTCAAATATTTCGCTGTGTTACTATGCATTTATCGTTTAAGAAACTGTTTTTTTTTTTTCATGAGGCAGTGTTCTGGCACAGTTGTAAAAGAAAATCTCCCAATGGGATACGGAGATTTCATAGTAAAGAACTAGTCAAAACACAAAGTATGTGCCTTTATAAAGGCACAATATGGAGAAAACCATGTTGTGCCTGCCTTAAGAATAGCTGAGGTTATGGTAATATTTTAAGCAGAACTCTTAATCCTACCTTTATTTTCTGCTAATCTAATTGTTATGGTTTGAAGTGGGGGAGGAGGTCCGGGTGGCAGAAGCTGCCCATCAGACCGGACTCCCATTCCCCCTTCAGGCTTGAGCCAATCGGCGCCTCTGCGAATTGCCCTATTTACGTCGGACAAAGGAACCGGAAAGGTGTGCCGGTGCCCAGGAGCAAGGAGAGGGGAAGGGGGCACGGCCCCCACTCCCAGCTGGGCCGGCGCCCACTCCGTGCCGATGCCTGCCCTGTCGAGGATGGCGGCGGCGGAGGCTTGGGGAACTCGGGGAGAGCCCCGCTCTCGGGGCGCCCACTGGGCCGAGTCCACCCAGAAAGGGCTGAGATCTGAGAGAAACGGCCACACAGATAAGAGGTCAGTGAAGATGGAACGGGACAACGTGTGCCGCGGCTGAGTCCCCCTTGCGAGCGGCCCCTTGCAACCAGTCCTCGGTGGAGCAAGCAGAGACCCACTCGCAGCCTGTGGAGGACCCACGTTGAGAATAGATGCCAGAGCCTGAGTACGGTACGCATCTGGAGTCCGTGGGATGACCCCCGCCGATGGGGAGGTGCTTTGTGAAAGGAGATGCCTGAGCCTGAGACTATTGTGAATCCTGGGCACAGGTCGAGGCGCATTTTATGCATTTTTTGCATTTACGCATCTAAGTCTGTACGGAGGCGCATTTAAGGTCGGTATGACGACCCACACCGGAGTGCATTTAAAGTCTGTATGATGACCCACGCCAGAGCGAGTGGCTACAGCTCCTTAAAAGTCCAGGACTGGTAAAGCCCGCACTTGGGGCAAATCCGATGGGGTAAGGATTTGCCCCCCAGCGGGTAGGATTCACGCTTTCGCCGTGAGTAGGGGATCCACTGGATCAAGGGACAATGGTGTAAGGACTCCTTTTCCTTTAAGAGAAGCGGCAGTAACAACTTGGAATGAACTGACCTGCACTCCCCCATTCCCTGCCCCCCTGCGCCGCGGAGGTAGAGCCGGGAAGAAGAGGCAAAGGGGGGGAGTGGTGTTGTTTTTTTAAGACCTGGCCTTGTTTTCTTGTTATCCTCTTAAGTAACTGGTTTTTGTTTTCTTTTCTCTTTGTAGGTAGCTGTTAATAAATAGTTTTGCATTAAGAAAACAGCCTCTTTTGCCCGGGACCGTGGTTGGTGGGTGCTCCTCTGTTCCTGTCTCGACCCTCAGCTCTTTTATTACATTTTTCTCCTCTCCATTTTACTGAGGTGGGAGAGCTGTGTGGGGATTAGTTGCTGGATCGGCCTAACCCACGACACTAATGCACTTGCTTTGTTTACTGTGAATAGGTCAAGAAGAGTAGAAAACCAATGAGCGAAGGGAAGAAGACTCACTAAAAACACAGATGAAATTTTGCATTTCCGTTGTTACCTTTTTATTCTTTATATGACTGACATGCTCTCCTTCGTTACACGTTACTTTAGCGGAATCCAATACTCTCTGTCCAGGAGGAGAAGGATTCCGACCAAATCCATCCCTATTGTATTAGAAGGTGAGTTGATTGTAAATGACCATGATGGCTTATAATTAAAAAAAGTGTCATTTTCAGAGGGAGGTATACAGGAACTATATTTTCAGAAATCATTACATTTAGTGCAAAGCAAAACCCCTTCTTGATATGATTTGGAAAACAACATGATGAAAAGGCATACTGTCAAAGAATATTGAAGAAGTGCAGCAATATTTCAGCAGGAAAATAAGCTGATGGTTACCTTTTGTGTGCCTCCTTACTTGAATTGGCCTTTGAAATTGGCCCCTGAAGGAGAAGTCATTGATGAAAATTATGGTTTATGAGTGGAAGGTGTAAGTTTCAGGAAATACTCACTGTAGAAAGGAACTCTGGTTCCAATGAGTGTGCAGGAATGAGGTCATTCATGTCAAATTCCTGTAAATGGTAATGGAAGTTGAACTCCATGGGCTGATCAAGCTGAAACATGCTCCTGAAGAGCTATTTAAATGGCAAAGAGTGAGCATCTCATCCATGCTTTCATTAAGAGCAATTTAGAAACAAACAAAAATAATCCATGTGATATTTTAAAGCTACTGGTTGGTAAAATTTCAAGTGAGTACTGAAACTCTCTTGTTTCTTTTCATTCTGGAATGAAAATACAGTGGAGTTTTTTTCTCTCTTTTCAGACATTGATGAATGTCAGGAACTGCCAGGTCATTGCCAAGGTGGAAATTGCATCAATACTTTTGGCAGCTTCCAGTGTGAATGTCCGAAAGGCTACTACCTCAGTGAAGAGACAAGAATCTGTGAAGGTTGAGTCCCTTGAAACCTTGTCTATCACAGTGCAGTTATTATGAAAAACACAATCATTTTTAGCCTTAAATCGAGAAGTGGATATGGTACCCACACCCTTACCTAAAATCTTCTCTGAAATCATCATCTTTGGCACCAGTGATATCTTTAATACAAAACTTGAAGTGCGTCACTTGAATACACAAACATTTATTTCTACATGATAGATCTCAGCTCTGTGTATTCAGTAGACTAAGGTGTTTTTTCATGATTCCTGGCTTCTCACTTCTACACCTTATATCTCGTGCTAGCTTCACTAGGCTCCCTGTATTTTAAGTGAGAAAAGGTGTGCTCTTGGCAGTGTCTCAGAGTAGCAGTTTCATTTACGCAACGTGAGGTGGAGTTAGTATTGGTCTTCCTTTTGTGTTGGAGAATTGTCTGAAGAGTTAGAACCAAAAATTGTAAGTAGACCAAAAAATGTGAAGAATCTTTCATGGTTTCTCCTAGTTTGGAATGTTGTAAGTCAGCTTCCCCTTCTTCATTCACTTTGTGAGAAAAAACCACTCATCTACTTTCAAAACAGAGCCTGTGAATCCTGCGGCTTTGCTAAGCTCAGATGAATAAAACTGACCAAACGAGGTTTGAAATTGAGATTGTATGGGCAACAAAGTCTTACACTCCAGATACCTTAAAAAAGAAGATCCAGGGTCAGAGCAGCAAGACTATGTGATTCTTCAGCCTGCCTATTTCTAAATAGAGTACTTAAAGGGTCATTTCTCAGTGGAGTAGTGAGCACGTGTTGTGGTTTAGGCTGATCCGGCAACTAAAGTCCACACAGCCACTCTCTCACTCCTTCAGTAAAGTGGAGAGGAGACAAAAATATGTAATAAAGGGACTGAAGATCGAGACAAGAACAGAGGGAGCACCCTCTGGGCAAAACAGACTCGGCTTTCTTAAAGCAAAGCAATTTATTAACGGTTATTTAAAAGAATAAAGACAAGTTACTTGAGAGGATAAAAAGAAAACAAGGCCAGATCTTAAAAACGACACCTCTCCACCCCCCTTTCCTTTTCTTCCCGACTCTACCTCCTCCCCCAGCGGCGCAGGGGGACACGGGATGGGAGAGTGCAAGTTAGTTCATCCCATGTTGTTACTGCCACTCCTTTCTTAAAGGAGAAGGAGTCCTTACACCATTTTCCCTTGCTCCAGTGGATCCCCTACTCACTAGGAAAATCCACAAACTTCTCCAGCGTGAGTCCTGCCTCCAGGATGCAATCCTTCCCCATCATATTTCTCTGGTACGGGCTTTACCACAGTCATGGATCTTAGGGAGTTGTTGCCACTCACTCCGGCGTGGGTCATCACACAGACTCTAGATGCATCTCGTCACAAAGACTCTAAATGCGTCTCTACACAGACTCTAGATGCGTCTCTACCTTGTCATGCCCGTGCTTCACGTCCGTCCTCAGGCCCAGGCATCTCTTCTCCAACATGGGCTTTTCCACGGGCTGCGAGTGGGTCTCTGCTCCACCGAGTCTGTCCTGGCTTCAGGGGGCCACCTGCCATCTCACCACTGGTTGCAGGGGAAACTCAGCTCCAGCACACCTCGTCCTGCTCCATCTTCACTGACCTGGTGTCTGTGTGGCCGTTTCTCTCAGATCTCAGTTCTCTCTGGGTGAACTCGGCTCAGCGGGCACCCTGGGAGTGGGGCGCTCCCCGAGTTCCCCAGGCAGCTCCGCCACTGCCATCCTCAGTGGGTGGTGCCGGCCCAGACCGGGCTGCTGCCTGGCCGGGAACCAGGGAGTGAAGGCAGTGCCCCCCTCCCCTCTCCTCGCTCCTGTGCAAAGGCACCTTTTCCGGTTCCTTTGTCCCAACTTAACTAGGGCAATTCGCAGAGGTGCTGATTGGCTCAAACCTCGAGGGGGATGGGAGTCCGATCTGGTGTCCAGCTCTTGCCACTAGAACCCCCTCCTCCACATCAAACCATCACAGCACGTTAACAGAACTGGAAAGTGACAGTAACATTCCTGTGAGAAGAGTGAATGAATGTCTTTCGTGGAGCTGATGGGGCACAAGGTGCCCCAGTTTTAGTGGTAAATTAAACAAGTGAATTTATTTAGAGTGTTCTCTTGCACGTCACTGGCTGGACTTAATAGAGGTTAGCAGCAATTATTACCCTTCAGCAGCTGTTACAGTAGCTCTTAACCCAAATCTGAGCTCTACTTTCCAAGCTAGCCTTAAATGAAACATTTTTGTTTTCTTAGCATAGTTTATTATGGTCATATTTCTCAGAAACTTTTGCTAGGACTTGGTCCTCTTTTCCCTTGTTAATAGTAGAGTTTTTTGTTTGGTCTCTAGATATTGATGAGTGTGTTGCGCATCCTGGTGTCTGCGGTCCTGGCACCTACTACAATTCCTTGGGGAGCTACACCTGCCTTTGCCCACCTCAATATCTGCAGGTGAACGGAGGACATAAGTGCATGGGTATGCAACATGACATCTTTACCAGAACTGTCTGAATAACAGACCAGAGTCTCTGCTTAAAATGTCATTTTGGATGAGGCCAGTCCTGCTGGTTCCTTCCTGGTTCAGAAGAGAACTAAAACATCTGAAATACAGATGTTAAATCTTCTCCTTGTCTTTCTCTTGGCAGTATAGCTGCCAATCTACTGCCAGGAGCATCCAGTGCCTCTGCTCCAGGCTGTGCCTTCACGGAGGCCAAGGAGCCCAAGCTGACTCAGAGAGTTGGCCTTTCGTTAGCACTCCTCTTGACAGCTTGGAGAGCCGCAGAGCTCTCTTCCAGACTGTCCCCGTAATTCAAAGGCAATTCGCCCATCCCAATAGAATCCTTTGGAGGTATTTCTGCTTGTAGAGCTCTAACAGGGAAGAAATGCACTACGGAATAAACTAGTAACAAAGGCACAGCTGTACTGGCTGAAGCAGAAGGTGCAGCTTTTTCAGGAATTGGTACTTAATGCTTCTGAAGAAGACTAAAACCACTTCACTAAAGCTGATGTTAGCTGATGTCATTCAAATTGAAGTATCATAAAAGAGTGAAGTGTAAGTTTTTTGCACCATGATGCTTATGCGATCTCATTTTCATTTATTCTGACACTTTCTCATCTGTGTTTTTCTTAATGCAGTGCCCCTTTAAGTTGCTTGATTAAAGTAACTCTACAAACTAATAAGCATTTCCAAACCTCATTTTCGGAACTGTTATGAAGGAGAAAATCGTCCTGCAGAAAGCAAATTACATATTCCAAAATTTGAAAATTACAAGGCAGGTTTTAGGAGGAAACTCGAGTGCGTATAAATCCAGATAAAACCCAGGACACTGCGTGTAACATTTTCTTTTCTGTGTCTGGAGTTAGTATCATGCAGTCACTCAGCAGTAACTGGATGTCTCCAGATGCAGTAGCTGAGGTAATGCTGCAAGTCTGAGAATTATAATACCCTATAAAAAAAGAGTGTTGTTTAGATAAAACATACGCCTTAATGCACTCGAGTGAGAGTTACTTTCCACTAGCTGTCAGCTGCTCCCTTGTTGCTGCCGGATTTGCCTTTTCCACAGAAATGTATAGTGCAACTTGAGTGTGTTTATAATACACTGTCTATACTATGCTGGGACTCACCTCTCTTTGGGGTTTTTTACAGATATCGATGAGTGCAGTTCCTTCTTCGGTCAGGTGTGCAGAAACGGACGGTGTTTCGATGGAATTGGTTCCTTCAAGTGTTTGTGTAATGAAGAATGTGAACTTACTCTGGATGGCAAGAATTGCACTGGTGTGTGTGACACCGCATGGAGATGTTAAATAATCCATGCTGAAATAATCCAACTGTTAGCTCCCATCTGGAGGGAAGCACCACAATCTGATTATCTAAGTATAAAACACAGTAGAAGTAAGTGGGTTTTGGAGTAGCTGTTGATCTTCAAGATTTAAAAGCCTTAGAAAAAGAAACTTAGAGAAGAATCCTTCAGTCTTTTTCATGACTAAGCCTGTTTTGTTGCCATAAGAATTATGTGGTTCTAAACCTTTCTTGATTCCATCTGCTCTCCAAAGATACTAACGAGTGTGTGGCACTACCCGGTTCATGCTCTCCTGGTACCTGTCAAAATTTGGAAGGATCATTTGGATGCATCTGTCCACTAGGAGATGAAGTAAAAAGTGAAAGTTGCATTGGTAAGGCAAGTTGTAACTGTTGCTTCTGAACAATTTCAAAGTTAGAAAAAGTATCTGGTTCTAATTTGGTGAAAAGTAGTTGAACACTATGATGTTTGTGAATGTTGCCCGACTTAAAATCATGGTGACAGGGAAATCAGTAAGTAGGAAAAGTCTTCAGCAAGAGGTTTCAAAAGTGGAAGGCGAGATATTTTCTGCTGTATTGTACTGTAATTTGTATGTTAACGTCATTAATGCAAACAAAAATCTTGACTTTTCAGAAAACCAGTGATTTATCTTTCACTCACTTTTCCTTTTTTTAGTTAAATACCATTCATAGAACAAACCAGCCTGTGTACTGGGTTTACATAATGTTCACAGAAAGGTAATTACTGGGAATCAATACATGAACTAATTTTCTGGCTTCTGGGGGCTATGAAATTTAAAAATCTTGATAAAATTGTGGAGCTTGTGGGAGCACTTGCTTAAATTAGTTGCTTCTAACAACTCTTTTCTGATTTTGTATTTTGTATAATGTCTCTCAAGTGCTCTCACAGGAGGAGGAAGAGGGTCCAGCAGACCCTTCCTCAGTTTGCATGTTCTTGTTTGTTCACATGAGTCTCGTTTAAAGCCTTGAATATCGTTCCGGAGCTGAATGTCGCACAAGGAATTTAAGATTTGGTGTGGCAGAGAATGAGAAATGAATCATAATGACCGTGATTTAAACACTTGACAGTTTTGAAAAACGTGATATAGAAGATTTTTGGGTGGCTTTAACCATCTGTCATGGTTCTCTCTCACTCACTCTTGTTTTAAAAAACATACCTCTACAGTTGCTTTTCAGGACCTATGTCCATATGGTCATGGAACTATTCCTGGGATTGATGATACACGTGAAGGTAGATATTCTTTTTCCTGATAATTAAAAAAAAAAAAAGTATTTATACTTAAAACTAGACTTGGATATTACATACAGGATGTGATGGCTTAGTCCCTACAGCCCCAGGTGACAGGAGGCTGACCTTTAATAAATGTGGATCCATTATGAAATGATAGTTAAAAGATTCCAAATTGCAGGGCTAGAGACAAACAGAACAGGGCACTTAGTTTTTCAAAATGCTTTTTTAAAGCTTGACACAGGAATGCAGCAGCTAAGTGGTTGCTAATGTTTTCCTGCTTTTTAGATGTCACTGAATGCCTTGAAAGCCCAGGGATTTGCTCAGACGGTCACTGCATCATTACTGACGGATCGTTCCGCTGTGAGTGCCCATGGGATACAACTTAGATTACACTGGAGTACATTGCATCGGAGTGTCAATCTTTCATGAATTCTAGGAAAATTCCAAGGGTAATTCGCTACAGTTAAAATACAAGTTATTTTGTTGAGCTTCATCTCCCTCTGCTGGCCCAAAAGGGAGCTCCAGTCAGGAAATCTCTATTTGAGCCCTCCAGATTGTTCGCAAAGAAGAATTTAAAAGGCAGTATTGCAGCCTTCTGGCTGCTGAGAATTAGAAATGCAGAGGTATACGTGCACAAATTTATGACGTCTCAAAATTTCAGCTACCTTGATACAGCATTTAAAACAGGAATGGATATCCAGAGCCTGTTTCTAGAGTAACAGTGCAGAATATACACAGCCAGAAATTTTAGAAAGCATTCTCTTCTGTCAGATTACTGTGTTCTCAAAAATTAGATGCATCCTTATTGTGTACTTTACACAGCACCTACGAAACAAAACACTGAAGTGTACATATCAAAGCATTCACGAGATACGTACGCAACTAGCACATCAGAACTGCTCTGTATGTCATGACTGATAAAACGACAGCTTTCCGTTCCTGGCACGATGGTGTTCTGTACCTCAGGCTTTGGGACATCACAGTTCCATTAAATTTGTTTCAAACTGTGAACAACTAGAGTGTAACTTAGAATCTGTGATACCGTGCATGATTTTTTATTTTCTACTAGAGCTGTATGCTGTACCTGACACATTAGGCTGCTTACAATCCACTTCTTGTAGCAGACACTATTTCAGATGACTGAGGTTTTACATTTTGGTTTTTCTTTGTGGTTTTCTCGTTTATTTACACACACCTCAGAGACTTTTTAGATGGCTTTTTCATTTTAATTGCAAAAGTAAGCACTTACATCCAAATTTTGTATTTATTCCTCATATTGAAACACTTCAAAATGCTCCAGGAAATGGAAGGCTTAGTCCTACATAGTTGTTTTGAAAACTGAAATAAAAAAACATTCAGATTCTAAACATTGCATCAAAGCAACATCATGTGGGATTACCAGGACTAGTGTTTCTTACTCCAAATCTCAGTAATGTAAAGGCTCAAAAGCTCCAACTGGATTATTGATAGATACAACACTACCTTAATTGACTTTCAGTCTTTCCAAAAGTCCAACCTGAATGGTGCTTCCATCTTGCAGCAGTATTCCTCTGTCAGAAATACTGGTGTTTCAATGATTATGATCAAAGTGAGTAACGTGTTTGGCAACACGTGTAATCGTGTGTTCTTTCATGTTCTACTTCTCTCCCAATTGCAAAGATGTGGATGAATGTGATGGAAACCACAGGTGCCAGCATGGCTGTCAAAACATTCTGGGTGGATACAGATGTGGATGCCCGCAAGGATATATTCAGCATTACCAGTGGAATCAATGTGTTGGTAAGGAAACGGACAGCAGAGAACACATTTAAACAATAGAGGTGTCACAGTGTTTATAGTGACAAGTGCCAGGCCAAGGACAAGAACGGGCAGGACAAAGGGTATGCAGACACAAATCTTTTTTTCCTCTCTCCCCATCCTTCCATACACTTACTACTCCAAACATAAATCAGTGACATAAGGTAACAAGAAAACACACTTGTCCTGTTGAAACTCTGTGTGACAAGGAGTTTTCCAAGTAAGGCCTAAATTCTGACTCCCTTCTCAGAAAAATCCCCTTCTTAGCAAGGTGGAAAAATGTTCATTAAATTCCTGAAAGAATCAACATAAATACCTCTGCTGGGGAAAAAAAAAAAAAATTCACCTCTCATCAGTAAGAATCATTCAACATCATTAGCAATTTGAGAGTACTGCAGAACAGAATCCATAGTGAATGCGGAAAAAAATTTCAACATAGCCATTAAGGGTTTCCTACTTCCAAAATACAGTCTTAAGGCCAACATTAGTTCTTTTGAGCAGGAAACAGGGACAAATTAATCAGTTCAGCACTTTTATTGTAGGTTTAGCTCAAGAAATCCATCATTTCTTTCTGTTTCTTGAACTAAGCTAACTCCCATACCAAATGAAACGTGGGAGATGGTTTTTTAATAAAAACCAACACACCTGCGGGAGAGGAGTGAGGACACTTGACGCGATCAATGTGATCAAACAAGTGAACCTTTAATGGCTTACATTCAACGCGATTTACAACTTTCTAAACAAGGCTTGACTCTTTGTGATTGGCTACAATACAAGCAATAGCTCAGCCTCTTGTATATGATTGGTTATTTTGCAGTTTATGTCCATATAAGGTTATCCATGATCTTCAGCAGAAAACTGAAAGAAAGAAAGAAGCAACGTCATTCTGGGGAAATGGTTTCCATTTCCCTTTCATATCCAAGGACTGTTCACGTCTTCTGCAGTTCCATTATGTCCCAGCAGGTGTTCTCAGAGAAGGCTGGATTGTTCATGTGTCCGTTGATTTTCAGAATCCTTCCACACATCCCCCTTCTTGTTTTTGAACAATCCA
Source organism: Tauraco erythrolophus (assembly GCF_009769465.1). Classification (NCBI taxonomy): domain Eukaryota; kingdom Metazoa; phylum Chordata; class Aves; order Musophagiformes; family Musophagidae; genus Tauraco; species Tauraco erythrolophus. The sequence goes on from NC_141496.1 coordinate 66,006,737, forward strand.
GACTTGTTTCACAATCCATTCAATCATTTTTGTGAGGAAGCGTAGCAGACAAGGAACTAACAAGAGAATCATCACAACAACTACCAAAACTAATAAAAGACTTCTTAACAAGGATATAAGCCATCCTGAAATTCCCCGTCCTTTGAACAGGTTGTCAAACCAGCTCCAGCTATCTACTTGCAACTTTGCCACTCCATCTTTGAGCATTTGTATGCTTTTATGAATGGATTCTGAATGATCTGACAAATTCATGCAACACATGCCTTCAAAATCGTCACATCATGTCCTTGTGCTAACAATAAAAAATCTATGGCAGCTCTGTTTTGAAGAGTGGCGGGGCGAATGCTGTCTACATGAGCAAGCAGTTCACTAAGTGCGATTGATGTTTGATTAGTTTGTTTTGCTAGCCAGCAACCCAAGTTAGTTAGCTTTCTCAATGCAACTGCACTGGCTACTCCAGGTGCAAGAGCAGATGCTGCAGTTATTTCACCTGGGCCCCAGAAAGTGGCTTGATCAGCGCATTCACTAGTGAATTGATGTGTCATTCTTTGATGTCTTTTCTGGGTATGGCTCAGAATCATAGAGGTGTTTGGTGTTAGTAGAGAAAGTCTGCCAAGACTGCAGGGTCCTCCTTTAATTTGAGAAGGAATTCCTGACCAAGCCCTGTCTCCGCATATCAAGAAAATCCCCGCAGGTAAAGCGAGAGGGATATTAGTTGATTTGGAAGTATTTCTAGATGTATAGTTGCACCAAACTGTACTATTGCGATAAATTGACAGCGTAGCATTGACATTTTGACTAATTTTCAGGGGATTATTTGTTGAATAATTGAAATAGACATAGGCATCCATTTTGACAGACCCGAGCAACTCGACTTCTTGTGGCTCCTGTGTGGTCTGTGTGAAATGGACAACAATGCCATCCCAATTATCAACATAACTTTTGCTGGTTTTTCCTAGTCCAAATCCATCTGACTTGGTGGGCATGGGCCAAACATCAGTAGGAAAGCCCACCAAGCATTTTGAAAAAGGATTCCCGGGGTCGGCTATTGATAGGCAGATGGAATCCTGCCCAGTAAGGTTAGCCATCATTACTCATATATTCTGTCGAGTTTCCACACTGAAAATCGTCTCCACCATCTCCATCATTCCGCATACCGTCAGCACTTGCATCCACATTCTTGTTTGCTTCTGGTAGATATGGTTTTACCCACTTTGCTGGAACCCACAGTGGTCCGTTTCCTGTAAGTAAACACATGTATCCTCTGCCTGTTACTTTTAATTCTACTGGTCCTTCCCATTTCCCAGTTTTTAAATCTTTATAAAGTACTAAACCTTGCGTTTTCTCTTTCCAAAGCGAGCTCATTCCCTTACTGTGTACTAACATAGGTGGCTCGTCGCTGTTTCCTGCCAGCCGTAAAAAATTCAGAACAGAACGCTTTCATTAGTCGATCACTGGGCAACCAACCCTGAGTTTCCCCTTTTTGTTTTAATAACATGGTTTTTAACGTGTGGTGAGAACGCTCAATAATAGCTTGACCAGTGGGAGAATGAGGTGTTCCCGTGCGGGATACGCCAAAGACTGCAAAAGCGAGCAAAGCGTAGTGAAGCATAAGCAGGTCCGTTATCTGTCTTGATTTCATGTGGAACTCCTAAAGCTGCAAAGCAAGCATATAAATGTCGCTCAACATGTCACGTGGTCTCTCCAGTTTGTGCAGTAGCCCAAATTACCATAGAAAAGGTGTCTATGCAGACATGTACGTACTTCCAACATCTAAACTCTGCTACATGAGTAACATCCATTTGCCGCAACTGGAGTGCATGCAGCCCTTGTGGATTGACACCTTGACCGAGACGAAAGCCTAATTTTTGAAAAGGAAGCACAGGATTTTACGATGCCTTGTGCATCTGCTAAGGGAATATGAAATTGTCTTGTGAGCACTTGGCTGACTGATGGAAAAAATCATGAGATACACGAGCTTGTTGAAAGGCATCTATAGGTGGTCCTGTCCATGCAGGTGCTACTAATTGATCAGCACAGTTATTGCCAATTGCTAAGCCTTGTTGAGTTAGATGGCTACGTATATGCGTAATAAAGTAAGAAACAGAGCGCATATTTAGTAAATGTAACAGCTGACACAATAATTCACCTAAAACTGGATTGGATATTGTTCTTAACATAGCTTGTTCTAACCAGCGTGCTATACCTACTACATACAACGAATCTGAAACAATATTGATAGGTTGTTGAGCCCAATTTGAAAATGCCATACTACAGCTTGTAGTTCAAGAGTTTGCAAGGAATCTTTTGGTCCTCCTTGGATGACATGTTTTTCCCAGGTACCTGTTGAAGATTGCCACGTACTTACAGCTTTTTTTGATTTTCGTCCTGCATCAGTGAATATTGTAAGTCCTTCCACTGGAACCTCCGACAGTTGCAGAGTTAAAACAAAATCTTGGTCAGTTAAAAACGTTAACATTTTATGGGCAGGAAATTGATTGCTTAATTGACCTGAAAATTCACATAGTGCTGTTTGTAATTCTAATGAATGCCGTAAATTCCATTCAAGCCAGAGAGATGCGTTTGGTAATATTATTATTTCTGGATCTTTTCCTGCTATTTCTAATAAACATGTCCGTCCCTTCATTATCAGAAGGGCAAGCAATTCTATTTTTGTTGTAACGGTTTTGTGTGGCTGCATGGGTAGGAAAATCCATTCTAGAATTGATAAAGGATCTTTCTTTAATTTGTCCCATTGCATAAAAAGAGCAAATGGATACTTTCTGTTTTGATTAGAATTGACAACTACTAGTGTTATTGGTTCATCTTTAACGAGTCTTGATCTATATTGGGAAGTTAATTTTGCTGAAATTGTTTGCAAAGCTATTTTTTTGGATGGTCCAATTTCTCTAGATTCATTTGCATGGTTGCTTGTTCCCAATAACTGAATTAGAGGACTTAGGTCATCATTTGTAATTCCACAAATACTACGTACCCACTGAATATCACCAACCAATTTTTGCACATCTGACAATGTTTTAATGTTTGTTTTCAGTTCAACCTTTTGTGGTCTTATCTGGGATTCTGTGATAATCCATCCCAGATAATGCCACGGGGGTTTTTCCTGTATTTTTTCCGGAGCAACTTTTAGACCTTTTCCTTCTAATTGCGAAGTAAGTTCAGGTATAATCATTTTTGCATCAAGTTTCTCCCCAGCAATTAATATATCATCCATATAATGATACATTAAGTACTGCGGGTATTTTTTCTGAATTGGATCTAAGGCCCATGCAACGAACATCTGGCATATTGTAGGTGAACTTTTCATGCCTTGTGGCAAGACAGTCCAATGGTATCTTTTTGCTGGCTCAGCTCTGTTTACAGAAGGTAGATTCATAGATTTCTAGGTTGGAAAAGACCTTAGAGATCATCGAGTCCAACCATCCCTAATCCCCATTAAACCATATCCTCAAGTAGATCATCCACCCTATTCTTATTCTTATTCTTATTCTTATTCTTATTCTTATTCTTATTCTTATTCTTATTCTTATTCTTATTCTTATTCTTATTCTTATTCTTATTCTTATTCTTATTCTTATTCTTATTCTTATTCTTATTCTTATTCTTATTCTTCTTATTTAAGAATAGGTACTGTAAACGCAAAACGTTCTGCATCATCTGGATGTAATGGTATTGTGAAAAAACAATCTTTTAAGTCAATTACTAACAATTTCCATTTTTCTGGAATCATTGATGGAGACGGCAAACCTGGTTGTAAGGTTCCCATGTCCTCCATTCTTGCATTAATTGCTCGTAAATCATGCAACAATCTCCATTTTCCGCTCTTTTTTGGTATTGTAAAAATTGACGTGTTCCAAGGACTTGTTGACGGCACAATATGGCCTGCACACAACTGTTCATATACTAATTCCTGTACTTTGAGCAGCTTTTCTTGAGAGAGTGGCCACTGATCAATCCACACTGGGTCATTGGTTTTCCAATGTATTTTGAGGACAGGCTGCTCCTCAGTGGCCGCAGCTAAAAAGGCTGTGTTATGATTTGTACTTTCATTTGGCTCAGCAAGTCTCTACCAACCAATGTAATTGATGTGTTCATGACATATGGTTTAGTAGATACTTGCGCCCCATCTGGAAAAATGAATGAAATTACATTTTTGCTAATTCTGGTGGATTGAGTTCCCCCAATACCAAATACTCCCAATTGTGAATTGAGGGTTGGCCAACTAGATGGCCAATTGTGTGCAGCTATGATTGTGACATCAGCACCCGAGTCAATTAACATTTTCCTGGTTATTCTGACACCATCTGGCCCCAACATTGTTACCATCATTTCAGGTTTCATCCTTTTTAGATCCAAAGCAAAGTATACTTCTGGTTGACTGGTGGAGCCAAAGCCTCCTTCTCCTTGTTCAACATTATTGGACAAAGGCACACAGGCACAGAAAGGCACTAGTTGAGCAATTTTACTGTCCTTTGGAATAAAAACAGGTGGAGTTAATGTATATACCATGATCTTAATAATCTCTTTATAGTCTGCATCAATAACTCCTGGTAATACAAAAATACCTTGACGTGGTGTAGGTGAGCGACCAATTAATATAGCTGATAACCCTTCACCTAATTGTCCCTTTACGTTTGGGTCTATTACTACTACCTTGTCAGATATGAGCGTTGAATCTACTGTGGTCTCCACATCCACTCCGGCACTTCCTGTGGTGGCGGCACGGAGGGAACCTATTCTTGACTTTGGTTCTGACTTAGGTTTGGATACGATGTTGGTGTTGCTCCCTGATTTACTATCATCGCGCGCGGAGCTTGCGCGCTTATTTTCCAGTTTCCCTGTTTCCGGCACTCATTGGTATCGGGATTATTCATTTGGCAATTTTTGCACCATTTTTTACTACCATGTTGCTGCTGTTGTGGTAATTTACATTGGTATCTATAATGGCCTGATTTCCCACAATTAAAGCATTTCTTTTGCTTGGCTCCTCCCACCTTTCTCTCAAAAAAAGGACTAACAACACTATGTACTGCAGCTGCAACTGTGGGAGCAATCAGAGAAACAGGACCGGTGGTACGTTCCATAATTTCTAACATATCCACCACTGGGGCATTTCTAGGCAATATGCTCAGAACTCTTTGTGCTTTCTCATTAGCATTTTCAAAAGCAAACATTCTAAAAAGTTGCTCTTTCATTGTCTGGTCTAAATCAGGATGACTTCGAACAGCCTGATGTAGACGATCAACAAAAGAAGAGAAACTCTCTTGGGGGTCTTGTTTAATATTTGCAAAGGAATATACTTTTCCCGGTTCTCTGATTGAAATCATTGCTTGATAAGCTAATTGTTGTGACAGAGTTAATACTTCGCTTAGAAACCCTAGTTGCATTGCCAGATTTGAAAAAGGTCCTTCACCCATTGACATTTGCACTTGAACACCATATAGAGGATTTCCTTTCTGCCGAGGTTGTGCAGCCTCACGTTCACATAGGTCTTGCCAGGCCCTGGAAAACAACAGCAGCTGAGAAGGGGACAAAAGGATTTTAGCAACTTGTCGAGAATCTTGTGGTATCAGAACATCTGCTGTAAACATAAATTGTAACAATTGTTGAGTATAACTAGATTGAAGCCCATATTGTGACACCGCGAAACGCGCTTTCTCCAACAGTTTCCAGTCAAAAGGTTCCCACTTTCTATTTCCTCCTTGGTCTGTGGTGATGGGAAAGGCAGACAGTAGAAAACTTCCTTCAATTAAAGCTTCATGAATAATTCCTTTCCATCTTTGACTTCTCTCCTGTTCGTTCGGTGGCACAACAGGTGGCAAGGCAGTCGGCGTAGGTAGGTGCGGTATAGGCATCGGTGACAGTAAAGGTATAGCAAAAGGATTAGATATGTTATGAGTTGCAATGTCAGAAGAACAATGTGGATTTTTATTGTCGTCATCATCTGTTGTTTTCAGTTTCGATAGTTTATTCGTGACTTGTTTTAAGAGTTTTTCAAGTTTCTGTTCTTTTTGTTTGTCTAATGAAACTGATTGGGGGGAGGTGACTCCTCCCCTGGGCAGGACTCTGACTGAAGCGGTGTGAGATCAGGATAGAGGCGGAACTTAGGGGGATATGATGGCCCACCCATTTCCACGCCCCTTTCTGGCTCTTCCGCTTTCTTTTCCGAGTCCCTTTGTTCTGTAAATGTGGTGTCGCCATCTTGACTGTCGCCATTGTGGCACAGTTCGTTTTTCAAGGGTGTTGTTTCTACAGGGTTCTCTTTTTCCCCTGAACTCGCGGTTTCGACTTTGTTAGTAGAGGGTAAGGGTGGTGCTACGGGTACAGAAATTCGCATAGAAAAGTTAGAGGAAGTATTCATAGTTGTTGCCGAAGAAGTTGCTGAAGAATCAGTAGAAGAGGAGTTAAAGGCAGTAAAAGCAGAAGCAGCAACAGTTCATTCAGCTTTCATACTTTGTAACGTTTCCGTAATCGCATTCCAGAGAGTAGCATATTTACTTGCCTCCTTTGCATCCGCTCCCCCTTTACTGATATCATCCCATGGCTCTGTGCCTATGGCTTCCCACGTAGCGAGTTCAAAAACGACTCCTACTGAGGGGATTAACTATTTATTCCATGCCCACAATAACAGCCCTTTAAGAGCCGAAGATTCATATTTAAGTCATCTCACAGAGAGCATGTGTTGGAGCAGATTTAGGACAGCCTCTTGTTGCTTATCCAACCCCATCTGTCTCCCCGACCACTCACCTCTTCTAGGCGAGATTCCAACGCTGCCTCTCTGCGATGATATAGGTGCGCACTTTTTTTTCTTTTTTTTTTTTTTTCATTCAGCGACTCGGCAGGTCGCCACTCATTCCACTCTGCCGGGGCAGCGGATCTTTCGGCTTGCTCTCCACCCTCTTCTTCACCAAGTCTCGCAAATTTGCCGTGAGGAATCTGAGGGTCCCTGTTCGGGCGCCACTTGCGGGAGAGGAGTGAGGACACTTGACGCGATCAATGTGATCAAACAAGTGAACCTTTAATGGCTTACATTCAACGCGATTTACAACTTTCTAAACAAGGCTTGACTCTTTGTGATTGGCTACAATACAAGCAATAGCTCAGCCTCTTGTATATGATTGGTTATTTTGCAGTTTATGTCCATATAAGGTTATCCATGATCCTCAGCAGAAAACTGAAAGAAAGAAAGAAGCAACGTCATTCTGGGGAAATGGTTTCCATTTCCCTTTCATATCCAAGGACTGTTCACGTCTTCTGCAGTTCCATTATGTCCCAGCAGGTGTTCTCAGAGAAGGCTGGATTGTTCATGTGTCCGTTGATTTTCAGGAATCCTTCCACACACACCCCCAGACGACTCCATCCTGTACTGTTCACAAGGAACCATAACAACATCTTAGCTCTTCAGGAGGGATAGGAGAGGTAGGAGAGGTGGTGGCGTTGCCCTTTATGTAAGGGAAGGTCTAAACTGCCTAGAGTTAAATGTTGGGGATGACTTGGTGGAGTGTCTGTGGGAAAAAATCAAAGGGGAGCCTATGAAGGCGGATATTGTAGTGAGAATCTGCTACAGGCCACTCTGTCAGGACGGTGAGGCTGATGAACTATTTTTTAAACAACTGGGGGAAGTCTATACGCTCACTAGCCCTTGTTCTTGTGGGTGACTTTAACCTACCTGATGTCTGTTGGAAGTATAACACGGCAGTCTAGGCGATTCCTGCAGTGTGTGGAGGACAACTTCCTATCACAACTGGTCAGTGAATCAACTAGAGAAGGTGCTCCCCTAGACCTGCTGTTTGTGAACAGAGAAGGTCTCGTGGGAGATGTGATGGTTGGAGGACGCCTGGGGCATAGTGACCATGAGATAATAGATAATAGTGACGTTAGCTACTAGTGATGAGGACAAGGCTGAGGTCCTTAATGCCTTCTTTGCCTCAGTCTTTAATAATAAGGTTAGTAGTTCCCAGGTGAGCCGGCCTATGGTGTCTGAGAGCAGGGAGGGAGAGCAAATCGAAGCTCCTGTGATCCAAGAGGAACGGGTCAAGGAATTGCTTCGCCAGCTGGATGTCCACAAGTCTATGGGGCCTGATGGTATCCACCCGAGGGTCCTGAGAGAGCTGGCAGATGTCATTGCCAAACTCCTGTCCATTATCTTTGAGCAGTCTTGGCTCACTGGGGAAGTTCTGCTGGACTGGAGGTTGGTGGATGTTACCCCCATTTACAAAAAAGGGCAGAAGGAGGATCCGGGGAACTACAGGCCTGTCAGTCTGACCTCGGTGACGGGCAAAGTCATGGAACAGGTTATCTTGAGTGCTATTAATGAGCACATACAGGTTAACCAGGTGATCAGGCCCAGTCAACATGGGTTTATGAAAGGCAGGTCTTGCCAATCAAACCTGATCACCTTCTATGAGGGGGTGACCCACCTGGTTGACGAGGGAAGGGCTGTGGATGTAGTTTTCCTTGACCTCAGTAAAGCCTTTGATACAGTTTCTCATAGTGTTCTGGTTGAGAAACTGATAACTGCTGGCCTGGATAGGCACACCCTCCTTTGGGTTAAAAACTGGCTGGATGGCCGAGCCCAAAGAGTGGTGGTAAATGGGACTAAATCCGGCTGGAGGCCGGTCACCAGTGGGGTTCCCCAGGGCTCAGTGCTGGGTCTGTTTCTGTTTAACATCTTTATCAAAGACCTGGATGAGGGGATTGAATGTACCCTCAGTAAATTTGTGGACAACACCAAGCTGGGAGGCTGTGTCGATCTGATCAAAGGTAGGGAGGCCCTTCAGAGGGATTTGAACAGACTGGATCGTTGGGCTGAGACCAATGGCATGAGCTTTAATAAGGCCAAGTGCAGAGTCCTTCACTTGGGGTATAAAAACCCCCAGCATCGCTATAGGCTCAGGGAAGAGTGGCTGGAGAGCTGCCTGATGGAGAAGGACCTGGGGGTGTTGATTGACTACCGGCTTGATATGAGCCAGCAGTGAGTCCAAAGAAGGGCGACTAAACTGGTCAAGGGACTGGAAAATAAAACTTATGGGGAGCGGCTGAGGGAGTTGGGGCTGTTGAGCCTGGAGAAGAGGAGGCTGAGGGGAGACCTGATTACAGCCTACAAATACTTGAGAAGGGATGGTGGGGAGGTAGGGGAACGGCTCTTTACATTAGTGATGGGTGATAGAACAAGAGGAAATGGATATAAGCTTAGTCAGAGGAGGTACAGGTTGGATGTTAGAAAGTATTTCTCCTCTGAAAGGGTTGTCTGCCACTGGAATAGGCTGCCCAGGGAGGTGGTTGAGTCCCCATCCCTGAATGTGTTTAAGAAAAGGGTGGATGAACTACTTAGGGATATGGTTTAATGGGGGATTAGGGACGGTTGGACTGGATGATCTCTAAGGTCTTTTCCAACCTAAAAATCTATGAATCTATGAATGTTTACCTTTCCAAGTTTGCTTTCATGGTTCTCTGCTAATGATGTGACAATCATGGCTGTCAGCACTGCCATACATTTCTTATAGGCTGATCTTACTGTCCTGACCCTAGACATACAAATTAGTTTTTCTATACCTATTTTACAGTAAGTAGCACACCAGGTAGTTTTTCTGAAGTCCCAGCCACCTTACTTAATACTGCTGTACAGCAAAGAAAGCAGAGACCTAGGGTGGGAGTGACAGGAACACTCAACAAACAACTCCCACAAAACTCCAAACCAGCTACAGTCTCTGAATATTATAGCTAGTTCTCAAAAGAATGTGTCTCCTGGTAACTCTGCCATCCAGAGGGACCTCGACAGGCTGGAGAGGTGGGCCCGTGCCAACCTCATGAAGTTTAACCAGGCCAAGTGCAAGGTCCTCCATCTGGGTCGTGGCAATCCCAGGCACAAATACAGACTGGGCGGAGAATGGATCGAGAGCAGCCCTGAGGAGAAGGACTTGGGAGTACTGGTGGACGAGAAGCTCAATATGAGCCGGCAATGTGCTCTTGCGGCCCAGAAGGCCAACCACGTCCTGGGCTGCATCAAGAGGAGCGTGGCCAGCAGGTCGAGGGAGGTGATTCTCCCCCCTCTACTCTGCCCTCGTGAGACCTCACTTGGAGTATTGCGTCCAGTTTCTGGAGTCCCCAACATAAGAAGGACATGGACCAGTTGGAGAGGGTCCAGAGGAGAGCCACGAAGGTGATAAGAGGGCTGGAGCACCTTTCCTATGAGGACAGGCTGAAAGAGTTGGGGCTGTTCAGCCTGGAGAAGAGGAGGCTCCGGGGTGACCTTATAGTGGTCTTCCAGTACCTCAAGGGGGCCTGCAAGAAAAATGGGGAGAGGCTGTTCAGGAGGGCCAGTTGTGATAGGACAAGGGGTAATGGTTTTAAAATAGAGGGAGGTAGATTCAGGTTGGATATTAGGAAAAAATTTTTTACCATGAGAGTTGTAGAACACTGGAACAGGTTGCCCAGAGAGGTGGTGGATGCTCCATCCCTGGAGATGTTCAAGGCCAGGTTTGGATGAGGCCCTGAGCAACCTGATCTAGTTGGAGATATCCCTGTTCCTTGCAGGGGGGTTGGACTAGATGACCTTTGAAGGTCCCTTCCAGCCCTAACGATTCTATGATTCTATGATTCTATGATTCTAACTGCAAGCAAGAATGGTAAAGCATGAGCTAATGCTATTGGAGGGGAAAACACCTGCAGGGAAACAGTACCTGGGTAAGGTGAATAAAAAAGGCAATATGTGCCAACTATCAAAAGCATGATCTTCCATACAACAAGTTACTTTTCTCATTAATTTTTCACAATATAGCCTCGAACCAGTTTAGAGATATGGATGTCGTGTGGACTGTGTCAAATTCTTTGGAGAAGTCCAGGTAGATGATGTCAGTTGCTCTTCCCTTATCCATCAATGCTGTAACCCCATCATAGAAGGCCACCAAATTAGTCAGGCAGGATTTGCCCTTAGTGAAGCCATGCTGGCTGTCACCAATGATCTCCTCCTCATTTTCCATGTGCCTTAGCGTAGTTTCCAGGAGCCTCTGCTCCATAATCTTGCTGGGCACAGACGTGAGACTGACTGGCCTGTAGTTCCCCGGGTCTTCCTTTCTTGCCTTTTTAAAAATGGGGGCTATGTTTCCCCTTTTCCAGTCGGTGAGAACTTCACCGGACTGTCATGCCACCTGCAATATGATGGATAGTGGTTTAGCAACTTCATCTGCCAGTTCCCTCAGCACCTGCGGATACAAGTCCTTAAGTCCCATGGACTTGTCCGCCTTTAGGTTCCTTAGATGGTCTCGAATCTGATCTTCTACAGCGGGTGGTTTATCATTCTCCCAGTCCCTGCCTTTGCCTTCTGTGACTTGGACAGTGCAGCTGGAGCTCTTGCCAGTGAAGACTGAGGCAAAGAAGTCATTGAGTACCTCAGCCTTCTCCATATCCCGGGTAGCCAGGTCCCCTGTTTCCTTCCAGAGAGGGCCCACGTTTTCCCTAGTCCTCATTTTATCCCTGACATACCTATAGAAGCTTTTCTTGTTGTCCTCGATGTCCCTGGCCAGATTTAATTGTCTCAAGGGTTTAGCTTTCCTAACCTGATCCCTAGCTGCTAGGACAATTTCCCTGTATTCATCCCAGGCTACCTATCCCTGCTTCTGTCCTCTGTTGGATTCCCTTTTATGTTTAAGTTTGTCCAGGAGCTCCTTGTTCATCTATGCAGGCCTCCGCGTTTTTGCCCGACTTCCTCTTTGTTGAGATGCACTGCTCCTGAGCTTGGACGAGGTGATCCTTCAATATTAACCAGCTTTCTTAGGCCTCTCTTCCCTGCAGGGCTTTACCCCGTGGTACCCTACCAAGGAGATCTCTTAGGAGGCCAAAGTCTGCTCTCCTGAAGTCCAGGATAGTGAGCTTGCTGTGCTCTCTCCTCACTGCCTTAAGGATCTTAAACTCCACCATTTCATGGTCACTGCAGGCCAAGGCTGCCCTTGAGCTTTACATTCCCACCAGCTTGTCCTTATTGGTGAGAACAAGGTCCAGCACAGCACCTCTCCTCATTGGTTGGTCTGTCAATGGGGAAGGAACTTATCATGAATGCATTGCAGGAGCCTCCTGGATTGCTTATGCCCTGCCGTGTTGTCCCTGGAAGAGATATCGAGGTGGCTGAAATCCCTGATGAGCATGAGGGCTCAGAAATGTGAGGCTGCTCCTATCCGTCTATAGAGGAGCTCATCCACTTGGTGTTCCTTTTCGGATGTCCTGTAGCAGAACCCCACTATAACGTCAGCTGTCCCTGTCCTCCTTTAAACCTGACCCATAAGCTCATGGTTGGCTCCTCATCCATTCCCAGGCAGAGCTCCATGTCCTCCAGCTGGTCATCAACACAGAGGGTGACACCTCCTTTTCATTTCCCCTGCCTGTCCTTCCTAAAGAGCCAGTATCCTTCCATTCCAACACTTCAGTCACACGATTCATCCCATCATGTGTCTGTGATGCCAATAAAAGTAGAGACCTGAATGCAGAAGGGTCCTACTCAGTCCACTTACTAAGTGCTATGTGTGTCAGCAGTTAGGCGAGCTGGTATCCACTTTAGGAGTCCATCTCCACAACTCCCTGAGCCACTGAAATGGGAATCTGAAAGGTCCCCTAGACTCTTGTGTCGCTCCCTCGCAATGAGAGCTGGCATCCCGCATGTCTGTGCTGTGGCTGGCTATTGCTTGCTCTACCGTTGCACATCAAGAGTGATCTGAGCCAAGAAGGGAAGGCTGCAAATCCCCTTCACAGGGATATTTTCACTTCTCAGCTGAAAGGAAGCAAGTCTGAAAATTCAAACGATCTTTCTGGGGGTTGTTAATCCACGTATTTTGGAAAACCAGAAACCTGTGGCTCCTCTCCCACAACCCACACAGACCTGCTTCATCTCATCCCACCCGCAGATCTCTGAAGCTGGAGAAAAGCCTTCCCCTGCTCCCTGAGTCACTGCGTCCTTTGGAGTTTCTCGATCAGCAGCAAAGCTTTTACCCACTGGCAGCTTTGTGGGAGTGAGAGCACACAGGGGCTTTGCTGTCATGCCCTCCTGAGCAGCAGCCAGAGCACTGGCAGTGCCCAAGCTGTTGCCGGTGGGACCTGCAGTCCTTGAGGGGGAACAGCAATCTCTCTCCTTGGCTCACCCTGACACCAGGTGTGATATCCTTTCTCCCTCTGCTCCAAACCACGAACACATGGTATTCACACAGCAGAGATGTGGGCACCGAGGAGATGCCTATGGAGGGATACCAGGGCTGTTGCCAGTGAGATCTTGCTCCTGAGGTCACTCCTCTAGGATCTCCGTCTCTAATATCTATCTTGAGGTGGATGCTGAGTCCTGCTCCCTTCCTCCCCATGGCAGGGGCAGCGCTGTGGGGTGCCTTGGAGAGGGACAGCTGGGCATGCTCTGGGAGCAGGAGACCATGTGCTGGAGCAGAGTTCGTCTCAGGCATGATCCTTTGAGGTCCCTTCCAATCGCTAACATTCTCTGATTTTGTGATTCTGTGTGACTGCTTCTGTCATTATGTGTGCCCTGCCTAACTCCTGGCATCTTTAAAAATGCACCAGGAATTAGACTAATTTGTCTTCTTTGCTGGAACTGAGGATAAATCCAGAAGAAAAGCAACCTGTATGTGTCGTCATTGAGTCAATGCCATGAGGTTTTTGAAGTTTAAAGAATGATGTCAGCATAAGCTTCGAGTAACAGGAAAACTGTACATGGAAATACTGTTAGGCAGTCTTTAACACACTCCGTCTGTTAAGAAGAGAGTGCACACACTCTCCTGCACATCCACCCAGCTTGGAGCGTGCCATGAGCTCTCCATGAATAAAAACCGGTAGTGAATAATAAGAAGTACTGCAAGAAACTGCAGTGTGACACAAAGGAGGTTGTGGGTGACGACAGAGCCAAGGGCAGAGATCTGCGGGTTGAACTTACCCTTGACAAGGTAATGCGTCCATCTAGTCTGATTCTGAAATGCAGGAGCCTGATGTCATTGGCAGTTTCTTGGGATTTCTGTTTCTTTCAAAATAAAGTCAGCCCTCATGTTTTACAGGCTTCTGGGCCTGACACCAGCAGATGAAAATAAAGACGGCTGCTGCTACACTCCCTGGTACCATAACTCTGTGAAAGGTTGTGTTTTCTGTCACCACTTTCAGGATGGACTGTGAACTAGGGTGCAAATGCTCAAACATGGACAGGGAGTGCTAAACGAAGACATGTGGTGTTAAACACTGACACTTTGGGTGCCTTAGGGTACCCTTCAGTTCAGAAAGGCACAGGTTTCTGCTGTAGGTCTTTTGTCACACTTGCTGGCCTCCTGTGGATGGCTTGTCTATGCGAAGGTGTCTGAGGCGTGGCACCGGGGTGCAGTCCTGGCCCTTGGGATTTCTGGGATTTCCTTGCTTTGCCACAGTTCCTGGTGTTCATCACCTTGTGTCCATGTGTGGGACAAACAGAGGAGCGCTTCCTTACCTCATAGAGGTCCTGGGAGCAGGAGCACACATCCGATACTCACAAAGATGCTCAGTCGTGAAAGTTGGTACACTTCTGAAAGCTTTGACAGAGGTATTTCACATTATTTCCCCTTGATAGAATGTCCTTGTGGCAGCACTGAGGACAGACAAAGCTCCTCTCCCAAGGAGCTCACAATCTACGAAAACAAATGATAGACGGGTGAAAAGCATCCCAGTACAGTTGCCAAGATGAATGAAGTACCTTAGGGAATCCTCTTTTCCATGTTATTTACTCAAGTAATTTATTTAGATGCTTGTTCTATTAATTAATTCAACTTTCAGACAGTCCTTGGTGTTTTACAGTCATTAAAGAACTATCTTTGCCATATCACAGTGAGTCTGTTAAATGTGATCATCCCCATGGTAGGAACTGGAAAGCTTGCAGAGAGGTTAAATCTTCTCAAAGTCCCACAGTGAGACAATGAAATATTTCTAAGACTTCTTTCCTTTCTGCCCTGCTTTCAGGCTCCGAATATGCACAGATTTTTGTAGTAGCTGTCTCTATTTATCATGTGCTTTTGCTTCCTTAAAATGTGTAGAATTGAAGCACTTACTTAATGTTAAGCTACATATATGTTTCCTTTCCAGACCAGAGTTACCAATCAGATTCTGGTCTTGCCCAGCCATGAGTACCCATGACCACTTCATGTCCTTGTGAGCTTTGGTGGTGATTCCCTCAAATTGTATCTGCTTGTTGTCTTCAGCGTCCCATACTGGCCAGCTGCTCCAGAGCTGGGACACTGGCTGTTCCTCAAATAAGCCCTTCCCAGCAAGGACACACGCTGTTCCCTTGACCTGGGATAATTTTTTACCCAGCCCTAAACTCTACCTTCTCAGGCACGTTGCCTGTCCCTGGTGCAAAGCCCACACAGGCTGCAGTGCTGCCTATAGCCTGCCTGCAAGAACCGCCCTCCGGGAAAAGCTCGACAGGCAACGCTGTTCCTGTACGAGACACAAACCTGTCACATACCCCCCACCACCCAGCCTGCGTTGGAGAGGGAGATCCCTGGTCCTACCTGCCATTGTGCCCTCCCACAGGACAACCAACTTCTGATGTAAAAAATCCAATTTGAAGCAATCTGGGTCATACCGTGTTAACAGGGTGGCTTTTTGGGGTTGTGCAGAAGGGATGCTGGTGGCTCATAGCCATCCCTTCCAAAATTCCCAGCCCTCCACCTGCAATCCCTAATACAGCCTCTATCCACTTGTGCTACCTTTCTGCTGTGGTCACTATGTTCAGGCAGTCTTATCCTATTTAGAGACATCCTGAAAGCAGGATAGGTGTAAGAACGACATCAGACTATGGGAGTGTGTCCTGAGGAGGGCAACTAAGATGGTGAAAGGCCTTGAGGGCAAGACTTATGAGGAGTGGCTGAGGTCACTTAATTTGTTCAGCTTGAAGAAAAGGCTGAGAAGTGAACTCATTGCTGTCTACCCCTTCCTCAAGGAGGGCAGCGGAGAGAGATGTCCTTATCTCCTGTTTCTGGTCACCAGCAACAGGACATGGGGAGAATGGAATGAAACTGCATCAGAGGAAGTTCAGATTGGACATTAGGAAAAGATTCTTCATTGAAAGGGTGGCTGGTCACTGGAACAGACTCCCCAAGGAAGTGGTCACAGCACCACGCCTGTCACAGTTCAAGGACCATCTCAACAACGCTCTTAGTCATATAGTCAATAGTTTTAGGTAGTCCTGCAAGGAGCAGGGAGTTGGACTTGATGATCCTTGTGAGTCCCTTCCAGCTTGAGATGTTTATGATTCTATGACTACTTAAAGTGTAAAGCAATTATTTATTAACTAATATGCAGAAAGGATAGTTTTTTAGCAAGTTGTTAAGCTTTTTTAACAAGGTTTTGTAACAAGCTGCTAGGTTAAGCATTAATATGCTCACCACCTTGAGCAGGTCTGAAATACTCTATGAAAACCAAACTTCTTGGGTGTGGGAGTTTGGCCTGTCAGCGGGAGGAAGCTTTCACAGAGAGGAGAGAGGTTGATGGAGGTGGTTTACATTTCACTGAAACTTGCCTAGCTCCCTTCTCTGAGCTTTTCCCCCTCTTGTCTTCTTAAAGAGTATGTGAGGCTGCCTCCCAGGACTCACATGACTGACATGAAATCCACTTTCCCTTTTCTGAGAGCTGTGCAGTTTATTGCATCCCATGATTTGCTACTGCTCAATCTGCATACATGCTGGACTATTTAAAGCATCTCTGTCAAAGGAATAGCCCTGGTAGAGAAGACCTAATGGAGACTGAAAATTTGACCTTAGCTAGCAGAAGCATGTGGAAAAACTAGGCTTACAATCACTCTCTCAGAAGATCCCTCTTCTGTGAAATTCTCTGTTTCCTTTAGCTGTTTTCCAAGGCTACTCTGACAAGTAGCAGGACACTAAGTTGTGTGAGTCCTCAGTAGTGAAAACAGTCGTACAGAATCATAGATCATAGAATGGCATAGGCTGGAAGGGACCTTAGAGATCATCTCATCCAACCTCCCTGTCGTGGGCAGGGACGCCTCTCAACTAGATCAGGCTACTCAAGGCTCCGTCCAGCTGGCCTTGAACACCTCCAGGAAAGGGGCATCTACAACCTCTCTGGGCAATTTATTCCAAAGTCTTACCACCCTTGTACTGAAGAATTTCTTCCTAAGATCTAATCTAAATCTGTTTTCCTTCAATTTAAACTCATTCCCCTTGTCCTATCAGTGGACACTCTTGTAAAAAGTCCCTCCCCAGCCTTCCTGTAGGTTCCCTTCAGGTATTGGAAGGCAGCTATTAGGTCCCCCAAAGTCTTCTCTTTTCAAGGCCGAACAATCCCAGCTCCCCGCAACCTGTCCTCTAGCAGAGGTGCTCCAGCCCCTGGATCATCTTTGTGGCCCTCCTCTGACACGCTCCAACAGACCTACGTCTCTCTTATGGTGGGACACCAGAACTGGATGCAGTATTCGAGGTGGGGTCTCACAAGAGCAGAGTAAAGGGGGAGAATCACCTCTCTTGACCTGCTGACCACACTTCTCTTGATACGTCCCAGATGCGGCTGGGCCTGGGCCGCAATGAGCGCACTGCCGGCTCATGTTGACTTCTCATCGATTAATACCCCCAAATCCTTCTCTTCAAGGCTACTCTCAACCCACCTGTGCCCGGTTTGTATTTGTGCCTAGGATTGGTCCGACCCAGGGAAGGACCTTGCATTTTGACTTGTTGAAGCTCATGCAGTTGGCACTGGCCCATTCTAAAGCCTATCAAGATCCCTCTGGATGGCATCTCTTCCCTCAAGTGAGTCCACGGCACCACACAACTTGGTGTTGTCGGCAAACTTACTGAGGGTGCACTCAATGCCGTCATCCATGTGCTGACAAAGATGTTGAACAGCACTGGACCCAGAACAGACCCCTGAGGAACACCACTTGACACTGGTCTCCATGTAGACATTGCGTCATTGACCACAACTCTTTGAGTGTGACCATCCAGCCAGTTCTTTATCCACTGAGTGGTCCATCTGTCAATCCGTGTCTCTCCATTTTAGAGACAAGGATGTCAGTGGGACAGTGTCAAACGCCTTGCACAAGTCCAGGAAAATGACATCCGTTGCTTTACCCATGTCAACCAGCGCTGTAGCTTTGTCGTAGAAGGCCACTAAATTAGTCAGGCATGACTTGCCCCTAGTGAAGCCATGTTGACTGTCACCAACCACTTGGTTATTTTTTCTGTGCCTTAGTACAGCTCCCAGGAGAATCTGTTCCATGATTTTACCTGGCACAGAGGTAAGGCTGACTGGTCTGTAGTTTCCCGAGTTGTCCTTGGCCCGTTTTTTAAAGATGAAGGATTGTTTGCCCTTTTCCAATCTGTAGGAACCTCACCAGACTGCCAGGACCTCTCAAATATGATGGCTAGTGGCCTTGCAACTTCAGCCGCCAGTTCCTT
Organism: Tauraco erythrolophus; assembly: GCF_009769465.1. Lineage (NCBI taxonomy): Eukaryota > Metazoa > Chordata > Aves > Musophagiformes > Musophagidae > Tauraco > Tauraco erythrolophus. Next base: position 66,025,177 of record NC_141496.1, read on the forward strand.
CAGGACCGTGGATGTATCTCATCAGGTCCCATGAACTTGTGCACCTCAGATCTCTAGGTGTTCCCAGTCCTGATCTGCTCCTACCCTGGTGTTTTTTCACTCTCCCAGACCCAGCCAACATCCTCTGTGATTTGAGTGGTGTGGTTCGAGTGGTTGCCAGTGAAGACTGAGGCAAAAAATTGTTGAATATTTCAGCCTTCTCCACGTCCTCAGTCACCAGGTCACCTGTATCCTTCCAGAGAGGCCCCACATTGTCTTTTTTCTTTTCTCTCTCCCCATTGTCTTTTTTCTTTCTCTCTCCATACCTATAAAATCCTTTTCTGTTATTTCTAATATCGCTGGCCAGATTTGACTCTGTCAGGGCCTTAGCTTTTCTAACCTGGTCTCTGAGTACACGAGCAACTTCCTTGTACTCATCCCAGGTTACCAGTCCCTGCTTCCATGCTTTGTGTATTCCCCTTTTGTATTTGATTTTAGCCGAGTTCTTTGTTTATCCATATAGGTCTCCTGGTGTTTTTGCCTGATTTCTTCCTTTTAGGGATGCAATGCCTTTGAACTTGGAGGAGATGATCCTTGCAAGTCAACCAGCAATCTTGGGCTCCCAGTCCCTCCAGGGCTTTATCTCATGGCACGCTACCAAGGAGGTTCCTGAAGCGGCGAAAGTCAGCTCTTCTGAAATCGAGGGTTTCAAGGTTGCTGAGCTTCCCCCTCTTAGCTGCCCTTAGGCTCTCAAACTCCACCACTCATGGTCACTGCAGCCAAGGCTACCCACGAGTTCAACATTACCTACCAGCCCTTCCCTATTGACAAGAATAGATCTAACATGGCACCTCTCCTCATTGGTTCCTCTGTCACTTGGGTAAGGAAGTTATCGTTAATGCATTCCAGGAATCCCCTGGATTGCTTGTTCCCCGCCGTGTTGTTTTTCCAACTGATGTCGGGGTGATTAAAATCCCCCATGAGGACCAGGGCTTGTGAACGAGCAGCAACTCCTATCTGCCTATGTAGGACCTCATCCACTTGGTCCTCCTGATTGGGTGGTCTGTAGCACGCTCCCACTGTAAAGTCTCCTACCCTTCCTTTCACCCTGGCCCACAGGACTTGGTTCTATCGTCATCACTTGCCAGGTGGAGCTCCATGCATTCTAGCCGTTCGTTGACATAGAGGGCAACACCCCTCCTCGTCTCCCTGCCTGTCCTTCCTGAACAGTTTATACCCCTCTAGTCCAACACACCAAGCGCAGGAGTCATTCCACCGTGTCTCTGTGATGCTGATCAGGTCATAGCGCTGTGGGCCCACAAGCATCTTCAGCCCTCTTGTTTATTGCCCAAGCTGTGGGCATTCATATAGAGGCATTTGAGTTGGGCCCTTGATGAGGTACCTGGAGCCCCCAGAAGATGCTCAGATATTTCCACAGTAACCAACCCCTCAACAACTCCTGTGCTCCGTCCGCAACCTGGCGTGACACCTTGATCCCTTGCTAATTCACACGACTGCGCGATCTTGCTAGTGCATTCCTCCCCACAAGCACCGGCATACTGCATTCCGGCTCCCTTCCAGTGATCCTGATTTCACCCCCCCCCTTTCATACCTAGTTTAAATCTCTGTCTATGAGCCCTGCCAAGTCCTTCCCAAAACCCTTCTCCCTCGTGGGACAGGCTATTACCATGCCTTTCTAACAGACCTGGCCTCTTGTAGATCCAGCCGCTGTCAAAAACCCAAACCCCTGCTGGACACACCAGGCTCGGAGCCAGGTATTAATCTGTTGGTACTTCCTGCCTAATCCCTCATCTTTGCCCACAACTGGAGGGATAGAGGAGACCACGACCTGTGCTCCTGATCCCTTGACCAGGCATCCCAAGGCTCTGAAGTCCTTCTTCATTGTCCTTGGAGTGGTTCTTCCTAATTCCTCACTGCCTACCTGAAACAACAAAAGGAGGTAATAGTCTGAGGGCCATACTAGGGAAGGAAGCTTCTTCCTTACACCTTTAACTCTGACCCCTGGGAGGCAACAGATCTCCCTGTGCAGCGGGTCAGGTCTGCATATCGGGCCTTCTGTTCCCTTAAGCAGTGAGTCACCAATGACAATGACCCGTCTTTTATTCCTTACTGATGAGGTTTTAATGCCGACTAGGCTTTGGTGACACCTCCAGGTGGGGAGAACCAACATCCTCACTGTTTTCCCCGTTCCCTTGCAGAGCACTGTACCTGTTATGCAAGGACACCTTGGGGAAATTGCCAGGCAGTTATGCTTACCACGCCGAGCAGGGACCTTGTGCCATTTCCCCCTGTCCCCTAATTCCTCACATTCCCTGATCCCCTTTAACCTCTTCACTTCTTTCAGTTCTGCCACAACCAGATTATGGAAGCTGTCGATTTCCCTCTCCTTTCCCTAATTATTCTTAACCTACTCACCTCCTCCCTGAGTTCCAACACTTCATCCTGGAGCTGTGCCACCCAGCTTAGCAGGTCATCAATCTGCTCGCACCTCACACAGCCATCCTCAGGATTGCTCCCAGCTACCAGGGAAAAGCTATGACCTTCCTCACAGCCTGTGACCTGAACACCAATATCCCTTTGAGTGGGTGCTGAAAGCAGAATTCTCCTCCTCCAGCCTTGATAAGGTGAAGCACTTCAAATACTGTCCAAGGAGCTGTAAACAGCATCAGTTGCCCCCTCGTTAGGCAGGAACAATAGGCTTGCTTGCCTCGTACTTGGTGGGAAACAACCAAGAAGAGTGGTCCAGAGAAGTGAGAAAGCTTTGTATGATGTTGGGAGATGCTTTTGGAGTCTCTTTTGGAGTTTCAGTGAGGAGATTATGGATTGCTTTGTTCTGAACCACAATGGAAGTTGTTGCATAAGATGAGATGTCTCTTCCTGCAGTATCTTGGGAAGGTCTCATCATTTAGCATCTGGTGGCAACAAAGCACCACACAGCTACTGGCTCACTCCTCCCCTGCCCCGGTGGGGTGGAGTGAGAAAAACATAACAAAAGAATTGAGGATCGAGATAAGAACAGGGAGGGATCATTCATCAACCATGTTCACGGGCAAAACACACTCGACTTGGGGACAAATCAATTTAATTTGTTACTAGTCAATCAGAGAGGATAGTGAGAAAGAAAGCCAGATCTTAAAAACACCACCTCCCCACCCCTCCCTTCTACTGGCTCTACCTCCCCACCGCGGTGCAAGGGGTCTGGTTACAGGTCAGTTTGTCACACGTTGTTTCTGCTGCTCCTTCCTCTTCAGGGGGAGGACTCCTCACACTCTTCCCCTGCTCCAACATGGGGTTCTTCCCACAGGAGACAGTTCTCCACGAACTACTCCAACATGAGTCCTTCCTCTGGAATGTAGACCTTACCCACCAGACTGATCCAGCACGGGCTTTTCCCACTGAGTCATGGCTTCTCAAGACACAGCCACTCACTCTGGTGTGGGGTCTTCCATGGACTGCAGATGCATCTCTGCTTCACTGCCTATCTCCAGAAGAGTGGAGTCCTTTCCAACGGGAGGCAGTCCCCTCTGAACTCCTTAAGTGCAGCCACCCCCTCCCATGCAGGGTTATCCATGGGCTGGGGGTGGATCTCTGCTCCATTGTTAATCTCCACGGGTGGCAGGGGGCTGCCTGCCGTCTCTCCACGGGCTGCAAGGGAATCTCAGCTCTGGCACACCTCCTCAATCCTCTCTCTGCTGCAACCGTGCCAAGCCCGACTGGCCCGATGGACCTCGGCAGTCCCAGCAGGACAAACTCTGCCCAGCTGGCACCCCAGAAATGGGACGCTTTGGAGCTCTTCAAGCCGTGTCCCCACAGCCATCTGCAGTCAAGTGGTGTCTGCCCAGCGTGGGCAGCCACCTGCATGGGAGGCCGAAGAGGCCAGACCCCCGCCTTTCCGCTCTCTTCACTGCAGGTCCCGCATGGCACAGGTTCCTGTGTCCCTTTTTAAATGTTTTTCACAGAGGTGCTCATTAGCTCATCTCTGGCCAAAGGCAACTCCAATCAGGCTAGAGACAGGTCTGACTTGAAGCTGGAGAAGGTTCTCACAGCTCCTTACAGGGGCTATCCCTAGCCCCTTCCCTGCTATAAAGACGCCACCACACAATCCCAGCGCAGAACGTTTCGTAACTGTCCTCTGTTTACGTCCCGTATCTAAAGTCAGAAATAGTGACTCCTACTACAACTTGTTCTCCCAGCAGCCAGAAGCAATCAGGACACAATCTGGTTAATTTATACTAAGGTTGATGAGTTGACTGATAAGTCACTGTTAAGGGCACACTGTGGATAAGAAGGACTTGATGAAAATAGATGTTATGGATGAAACAAGATTTGCGGGATAAGTGACATCCCTGAAAATTCTCTGTACTTGGTGCCATGTGGAAACAATTGGCAACGACAATGCTATCTGTCCCATTTAGGACTTTTTGCAGGTTATATTTTATTTCCTTTTATGAACATTCTGGAGGAAAGTGACATTGCCCAGCCTGCAGACAATATGGACGGATTAGTGGATGAAGGGAGGAAGTCATCTTTAGGGAACTGCATGCCATTAAAGGTTTACTTTTAACAAGCTTACAGTAGGAACACGGTCTTAGATGAGTCGATTGTGTTAGTTTGCGAGAAACACATCAGTTAGTTTTAAAATATTTATAGTTTGTATGTCACTTAGGCTTGCAATATTAAGAAAAGGCATCTCAGCATGTGGATTCATACTGCAAAGTGTTCAGGGGCAGCACTGACGGGAGGTCTGGCCTGCTTCCCTCGTCCTCAGCCGCTAGCTCCTGTCTACAGGAGAAGGTAGGATTTATGCTGCGTTCCAGCAGCATCAGTGCAAATGTTTGTGTGACTGCGGTACGAACTAGAGCAGGGAACTTCATCTGAAGTAGAATAGTCATTAATTTTGGCGGTAACACTGGAGGCACAGATACAGCTTTTTAGCATGGCTGAATATGAACACGCTCTGAAGATCAGTAATATCAGCGCCACTAGGGGACGCAGGCACCATCTCTGACCCCTTGTGAACTTGTTTCCAAGCTGTCACTCAAAAAACTTTGAGCATAGTGAGGGAAACACTGATTTCTCCATCTTTAAAGAAAAAGAGAAGAAGTACGGGTAGCTTATGTGACAAAGATGTGCACACTGTTATCTTCTCCAGCTTGCAGTGGTATTGTGACAAGAAACTTTCTGAAGCTGTGCAGTATTTCATGATTGTTTACAGTGGGGCCTGTGCTGATTAGTACAGACTTTCGAATTCAATCAACTGAAGTGCTAAAACTGTGCTCAAGAAAAATGCCTTTTGCTTAAGTTTAATAGCATTTCTGGTATGGAAAAATCAATGCCAAACAAAGAAACTGTCTGTGTCAGCCTTATCTAAATTTGTTTGGTCACACCGTAACATATATTTGAAAAGCACTTTCAAGTTGTAGAAGGAGAGTAAAGGTTAAGTATCAGCAACAATGGGCAAATGCAGCTGGTAAAGTCATATGTAGTTAACGATATTATATGGGTGTTGCTCTTCCAAAGTTATTACTGCAGTTTTGTCTTCAAAACACTGTGATGAATTTGTGATAGGCTTGACACAAATGTCACTGAAAATGAAAAAGAGAAATTACAATTCTGAATGTGATGATGGAAGCGCTTGCAGGCTAGTATTGTCTGTCCAAATCAACAGAAGAGAGCAATTACATTTTTGCTGGCTTTTTTTCTTACTGAATTAGTCACAGGCAAGCTCGCAACTAGGAAAAAACTCAACACACTGCAATTAAAGGAAATAAGCAGATAGCAGTCTCAGAGAGAACAGTAGAGGGACTACTTGGAATTTCAAAATATCAGCTTCTGCCATAGTGATTATGCTGCTGAAATGGCAGATATGGACTAGCTTTTTCTGACCCCAGTGAGAACACTGAAGGCAAAGTGAAGCTAGTAGTTTAATATGCCTCGTGCCTTTGTCATTGCCTCTTGTTGTAACAGAAGTAAGGCTGCTGTAGGAATCTTTGATTCATACATGATTTCAGATTCATTTTTGCGGTAAGTGACTTCCACATTTCCATAATCCACAACAAAGCAGACCTGAATAATGAGAGGTGAAAGCAAGTCTCTATGGAGTAAGGGCCATATTTCATCCCTCTCTAAGGACGGCTTCCCATGTGGAGGGATGAAGGAATGCAGCAGAAATCCTTCCAAACTGCTGGCCATCCTTCTCCTTGGGCTTTGTGTCATCCTCTGGGCCCTAATGTGATTCCTGCTCCTATAGGCACAGTATTGAAGGAGGTCACACCTGGTGCTTCGCAATTGGAAAACCCACAGGAGGCAGAATGTGCATGAGCAGGAAGGGATGCCCTGCAGATCTCCCTACTGCCTAAGCCTTTCCAGCATTTCTCCAAGGTTTAAATGCTTCCAACCCCGTTGCTTTCTCACCAAGCTTATGATTTGCCTACTTTCTCAACCCCCATGCCCTGCCCACCTGGCTTCCAGCCTGGCAGCATCCCTGGCCACCACTCCATCACAGTGAGCTTTACTTCCACCAGAACCTTGGCCATGGTGACAAGCCCAGCTCATGTGCAGGGGAGAGAGGGCCCACTGTGGCTGGGTGTCTCCTGTAGGGGCTTGCTTCCTCGCCTCGGAGAGGTTTAGTGGAATACTGTAGGGTAATATAGCATAGCACAACATGACACCTGTGCCACCAGCTTCAGTACTACTAGCCGCTTCTGTGATCATCTGTGTCCCAAAAGCATGAATGAAGGCAAATCCAGGCCATGACCCTCTTGCCCTTCTCTTTATCAAGGGATGGGGGAGGACTAACTGCTTCAGCACGTCTGGGTTTGGTATTCCGGTTTTCTCCCTTTACTCCTCATGACTTCACTCCCCAACAAGTATCTCCTGAGTCAGTCTTTGTCTAGTTCTCCTTCCATTCCTTCCCAGAAGTAGGGCAGTCTCAGTTCCCTGCTTTCTCATGCTGTCTCCTTTGATGACTGCAGTTTGGCAGCAGAAGCTCATTTATATGCTTTCTTCCATCTCTGGCATTGTGCTAAGCCCACCTGAAACCTTAGCTCAACGTTACGCCTCTGATCTTTGGGTGGCATTTAAGCATCTTTGCCTTTACTTCTATCATTAAAAATCTGATCTTTCTAATCAATTTAGGACAGAAAACTATTTTTTTATGCGTTAAGTAAGTTTAAAATGCTATTATCATAGTAAGAAACTTAAGTCTTGTGGGAGTTGCTTTTAATCTCACCAAGTCAAAGTGTAACACAGGTATCATGGGAAGATATTTGCTAGTTAATGAGGAATTACTTCAGAAAGAAACCCCAGACTTCACTAGCACCCCATTTGACAACTGCCTGGTCTTCTCACATAATTTGATGCTCTATAAATGCATCACTCCCTGCCTCTGCTTAACTATCTGACACCTGAGCTCTTGCAAAAATTGTTCCTTCAGTGACAATGTAGAACAAACTTGCACTCTGCCTCCTTCATAGGCTTCTGATTCTGTAAATATACACTTGAATAACTTCAAAAGTGCCTGCAGTCTTTCTGAAGCCAAACAATTGGCCTACTCGTGAATATAAAGCTATACACATGTGAATGTTCGCAGACTGGGGAATTCAAAGCTGATCAGTAAAATGTTCATGTAGTGAGTTGTCCTGTTCACTTCAACTTCAGGAAGTCCTTCAGGATAACAGCTTGACTGATCTGTAGATTTGCAGGCCTCCTCTAAATACCTAGGGACATAATTATTTTATTAGTGTGACAGAACCTTTCGCAATAAGTGGAATTTTTCAGAGTAGAAAATAAATATGTACAAAAGGCCCCATAAGTAAATTTAAAATGGTTTTCAGAGCTGCTTGTGTCTCTGCTATCTTGTTCTGTATTTTTTTTTTTTTACTACTAATAGGTCTTTTAATAGAAAAGTGATTGAAATAGGAGAGGAGAAATAGAGCACAACGGTATGTGAAACAACTTTTGATATTTCTGTAATGAAGAATTTTTAAATTTATGGGGTGTCTTTAGTGCGTCAGCTTGCAAATGTCACTTTCTATTAGCAGTTTACAATATACAATATGGAATGATTAGAGGATCAGAAACTATTTTTTAAAACTTCTGAAATAGAACACACACATTTCATAGCTTGTGTTACAAAGTTCTTGGTGCACTTTGAAGTAAGCTATCTGATTTGCTTTCTGAAAACTCAGTTAAAACACTGTAGACCTGCTGTATTAGTAGACAGCTGTTATTTCAGTGGTACTACATGGTCTGAACTGTGGAGAAATTGGACTAATTTTGCCTTGACTATATGTCAGCATTATTTCCTGTATATCGGAAATTATTTAAATTTCTTTAGTGTAGCCCCCTGTAACATTATTCTCACTACTGTGTTTCTATGAGTTGTTCATTGGACCTAGACTTTTGTGGGAGCTGCTCTCCCAGGACTAAGAGCAGCAATCAAGATCAACTATTTATAATCTCATCTGGTTTTAGAGAACTAAAAGCACTGATGGCATTTAGGAAACTTGGATTTTGAGAAAGCAACACCACTTGGGGAGCTGAGTTGCTCTTCATTCTGCAATGTGACAATCTTGTAATTGTTTTCTTTCCTTCCAAAAGAGAGATACAGAGGCAAGTTTGGTGAGTTCTCTTTGACTTTTTCAATAGTGTTGTTCGTTGTTTTTTTAAAAACTAGAAACATTTGATCATGAAGAATCTTAATAATTAAACGCATTAACATCCCAAGGAAAATTTAAAAGGTACGTACAACACTGGAATATGTAGAGTGTGGAACAGTCTGAAGATGACTGAGAAATTAAATATTCTGTCATAGCTATATTTTTATCATATGGTTTTCTTGTTATTTTGACAGTTGACATTACTTTTTTTTATTTCAAGAAGAATTTGAAAGAAAAGACAATCTGCACAGAGATTAACTGAGCACAAGTCCTCTTAGTGTCACTGGAGATAAGCTTGTAAACTCCACTGTTTAACTAAGAAAAATGATACATGCATTGGAGAGTAACACAAACTAGCAGAACAAGGAAAAATCTTAGTTAAAAACTAAAATGGCACTTCTGCTATGACAAGTTGAGCTTAGATTTAGGAATATGAGACTATTCAATATGACATTACCCCTGAATGACATAGGCATGAAAGGAAGAAGAAGGAAAAAACCCCAAAACTGACCACGAAGTATCCTGATTTCTTTTTTTAGCACATTCAAATCTTGTATTTGTAGAGTTAATTTGCTTACCAAGATTTTTTTTTTTTAATTCCTAGGTAAGGCTTCTGAAAACTGAAATAGTGCAAGTGCATATTTATATACTCTTCCATGTATTCAGTGATACAGATCATGAAGGCTTTACAGAGTCATTGCACAAGTACAGCAATGCAAACTTATTTTACTTTTACATTATTATAACAGTGAAAATCTTCATTCTTTTGCATGTAAATATCTATCTATCTATCTGTAGAGAAATTTAAATAAATACTGTAGACTTGGGATGATTAATTTTGAATAAAAAAAGAACAGCATTTTGAATTTGCCAATTTATGTTGATGGATCATTACAGTGCCTGGGTGAAACAAAAGTACATTTAACAATACGGTATGATCTTTAAGAGGAAAAAAAAATCTTTAATTTCCTTTTAGCATAGGTTCTATATATATGTTTAAATTTATTTTTGTTTTCCTTTTAGTGCCGGCTGAGTTTGATTCCTCATCAAGACAGTGAGAAAATTAGAAAATGAAGATTAACTGTACTTTTCTGTGGTAATATTATTCCTCCGGCTTTTCTTCTAGATGCAGCTAGGTAAGTTGGTAGTTTGTATCTCAGAGATTTCTACATTTCAGTATATTTGTATAAAATTTATTAGCAGTAACTCCTGCTAACTGGTACACAGCACTCTTCTGCACACTGCACAGTATTTACGCAGTACATCTGTCAGCACTCTCTATTTACTCCAATTATTTATATTTTGATTTGCTTTCTGACATAAAGTCAAGAAGGAAATGCAAAGTCACTCTGAAATACATATTTGACCAAAGAAACTTACTCTGGGAAATATGTGACTGAGTAATTTTCCTCTCCTTGAGCACTTTAAGTCTTTATTGTTTTATTGTTTTCCTTTGCACCTTTCTAGTCAGTTTCTAATTTTCACCTTTTGATGATAGATAGCTATTTCAATGTTCCCCAAATTGCATACTTCAAAAAACTAATTTCTGCTTTTACACTCACTTGTAATTTCATTGATCTTTTACTATTTTCCTCTGTTACATTTTTGGAGGAATAGAGGCAGTTAATTCTCTTTCCTTTGGACTCTCAGATTCACTCATGTTTTTCTGCCTATTTGTTTTCACTCGGTCAATTCCACTCGCTATTTTCCTCAGTGATCAAGATATTTTTTCTGGGGAGCAAGTATAGCCCTTACCAGTTTAATGTCTCCTTATTTATTCCCATTGAAATGAAATCAAGTCATAACTGCTCCTCCCTATACAACTACCATCTTATAGTCCTAGCTATCATGGTGAAATGCAGAATGTTTGGAAGCATCATCCTTTTTATTTTTCCTTTCCTTTTATTTTTTCTTTCCCCTCAGAACTTCATGTTTTGTTTTTTTTTAAAGTTTAATATTTTAGAACTATTACCAAGTGCCATAGGCAGCAAGTTAGGCCCGTCTCTATAAATTATTATAATATAATCCAACAGAGAAACTGGGATCAAGTCTAACAGGGTTCTCGTGCACACACTTGCAAAGGAATCCTGTCATACCAGGATGTTTCTTTGAAAACAAAACCAACAGAATTTAGTACGGCTCTGACTGATGACAACTGACTGCCTGACAACTACCCATGTTATTGAAAACATTTATGCTGAAACCACAGATGCATTTGTCAAGGGCACACAGCACAGATATTACCCATTTACTTGTTCTAGCACGCTCATCACAGCAACTTGTCCAGTATCTCTGAAGGTAAATGGCCAACTATTTTCTGCCAAAGTTGGCTGTTGGCCACCCCATAGCCAGGTGAATGGCTTTTGGACTGTGCTATTCAATGGCAGCCTCTGACCAAAGAAGATGGCTCTAGGATTCTGTGGTAGTCTTACCAAAATGTCTACTTCTGTGTGATAGTTAAAACTTTCTGTAAGCTTCAACTTCTGTTTTTAGTCTAAAACCTTTGAAGTGCCAAAAGCTTGTATAGTGGTTATTTATGTTACTATTTATTTCTGTTTATTTTCTAATTTAAAAGGGTGATGTTTGTACATTGGCAGGTCTTGACACTATAAAGAGCTGCCTTGACATCGTGTGCCTTTAATAATAGCCATAATAATTTGCCTTACTAGATGTGAACTGACAGATTCTCTTAGTTCCTGAAGCTGTAATGCAATGTGATCCAAGTGCTTTAAGAATACTCATGAAGTTAGAGATTATTGTTCTGAAAAGAAAAAATCACACTCCAAAACCAGACTGAGAAGTAAAGACTGCACTTGTGGGACAATAATTGCAACATTTCTCAAGCTGGAAATACTTTGCCATTGTCAAAAAAAGAAGTTTAAAATACCAAGAGGTCTGTGTTAAATGTCAGTTAGTGTTAAATTTCCAAAAAGATTTAACTTTTAAAAAATGCCTCAATCACAAAGGTCTTTTCTATTTGGGACAGGATAACCTTACAGAGTAGCTCAAGGATACTTTCAGGAATGGCCTTTTCAAAGGGTAAGAAAGAGCGACAGATCTCACATATGACTCTCCTGGACAAGACCTACATCTGCTTCCCAAACAGATTTACTGCCAGTCACGATGCGGATCTGCTGCCCTCTCCTCCGTGTATGAAATCCTGCAGATATCATACCAAAGATAATTCAGATATTTCCTTGGCTGTTTGGAAGGAAGTACTGAAGGTACTGATCAGAACCCAACTGAACTTGGCTGCAGAAGTTTAGCTTTATATGCAGGAAGATTAGGAGTTTCTCATATTACGATAAAGAATTCTAATACTCTTATGCAATTTAATCCCTAAATCCCCAAATCTCCATTAGTCTGGAAGGATGTCTCTTAAAGTATGATACAGTATTCTTATACTTTTATAAACCGCTAAGCATTTGATTCAGCCTTTCAGTTCTGCTTTACTGTTGTTCAAAATGCTATTTTATCAAAACTTTTCTTTTTTTCTTATGTCAAAACCTAAATAGGTTTGTGCTTTTTGCTAGAATTAAACACAAGGCTCTAAGCTTGAGAGAATATAATAGTTTCTTTATACTGATCCTTAAGATCGCATTCAAAAATAATTTTTTCTTACGAAAGCTGTTCAGGATACTGGTACAGCCACCTCAGCATTATAGTAATTGCCTGTTTTTTACATATAAGTGTCAATAGTTTTACTTGATTGACCAGAAACGAAGTCTTACAGTATGTCTTATGACACCTTTTTAGTGATGCAAGGTGCCCTATGTGATATATGCAACATTATGTGACTCCACCTGCTATTTTAGTTGCTGATCAGTTGTGGATAACATATCCTGAAAATTGCTCTTCCTTCAGGCTATTTCCAGCTTTGCTGTTAGTGACCTTATTTCTCCAAACATAATTTGATATTACAAATTTGTGTAAGATTGATTATGGCCAGGCATAAAAATGTATTGTAAAAAGTTATGATTTGATGCATAGGTTTTTTCAGTTTCGTACGTCAAATTCACTTTTAATTCTTTTAATTAAATTCTAATATTATATTGTAAACTGCATGTTATCATAACACTCCCCTCAATGATTGCAGTCTTAACATTTAACAGATGTGTACAAAAAGCCAGGACCGATTTCACCAGGCTTCCACATTAAATGGATATTAGATCATTAGATCTATTGAATCAAAACTTGAAGACTTTTGTTTCCAGAAGGACAGGTGAATGTAGGAAGAGTTAGTTATTTTTTCACATTCTCAGCAAAATCCTTCTACATATGTAAATCAGTGGCTTACTTGAAGATAGGAAAAGTGAGTTTTATTCATGATTGGCTTCAATGGCCTTTTTTTTTACCAATGGCATAACATAGAATCATAGAATCGTAGAATGGTTAGAGTTGGAAGGGACCTCAAAGATCAGGCAGGGAAACCCTCCGCTACACCAGGTTGCCCAAAGCCTCATCCAACCTGGCCTTGAAGACTTCCAGCAATGGGGCATCTCCAACTTCTCTGGGCAACCTGTTCCAGTGCCTCATCACCCTCTGAGTGAAAAATTTCTTCCTTATATCTAATCGAAATCTGCCCTCTTTCAGTTTAAAGCCATTGCCCCTTGTCCTATCTCTACACGCCCTTGTAAAAAGTCCCTCCCCAGCTTTCCTGTAGGCCCCCTTTAAGTACTGGAAGGGTGCTATAAGATCATCCCAGAACCTTCTCTTCTCCAGGCTGAACAGCCCCCAACTCTCTCAGCCTGTCTTCATAGCAGAGGTGCTCCAGCCCTCGGATCATCTTCGTGGCCCTCCTCTGGACCTGCTCCAGCAGCTCCATGTCCTTCTTGTGCTGAGTAAGGCAGTCCCAGATTTCTGTAAACATTATATTCTTCAGAATGTGCAATTAGTATATAATAGCCAAAATTTGTAAGCAGTAATGAATAGTGGACCGCATACCAGGAAGCCATGAAAAGAGTGAAAGCTAAGCCAGAAGTTGTCTAGCAGCTTTCTCCTCTGCTATTTAGCTCAATATTTTTTTTCCTCCTCTGTTTGCCTTGGCAATTATACGCAGGATTGGTTGATATTGAGTAAAAGGCAAGCCTTAAACATAAACGCAGTACAAATTGGAGATCGCTCACAACTCCTGTGAAACTGGTACAATTTATGAGGATACTTGATCCAAATTCTCTAGGCAAATCCAACAGAATTTGCTGGGTTTCTTTTTGATTTTGAGTTTGTTTTCCTTGGATTTGTGCTTGTAGATTTTATTGTGAGTAGAGAGTTCTGTTTCTGTCAAATTTGAACAGCATAGAGAATATTTAGAAAATGTATAACACAAACTCTTAGAGAGTCAGTCCAAAAAAAGCATTTTGCCATGTTTTCTTCCCAAAGTTTATTCTTCTGGACTCTGACTTTCAGGGTTTTTGTACTTTCTATCATTTTAATTCCCTACTAATAATCTTACCATCAGAGTAATTTGCTTACTGCTTCTTCTCTGAGTTACACCCAGTGTGTGGTAATTGGCTACCAGCTTTACTTGGTCCATGGCTAGAAGATACTGCTCTTTTTAAGAGCAATGTGGAGCCTGCTAGCCAATGTGTTAGGATGTTGTCTTGAAGGAATCTTTCCTGATCTTGTCTAGTAGCATTTGTGCAAACATATTTTCAAAAAGAACAAGACAAAATAAGGTCAAAGAAAGATTTTAGATTATTTTAGTATTTAATTTATTTAAATAGCATAGTTCAAAGAAAATCGGAGTTAAATAAGTGGGAGCATTCCTTTACATATAATCTTTACCTCTGAGCTCAGTCAATGCTCTTTTTAGCAGGGAATAATTTAGTAAAATTTTTGCTTCTAAAATTCTGATTTTACAGAAATCGGAAATTTATTTGCTGATTCTGTCCCAGATCAGGGCATGTTTAAGTCCTAGTTTCACATTTAAATTTCTGTCTTCTGTTGATTCAGGTCAGAAACATGGATATAGAAAGCAAGCATAATGTAGTCAGGTCAGGAGCTGAAACACCAGCTCTGTTAGATGACTAGTATGTTTGTTATAGCTACATTAATGGATGTCTGGTGTCTAAGACGCATCTACATTTACCTGATCATAGTAATTTGCAACTAAAATAGATTGAATATATTTATGTGGATGGAGTTTATCAGATAGATGCACAGATTTGGACATGAAAATACTGTTGGGGCAAGTATAGAAACAGGCCTTTTGTAAACATGATCTTTAAAGTTATGCTGACAACAGAGTTTCTGTTTTGCTCAACTATTCCGTAAGGAGATAATCATGGACTATTTGTGAACCAATTAATACAACAAGGTTCAATTATAGTGTATTTTAAATGTATAGAAGTTCATTTTGCACACATAGCATACAGTATTTTTCATCCTAGGTACACACAGTGATTTAGAAAACCTAGTTAATGTAGCCAATACCTGCTTCCTCAGACCCTCCATCCCTATGCTATAAAAAAGGGTATATAGTTTATTTAGTTGGCCTAAAAATAAACTGTACACAATAGGGAGCGGAAGTGATTTGATCGAAGTCACACATTTATGGCTCAATATAATAATGTCTTCTCAAAAGTGTAACTCGTAAGAATGGGAATATAGCAGTGTATCGGCATTTTTAGATATCAATTTTGAATGGAAATTTCTCACGCTGTTAGGGCACATTTCAGAAAAACAGTTCAGAAGACTTCAACATAGTTTGGTTTTCTTTTTATTTTTCTTTTTCTTTTTTAAAAAAAAAATCAACTTCGGCTTCAGAGGATGTCGTTCTTAAGTTTTCAGTGGTTAACTTAGTTGCATACTGTCTAATAAGCCATATGAAGGAATACAAAAGAGATTTCTGAAAGAGTATTTTGAAAGTTCTTTACACCAAATCAAGAAAAGAAAGTCTAAGTAAGTGAAATTTAAATAAATGCCTGTAAGATCATTTTATTAAGTTTATTGAACAACATGTAGTTAAAATTTTCATTCCTATAGTCCATTAACTTCCCGCAAAGAGCTCCTGCTTTAACTAATGCATTACCTACTACATGTCTCTATTATGCGGTTCTTTAGGACTTGAAAGTACAGGGCACGATCTTGCTGAAAGCAAAATTAGGCTATCTGTAAGGTACAAAATAGAGAGATTCCTGATGCTGTTTGCTCCCATTAACCCTTTTCTCCTCTACCATTTTTTTGAGAGTTTAGACAAGGGATTATAAAACCTGGAATTAATTCTAACTAGACCAGACATCGTATGTTCAATAAAATAGTAGCATACTTATATTTTTCTTACCAATTTGAAAGCTAGGAGATTTTATTATTTTATTGAATATACCATGTCTACTATTCCCTATTACTATGTTGGAATGAGTGTATGACTGCCTCTGGATGGACACTGAGCTCTTTAAATCCTCAGGCCACCACTATAAATCTCTTGTTATCTAATCATGCTAAGTTCTAAATGGCTTGAGAACACTGATAATCATCCCGCAGATGATAATCATCCCACAATGTCGACAGATTGTTTTTCATTTGCCCAATTCTGGCTTCCCAAGAAGCATGGTCCTTTATTTTGATCTGAACTCTATAGCTCAGAACTTCTCTTGCTCCAGTAAAGACAATGTAAGATTTTAGATTGTCTATACAAAGAGCCTAAAAGTACATACAATTTAGAGGATCCAGTCCCAGCAGACATACAATGAAAGTCAACTAGCTAGAGGGAGCTAAGAATTCTGTACAGAAACTCCCCAAAACCTGTCTGCCCACTGGTCTAAATAATTTTTCTTTCTGTTAACATAGAAAGATAACAAAACAGAACAACTGTTTTAACACAAAACGTATATTAATATGATATTTATTTTTTCCTCAAATCGTAGCATGGCTCTTCATAGCAATTCTATACAAAAAATGAACAAATTGGCAGCATGGCTGCTTGGGAACATACTGACCAAATATCAGCGTTCCTCTTGTAGTCCATTTGCTGCCAGTAGGACAACTGGCTCTGCCAGTTAACTCAGAAATGGAACAGCGCAGCAAGCCTCCAGAAAAGTCCTGTACATGGGGTGACATCAATTTCACTCTCCAGTTGAATGTGCCTCTGAAGCATTTTGTATGAAGTCATGCTATTGTGGCTCCATCTCTGTGGGAAGAATGGCCTAAAACTGAACCAAAGAACTGCAGTTCTGGCTCTCTGCAGCTAGTACTGCAGGTAGCATACGTAGCAGAAAAAAGGAGAGACACTTCTATTACAATTTGGGAAAGAGTGAGTAAGACCTTGTGGAAATTTCTTTTTATGCTTTAGTCTTGTGTGACAATCATCCAAGAATTCATGAAAAATATAAAAGAATTATTAGAAAGACAGACTAATCCCAACAGAACTAGTACAAGTTTTTCAAGACAGTAAAATAGCAATAAATACTATTTTTAAAGGTACTTGATAAATTTTATTTCAATGAACCTCCTCTGAACCATCATATACGTGTTTCGAAACAATGAAAAAATATAAATTATAAGGGCTAACCAATTCCTTTTTCTGCGGAGTAAAACCATATCTTTATAGTCACAGGTTTTTTAGCTATCCAAACAGTGGACAACAGACAACTACCAGCTATAGTTATTGACTCAAAAACCTTTGACAAAAATCTCCGGCAAGATCATGTTCTGGAAACCAGCTGCTCACAGGATCAGAGGTGTGTGAATGTCTCAGATAAGAAACTGGCTAAGAGATTGCAAACAAAACAATGGTTCCTGGATTGTTTTCAGCACCGCAAAAGTGCTTTCGTGCGACAGCAGAAGTGGTGTTGTCTAATATATTCATCAATCAATGAATAAAAGCATATGAAGGGTGAGAAGACAGATTTTGCAGATAATACATAATTATGGTGGTTATGCAAAATCAAAGAAAGCTGAGAAGCCACTCAGAGAGACCCAGTGGAGTTAGATGAGTAGATAAGGCATGATGGTAAAAGAAGGCATGCTGAAAGGAGTAATCTGAAATAACATGAAAACGTGTTAAAATGCTAATGGAAAAAGTATAAAATAATTTGAGATATAGTGCTGTTATTGTTTAGAAGAAGTATTCTTATAAAATCAAAATGGAAAAATATTCCTACTACTGTTCCACTGCCTTGGGTTTTAAAATAATTTAATCAAGAAGGAGAAGATGTGTAGTTGTTTATGAATGATTCAGTGGAAATATCCCCTCTGTATATAGCAGGATATATAGAGAATTCCTCATCTAAAATGCTGTACTCAGTTCTGATAGCCTTTTTTTAAAAGTGGTAATATGACAGGAATCTTAAATGTCAGGACTAAGATTTGTTGGCTTAGGCTAAAAAAAAAAAAGTATAGAAAGTAGGAACTGTGATTGTATACTGTGTGCTTTAAATTATCATTTTCATAATAAAGGATAAAGAGAGATACAAACAGATCTAAAGGAACTACTTTTAAAGTAAAAAGTTTTAGAAGGTACAGAACACAGTTAATTCTGTGAAACTCATTGTTGGAAAGATCTTCACCTTGACACAGCATTCATCTTTGCATCAGAACAAACATACAGGGCACATTATGCCAATCACTACCAATTAAAAGTTGGAAAAAAACAGCCAATGCATGAATCATTTGCTGTCAAAATGTTTCCACTATTGAAATACCTGATTTCAGTTTGCTGTTAGAGACATGACACTGGGCAACACGTAATAGTAGAGTAGGATAGCAATTTCTGTGTTCAGAAAAGACTTGCCAGATCAACACTAACCCATCTCCATCCCTAGCTGAAGTGATTAGGAGAGAATTGGTTGCTTGACAACCATGTTAGCCCTAGGTCATTTTTGCAATATTTATGAGCTGGTGTTTTACTTGTATTACCTTAATTAGCTATGCCTTTCAAAAGGGAGGAAGGAAGATATGGGGAGCTGACTCCTGCTGATCACTGCAGATGAAGGAGTCAAGACTGGCTGAAAAAAAATATGTGTGTGGGTGGGGGGTGAAAAATGGAGATTGCAGCAAGTACAGAAATGAAGCAGAGGAATTTCGTGCGTGCAGGGTAAAAGAATGGCTGTAAGCACAGACCAGGCTGAGATCCAGTCATCTCCTCCACACCTCACCTCCTCCTGGACCAGCTGCAGACTATCTTATCCAGCTGTTACTAATGGCATTTGGACTTGTGACATGGCATGTGGTGTGAGTGCAGTCATATGTTTTTCTACAAACAGCCTGGAGCTTTTCAGTGGTGTGTCTTTCCAGGCCTGGGTTGGAAAGAAGAGCGATCTTTACCTGGTAATGTAACCAACCCAAGCAGAAAGTGAAAAGGGGTGGGAAATTCGGAAAGAAGATGAAATACAGAAGGACAGAGAGAAGAAAATCAAATACAAAGAATGCAGAAATAATACTCTGGTTGTTTCAATTTTGGTAACCACCTCACTTGTCTTTTAAGAAATACATAGTTAAACTAATGATGCATTGGAATGTGGTCTGATAAACCATTAAATCGTCATACCACTGGGTCATAAACACGGTGTAATTCTTAATAAATCTTAATCTAAAACTAAGCTTTTATAGAATTTTTTTGTAACATTAATATTCCTGTGGCTGGTCCTTATACTGAAAAAATAATAGTTTTAGGTGACTTTTCTTGCTTTGTAAATGTTTGCTCATGTTTTTGCTTTTATGACTTTTTTGTTGTTGTTGCAGTGCACTGTATTGGATTCCAATCCCTGTATTTGTGAAGCTTTCCTTTTTTACAGCAGTCGGCTATTGGTTAAAAATAGCTACATTATATTGTCCTTAAATATTCATTAAATTGAGTTGTGGAAGCCTGTGAGAGGCATCCAATTAAGCAGTTCACTTTCTACACATAGGGCTACAAATGAGCAGTCTTCTTTCTTTTCAATAATGCATCACAGGCTGCTTTTAGTATCTGTAAAATAATTGATAAGGCAAAAGTTATTTGTAAAATACATACTAGAAATAGAAAAGTAGATTAGAGAGGACGATTTTGCCTTGGGACTTTCCTCTGACTGTGGGAAAAGTACAGTGTACTTTGATATAATTTTTACATAGCCTGGGGAAACCTGAAATGTCATCTCTAATAATTCAATATTTTCTACTTCTGACATGTATTATATATTACTAAATCTTAAAAAATCAGAGACAGAAAACACATCATAGACTTTACTCACCCTGAAGCCATCAGAGGACAGTAAATATGGCTGGGTCATGGGAAAGGCTCAACGACTTTTTTAATCTACCTGGTTTATCTTGTTTTGTTGCTAGCGCATTGATACACCCATAGACTTGTATAAAGAACGTGCCTGGGCTGCAGTCAGAGGCATGGCCGCCATCGGTGCAGGCAGAGCTGAGCTCATTTCAGCAGCAGTGGCAGTGGGGGTGCATGGGCTCAGGCTTCAGCACAGGGCAGAACATCTTCCTGAGTTCCCAGGACCAGCCCGTGCTGCTGACCCCTCACTGGCACACCGACCCAAGACACTAAAGCTAGCTAGGTTTGCTGTACGTATCACCAAACCGCTTCCCCCATCTGCAGGGCACGCCTGCCTCAAATCGTACGCGGTTCTGACACAGGGGTGAGCAATAAGGAACTGCAGGGACCCAGAGGTCTTTCCTCTGAGCAGCTGAGCTGCTCCCAGTGTGCCACAATGTTAAGCTAAGGGGAGAGGTGTCAGCCTGCTGCCAGTCTCCCGTTTCCCCAGCCCTGGGCATGTCCAGGAACTAAGCCAGGCTTCTGTGTAAGTCGCTGTATCCCAAGTTACCTATTACATGCCTCTTCTGTAGAAGCTTTCAGTTTCCATTTTGCCTTGTATGTATCTCACCTTCTGCCCACTTGCTGATTATTTCTCACCTGTCTTCATTTGTTGATGATAGTTTAAATTCACCGCTTTATTTAATTGCTGATTCCAGTGTACTGCTTCAAAATGTACCTTCTGGTTATTATCAAAGCCCTGTGTACAAGCTGGGCCTGAACTCCACGGGATACTGGTTCAGCAGGCTAGAAACTTTGGCCATTTCATTTACATTTAAAGTGTAGGCTTTAATGGAATCAAATATGAACCAAAGCGATACAAGCTGCACAGTGCGCTATTTCTTTTTTTAACCTGGGATGAAATGACAATTAGTTTTATTGTCCCTACAGTGTAATATTTAATGAGACGCAAAATCTCATATTGACTACAGGCCGGTCAGCCTCACCTCTGTGCCTGGCAAGGTCATGGAGCAGATTCTCCTGGGAACCATGCTAAGGCACATGGAGAGCAAGGAGGTGGTGGGTGACAGCCAACATGGCTTCACCAAAGGCAGATCGTGCCTGACCAACTTGGTGGCCTTTTATGATGGGGTGACAGCATCGGTGGACAAGGGTCGACCAACGGATATCATCTACCTGGGCTTGTGCAAAGCTTTTGACACTGTCCCGCACGATATTCTTCTCTCTAAACTAGAGAGGCATGGCTTTGATGGATGGACCACTCGGTGGATAAGGAATTCACTCAATGGCCGCACTCAGAGAGTAGTGGTCAACGGCTCGATGTCCAAGTGGAGACCGGTCACGAGTGGCGTCCCTCAGGGGTCCGTGTTGGGCCCTGCCCTCTTCAACATCTTTGTCAGTGACGTGGACAGTGGCATGGAGTGCACCCTCAGCAAGTTCGCTGATGACACCAAGCTGTGTGGTGCCGTCGACACGCTGGAAGGGAGGGATGCCATCCAGAGGGACCTTGACAGGCTGGAGAGGTGGGCCCGTACCAACCTCATGAAGTTCAACCAGGCCAAATGCAAGGTCCTACATCTGGGTCGTGGCAATCCCAGGCACAAATACAGACTGGGTGGTGATTGGATCGAGAGCAGCCCTGAGGAGAAGGACTTGGGAGTACTGGTGGATGAGAAACTCAATATGAGCCGGCAATGTGCTCTTGCAGCCCAGAAGGCCAACCGCATCCTGGGCTGCATCAAGAGGAGCGTGGCCAGCAGGTTGAGAGAGGTGATTCTCCCCCTCTACTCTGCCTTCGTGAGAACTCACCTGGAGTACTGCGTCCAGTTCTGGAGCCCCCAACATAAGAAGGACATGGACCAGTTGGAGAGGGTCCAGAGGAGAGCCACGAAGATGGTAAGAGGGCTGGAGCACCTTTCCTATGAGGACAGGCTGAAAGAGTTGGGGCTGTTCAGCCTGGAGAAGAGGAGGCTCCGGGGTGACCTTGTAGCAGTCTTCCAGTACCTCAAGGGGGCCTACAGGAAAGATGGGGAGAGGCTGTTCAGGAGGGCCAGTTGTGATAGGACAAGGGGTAATGGTTTTAAAATAGAGGGAGGTAGATTCCGGTTGGATATTAGGAAAAAATTTTTTACCATGAGAGTTGTAGAACACTGGAACAGGTTGCCCAGAGAGGTGGTGGATGCTCCATCCCTGGAGACGTTCAAGGCCAGGTTGGACGAGGCCCTGAGCAACCTGATCTAGTTGGAGATATCCCTGTTCCTTGCAGGGGGGTTGGACTAGATGACCTTTGAAGGTCCCTTCCAGCCCTAACCATTCTATGATTCTATGATTCTATGATTCCATGACTATGCATTGATGTCAGCAGAGGAAGCCTACGGATGTGGCAGCTAGCAGAGGCCTCCTAAGCTAATGGGAGCCTTTCAAGGTGAGGGAAATAACCTGGGAACGGCCCCAGTGCTGGGAAGGAGGGTGGGCTTTGCGATGCAGCTGAGGACTGGCTGCCACTGCGAACCGTTCTCGCTCTCCTTCCTCCTCGACCTTCCGCCGCCAGTCCTGCCCTCCCGCCACCTCCCCCGTGACGGCGTCAGCACCCGCTCAGCCCTGCAGCGAGGCACACGTGGGAGCTCAAGGAGCGCTTAACCAGCCCTGTGAAAATGCAGAGTCCTCTGACAGCGCACCTCCGGGGTACATGTAAGGCACGAGGGACGCTGGCAGAGCATGCAACTGGGAGCTGCTGTGGGTGGGCTCTGGGTTCTGAGGTCTGCTAACAGGCATCCAGCAAAGTGAAAGCATGGTGTTATTACTTTAGTTAGGTCGTTAGGTTTCAGAGTCAACGTGACAAAGCAAGAAGAGCTATTTGCAGGACTACCAGTAGTGGTGTTTCTGACTGGCTGAAGGCTCAAGAAGTCAGTGCTTTGAACCATGTTACCAGTATTATCTAAATACTGATGTAGTTTTAGTTGACCATTAAGAACAGCCCACTATAAGATGATCTCACAGTAGGGAGAGACAATTTACTAGCTTGTATATGACCACTACCATATCCAGAAAAAGGCAGGAAATTCTGATGTATGGGAGAGGTGGAAAAATTCCTATTGGAGAAACAGGATTTCATATATGATATAAATGAGTATACATCGAGAAACTCAGCAACAAGCTAATTCTCTGTTGATTTTTCAGCTCACCCTTGCAGCAGTTTACAAGCAAACCATTTTGTGAAGACTTGGATTGTTTAGTGCAATATCATTACAAAAGCTGTATCTCAATTAAAATCTTATTTAAAACTATAATACATTTCATAAGTGCAAAGCAATGCAATTAATTCAATAATAGATTAAAAGTAAAGCTGAATTTCATTCTCTCTCTTTTCTTTTTCTGTTTTCTATGTTTTTCAGAGTGTAACTTGGAAATCACAGACAAGTTCATTCAGAAGTCCAATCAGTCAGAACGCCCAGAAAATAAGAACTAGTTAGAAAAATGCTTGCCAAATGCATGATATGTACTGAAAGAAGAAATCAACTTCTCTGATATCTTCTGCTATACATAAATGATAGACATTATTTATTTATTTTCCCCTGTGGTTTTTCACATCCATCAACACTTTCTACAGAAGTAGAAACAAAAGTTTAAAGTTTTAATAATTAAAATACTGAGATCGTAAAAGCAGTGACATAAATGAAATGAAATCAAATCAGACAGTGATCCTGCATACTGGTATGTACGCAGACAGTGACATTGTTCCTTAAAAAAAAAAATTATGGTTTTTATTCTGTGAGGCTTGCTAGTACTGTGCCCAGATATCAGAGGAAATCTTCCTGCCAGGCATAATTAGAATTGCCAGCTTTTGAATTTTATCTTAGTATTTACAGGGATCATCTAAAGCTCAGCCAAATCAATGGAAAAGCTCTTGGGATATGTCTCTGCTGCACAAAGCACAACAATATTAAGTGATGCCTGACTTGGTGCTAAGTGAGCTGCATTGTGCAGAGCCATGCAAAGGACAGTAACTAGGGACTAGATAGGAGCATAGCGACAGAGCTGGTTCCAGAGTTGGCTTGCTCTCGGCCAGTGTAGCACCTCCCTGCAGCAATACAATGCATGGTGCAGGCAAAATACTCCTATATTATGAAGCCATGCATAGTTTGGCCTCAAACTGAAACAAATTCAGGCCAGGTGTCTTAGGGCTTATGTGTTTCTCACCGTACTATTTACCCAGTAACCTGCAGTAATGTAACGTCAGCAGCGAGCAGGAAATGTTTTCAAACGCGACCTACTGCTTTGTTGCTAAACTGTCAGGCAATGCATAATTTCTCCCCTTGAGCTCGATGGAGACAGAGCACTTCTTGCAACCACCAAAGAGGACGAGGATGAAGAGGAAGTGAGACTGATGGCAGCAGGGCCAGGAGTTTACCCCAGGTCTTGAAGGCTGTTTTTTACCCCGAGAGCTCTAAGGCTGCAGTTGTGTACATCAGCTTCGCGTCAGTCCATGTCAGTCCCGCTGTGTCCTCTGCCACTGTCCACCACCATCTGAGAGCTCATCAAGGGAGCTGATCTCTGTGATAGGTAATCACTTTTTTTTTCCTCACTCTTCTTTGGTAGAGTTAGTTTCCAAACAGATGAGCTTTCTGAGCTGATTTACGATACAATCAATCACATGTACTCAGTGCTATGGTAGGTCTGCGTCCACATCGCTGTTTAAAAGCATGATACCATATCAAGGTGATTGGCTTAAACTGCTGTGAAACCACTGTTTCAGTGGGGTATTCCTAAAAGCAGAAGCTTTTCCAATCTTATTGATAGTGATCATGGAATACGATAGGGACTATTGGAAAACATAAATGTAATTTAATAGTTTTTATCTTATACAGCATAGTAATGGGAAGTCAAATCAGTAAATGGCTTACGTATAATCAAAAGGATGATTTTGTGTCTGAAGTCCCAATCCTAACAATTCCATAATACTTTAAAACATAATAGGAAAATATACAGAATTTAATTAGCTTATAGATGTATAAATCTAAATTTGAGCACGAGAGTTTTTAGCAATATTATGAGGAGCAGTTTAGATCTAACACTGCTTTGATGAATTTTATGTTTTATTTTATTCTCTCCATTAAAATCTTTTCAACTGTTTTGAAAGAAGACAGTAAACACCATTTTCTGCAACCCAAAATGATTCCTTATGGGTTTCCTAAGCCAAAAATAGATAATGCATGGAAACAGAGTGGTCATTCAAATTGGAAAGATATTATGAAAGCGATACATTTGGCATTTAGAAATCCCCAAAGAGAAGGTTGTGGTGCTAATATAATTTGTTCTACATTCCAAACGGAAAACGCAGGAATTATAAAACACACTTAAGGCCCTATATGAAAATTATGGACTTTCATTTTGGGGGTTATCCTTTGTGCTGCAGTTCTTAAACTTGGCACGAAAAGAACATTGGGTAAAAGAGCCAAAAGTCAAAAGACTCTTACATTTGGAGCCCTAGAATGGGCTTCTTAGTGAGATTTGGCTGCTTTTGGGCTTGAGTTTAGCAATCCATTTTTGTCCAAATTAAGCCTGGATTCATTTCAGCACGAGAAGAATGCGTTACAACACAGTCAGTAAAGAAGCAGCCTCCTTTAGTGAACTGAAATGTACAGATCAAAATAACAGCCTCAGCTTAGTGCATTTACTGACACAGTTAATTCTGCCATCTCCAGCCCGAAGCGGCTCACACCTTCTCAACAGTATAGACAAAATTGAATTTCGTTGCCTTATGGATAAGAAAAAAGCAAATAAGCCCCGGACAACCGTGCTTATTGTTACTGTAGAGAGGTTTGGAAATCAGATATGGTGCAGCTGTGAAACCGTCCTCCTCCAGCAATTACCCTACCTCCACACTGTCAGATCTCTTTCCTAGGATCACCATCAAGAAAAGCTTCCCCAGAGTTTTGTGCAGACGAATTAGATGATAAAATATCTTCTGCCTCTTTTTGGGGTGATTTTGCCCAGATTAGTGTGCCACCGCAGACGACTGCCTAGTTTTCCTAAGCCTGCAGCTGATCCTATCTTTTGTGCCCAAAACTGCTGCCTTCTCATTAACTACACCAATTTTGAGACAGGAAAGGCTCATTTTAATTCCTTACTGGTGGAATTATTGGTGCAGGAAACGAGCTGACGGTGTCAGCCTACAGCATCGCTTCTAGATGGGTGATAATAATAGAAAGAAAAGCATATTCTGGCTCTTCTGTTTTTCACAGGAATTGCTGAATATATGCAAAGTGTTAACAGATCTAATTATTATGTATTTTCCTCATTTAATGACCAGAGTGTGCCAGCATTTTGGCTATTAAACACTCCATGCAGTTATAAAACATTCCATAAGTGGATGTCTATTGAGAAAAAAGTCATTTGATCTGCAAAAATGTGAACAACAAAATCCCCAAAGTAGTGCATTTTCAGATTTTCCAGCAATTTATTGTTACATTGATTGTCATAGTGGTGTCCTTGCACTACCTTGGTTGGAGTTACAGATTTGTTACGGAGGTGGTAAATAAGTGGTTTTGTCAGTACATGTTTAAAATGGGTAATAAGACTGTAATTATAGGTATGAATGACTGTTCTAACTTAAGTGCTAACTCTAGAGATTTAACACTGATGCCTCATTAATTCCTACTCTTGAGTTTTGCATCAGCAAGCTCATTTAATGTTGTCTCTAAAATATGGACTTTTCTTTCAAACAAAGCTGTTTTTTGCTTGTAAGAAAGGTGTTCCATCAGTTAAATGAACCAAAAATATTTAAAACTTTTATTTAGCCTTTCACCCTTTTCCTTCCAAACAGACAAAATTAGGTCTTAGCACTTTAGGTTCTGGGGAACACGTGAATCTTCCAGTAGCCTGGAATGAAGCAATTATGCTGTCTCAGTGCAAATGTGATATTCAAGAAGGTGCAATTTTCTTAAATTATATTTCTGTTAATTACTCTGAGCCTTTCTAACTAAGCTGTGAAAGCTAACTTGATTGCTCTCATCTATGAAATTTGGAATAAAGCCAAGATGAAAATGGCTTCTATTTCCTACTTGAAGTACAAAACTTTAGAAAAATATACTGACACTATCAATGAAGTAGCTACATTTTCTATTTGAACTTTCTCTTTTTGATTTTAATTTGTCAAATTGCGAAGTTGTTTCCATTTAAGCATCTTTCATCTTACACTTTTTTATGCACCGTTTTATAACCTGTCTCAGAAATAACAGCAAATGTTATTAAAACAGAATTTAATGATCTCAAACTGAAAAGCTTTAAGAAACTTCTCATTTATACATTTTCTTAATTATTCCTTTTAACAAAACCAGAGAATATTGATGGATCTTTTAAAATAAAAATGTTAACTATTTTTTGGCTTGGTTCTCCAATAAATAAATGATTATGTAATGATTACGTGCGATTGTCTGTCCCCTCAAAAAACATCTGGTTGCAATAACCTACTGTGAATCAAACCTGGTGTTTCATAACATGAAGCTGCTGAAGTTTTGTGAAAATCAGTAGCTGACTGGAGAAGAGGAACCAGTGCTTTACAGTGTGCACTCAGGGAGAGGCAATTATAATTCAGAGCCCTATCTATTTTAAGAAGCAGGAATCAGTTGCTCAGTCAAGATGTGCATAGTAGGTACTCGGCACTTCGTCAGCTCCAAACCAAAACTGGCACCTGCTGACTGTCAGTCAAGGAAGAAGAGACATGAGAAGAAGCAGGGAAATACTGTGAGGAAGAATTAAAAGGCAAGGGCAATAGGATGGTGCTGAGTGTACTAAAAGTGTAGAGGAAGTGACTAAGTAGGTACAGATATAAATTCACAAAAAGGGAGGCTTCCCGTTATCCTGTTCATGAAGGAACTCTCGAATACTCTGAACCATGATTCGTAAAATCAGATAAGAGGAAAAGCTATGCACCTGTGCACTAAAACATCTTTACTTGCACGTAGAGCTTTAAGTAGAATAAGATTTATTAAAGTGAAGCTTTATTAAGTAACTTAAAACAAGCTTCATATATGCTTTAGGTTATTTGATGGCTGAAGTGCAGACTAAGAAAAGCGTGATTTAGTCCTGTAGAAAGGAAACAGGAATGATGGACGAACGTGTATGCAATATCTATGATGTACTGTCCAC
Organism: Tauraco erythrolophus; assembly: GCF_009769465.1. Taxonomy (NCBI): domain Eukaryota; kingdom Metazoa; phylum Chordata; class Aves; order Musophagiformes; family Musophagidae; genus Tauraco; species Tauraco erythrolophus. The sequence continues at coordinate 66,053,194 of NC_141496.1, forward strand.
AAGGCTGATGTGTAGGACAAGGTAAACTCACTTGTTTTTTATTTTGTAGCAGAAATAATGTTCTGTTTTATTTTAGGCTCAAATGCAAGGTCAATCCTTGGTACAACAGAACTTTAAAGAGGTCTGTGCTTGTGACGATGGTTTGCCATATTGTGTCTTGTTCAAAAAGTACCGATGTTGACAGCTACAAATTTTCATGATGAAAATGCAGAAACTGGGCTGCTGGTTTAACAAAGTACGCAATAGTTTTAGAATATATGCTGTTTTGGAATAAAACCTAAGAATTCTAGAGATTTCTTTTCACTTAGTATTCCACTGCAGTACTGCTAGAAATCGGTGGACATTTTTGTGATATTGAAAGTCAGACTTTTATGTAGGTGTCACATGTCTACTTATTAAAATCTTGTTAAGGATATGTTGATAATACATGGATCATATTACCCTTATAAAATCAAATCAGTCCTCAAAACCAACTAAAGAGCAGGTTTTATCACCTACCTACTAAGATGTATTATATATTTAAAAAATAACAGTAATGCACAGCAGTATTATTGAACCATCAATCCCTGGTTTAGCCACTTCTTGACTGGGTGGGAACTGCATGAATGTCTCAGACTACATGACTGTGAAGGAACATGCAATTGTAAAATACTCTGCTCTTCAATCATTCTCTGAAGCAGAGAGTGCTAGAGCTTGCTTTTGTTTTACAGTAAATAAATAATTATTCCTTTTGCTGGCTGTGGAGATGGAAAGCTTTAGAATAATTTTGAAATCAAAGATGATTTTTTTTCCATATTAAAATGTCAGAGAGGAAAGGACCATAAGAATTTTACAGATTGTCTCCAAAGAGGTACTACAGTGTTTACAAACATAAACTACTTATGCTAAGGATTGTACTGTTAAGTTTGCACTGTGATTCTAACTCTGAGGGTACAGTTGACCTGACTAAGAGTAGACATCCATTTTTAGGCTAAAAGTCTCTCCCAGAAATGTGCTTCTGTACAGTCACAATTCATCTGTCCAATTTATGCAGTGAGAGAAATCCGGAAAGCTGTGCTCTCTATAGTGATTCATCTTCACAGAGGTGTATCAAGGCACCCATACACATACCCAGCCATTTGAAATACGTGGACACCTGGTGCTCAGCAGCAGCTAATCTGCTTTACAAATCTATTCCTATTGAGCTGAATCCACTTACTAATAGATATAGTCATGTGTAGAGGACTTAGGTGGGGAAGGGACCAAGCAATGCCAAGACCACAGGGCAGAGGTGAACTTAAATACAGTAGTTAGAACTACACGAGAAATGGGAGCAGAGCTACATACTTATAGTCTGTCAGCTCTTCATAGTATAAAGAGAAAGGCTAGGAAAAAAAATGAAGGGCCAGCAAATGTGCCAAAGCCTCATAGTGGAAGGAGCCTCTACTTCCCATTCCAATGTTACGAAGAAGTACGGTATCATTCAAGTGACTTATTGGAAGATCGGAGCCAACCTTGAGACGTTTCTGCTGTCATACAGAAATTTACTTGGACCTAACAGTGAAATCTTGTCTGATGTCAGGAAATACCAACATCTCTCTGCATTCTCAAGTTCTTTTTCCTGGCTGTCCTCCTTCAGCCGTTGAATTGGCCTTCGGCTAACTGATGACACACCAGATCACAGTCCGGGTTATGTTTCAATGCAGGCAGCACTGCACCACTCACAGCAGCTGCCACTGAGTTGTCCTGTGCTATAACATGAGCATCCCCCAAGTTCAGGTAGAGGCAGTTAGGAAAATGATGAATACCTCACCCACTTCAAAACATTGGGCTTTCTTCCCATCATTCCTGGGATGGTGTGGGGAAAAGTCAAACATTCTCACATCGCAAATTTTTCCAGCTCCCAGCGGCTCAGACATCAAAGTCTACATGATGTGTGGGAATTCAGCATACCAGTACCCAATTTCCACAGCTCTGTTCTTAGACTAGGAACTCTCCTGAGCCACATTTCCTGAACATTCCAGTGGTCTATAGGTTCCCAACCAAACACTTGTCCCTCTCGCTCTGCTTGGCACCAGTGGACCCCTGGGCACTAAAGAGGAGCACAGCTGCAGAGCAACCTTGCTGCTCTGGGTTTCCCAGGCCAAGTAATTAGATTACCATGAGAAAATCTTCGATGAAAGTCATTCGGCTTAAAGATTTGCTTATAATCTCTAGATGCCTGCCCCTGCCTAGGCCATAGCAGTGTTCACCATATTGCTTTTCCAGTACAGTGGTTACACTAGCAGAAACTCAAAGATGTGTCCAAGCTCTTTACTCTATAGATTTATTTCCCAAGAGGTTGTTATTTCAAGCAATCATTTAAAGAGGAGCTCTGGTCTTCCGTGTCTTCTTGTCAACATAGCCCCCTCTGCCAGGAGTCAGGGACAAGAAAGGCTTTTCAGAGCTGCATTGCACAAACTCAGCCTTCTTGGTGGAATTCTTATTATTAACACACACATGACAACGGCCCAAGCTGAAACTATGAACATCAACTCTGAAGGAATTGTTGCTGGCTCTGCAGCTCCTGCTGATGCTACTACTACCTCTGCTTGTCAGGCAACAGTAGCAAGGCATGTTTGTGAAGAAAATGAAGATAAGATCAGGAATGAAAAGCCTTTACCCACACTATCCCTGTAGAAGGGCCTGCCAAAACTGCATCAAAGTGCCTGGCGTGGTGCCAGGCCTGCCATCTGCTCCATCTCCAGGACAGGGACCATCCAAAAGAGAGCACAAAAAATGACCAATGAGATAAACAAGTCAGTCATAAATTCTAGATCGTTTTTTCTCTTTTTCTGTTGTAACTCTCGTTTACATTCCACATAACTTTTTAAGTCCATATCGAATCCTTTTCTATTTCCACTAGATTTAAGTGTCTGTGCTTTCCTTTGCTAAAAGGATTCTCATCTGCTGCGTCACAGCTCTCTGGATTAGGGCAACAATATGTGACAACAATATGTTGCACCTGATGAGCTGCTACAGCTCCTGTCCTGCCTTTGATGCTCGTGATGCTGGAAGTCTACTCTTTTGGTGTACCCATGGATTAATCTGCCCCACTCCAGGATATCCATCAAGCTCTAAGGCAGTTGCTGTTCACCTGGTTATCTTTAGTCCAGTTTTAACTCATCCTTCTGTGTGGTGGCTACCCTCCCTCAGTCTTTTGGCCTGCAGAAACAGCGAGTGGTACGTAAAGGTCAAGCACAAGAGGGCCCTGAAGTGCTGTGTCCATGTACTCTTTCTCTTCTTGCAAGTGGTACATGACAATAGTGTGTTGCTTGGCAAACATGGGCATATGATTTGGAATGCATCCCCCAGCCTGTCTTTGCTGCCTCTATATTAGTCTGTTTCTACTCATCTGTTTCTACTCACTAGACGAGGCTTTTTTAATTGTCCTAGAACTTGACGTGCCTCATGCTGTCCTAGTTGGGTCCACCACTAAATGGAAACTTTCTGCTTCTCCGAGTACTGTCTACCACCAAACTCTAAATAGTGTTTCCTGCTTCTCTCTTTTTCACCTGATCCAGAGTTTCTGTGAAAGTCCAGTAGATTTATCTCTTCTTTATTGTTGCTACTTATACTGTTGTGGATCCAGGCACCAAGCCAGGTGCACGAACAAGCGTAATATACAGATTGCTATCACCTTGAGAGGTACCTTATTCAAGAAACGCCCACCTGTTGGGTCCTGACATTACAAAAATTAATGGTTATGTAAAGAGCAAAGAGCTTCTTGCAGCTGTCAGTAAGGAAGAGTTGAATTATAACCAGTTTTGACCATGGTTTAAATGCCTAGAATAACATGAGTGTGCACAGAGAATCTATGCAAAGGAAGTGATGCAGACCCATATCTTCATCTGGATGTCTGAACATATCTGCTTGCATGAGTGAAGACAGCAAATGTGTTTCTTGATGGTAGGGGGGGAGTTCAGGTGAGCAGCTTCAAAACAGCAAAACATTTGAATCAGTGCTAGTAATCTACTTTTAGAGAGATAAATTGCACCCTGACTTCCTGTCTCACTTGAGATCTCTGGGTGTTACTGTGCTATAAATAATAATAGCACTTCTTTTGACAAGTGAAGGAGGTTGAGAAATCGACCAGGAGAACGACTGATTCTTTCACCATATAACATACGCATGATCAAGATGGGGGAGAGGATGTGCTGCACTTGGAAGATTTGTGTGAGGCTGTGGTTCCACTCTTCCTTTCAGGATTTGTGAGATTTCTTTTCCTACACAAAAGTTGGCAGATAAAGCAGATAAAGTAAAGAATAAAGCACCATGGCAGGCAAATTTGGAGAAATTTGCATAGTTACTGCCTGGCTAAATTTTCCTGTGAGATCTATAAATCTGTCACTTTCATGAGCAGAAGATTCACACCAATCATTAGCCAAAAACTGAGAAAAGGCATCACTTATTTTCTGAGAAAAAATAGTTGAAAGAGCAATTTAACTATCTTTTAAACGATGAAAAGCAATCCTACCTTTGCAGCCATAATTTTGTATGACTGCGTTCACTGACATAGAATAAAAATCAGTACATCTAGTAGAAATCAATACTACACAAACTTTTAAAAGATAAAATTATCTTTGGAACAGGTTGTGTTATACCTTCTCCATAAACTCTTTGATACTAATTCAGACAATTTTGCGTAGAGATCTGTAACATCTTAACAAAAAAATCAGTTAAAGTTCATTACAGTTTGTCAGGGAGAGAACCTCACTTCTGAAACAGGCTGTTGTTTTACCTGTTTGTAATAAACTCACAAGACATTCAAGATGGAGCTTGATGAATTCATTTTCCATTTTGTTTCTACTGTAGAATCATAGAATCATAGAATCATAGAATGGCATAGGCTGGAAGGGACCTTAGAGATCATCTAATCCAACCTCCCTGTCATGAGCAGGGACGCCTCTCAACTAGATCAGGCTACCCAGGGCTCTGTCCAACCTGGCCTTGAACACCTCCAGGGACGGGGCATCCACAACCTCTCTGGGCAATTTATTCCAAAGTCTCACCACCCTCGTACTGAAGAATTTCTTCCTAAAGTCTAATCTAAATCTGTTCTCCTTCAACTTAAACCCATTTCCCCTTGTCCTATCAGTGGACACTCTTGTAAAAAGTCCCTCCCCAGCCTTCCTGTAAGTTCCCTTCAGGTATTGGAAGGCAGCTATTAGGTCCTCTCAAAGTCTCCTCTTTTCAAGGCTGAACAATCCCAGCTCCCGCAACCTGTCCTCATAGCAGAGGTGCTCCAGCCCCTGGATCATCTTTGTGGCCCTCCTCTGAACACGCTCCAACAAATCTGTGACTCTCTTATGGTGGGGACACCAGAACTGGACGCAGTATTCAAGGTGGGGTCTCACAAGAGCAAAGGGAGAGAATCACCTCTCTTGACCTGCTGACCATGCTTCTCTTGATACATCCCAGGATGCAGTTGGACTTCTGGGCCACATGAGCGCACTGCCGGCTCATGTTGAGCTTCTCATCTGTAAACACTCCCAAATTCTTCTCTTCAGGGCTACTCTCAACCCACTCTGTGCCCAGGTTGTATTTGTGCCTAGGATTGGCCCGACTCAGGTGAAGGACCTTGCATTTTGACTTGTTGAAGCTCATGCAGCTTGCACTGGCCCATTTCTCAAGCCTGTCAAGGTCCCTCTGGATGGCATCTCTTCCCTCAAGTGAGTTCACGGCACCACACAGCTTGGTGTTGTCGGCAAACTTGCTGAGGGTGCACTCAATGCCGTCATCCATGTGGCTGACAAAGATGTTGAACAGCACTGGACCCAGAACAGACCCCTGAGGAACACCGCTTGGCACTGGTCTCCATGTAGACATTGCGCCATTAGTGATCCTTTTAATTTCTTTGGACCATGCCCTGATGAATCCAGAACATGACCTTTGCTTTACTTTTCATTGCAGAGTCTATTTCATTTAAAACCTGCTGTGATGTAGAACGGGAATCGCACTTACATTCAAGAAAACTCAAGTTAGCAAAGGTTATCATTAATTTTTCAGTAGATGTTGTACTCATCATTATTGAAAAATGTATACTGATTTTATGAAATGTATGTAGATATTTTGGATTTACACCTTTAGAAAGTGACTAGAATCCAGTCAATTTACTAAAGTACTTTCATGTCAGTACTTGAATTTTTTATTTCTATTTGCTCACATTATGTGTGTATTATCTACAGTGCTAGATACTCATATTCCTGGAGTCCTAAATGAATACTAGAAAAAATTTCCTCTTTGAAAGAGTATTTGGCAGAGCAATATAAAATGCATGTTACTGTTTATATGGATTTTATCTTGCCTTTAACAAGGATATTTCTTGATAAATTATTTGGACTCTATTCTCACACCTACACTATCCATAACCAAGATACAGTGTCAGGATACATTTTTAAAAATTAATCAGCAACAAAACCAAGTATTCAGAAGAAAGAATGATGCTATGGATAGATACATATCCGAGTACATATGGAATTAATGCAAATTAGAGCTTCCTCCTCTAAAATTCTGAGTAAATATTTCAAACTAATTTAAGAGTGTCTTTCTACTTATCTCTCTATCTTCTCGTAAGTCCTAGAATCATTCTTCTTTCTATTTTCCCAGTTAAATCTTTCTCCAGGGTTCTTTTGATAGGTAGCTGCCATACAGAGAAGTAAGGCTTGTGTTGATGGCTTGTATGAATGCTTCAAACCACTCTACACCATGGAGTGTTTTTTCTTTTCTTTTCTTTTCTTTTCTTTTCTTTTCTTTTCTTTTCTTTTCTTTTCTTTTCTTTTCTTTTCTTTTCTTTTCTTTTCTTTTCTTTTCTTTTCTTTTCTTTTCTTTTCTTTTCTTTTCTTTTCTTTTCTTTTCTTTTCTTTTCTTTGCTTTGCTTTGCTTTTCTTTGCTTTTCTTTTCTTTGCTTTGCTTTGCTTTGCTTTGCTTTGCTTTGCTTTGCTTTGCTTTGCTTTATAGGGCAAAACAATAATAAGGTGTTGCTGTATCTTCTTTTTTTCCTATACCTCTTCATCTTCCTAAAAAGCATTTTAGCTGAAATCATGCTTATAATTAAAATAAAATTAAGTTGTGAGATATTCTAGGGGGTTTAAGCAAGAGAATTTCTATTATTTCCTATTTGTCCTGAGGAATAAAAAGATATGCTGTCCCCACTCATCTCTGGATGAACAATTTTCGGACCTGTCAAGTTTGCAGTTCAGATGTTTCTGAGTAATCTATTTTAAGTAGTAGAATATAGAGAATAAAATATGTCTCTCTGTATACCTATAGATACAGAAAGAAGCATTCGTAGCATGTGTTCGTGCAGACTGAATTAATTTTACTAAAACCTTTAAGAAGACATTCGCCTTCCAGCATCACTGATGCATGGAAAATTTCATCTTATAAGAAGCTTTTGCATGGAAAATGGACAGCAGCAGATAAACTGTTTTGCAGTCAAAATAGTAGCCAGTAAGGTATGCCAGCTGGGTTTAAATTAATGGGAAGATGTCTTGAAATTTCCAGACTATATAGACGCTGCATTCAATGAAAAACCTACTGTGGCAGGAGAAAAGCATGTAAAATTTCCAGGAAATCATGAGGCTAATAAACACTATGGAAAGACAGATAATTTCCAGGAACGGTAAGAATCACTTAGTGTTTGAATTTTTTTTGTGTTATATAGCTTTCGCTCATTTTGTGAAGTCTGAAGTTTCTTCCTTATAGAGTTTAGCTCAGGCTTGCAAGATCAACACATATTTTAGTACACTTTTCCACTTTCTTAGCCTTTAAAAACTGTATTAGAGAGGCTTATTGGGGACAACTGCTGGTTATTTGATGAATTTTCTTCTTCCTATGAAAACTGTATTTACAATAAAAGGCATCTACCAAGGATTCTGCAAGAAGATTTACTTTTTAAAAGTTTCTGGTTTTAGTGGTATGAGTAATTCTGCAGGCCTAACCAGATTGTAGCTCTTCAGATATTTCTTTTTTAAAATATTATACATGAGATAGACTCTTTGAAGTGAAATGTACTCGCATTCTTCTGTTTAAGATATGAAAGCAGGAAATTCATTTATTTCCTGAATTTTTGCGTCAGATGAACAGCAAGAAAAGGGACAGGAAACTCCAGTCCTGATCCTCCTGAAGCTGGTCATGGTTTCCGTCACTGACACAAAGGTGAGCAAATCTGAAAAGGTGCAGAACATCTCCCATTACAGGCTTGAATCTACTCTCATGTTAATTACTGTGAATCTGAAAAAGATGAAGAGTGGGGTTATAAAAAAAAAAGTATAAGTGAAAAGCAGATCAAGCTTCATGGGTTGATCTCATAGCCTGCATGAAGCCTGCTGCCAGATTGAGCTGCTTCTACCATTAGCATTTTATCAAGGTTTACTCCCATCAAGTAACTTCAATATTTTCAAACCTCAGGATCATTGGACTAGCAAAAATTAACAGCCCTTCTGCCTTATGTACACAGACTATTGCTATGATTAAAAAATGGTCATTGCACTATCAATAATGGAAGGGAAAAGAAAACAGAAGGAAAGTATTCAAAGCTAAGGAGCAATCAGTCTTGGGACCAAGCTCTGTCTTACTCCTGGCTGTTCATTTTGACCTGCAAAAGTTCCCCAAGCTGCTGGATACTGATTGCTGCATTACACGGAGTGACTGGAGGAGTGCTGTGGGTGGCTCGAGGCAGCCACGGCACCTAGTTTCTGCTGCGTGCTTCAATTTATGGCTGCAAGTAGCTCCAGGTGGAAAACGTAGCCTGTAGGGAAAGAGAGGCAAGCAGGAGACAAAAGCTCATACTGAAATTTGCTAGAGAGATCCAAGCGATGCAGCGAGGTATAACAGGAGTGTGAGTGTTACTGAAGAAAAGGAAGGAAATGGGAAGAGTTGTATACTGGCAGTCGCTTTATACTTGTGAAGGATTCATACTTGTTGCTATTCAAGGATAATAGCCCAGCAAATTAAAAACCGTCAAAGAGAAATAAAAAAGTTTGCTTAAAATACTTGTTAAACATGTTAAGCTGTTTTGTAATGCGTAAGATCTTTTGTTCTCATTCCTGTCTAACTGAAAGTTGATGAATAGGAAGTCAGATACTGTAACTTTTATTAAAGAACAAATTCTCTCACTTTGTCTGTGTTCACAGGCTCAGATCTGAGACTCAAAAACACCCGAAACAATTTCCTAAGATGTTTATAATAGACGATATCCGTTACTTTCCTAGTTACAGTCAGAATTCTCTCTGACACATACATCTGTCACAGTGAATTATGCTGCTCTTCCTGCACCTTGTTCAGGGGTCTTACCTGGAGCCCATGTTGTGGTTCCATATATTCCTTCAGGGTCCTCTGTATTGTATCTTCAGCTACATTCAACTGTAACATGTTTACAACCTGCTGTTCCAAAAAAGCAATAATGTTATTTTCTTCAGTCACTTGAGAGTGTCCAATTATTCTGACATTTAAAATTCTGATTGATTTTCAGAGATTTCAAACTCATGTTAAAGGTTTCCGTTTCCGTAACAATGGGTACATAGACACAATTATTTCTCTTGTTCTTTTTGCATGTTTTATGGCTTTTCCCACATCTATTAGTTTGATCCGTTAATAAAAACACCATTGAAGTCCATGATCTATCAAATGCAGGAGCGACTCTTCTGCTTCAGAATGGGAATGATTAAAATATACTAGCATATCACATACTTTTTATGAACTGTTTGCGCTCTGGAGGACCCACTTCGTAGCCTAATCTGTGTTCACCAAGGTGGAGGACACACACATTTCTCCCACTGGCATTTTACCAAATCATATTGCCTATTTATTTTTTTCTTTTTTCACTTTTTTTTTTCTTCATGTTAAGTATGACTTAATGAGTTGTGATACCTTAAGATGTACTGATTTCTTTAGCAAAAAACTTTAGGGGTTTTTATTTTTCTCTTTGGCCATGGAAAATATCCCCCCTAGAAGTTTCAAAGTATCTCTGTTAATATGTCACGCTATTATTGAGAACGGAGGACTCACAGTAGACTAATTAATTTGTTCATAATTGCACAATATATATAACCTTTGGAGCTTTCTTGCTCTAACTTAAGTTATTATTTACATACACACATCAGATGGTTTGATGTATAAGCAAAAAGCTTGAGTTTTTTTTCATTTTGGGGTTTGAATGGCTGTTTGATAATCTGGATTTTAAAGATTTCTTGTTTTCCACCTTTCTGGTTATCCAAAATATTCTGAAGAACATGTATTCAACTTTTACACAGAATTAAAATGTAAAGCACTCTACATTATCAGTACAACTGACATGTCTTCCTGAAAGTACTTTTAAGTGAGTCAGGAGCAATAGCTAACACAGAAAAGCAGTCAATGGTTAAGACATGTTGTGAACTAAGTGCAATAGAAAGGAAAGCACAGAAGTGTAGATGAAAAAGAGAAAAAATCAAAACTACTTCACATCTCTGAATTATTATCTTGAAAGACGTTGTAATGTAAGCAGGAAAGGTGAGTGTTTTTAAAAGTTTAATCAAATTTAGATTCTGCTTGCAATGTGGATAATGTTAATTACTTGTTAAGACATTTCTGAAAGTGTTCTTACACATCACAATGTGTATCAGGTAATGAGAGGGTACTGTTATAAATAGAGAAAGAAATGACATTGCAGTATCCTTAAGCTTCTCCTGGCTTTAGAAATGGCGTACAGACTTCTCCAAGGTGTTAAATACCTCATTCAGAGGACTGAACAACTTAGACTACATTAGAAACCGAAATGAAGTTGTTTCTGGTTTCAGCACCAATGTATTTATTAAGCTGGCATTTCTGATACAGACACCTAATGGCAGGCGTTATCATGATATCTCATAGCATGCACCCTTTGTGCACCCTGCATGCAGTGCATCAGTAGCCTGCTGCTGTGGTAAGACTGCAGAGGCATTGCAGTCTTGCTACTATCGTTGGTTGTCATGGCCACAAGTAATGCACAATACGAGGCACAAAGATTCAGACAATTTTTAAAGATGATACCACTTTTTTCCTGATGTGTTTTGTTGTTGTTTTTGTTTTGTTTTGGTTTGTTTTTTTAACAAGCTTTATGCATGATTGTAGAGAGCGCTTACACAAAATAACAATACCTTTGCAATTTCCTGTGTTGCTTAAGGAATGCCAGTACTTACATTTATATGTAACATCCAGTGACTAATTTTGCAAAAAGTTAAATTTCTTTTATCTGTTTGCTATTGGCATGCGTGTATGACTCTCAAAGATCTCCTATGCATGCAAGCAGGTTTGAGAGACTTGTTAATTACTTTATTTCTTTAGTGCCAAACATCATAAATGACAGGAGTGAAGCTATGTTTTCAGTACCAGCATCTGTATATTACTGCTGAATGTGAATTTTAAAGTCATATCGAAAATTAAAAAAAAAAAAAAAGAAAAGCTTTAGTTTATGAAAAATGAATTGGCTAGCAATTAAGAGTTATCTAAAATACAGGCACTCATTAAATGACTGCCATGAAGGGAGATTTTTACATTGTGATTCATTGTTAATTGAGAGTTTCATAGGCAACAGTTAGTCATTGGTTAATAGAAATCTAGTCATCAAGGCAGATGGGCTGTATGTAGATTGCAGGTTCCATAAACTGTGTTATCCATGGATCCTATTTGTAATATTTTATTGTACCACAAGAGGTCACACAACATTTATAGATCTATGCAGTGGAAAAATTGATAATGGTTCTCTCTGCAAAACAGTAAAGTTAAATCCCATGCACTAAGTAAAAGGCAAACAGATCAAATTGCAAAACAACAGTAAGATTTTTTTTTCCTGTTAAAGCACTCAGCCTGTGGGATCTGCTATGAGCAATATCCAAATATCCTCTCAGCTGTCCCTTTCATGCTGAAGGCAGGGGAAGCCATATGCTGTGTGGTGGTACCTTCTGAATCATTATCAGTGTATGATGTAACCTTGGAAGAAGGACAAGATCAGACTCTCCTTGGCATGGTAGGTAAGATAATCAGATGATATACGATGCATCGGATGGGATTACGGTGATCAAATAAGCATGCTTGGCAGCTCAGTGAAATGTATTCAAGCTAAGTTTAGCTGGACAAATTGCTGCTAGTTCAGCAAAATGACAGACAGAAAAAGAGATTTTAGTTTTGCAGAGATTGCAGCCTGAATTTGTGAAACAAGATCATTTTGTAAAGATACCATCCAGAACCTTCCACAGAAGTGTCAGTGTGATACAGCGATGCAATTCCTGGCATCTTGTGCAGCAGCAATACCCCTCTGCAATGGCTGTTTGCTCTCACTGGCCCTAAAGCAAGTCGAGGCCAATGAGCCGAAGTATGGAAGAAATGTGGTGGGTGGAGGAAGCTGGGGAACTAGTGCAGGGCCACCACGTGGCAGGGCAGGACTGGAGCACCCTTGCTGTTGTGGGAAATACCAGTGAAGAAAGTAGTTTAGAGAGGAAGATTTAAAGGAGCTGATTGTTCAGTGTCTGCCCCAAGGTATGTGTGACCTTGCACAGGTAGGGATGTGAGCATACTGCTCGATGTCTATGTTTCTCAGCTTCTTCCACTACTAACCCTTCCTTCTGGAGGGATGATATACATCATATTGTGTGAAGGTTGTTTCAGAGTAATTTTTCTGCTTTCCAAGCTTTGTCTGTAATAGGGGAACGAGAAGACCATCATTATTTGACACACAATAGCCTATCATTTATGTCATTAAAATTGCCTAATTATGTGCCTAGCTTACAGGCTATTATAACTTCAATAGTGTCCCTCGGGTAAACAAGTCTTCATTCGCTTAGGTAAACATATAATTAAAGAGGAAAGAATAACACCAGGCAGGAACTGACCAGTATAATTTTGGTGCTTTTTTTTCTCAGAGTTTAAATACAAATGCTATTTACTATATTAATAATTTTAGTACTTGTGTTTTTTCTCCTAGGAACTCACAAAGCTTCTCAACAAAGGGCAAGTATATTTATTTCTATTTTATAGATAGAAAAACAGAACTAAAAGCTTAAACTGTCATGAGGAATAAACAACCCCAAAAGACTAAACCTATTTCAAACATATAGCCTGAAATAGCTTACCAAGCTTCTTTAGTAAACGCAGTCCTCTGTATCTTGAGGAAGGTCACACATAGCTAACCTCAAATGTCCTCTCTTTTATATAGTTGGTTATGTTAGCTTTCACTTAACTTTGTGTCTTTTGCCGAGCTGCATAAGCTGTACACATTGGTCTATTTTACTCTTCAAACCAACATAAGAGAGGGACAATAATTAAATATGTTTTTCTGTTTAATTTTCTAAAATCCATTCTTAGGACTGCAGACTCTTAGGCATTTATTTCTTACAGCAGAAGCATGCAGTAGGATCTTTTCTGTAAGGACCTGATATTCAGGAAACCTTAATTTGGTTGTACAAACTCTTTCTGTGACTTTGAACAAGTTATTTAATACCTTTAAACCTCCATTTTCCGCAGAGAAAAGACATGCAATACTCCAATACTCCTATGGTGGCTGGGGGAGGGAGGATAATTGGTAAATATAAAACAGATAATTGGTAAATAACAAACAGCCACAATGACAAAATTAACATTCCTCTCCAAAGCCATTTTATTCCAAAATGTAAAAAAAAAAAATAAAAAAAAAAAAAAAGGAAGAGAATTAAATGCCTGAGGAGGAGGACTGATTTTTAGAGAAAAGCAAAGGGCTGAAACAGATGGGAAGAGGGAGAATGTGGCACATCCTACAAGCCTTATGTCAGGGCAAGGCTATAGATGGAGACTGTGAATATTCCTCGCTGCAGAGAGCTTGCAAGACCAAACAGAACAATTTATACTTAAGCCCCTGCTTAATCTCAAATCCTCAATACAATGAGGAAAAGTAACATGATCACTATTACTTAAGCTTTCAAGCAAATGTTGTTCTTTGTTTTAAAAAGTTGCCAAGCAATGGAGATATCTTCATGGGAATAACTGAGGTGTGTGGATAGCAGGTTGTACGAAATGTTTGCGGAAGAGAGGTCCAGCATAAACAAATTGCACGACAAGGAGAAGAGTTCGCTTTTTGCATGGGAAACATGATAAAGTCTGTGGCTCCAGAACAAATGGGAGTAAAGAGAACTTAAGCAACTTTTTATCTCTATGCTCTACACTGTTTCAGGGACTAAAGTGAACCAGAAGTAGTGTGACCAGTGGGTGATAAGTCGCTCTGAGCCAACAGCACTGCATGGGACTGGTCCATCATCCACTCTGCAGTGGGAGCTCCCCAGGCGTGCTGCCAGGAGTGGCTACTGACTCAGCAGGCACCACAGGGATTCGTGGTGTGTCTTTGCTGCACCAGTGACAGCCTGGAAACAGACGCCCTTCACCTCCTTTGTGACCAAATCCAACATATGAAAAGGCTGCAAGCAAAGGTGATAAAATCGTGCCTAATTAGACTAATTCATTCTGAACAATTTCCCCAGTGAGTATGGAGACAAAAGAACAGCGAATGCTCTCATAACAGTGACTTCCATTCATTAATAAGCACGTCTTGGATTCATGGATCATTAGAGAAAGAAATCAAGAGAGAAATGAGTGGTCTGATACCAGCACCTTTCTGACATCCTCTGAAATCCTTCTTTCGGTCACTGAAAGTGCGTTCAATGTCTAGCACATTATAGTGATAGTCCATTCCCAACCTTTATTGAGACATATAATCATTCTTAAAAATCAAATAACATCAGTACCTGGCACTTGAAGGAATCTCTTCTGAAATCCAGATATGTCTAAGGTTTTTGAATGCAACCAGTTCTCCAGACACTGCTGCTAATAAATTATAGACAATACACACCTACACTTTTTGACAGCACATTGCAGCAGTTTCTTCTATGCTTATTTTTATTTTCCTTATTTCAAGGTCTACTTTTCTTTGTTATAATTATGAATTTCTAAGTAAAAGTATCAAAGCTGAGCAGAATTTAGAATATTAAACAAGCTCGGGACAGACAGATAAAGCCTATGGTAGAGGTGAATCAATTAATGAAGCTGATTTTTCATAATGCTTAGAAGCACACTGCATAATATATTATCCCTCATGGTTAACCAGGTTGAGGAGTAGAGTCTTTTGGCATGCAAGAATGAGTGATCGTTGAATTGCCCTGGGTAATTCAAAAAATAATTTCAATCCAAATTCAGTTCTCTGAATTTGCTGAGTCCCTGATTCATGCATACAGTCACTCAGGAGACTTAATACAACCTATCAGCTTCATGAACTTATGTGCCTGCAGAGTGAGGAGCAGTAGATTTCATGGGGCTGTTTTGGCATTAGTGTGAACCTTATGCTCGTAATCTCTGCTGTGGAGTTACAGTGGGAAGTTCAAGATGGCTGACTTTTCCTATGAACAGACCCATCTGACAGCATAGGAGCTCTTTAAGGACAAGATCCTAGAAGTACCGGCTGTACGTTGCCTCATTTGCCTATGCAGAGTGACTGCAAATGTATAGCTGTTCTGAATTATTTTAGTTAAAGCCATTTTCACAGTAAGAAGGAATTAGACATTCTGAAGTTGTAATAATTGATGACACTTTTCTGTAGAAGACCATTCAGTCCCGCGTTTCAGGGCTAGAACTAATTTTCAACTCTTTGAGAGAAGGATGAGACCAAAAGCTGGTAGAAAATTTCTACATGTCTGCCATCAATGGGCTCCAGCACACCCCAAGGACTGAATGATAAATACAGTCAGAAGTAAGACATTAGGCTAGCAGGACTTTTTGAGCCTGGTGCGAGAAATTGTCTAGCAGATTTCAACAACCTTACAGAGAGGGTAGTTACACAACAGCACAGACATGCACTTAATTAATTTTTAAATGCAGTTTTTCTCCCATTGGCAGAGTTAAACCCTTTCAGAGGTGCATGGGGCATTGCATTTGGACATGCAAACCCTCAGGCACTGATTGGGTTTGTTTGGCATGGTTTATTTAGTTTATTGGTCCTCCTCCACTTAAGTGCAATCCCTGTGAAGTTAACACACCTCTCTTGAGCCACTGCAAATTCTTTGGAGAATAAATGGTAAAAAAATTCTGACACAACAAATAATAATACTGGTACTTGAATTACATAGCTGTAAATAAAAGTGCTTTGGGCTGTATTCTGCAACCTCATAAATGCAATCTTGCAGGTATATGTTTACCATAGTGGAGAGCTCTGCATGAGTGCAGGGATGTGAGAATGGAGACCTGATTCTAGATTCTGAAGCTCAAGCCATCTTGACAGGCGGCAATTCTACACCGCTGATGCCTACGTCATTGCGTGAAACAGCAGCAGCACTTTTACTGTTTTTAATAGGTAAGAATTGGTAACAGCTCTTAACCAATCCTGGCTTTAAACTTTATATTCATAAAGTTCAAACCCTGGCTTTAAACTTTATATTCATAAAGTTCATATCTGGATAAGGCAAAATCCCATACTGGGTAGACTAGTAACACATATGCTGTAGCAAAAACTTGTCTATAGGAAGATAAAACTTGATGCTAGACAAAATAGGAAGAGAATAATCCTGAAGAAACAGGGTGCATAGGCTTTTTTGAGACACAGTGTGAAAGACATAACGTTCATTTGCAATATTTTGTTCAAAACCAAAACACTATGTACATTTAGAATGCTACAGTGATTAAAATTCAAAGACTAAAAAAACCAATCTTGCCAATGAGTTTAATTTCTTTTCATTTTGATTTTTTTTTTGAGTTTCCTTTGAATCATAACCCGTAAGTATAATCAGAGCTTCAATAAGAAGGGACTGAGACTGAACACTGTCTTTGACACAGCCTCATTTTTTTGTTTTCCGTATGCGACAAATTTCCTTATCTGCATGAAACATCTTCTACTCTGCAAGGAAGAACTTCACCACACAAACTGCTAAGGATCAGTTACTGACTTGACATAATTCTTACGGTAACAACTTTTGTGTTTAAATATTAATCATGCTTATGTATCCTATGAAAAAGATTTACAATCTCAGCAACAAAAGCAGGTACACCGTAAGTACTTTGTATGCCTTATGTATCAATAAATTACTGACTTTTTTTTTTTTTGCTTGAAGCAGATACAAATCTTATCTCAGTTTGTTTTTATTAAATTAAATTTGTCATTGATAGGAACTGTGTTCCTGCACTTCAATTTGCCTTTTGTTTTCTGAGTACTTAAACAGCAGAAATGAAATGTATTGTTCTTCAGGGAAATTCATTAAGCTTTGATTTTTTGGTATTCTGTACTTGTGAACTAAACCTAAACCTAATCTGGAAAGACTAAAATTAATTTTTAATTTGAAAGTTTTCTGGTATGTTTTCTGTTACTTTAATCATCAAACATACAATATCATGATTTAAATCCGTGTTGTTCAGCAGATTTTCCTGGACTTGTGCAAGGTGTTTGACACTGTCCCACGTAACGTCCTTGTCTCTAAAATGGAGAGACACGGATTTGACAGATGGACCACTCGGTGGATAAAGAAATGGCTGGATGATCACACTCAAAGAGTTGTGGTCACTGGCGCAATGTCTACATGGAGACCAGTGCCAAGCGGTGTTCCTCAGGGGTCTGTTCTGGGTCCAGTGCTGTTCAACATCTTTGTCAGCCACATGGATGACGGCATTGAGTGCACCCTCAGCAAGTTTGCCGACAACACCAAGCTGTGTGGTGCCGTGAACTCACTTGAGGGAAGAGATGCCATCCAGAGGGACCTTGACAGGCTTGAGAAATGGGCCAGTGCAAACTGCATGAGCTCCAACAAGTCAAAATGCAAGGTCCTTCCCCTGGGTCGGGCCAATCCTAGGCACAAATACAACCTGGGCACAGAGTGGGTTGAGAGTAGCCCTGAAGAGAGGGATTTGGGGGTGTTTACAGATGTGAAGCTCAACATGAGCCGGCAGTGCGCTCATGTGGCCCAGAAGGCCAACCGCATCCTGGGATGTATCCAGAGAAGCATGGTCAGCAGGTCAAGAGAGGTGATTCTCTCCCTTTGCTCTTGTGAGACCCCACCTTGAACACTGCGTCCAGTTCTGGTGTCCCCACCATAAGAGAGACACAGATTTGTTGGAGTGTATTCAGAGGAGGGCCACAAAGATGATCCAGGGGCTGGAGCACCTCTGCTACGAGGACAGGTTGCGGGAGCCGGGATTGTTCAGCCTTGAAAAGAGAAGACTTTGAGAGGACCTAATAGCTGCCTTCCAATGCCTCAAGGGAACCTACAGGAAGGCTGGGGAGGGACTTTTTACAAGAGTGTCCACTGATAGGACAAGGGGAAATGAGTTTAAATTGAAGGAAAACAGATTTAGATTAGATCTTAGGAAGAAATTCTTCAGTACAAGGGTGGTGAGACTTTGGAATAAATTGCCCAGAGAAGTTGTGGATGCCCCCTCCCTGGAGATGTTCAATGCCAAGTTGGACGGAGCCTTGAGTAGCCTGGTCTAGTTGAGAGGTGTCCCTGCCCATGACAGGGAGGTTGGATTAGATGATCTCTGAGGTCCCTTCCAGCCTATGCCATTCTATGATTCTGTGATTCTATGATTTACTGTATAAAAAAAAAATAATTTAAATCAATTAAAAAACATTGCAGAACAAATATTATGGACAGTTATTTATGAGATGATTTATTTACAGAAAGATAGAGGATATTGACTTCACCACTACTTTCAAGCATCCCAATGACCAGCGATGTTGATTTCTAACATTTGGATTTAACTGTGAAAGCTCTAGCAAAACATGTCACTAGAAATAAGAAATCTCACTCAAAAATTGATTTTACTTCACTTTATTTCCTCTATTTTGTCTGACAGCAATAACCCAGTCTGTAAGAAAAGGATATATCCAAAGGATATATCTTCTTAGACTGAGGCAAGGATTTTGGAAGATACACCTGTCTTTCTCTTTTCTGTTCCCATTTCCTCCTTTTACCTTGGATCCACATCATTCTTCTATTTTTGTTCTTATGGAAACAAAGCCATATATGAAGTCTGGGCTTTCAGCGGTAGTGGATTTTCTAGGCCATTGCCAGAAGAGAAAGACAGAAAGAAAGGGGACATGCTTTTTTCCAACAGAGGCAAACAGTCCAACTCAGTTTCTCATTCTCAGGGATGGGGGCAGAAGGGTCAGTACTGATTCCAGAAGCCTTGCACCAGGAAGGTGTATGATGTCGTAAAGCTGTGCTTCATGCTCCATGTGTGGCATGTGCCTCTTACAGCATCAGCTCTGTCAATGCTCCCTTGATCTAAGATGTGGTGGCAGGAAATGGTGCTGTCTTGAAGCCCAGTGCAAAAGTGGCTCTCTAATGTGAAGCTCTTAACACAACAGCAGCTGCATGTTAGTGGGATTGTATGACTACAGGGCTAGCTGTCTCAGAGTCACGAATTCAGAGGCAGAGCTTGGCTGCCTGTGTGAAGATGTACCCAAACCTTCTCCAGCCATGTGTATATAGCACTTAGCATCTCATACCACCATATCCTATGCCATAACAATAATTGTGTTCTTTTTCTGTCACACGTATGTGTGGCATGCACTGCAATGTATATAAAGTAGTACTTTGCTTTTACTTTGGAATCGAGTTACTAAATGGTTTAAGAACTATTTTAAATCTTCCCAAGTCCCAGTGACCTCCAGCCTTCAGTGCAACAGTACTGCTTAGGTCAGCTAACCTGAGTGAACATCTCTGTTCTCAATGTGTGACTCCCTTTAGAGGCACTGACAATCTTGTCAAGACCCAGGGAAAAAAACACAGGCCAGACCAAGGTTCAGACTCAGCTTCTTTCTTTTATTCCACTGGGCCTCGGCCAACAACTGTCTTCTTTGAGCAATTTCAGATTTGCAACAAACTCAGTCCTGCTTTGACCTATATCAGGGATGACCAGCCTACACATCGGCAGGCAAAACTGCGAGTAACACCTTCTCATGCTTTGGCTGTACAAACTCTCTGCTGTTCAGAATATCTGCTGCCTCTGTAGATTTTTTTGCATCTTTTCATTGCTAGGTTCGGCAAACATAATGCATATAATGAAATAGGGCACTACGTTACATGCTAGAAAAGTGTGTAAGAATTGTCTAAAAATAGTGATATCCAAAGATGTATAGTGTCTGCTCTATTATTAGTTTTTAGCACTTCAATACTAGATGACATTTGTATCTCAAGCTATAATTGATGACTTCTGTAAAGCTAATAATTAAAACAAGCCATATTCACTGCTTCTAAAACGGAGTCTGCTAGATATTTAATCAGTTCTTGTACATGACCTATGAAGGGCAAATTTATCCTCTCAAATCTTCCTTTCTACTTATTTATATTATTCATTATTTGTATATGTTAGTGACAGTTGCATATTATGCGTAGTCCCAGCTTTGAAAGAATGATGCTCTGAGGAATATATTTGGACTTGGTGGAGCTCAAAGTCCAAAAAGAGACAAATTGCTAGGGTGAAATGAATAACCAGTGGGAATTTAAAACATACATATGTACACACGTGTATGTGTATACATGAGTCAGCTAGTTCAGTGAAGGCTGCAGAACAATGTAATGGATTTTGTTTAAATAAGTGAAAAATGGATTAGAAATATAATTATTCTACTCCTGAGTAAGACTGTTTTTCATTTTTGGTGTTATTGCCTTTAGTATGCATTCTGTCCTTAGGGAAAATTGTTGTATGTGAACTGCTGAATTTTTGTGTGTGCAAGTAATGAAATAGCATGAATTTGCTGCTGGAGTAAGATTTGGTTTTAATGTGAGCTTTAACATAAACAGATCTCCAGTTCTACTTATATTTTTCAAAGTTTTTAAAATTACAATACATTAATTCGGAATGGGAAGAAACACAAAGTAGGAAAATGTCTTGGATTTTTGACCATTAACTTCGTATAGAAGACATTTATTAAGAGAGTAATCTTGGAGCAGAGCACTTTTATTTCCTATCTATGGTTTCACATGGTCTCTGTGCACATAGTGAACTTCCATTTGCATCTAGTAGCATTAAGATGAAATAAGCTCCCATTTCCAAAGCGTGTCTCTAATCACATGGGCTTTCCATGAACAGTTAATAAATATATAAACTGAATTGCTTTTCTTTTTTCTCAGTTGCCTGTGCTTCTTTTGTTTTTTTTTTTTAGGGGCCCAAGAAAGCTGGTTAATATTCAAGGATCACTTCCTCAAAGCTCAGGAGCAGTGCATCCCGGCAAAGAGAAAGCCAGGCAGGAACACCAGGAGGCCTGCATGGATGAACAAGGAGCTCCTGGACCAACTCAGACATAAAAAGAAGGCCTTCAGAGGGTGGAAGCAAGGGCTGGTAGCCTGGGAAGAATACAAGCAGTTGTCTGAGCAATCAGAGATCAGGTTAGGAAAGCCAAAGCCCTGATAAAAGTAAATTTGGCCAGAGACATCAAGGGCAACAAAAAAAAAAACTAGATGATCTTTGAGGTCCCTTCCACCCCTAACCATTCTATGATTCTGTGATTCTATGATTCTGTGATTCTGTGATTCTATGATTCTTTTCTCCTCTGACTGTACCTTCTCCATATCTGGGTAGGACTTTTTCTCCTGATGCTGGTACTGTCAGTAACGTTATTCTGAGCCTTAATGGTTGTCCCTTTTCTGACTACAGCTGTGACTACTCCTTATTCTCTCCTGGTTGCCACAAAACTTTTGTAGCAGCCTGTTCTTGCCTTTTGACTTGCACACGTGGTAAGGAAGAAAAGAGAAAAAAAAAAGTAAGCTTATTAGAAAGGGCTCATTGTGTTCTGTTTCGATTATCCACTGCTTTGTATCTCACAGGTCAAATAGTAATCTCCAAAATCTCCTTTAAAATGTGTCTTGATTGATGCTTTTTAGAGCACATGGCTGATGAATTTGGCTCATAATAACTGTGTGAAGACCTCTGTCCTTGCTTAATATTATTTTGGTATAAGATCTTACTATACCTTCTAATGACCACGTCATGGTTCAGTTCTGCCGGTGCTAAGCCACCACTCAGCCACTCGCTCACTCCTCCCCTCTGTGAGATGGAGAGAAGAAAAACATAACAAAAAGACCGAGGGTCAAGACAAGAACAGGGTGGGGGGATCACCCACCGACTGTGGTCCAGGGCAAAACAGACTCAGTCTGGGACAAATCAATTTAATTCCTTAATGGTTCATTTGGAAGATAAAAAGAAACAAAGCCAGATCTTAAAAAGATCTTAAAACACCTTCCCTCCACCCTTCCTTTCTTCATGGCTCTACCTCCTCCCCAGTGGCACAGGGGGACAGGAAATGGGGGGTTTTCCAGATTTGGTTCATCACACGTTGTTTCTGCTGCTCCTTTCTTAAAGGAGGAGGACTCCTTACACTGTTTTCCCCTGCTCCAATGGATCCCCTCCTCATGGGACAGTCCATAGACTTCTCTAACGTGAGTCCTTCCCGCAGGATGCAATCCTTACTCATCAGATTGCTCCACCATGGGCTTCTTCCCCACGGAGCCACGGCTTCTTAAAGTGTTGCCACTCGCTCTGTCATGGGGTTCTCCACAGGCTTCAGATGCCTCTCTGCCTCATCATCAGCCTCCAGCCACTCACGGAGACCATTCTTTACGACTCCCTTCAGGCACAGGCATCTCTGCTGCAGTGTGGGGTTCTCCAGGAGCTGCGAGTGGATCTCTCCTCCACCATTAATCTCCACAGGTGGCAGGGAGGCCGCTGCCATCTCTTCACAGGCTGCAGAAGAATCTCACCTCCAGCACACCATCTCCCGTTCCATCTTCACTGTCTTCGGTGTCTGCGTGACTGTTTCTCTCAGGTCTCAGTCCTCTGAAGAACCTCAGAATTCCTGGCAGGACGAAGTGGAGTACTTCGGAGCTCTCCAAGCCACTCCACTGTGGCCATCTCTAGTCAAGTCGTGGAAGCAGTGCGGCCAGCCCCCTGCCTCCTTGCTGTCTTCATTGTCGGTCCAGCCTCAGCTCGAGCTCCTTTGTCCCTGTCTTAAATAGGACATTCGCAGAGGCACTGATTGGCTCAGCCCTGGTCAGAGGGGAGAGGCCAGAGACTAGTCAGACTGTTTTGGACCCAGGGAAGCTTTTCACAGCTACTTAGAGGGGCCATTTCTGCAGCCCTTCCCATGCTACCCCTGTACAGACCGTCAAATATATTTCAGTCCAGATCCACCCAAGGATATCAGTCATCTGGTTAAGTATGAATCAGTCAAGTCAACAGCCAGGCAGAGACATGATGAAAGCTAGCTGTTCAGAAATGTCAAGGAGAAGATAGTATTTGATACCTCAGCTAAATGCAGCTCTAAATTTACAATTGGGCACACTTTCAAGAAATTGTCCAATTTGAAACCCAAAGATGTTGCCTGAAATCATAAACAGTAAAAGATCTATGGATCATTTTTCCTTCTCCTGCCTACTCTTCTCCTTAGACTTAATACTTTCATTGCTACTTCTGCATCTTAATTTTCCTTTTTCTCTGCATTTGCGAAATTGTTTATGATTTCTATTTTTTCCCTTCATGAAACCAGTTTCTTTCCTGGAGAGTTCAATATGTAATTGATTCTGAACACAATGTTGCTATGACAGGGTTGCTTTGTGTGTAGCCTTACAATATTGGGACTAAGCCATTCATTTTTTCTATCATGTTACATTAATTTCTGTAAGAGACTGAGACAACAGACAAATCATGAAATCCCTCCACCCAGTGCAGTTCTTCAGGCTGACAAGATTATACAGAACCTCTTCATTGCTCATGGCTAATTTGTGATGAGAAATGGCCCTGTAATCAGTTAGAGATATCTAACTATATGGAAAATAACCTAGAATTTCTGTAAAAAATTCTATAATGCTATAAAATTTAAACACTGATAGGAAAGTGTTAAAACATAAAATGGAAAATAAAACTTGTCTATTCTTTAAAATCAAACCTAAAATGATCCTCTGTGTTGTTTTCTGTATGCTGTTGAAGTATTTTTAAAACAGCATTGTTACTAAGGACCCTGTTGACCTTAACTTCTGCTTTATACCTCTTTTGATTTCATCCCACATGAAGTCTATATAGACTTCTCCAAAAAACCACATTTTAAGTTTGAAACTCAGAAACATCTGCTTGCATCATCTCTACAGACCTCAAAGATATCTATTAAAATCTATAGGTGGTCCTATGGTCCTCAATGAACTCTAGCTCACATCTCAAGTCACAATGTAAATTAAAATTTTATTTTTTAACTTAATGTGATAGTTTGATGTGTGGGGGGGTGTTCTGGTGGCAGGGGAGGGGATTTGCTCCCTGTGCCACCAGATCTGAGTCCCATCCCCCCCCCCGGGGGAGGTTGAGCCAAATTGGCGCCTCTGCGAATTGCCCTATTTAAGTTGGGACAAAGGGGCGGGAAGGGGCTTTTTGCTCAGGAGCGAGGAGAGAGCAGGAGGGCGCTGCCCTCGCTCCCGGCTCCCGGCCGGGCGGCCGCTCGGGCCCGGGCCGGCGCCATGTGCTCAAGATGGCGCCGGGGGAGCCGCATGGGGGACTCGGTAAGCGCCCCACTCCCGGGGTGCCCACCGGGCCGAACTCCCCCAGAGAGGATTAATATCTAAGAGAAGACAACCACAACGACCGGGTCAGCAAAGATGGAGCAGGAGGAGGTGTGCTGGAGCTGAGGCTTCCCTTGCAATCGGTGTGAAGATGGCAGGCAGCCCCCCTGCAGCCAGGGTGTACTCGGCGGAGCAGTGACCCACTCGTGGCCCGTGGAGAAACCCACGTCGGGAAGGAGATGCCTGAGCCCAGGAGAGGTCGTGGAGCAGGGGATGCGCGACCAGGTACTGTTGATAATGGGGCATGGAATGCACGACGAGGTCGTGGAGGCAGCTGGAGACCGTGGGACGACCCACGCCGACGCGAGTGGCAGCAGCTCCCTAAGAGGCCGAGACTGGTAAAGCCCGAACTGGTGCGATCCATGGGGAGGATTGCAATCCTGCGGGCAGGGCTTACTTTGGAAAAGTTTGGGGACTTTTTCTTTGTGAGTAGGAGATCCACCGAAGCAAGGGAAAAATGGTGTAAAGACTCCTCCTCCTTTAAGAAAGGAGTGGCAGTGAACAACATGGATGAACTGACCTGCACTCCCCCATTCCCTGTCTCCCTGCGCCGCTGGGGGGAAGGCAGAGCCAGGAACGAAAGGAAAATAGGGGGTGGGGAGGTGTTGTTTTAAGATCGGGCCTTGTTTTCTCTTTTCTCCTCTCAAGAAACCGGTTTCGTTCCCTTGTCTCCTGCTAAGTAACTGTTAATAAATTGTTTTGTTTTTATGAAGAAAGCCTGAGTCATGTTTTGCCCGGGACCATGGTTGGTGGGTGCTCCCTCTCGGTTCTTGTCTCGACCCTCAGTCCAAAAACCACGACACTTAAATAAACATAATTTGATTTAAATTATAAAATTTAATATATAGTAACCTATTGGAAAAGTACTGTTAATTTAAGAAAAAACATGAATATTAATGTAATAGAACTGTAGAAGGCACAGATATTAAGGAATATTTTGTGTCCACATGGATAATTTTTCTGTTGAACACAGTAGGGCATTGTCCAGTCTAGTTTCCAATGTCTCAGCTGGTGAGATATGCATGTGCTTCTTTGAAGAAGCTACTTTAAGATGTTCCAGTAGATAACAGAATATTTTTTTATTAATTACTCCAACTCGTTCTGTGACACTGCTTTCTATTCTTTTATCTATTCAAAACACAATTTAATAAATCTATTTGTCTAAATATAAAACCATATTCTTACATAGATGATAAAGAAAATCCTTGCAAAAACTTTTCTACCATAAGTAGTGTAACATAATGAGCTATAAATGAAATTTTCTTGAATGCAAACTCAAAAATACATTCTTATTCCTAAAGCTTTAGGTGACATCAGTCCAATTCTTGTAGACTTATGTTGCTTTAGTATTTCCTCATGTACTCCAGACTCTCAGCTGTTATTCAACCTTGTTATTAAATCAGTGGTCGAACTCAGTGTAATTTCAAGCTCAAAGCCCCTACTTTCACGAAGGAAAATGTACAGCTAATTAACAATAGCTTCCTGGTGAACAGGAACATGCGTCCTGGCTGAGTCAGGAACTCAAAAGAATCTAGGCATCAGGAGTAACTGCAGCTCACAGTCGTTTGTCACTTTATCCAGCAGAAGCTAACTGGCACTATCTTCCTCCCAAAAGTGGTAGTGACTTTTCAGCCAGCCTTAGTTTGTAGGACTGAGGGAATACAATTATCTACAAATACAAATGATTCTCACCCTCCGCGAGGGAAATTCTGCACGTGAGTGAAGATTTCTTAACTGGTTACAGACAAACTACTTCAAACACTGCAGGTTATGTGGTTCAGGCCTTTTAACCTTTCATAGAATCATAGAATGATTTAGGTTGGAAAAGACCTTTAAGATCATTGAATCTAACCATAAAACTAACACTGCCAAGTCCACCACTAAACCATGCCCCTACGTGCCACATCTACATGTTTTTAAAATACCTCCAGGTTGGTGCTCAACCACTTCCCTGGGCAGCCGATTCCAATGCTTGATAACCCTTTCGGTGCAGAAATATTTCCTAATATCCAATCTAAACCTCCTCTGGTGCAACTTGAAGCTCTTTTTTCTTGTCCTGTCACTTGCTACTTGGGAAAATAGACCAACACTCACCTCGCTACAACCTCCTTTCAGTCAGGCAGCTGTAAAGAACTATAAGGTCTCCTCTCAAACTCCATCTTTCCAGACTAAACGGCTCTTGTTCCCTCAGCCATTCTTCATAAAACTTGTTCTCTAGATTCTTCACCAGCTTTATTGCTTTTCTTTGGACACACTCCAGCATCTCAATATATTTCTTGTAGTGAGGGGCTCAAAATTGAACACAATATTTGAGGTGTGACCTCTCCAGTGTCAAAGACAGGGGGACAATCACTTCTCTAATCAGTTTTCCTTTCTGAAATTCAAGTCAGAACCATCACATTCCCAAATGTTCAACCACTATTGTTGCTCTTTTATTAATTCTGTTTGGTTTGTTGATTGATATCTTTTGTCAGTGTTTTCCATAACTGAATACAACGTTCTTCACTAAGCTATGATGGGAACATTGACATTTTGCCTCAGCTTTCCATTCCATAACAGGATACAAGCTACCTTTTAACTGGAACTGTTTCTGTTCTGCCATGTGAAACGTGTCCCATTAACTGTACATGGATACTTTTTGAGTACTTTCAACATTATTCCTTTCCAGATTTCTGCTTATACATATTGTCTTTGTGTATCACATTACAATCTCTTCTGTATAACAGCCTGTATCTTACAAGGTGAATCATTTTGCTCTTCTTCTGCCCTGTGTGCTAACCTTCCTAATGCCTCTGTTTTATATGTCAGTCTTCACTGATGTTTCCTACATTTCTGGGTCATTAATGAAGATGTAGGCTAAAACTTGACATACTATTGATTTTCTCAGTGATTTTCTTGAAATGTGTCCAACCTGATTCATTGACAGTTCATGGTTTTCTTGTTTACTTGTCAACAAATGATGACTAATCATTTTTCTTCCTTTCTAGTTGGATAAGTAACTTGTATGCTACAGAAAGGCTAGTATGCTGGAGCCAAGGATGTCTAAATCATTTATCCCAGCAGATGTTTATATTTAGTGTCCATGAGAACAAATCTTCTCTATTAGAACAAAGTGGCGTGAACTGCAAGTTGGTCTGCTTATGCAGTGTACAAGCTACTTCAAAATGGTATGCAAACACCACCAGAATAATTGGACATTTTCTGCCTGCCTCCAGGTCCAAAGATATCTCCACCCCTGCCAACAGTCATGAAGCCCAAGCCAGTTAAGTTTGGAGGCTCTTATTATAATGACCTGATATCCACCAACACAACAAAAGTGTCTGAATAACCTACAGTAGTATCCCTGGGCTCTAACAGCAAATTGTTCATTACTGAAGCAAAACACAGTGAGTAGAGAGCAGAACGTAAATTTAACAGACACTTTCTTTTTAGTACCCTGTGGTATGTTCTTTATTCCTGTAACATATCTAAAAAGAAGTTTGGTAAATCAGGACTTTTCTAGGGCAAAGATTTTGTCAGGCCTTCACACTAAATGCGAGAAATCTCCATAATAGCTTAGCAAACTTTTACTTGCTCCCTATACTTTAAGTATAAACTGACTCCAACAAATGTCAGCACTTCCTAAACTTAACTGGTTTTTGCAAACTAAGACACTAATTGCCTCTTAACAACCAGTAGGTTGTATATTTAAAAAGTCAATTATTATTTTATTTAGTATTAAAGTTTGCCTTTTTCTCTTCTGCTCCGAAATATCTAGATTGGACTCAGCACTAGGTTTGTTGGTCCTTGGAAAGGTGGCCAAGATAAACTTGTAGTGCTTAAAGATTTTAACGGGCTTAGTGAAACATTTTATTTCTACCTCAGTGTGTCTTCAGAAGCAGGTAAAAGCAGTGCTAACTCAGATGTAGAAGGTGATGTGTTTGTTAGAAATTCTAAACTGAACAGAAGCAAAGCATTTATTTTCTTTGATGTGTAAAATCAAAGGCCATGCTGACCTTAGTACTTTGAGATGAAGGGTAGAATTAACAGGCTAGTTATTACAATAGATTAAACATCTGGGAAATAATTTTGTATTATAAAGAAGAGAAATGTTGGAATGGTTATTTCCTCTACTAAGCTAGTTGCTCCAGTTACTTGGGGGAGTTAACATGAATAAATGTGACATTAGATTTTAGTAAGGTATTCAGATCGCACTATATAACAAAAAAGAAGGCCAATGGTATCCTGGGCTGCATTAGCAGGACTGTTGCCAACAGGTCGAGGGGGATGATCCTTCTCTATTCAGCACAGGTGAGGTCACACCTGGAGTACTGTGTCCAGTGCTGTGCTCCCCAGTACAAGACAGACAGAGAGAGAGAGTTGGACTGAAGAGTCCAACAAAGAACACGAAGATGTTAAGGAATTGGAACATCTCTCCTGTGAGGAAAGGCTGAGAGAGTTGGGATTGTTCAGCCCGGACAACAGAAGGCTCAGGGGGGACCTTATTAATGTATGTAAATATCTGAAGGGAGAGTGCAAGAAGATAGAGACAGGCTCTTATCAATGGTGCCCAGTGACAGGACCAGAGGCAATGGGCACATACTGAAACATGGCAAGTTCCCTCTAAACATCTGGAAAAACTTTCTCAGTGTGAGGGTGACCAGGCACTGTCACAAGTTGCCCAGGAAAGTGGTGGAGTCTCCATCCTTGGAGATATTAAAGAAAAGCTGGACATGGTCCTGGGCAACTGGGTCTATATGGCCCTGCTGAATCAAGGGGGTTGGACTAGATGACCTTCAGTGCTCCTTTCCAACCTCAAACATTCTGTCACTCTGTGTTTCTGTCAACAGTATAGTTAGTATTTTAGGTAGCTCAGATAAAAATTTTTTTGTAGAAGCCTTAATAATGTAATAGATTTTCTAGATATTTGATCAAAGCTTCATACTGCTTCTAACAGGAAGAGATGTCCACGATATGTTTCTGCATTTCCGCAACTTTTTCACATATGATAGTGTTATAAAGCAGAATGAGAAGAAACCCAGTAACAGGAAACAGACTTCGGTATTTAGCTTTCATTTCCCAGAGCATTTCGACAGATTTTGGTACAAAACCCGAAAAATAGAATCATAGAATCATAGAATGGTTAGGGCTGGAAGGGACCTTCAAAGGTCATCTAGTCCAACCCCCCTGCAAGGAACAGGGATATCTCCAACTAGATCAGGTTGCTCAGGGCCTCGTCCAACCTGGCCTTGAACGTCTCCAGGGATGGAGCATCCACCACCTCTCTGGGCAACCTGTTCCAGTGTTCTACAACTCTCATGGTAAAAATTTTTTTCCTAATATCCAATCTGAATCTACCTCCCTCTATTTTAAAATCATTACCCCTTGTCCTATCACAACTGGCCCTCCTGAATAGCCTCTCCCCATCTTTCCTGTAGGCCCCCTTGAGGTACTGGAAGACCGCTATAAGGTCACCCCGGAGCCTCCTCTTCTCCAGGCTGAACAGCCCCAACTCTTTCAGCCTGTCCTCATAGGAAAGGTGCTCCAGCCCTCTTATCATCTTCGTGGCCCTCCTCTGGACCCTCTCCAACTGGTCCATGTCCTTCTTATGTTGGGGACTCCAGAACTGGACGCAGTACTCCAGGTGAGGTCTCACGAGGGCAGAGTAGAGGGGAAGAATCACCTCTCTCGACCTGCTGGCCACGCTCCTCTTGATGCAGCCCAGGACGTGGTTGGCCTTCTGGGCCACAAGAGCACATTGCCGGCTCATATTGAGCTTCTCGTCCACCAGTACTCCCAAGTCCTTCTCCTCAGGGCTGCTCTCGATCCATTCTCCGCTCAGTCTGTATTTGTGCCTGGGATTGCCACGACCCAGATGTAGGACCTTGCATTTGGCCTGGTTGAACTTCATGAGGTTGGTACGGGCCCACCTCTCCAGCCTGTCGAGGTCCCTCTGGATGGTATCCCTCCCTTCCAGCGTGTCGACGGCACCACACAGCTTGGTGTCATCGGCGAACTTGCTGAGGGTGCACTCCATGCCACTGTCCACGTCACCGACAAAGATGTTGAAGAGGGCCGGGCCCAACACGGACCCCTGAGGGACACCACTCGTGACCGGTCTCCACTTGGACATCGAGCCGTTGACCACTACTCTCTGAGTGCGGCCATTGAGTGAATTCCTTATCCACCGAGTGGTCCATCCATCAAACCCATGCCTCTCTAGTTTAGAGAGAAGAATGTCGTGCGGGACAGTGTCAAAAGCTTTGCACAAGTCCAGGTAGGTGATATCCATTGATCGACCCTTGTCCACTGATGCTGTCACCCCATCATAAAAGGCCACCAAGTTGGTCAGGCACGATCTGCCTTTGGTGAAGCCATGTTGGCTGTCACCCACCACCTCCTTGCTCTCCATGTGCCTTAGCATGGTTCCCAGGAGAATCTGCTCCATGACCTTGCCAGGCACAGAGGTGAGGCTGACCGGCCTGTAGTTGCCCGGGTCCTCCTTGTTCCCCTTTTTAAAAATGCGGGTTATGTTCCCTCTCTTCCAGTCATCGGGGACCTCGCCAGACCGCCACGACTTCTCAAATACAATGGCCAGTGGCTTGGCAAGTTCATCCGCCAGTTCCTTCAGGACCCACGGATGGATCTCATCAGGTCCCATGAGCTTCTACTTAGTTTATTCTAATACTGGAGCTTCTACTTAGTTTATTCTCACCAAAATTTCTGAATAATACCATTTGCTCTTTAATGGCAATTCTGCAGCCAAGTTTGTATTTTCAGATTTAATTCTGAGTAAGAATAGTTTCCAAACCACATGTTGGATGATTTTTTTTTTTTTTCCAGCTTGTAATACAAGGAACTCTTTGACATGCAGAGAAACAATGGAAGGAATGCACTCAATTATTTTTTTTAAATGGGAGAATAAATCTGATCATTTAAAGTTAGCTATTTTTCTTATTACCAAGAGTGCCATTTGGCAGCAGTAAGAGTTTTTGATGTAGCTAACAAAAAACAGTTAAGCACTATACTAAATTTTTTTTAACTAACCATTTTAAGATTGAAATTATCTGACTGTTCTTTTAAACTATAATTTCAGCATGGCATTCAAAGAAAGTGAAGCAAGTATAGAGTCAGTCATATACAGATTGATTTTCCATTTCCCAAGTAACAGTCACCTTATTCCAAAGATAACAGATGTGACTTTCAAGGACAGGTTGATTTGAATGAGAAGAAACCTCTTATTTCATGTGTTGCTCACTGCTTAGTTCAGTTGCTAAAGCAGGGATACATAAAGGCCTTCTCTTATATGTAATGAAGCCAGTGAAAAGACTTCATCAATTCAATGGATTATAGAATCACATGCAAATGTGATTCCCAAATACTTAGTACCACTTTAGTACGCATCCAATTTACAATGTCAGTTTTGTCTCAGTAAATGCAGAAACATTTAAATGCTCCAAAAACTAGTAAGAAAAAGGGAGCACAATGTATAGAGAACCGTGGATAAAATTTTTATTACAAGGCACAGTAATTACACTTTAGTTACTCATTACTAAACCCGAAGATCAGCAACCCAATTACTACAATTTATTCACGTTTAATTTTAGTTATCACATTTTGATTCTAAATTTTATTAACCCTGAAATTATTTTCATTTGTATAGTGTACAATCTACTCATATGAATAATGATAATTTACAGGTGTAGAAAAGTGAACTGTAATTGTCCTGTAATGATAAATTAAGGAGACTTTAATGGCAGTAAGCTCATACAATGCAGGCTAGAATTAAGTGAATGATGCATGAAAATCAGAAAAATAAAAATCCCTTTCTGCATAACTTACTTATTTTGTGCAAGGTAATCTCATTCAAATTTTACCTGACCTATATTGAAAAAATGACTAAAGGTCTGAAAATGAATTAATTCTTACTAGGAGGGTCTGTATTTAAAATATTTGTTAGTAGAAAGAACCTAGATATACAAACTTTAATTACATACAAGACCCTAAAATGAACATAAAAATTCCTGCTTATTTTGCAAAGATTATGCATACAGGTCAATAGGGACCTGTCAGTGTAAAAGAAAAAATGTGTTAAAGGGATATCACTTCCACACACGCAGTTCAAAAACATTATGTGTGGTGCTAATTACATGATTTTAAGTAAGTTACTCCAGACCCTTACTACTCTTAGAAAGCTCTTTGTTTTGGTGTTGAATCTGTATCTCCCTTCTAGTTTAAACCTGCCTTTTTGTTTTAAATCCAGTACACATTGAGAACAATGAGCTTCCCTCTTTCAGAGTCAACAACCCCAATTCCTTTGGTCTTTTCTCAGAAGACATCTGTTCTGTCTATCTGTTCATCATCATCAGGTCTCTGATCATTTTCGCTTCTGAAAACTTACCACTGTTAAGTAGACTGGATGAATGAATTCCTATGTTGTATATGTTTACTGGTCTGTACGTGTCTCTCTGTATGATATTTGACTGTTTTGCAACGATATATTGTTGACTCAGGCACAACAGGTGACTGACTACTAGTTATTTCTGCAGAACTCATTGCTTGGCAGTGCAGCTCATTATTTCTAACTGCTTCACACAAGCTGCTCTCCATTTCTCTTATCTGTCAAGGTCATTCTGTATTCTTGGTACCACCTGAAAATACAGCAAACTTTTTCTCCATCAGCCAAATCATTGAGGGAAATATTGAGTAGCATCAGATTCAGGACAGGCTCAGTAAGATCTCACTTGAAACATGCCTCCACTATAACTCTTTGAGGAGTGAGTCAACTCTAATTGCAATTGTACCTACTGAATGTTGTATTATAATTCTTGTTACTCATCCATTTGTATCTTGCTGGTTTTTGAGTTATTCACTCTTTTTTTCTCTTTCTAAGAATTGTGAGCTCTTTCATTATGTCATACAAGTTGTCTTCTGTCTTTGTATTCTTGACTGATGGTTACTGATCAGAGTCAAACTTAGAAGAGCCCCAACCATACCGGCCATATTCTGATAAAGTTGTGCTGTGTTTTTACAGTGTCTGGCACACTAAGAAAGGCTCATGAGTGCTATAAAATACCAATATTCTGCTATTGATGCAAAGTTTTACGTTATGCTCCTCCAACAGAAAACAATAGGCTGGTTTTAACCCTTTTCAAAATTATCTAGCTAGCATAGGTGAATCCAAAACCTTAGGACACCTCATTTATTTCCTCTGAGACTCTTTCTGTGAGTAGTTTCAAGAATCCTCCTCATCTTTTGTCAGTCAGATATTCTTTAGGGAAACAAAAGAAAAGATATTATTAACCTTACTATTTCTCTAATAGTTTTATGGCTCTTAAGTTGCTTCCCACACAACAATGTCGCTGACATCTGTCATAAGGAAGCATATTGTTGTTCCTTTTGGAACTTTATTTCTAAAAAGATGCACTATGTCTTCTTGTCAGGCTTAAGAAAACATTACAAAAATAAAATTCGTAACAGCACATTTGACCTGGATGTGTAAATTTGCTTTTATTTCTTTTTCAGAAGGAAAAATATCGTTAAAAATTAAGTCTGCCAAAAGGGGAGAGTAAGAGAGACTTACTAAAACCTCTCTTCCTCCAGTGCCATAGTGTTATTTGTGGTCTATAGTCACAAACCTTTCATTCTATTTTCCTGTGGTTTTTTTACAAACCATGTCACACAGCTAAGGTTAAGGAAACAGCCCTACTGAATGAGACTTGGAGTTGCAAACAACCACAGTAAAGGCACTGTAGATCACTTGGGCTGGTAAACAGTTCAACAAAAACAAAAGGGAGAGTGGGGAGGTCTAAGTGTGACTATGTGATAGTTACAGCAAAATCCCAGCTAGCTCATGGATATTTCTGAAATATTTCTACTAAAATACGGAAAATGAAGGACATAATCCATTTTTATGAATCCCAGGTTGAAGTATGACTGGAGAGAAGTGAATGATCAGCTTAAACATGATTTGGGGCTTCGAAATTCTGCAACCCTCAACAAAATTCAGTAAAAAAAAACCCCAAAGGTAAAATATATTTCTAAGAATTATAACATTCTGAGAGGATGTGATAAGAAAAATATATGACTGTTTTAACCCGTCATATCATTAAGTTCCTCAAGGCTTCACATGCATAGTATTGCTATAGCAATTACTTGTTGTCTCCCATCAGCTGAGCTGTAGTAAATGAATGTGTACATGCTCCTAGCTTGCCCATATGTGAGGACATGAAACGGAGTTTAAATATGAATGAAAAGCACATGCAGTCAGTTTACATGACTGCTATGATGAATGACAACACAGTAAGATATTCAGAACAAGGAAGCCTATACACAGTAAGAGATTTCAGAATTTAAAAACCAGAATAATGTCCCCTTCCCACCATTTTAATGGAAAATATTGCCTTTGAATACCAATAAATGACGAATAAGGATTAATAAACTGCCCCAGGTCACCTCTCTTGAAACAGACACGTGGTCTTATTTAAACGAGAACACGTCAAATGCAAAGAGGGGATGTTTTTGTCATAGATCTGTAGTGACTTTTATAAGGATAAAGATATCAAGGTTAGAAATGACATCACTAGAGATTTTAAGCATTTTCCCTCTACTAGGGTACATTGCAAACACTTGTTCATATATTACAGTGTGATAAGAGGTTGTAGAGCACCTAGCACACTAATGGTGTTGCTACTAAGTAAGAAACATTCAGAAATATCTGTGAGGTTTTTCTCTGATTAACAAATAATGAAGTAAGATGACTGGACCAGCTGTACTTCAGGGTCCACCAAGCCTTGTCCCTCATAACTCATGGTGCTGCAGGCTCTCAAGACATTCTTGCACACCAAGCCTTATGAAAAAAAAACAGTTTCATAACAAAGCTACAGCTTTCCAGACAGGGAATGTGTGCAGGCCCGAGTGCATATCAGGAGCAGGTACAAACACACTGTGAAGATGGGTCAGTCACTGGCTGTGTGAGAAGGATCCTAGGTAGATCTTGGAAGGGAAAAATACACGGGAAAGCCTCGCCTTTTGAAAGCATGAGTATTTCTGAGCAGAAGTTAACATCCTGATTTTAGAGAAAGAGCTTTCTTAGCCTTCTTTTGGTCAAGGTGTTTCAATGAAAATATAGAGAGCAGTTAATACCTATATATTGTCAGATGATTTCCAAAAAGTTACGTTCATGAAAGCACCCTACTTGCAATGGTGATGCTTTGGGGCATTGTTTTAGTGTTCAGTCAGAGAATCGTGGCACAAGTTGAATCCCAATTAGTTCTATGTTTTTCATTTTCTTTCAAACTAACAACTACTGTTAGACTCCTCCTTAGCTAGTTGCATTAGATAGGAACAGTCAGAAATTTTACACTTGCTATATAATTCTTATACACCATATCTGTATGTATATACATACTGCACATACACAATGTATTTATTACATACCATGGCCTAAGACATTGGACCTGTCAAACTCCCCAACACAGGATGCGGTGTAACAACCTTGCTGAAAAGCCTGGACTTAACTTCTTTTTAAACTAGTATGGAAGAACATGATCTGCATTTTAAGACCCTTTGGTAGTGCACAAAATAACTGAGGAGGATAGGTCTGCCATCCATCATCACCTTTTCATTAAACATAGCAATTGCAAAACTCTAGTGGACTAGTTATTAACCCTAGCCCAAGGGATTGTTCTCTGGATTTACACCTGAATTACCATAGAGGAATTTTTCAAAAGATAAAATCTCACGATCAAAGGAAAGTGTAACACACTTGACAAAATGTCACATTGAATTCTGAAGGTTAAAAAAACTGTGAATACAGATTTTGATTTACATATTCTTCCATTCTTTAATCCTTCAGGAAAAGCTAACATGGAGCAGCAATCATGATAAAAGCAATGCTTTTGTTTTTAACCTTTGAAACGCTAGGTGAGATTACATTCAAAAATTCGATCACTTTGGGTTTTCTTTTCTTGTTGCAGAAAAGATTGATATTCCTCCTAAATCAGGTTTTGCTTTGGGATTTACAGCTTAGATATACCTTTTTTGAAGCAAAACAGAGCTTAAAACAAGTTTTTATTTTAATTAGTGAATTTAATTTATTATAAAGCTATGAAGTACCCTGCTGTCACAGAACATAGCTCCACAGGTGGTGTTACAAACACTCTCTAAACTATTTTAATACTCTATTTAATCTCCACTGCAGTAAGAATAAAAACACAACAAAAGCATATATACTGACAAGCACCAGTGAAAACTAGTATGGCCAGCTATACTTTTCAGGAACATGGCAACATAATCAAACAATAGGGGTACCTACAAGAATGGTAGCCTAAGGAAAGAGGTTCGAAAAGGTATTTGTACAGGCAAGTCATAATATCGCTGGCAGAAGTTAAAGTGACATATACTATTGGGGAAGAAGTTCAAAAATTCTTTTCCATCTCACAACACAGACAAGAACTTGTACAGAGGGTGGAGAATCTATTTACACTGTAACTTAATCTGGAGGAAAACAGAGCATGAGATCCGTTCTGGACAACTTTGAAAAGTTCTAGAAATACTGGGCTAAAGTTAAATAAGCACACATACTGATATTATTCCTAACTGAAATAACAAGTCTCAGTGAAAATGAATTTACAGAATAGACAGACACAATGCAGTACGATTGTTGCCAGTATAACCACTCCTGTTTTAACCGTGCTCATATTTCGTGTTCTGGGCCACAAAAATTGGTATGGAAGATAGAAAGTGAAGAATTTTGCTTGCAAAGCAACAGTTTCAGCAATATTTTTGTTTAAATTTGAGTATTAACTTTATTTTCTTCACGAAATGCAGTGTTGGGGTCTTTTTATTGTACCCTTGAGGTGAACTAAACACATATTTATGCTTAAAGAGATTTAATGAGCTATGCATTGGACAGAGTCCTACTGCCATAAGTGGTTCTGCCAGGAGCCTGCAAGGATGTGCCATGAGCCAATTCCTTACATATACTTGCACCAGCATCCAGCATGAGAGCATCGGCACGAGGCGCCTCAGCCTGGAGTTTGATTCATCCCCCAGCGCCAGCTCAACTTATAAAAGTGGACCCAGAGCACTTGTATTCCACCTTTGTTACAAGATGCGATTTTCAAATTTCTAACTTCTAATGCTATTTATACAACAGCACTTTCTCTCTTTCACGCAGAGATCACAATTACTAGAACAAAGAGTTAGACTATGATGTACTTGATAAAACATTAATACTATGTAGGATGCTTTACAGAATATGGAAAGCCAAGTTGTTTTCACTGAAAACTTTTATTGTGAAAGAACAAACGGGTAAAGAAGCACTGTATTCAAATAATGAAATACAGAATACATTGGGTAAATTTCATTATTTATTGAAACTTCGCATGGTAGAATGTAGATTACAAGGCTTTTGGTTATGCAAACCAGTTACATTTTTCAAATCTGGATACATCAAATTGCACTTTCATTTTGACAAGTTATTTTAAAGGCCTCTGTGGACAGAAGCGTTATACTAGGAGCTTTTCTGTGGTTCATTTCATCACCAGCAATTTACATGTGGTGACACAGTAAATTATTTGTTGAAGAGAGGCAAAAACTCACACATGCTTACTGACTTTGTAGTGCCTTCCCTCTTCTACCATTCCATTCCTCTCATATCCCTCCAACACCTACTTCATTTTTTCCCTGTGCTGTTTAAGTAAAAATGTAACTACAATGCTTTCAGTGGAGGTAACACACGTAAAAATTAATTACATCTGAAATTAGTTCTGGGGACCGTTCATGAAGACAGAGAGAGTCAACTGCCATTTTTTCCCTGTTTTCCACCCTACATGTAAGGAGAAGTCAGAATCTGCAGTGCTGCCATCAAGACAGTTCTCTTCATTTTCAGAAAGGTCAATATGCAGAAGAATGTTTCTGATTTAAAACTGGCTTGATTTAGGAATTGTATTGGCTCTCATATTTGAATTATACTGATATGGAGAAGTTACAAGCTGAAATTAACCTTTAAATTCCTAGGTTTGGAGCATATTAAATTAGCAGTGATCTAACCACCCAAGAAAAGCAAATGGAAAACTCAAGATATTATTTCAAGTCTCTTGGATATCTAACAATGTTCCTGTTGTACTTTTTGGTTCCCCCCGCCCTGCCCCTAATTAAGAACTTCTGATGCTAAACTTTTTATATCTTGAACGAGCTATCACTTGCTGAGCTGTCAGGGGCATATTTCCTTTCAGTATATTTAGAACACCATTTCTGATATCTTCCACTAGGTCACCAACACGAGAACAGAAGTGTGCCGTGTGATGCTGTAGGGAACCTGGATAAGTAGTTTTGGAACAGTAACATTTCCAAGCAAATATCTAGATACGGTTATCAAAGTGCAGTCCGCTTTTTTTTTTTTTGTGACAATCCAACATATTTCCGTCTGTCTTTACAAACAGATTGGGGGTGAGGGGGGTGGGAATGAATTAGCTGTGTGACATTTGAGCGTGATAGGCTCTCTTCACAAATATTCTTCAATATTGTAGAGCCTTCAAGCCTGTAGCTGAGTTTAAATCAACAAAAGAAGAGCCATATGGCTCTCTTATTAAATCATCAATGGCTTTTAAAGGGAATTGTGACTTGCTGGAACATACTTGACTGAATGCTTTTATGATTTGCAGTCACTCCAGTAGATTTTAAAACAAATTAAACTCAGATTTGCGGCTCTTCTGTCATGCTTCTGATATATTATTGTTCACTGAGAAAAGATTTAAAGTACGCAAAGAGGAACAGTTTATGTGAAATGAGTTTGTTTCTTTTTTTATGAAAAAGAGTATACTGATAATCTTCACAATGACATTAAACTTCGTAAAGCCATTGAATTTAATTTAATCGTGTTGATATGTATAGTGACATAAGCTCAATTTTACATATCTTTCTTGTTAGCCATAGATATAATCGGCTGTATTTCCTATTCTCTCAAAGCAGCACAATCTTTCCATGGCAAGAAAACAAACCCTTTCTGTGTTCATAACAGGATATAACTAAATTCCCAGAAAGTTGCATTTCGTAAAATAATAAAAAAAAAACCCATGGAGATTCAGTATCATTATCAGCATTCTAATGCTTGCCACTTCAGTAAACCAACCTCTGGGCCATCTTTCCTCCTCTGCCACCCTCCCTCCTCACCACACCTGCCAGTAGCGACTTTGAAAGATGAACTTTGTCCAGTCTATTATGTTTGGCCGAAACCTCCCTCACCAGTTTAAGAGAATCATTAAGTAAGGCCATCAGTTCCTCTGCATTTTGAGATTGAGTGTAGTTTCCTTCCCTGGAACTTGAAACATTCACTGAGTTGGTCTAAACTCTTAATAGACCATGTATCTCCTAATCTTTCTTCAACTCCCTCCTCAGATTCTGTACTCCATCTCCTGTCTGTTCCCTCATGAAGTATAACTCCGTGGGCGGACAGGCATCGTTGCAGTTCCTGCCATCTGGAATGAACTTCTCCTGCCTCTCTACTGCATTTCATCAGCGGTGTCTCCACTTAAAAAAAACCCAAACAACCTTTTTTTAAATACATTTGTTGTCCCTTCTATTACCAAAATGTCTTTATTTTTCTTAGCAGTCATTTTTGTCTATTATTTTTGATAATAGCTTATTGAAAGCCATAAAATATCTTGCAGCCTATTTTCTATGTATAATTCACTAGGAACAGGACTGGATTGTGTACAAATCATGTCATACATTGCTCATTCTTATGTTTTGTGTAATACCTAGCTCTCAAGTAATTAATCTTCCAGTGATTGTTTTGTGATCCTTATCTATGATTATCTGTCACTCTGTAATTATTTTCTCTGTTTCTTCTGTTTGCCACTCTGTTATCTGTGCATTTACTTCTGAATTTTATGACTGAAGGAATAAATTAACTACAATTGTTTATACTTCTATTATCTTTAACATCCTGTATCTGTACTCATAGGACTAGTTTTACTAGGATCTCAGTAAAAACTAGTTAAGATCTTGCTAAGCTTGGTATAATATCTTTTATATTTTTTTTTAAGTAGATTAGTCCTGTTCAACTTATTTCATATTTTGCTTAAAAGTTCTGGGCCAAATTCTCGTAATATGACACTGACAACATACGATACTATCAAAATCTTAGTAATTATATTCGTATTTCTGCGTGCTAGCTTTAAATTTTCTTAGGTTGTCCCTCAAGCCACACACAGTCACAAACAGTTGGATAACGGAGGTGTTTCTTGGAAATCAATAGCTTTCAGTTGGAACAAACTACTCCTACCTTATTTAGAGCACTCTGTATAGAAATACATACACAATACTACTCAATCCCAAAATGGTTAAGTTAAGAAAACCAGAAACAGTGTTTGTTGGAGCTAGTCAGAATGATTCAATAATACTGTTTACATATATAAGTATTTTTCCTTATAATTTAATTTTTTTTTTGGCTGGGCTGATGTGCAAAAGATTATGTGTGGAAATTTTATTTCCACTAGCTTTAAGCTATGCATGTTTTACATCTAAATAGGGTGTGTATGCTCCAAGTTCCTCTGAATTTGAACAGGAACCAATAATTTTCTTGCTTTATATCTCTAATTCTGAATATTTCATATGCGAACACCAAAAAATCCTCTAGGCCCTTTGTTCAAGTCAAACATGATTACACAGTGGCCTACACTAACAGCTGTCCAATCCAGTCATCCAGAAAGGTGCTGTGTTCCCTCTTATGAATCCCTAAGTCAGCTGTAGTCAGGGTGCCTTCAACAGCAGTTAACAATGTTGAGCATCTTTCAGAAGACATTTTAGCATGGTGCAGGCTAAAGCTGTTAGATGACTAATAGCTGCATGTTCATATGCAAAATATTCTCTTTACCATTTTGAAGGGAACCTTAAAAAACCCCTCTCCTTGCTGTTTTGTAAGGAAACATGAGAAAGTGTTTAAGGATGACTGCTCTACTTAAACTTTTTTAATGCTTTTGATATATGTAGTGCTCTTACAATTCACACGATTTCCCTCTCTGTTTCAAACAAAAGAGGGGAATTGCTGGTTTTTTCCATAACAGCTGAAGAACAGTTAACTGAGATAATTTCAAAAGAAAATTTTGTGAGCTCTTTTTATGAGCTTAGAAACTGGAATGGAGACTGATTTCCATTAACAACAGGCGTAAGTATCATCTAACCTCCCTCTGAGCCTTTCCTCCTCTGTTCCACACATGCTTAACACAGTTTTCTTGGACAAACTCATTTTCAATAGCTTATGCCAACAAAATCCACGAGCT
This sequence comes from Tauraco erythrolophus, assembly GCF_009769465.1. Taxonomy (NCBI): domain Eukaryota; kingdom Metazoa; phylum Chordata; class Aves; order Musophagiformes; family Musophagidae; genus Tauraco; species Tauraco erythrolophus. The sequence goes on from NC_141496.1 coordinate 66,095,051, forward strand.
GAGAGATTTGATTCTTCTGTTTCAAAATTAAATATCGCCTGTAGGAGGTCTCAAATCACTAAGCCAAATTTTTTTTGGAACTCTGCCCACAAAGATTTGAAAGCACATTTTGCTGGTATTGTAAAAAAATCTTTCATTTAATTAAAGGTTTCTATTTCTTTGTTACTCCCTGAAACATTCAGCTGATAGCAGAATTATTGCATGTTTTATGCAGCAAAATATAATTATTTGCAGGTGAGGAGCTATTCTGGGTTACTCACTACAGACTAGTTTACACTTTAGCTATGATCTGTGTGGAGATGTGAGTTGAGAAGGATTACGGAATGCAGTAAGGAAAACCTTACAGGAAGAGGAGCATGGGGAAAATGACAGCAGAGTCCTCTGAGCTGTAAGAGCGGCTGAGATTTTTCTCACGGCTGAGGAGATCACCCCTTTGCTATGCTGATTGCAGTTCATTTCTCGATTTTTTTTTTTAATGAAAAATGGAGGTAGTTTCAATTAAAGGAATATCCTCTGAGTCATGACTAGCAAGGACACTGGCTAGCGGTATACCTACCATTATCCTACTTTGCTTCTTGTTAAAACACATAGATATTTTGTTTAATGATTGGTGTAAAATGGTGTCGTGGTTTGATGCAGGGGGGGAAAGTCCGGGTGGCAGAAGCTGCCCATCAGACCGGACTCCCGTCCCCCTCGGGGCTTGAGCCAATCGGCGCCTCTGCGAATTGCCCTATTTACGTCGGGACAAAGCAACCGGAAAGGTGTGCCGGTGCCCACGGGCAAGGAGAAGGGAGAAGGGCACGGCTCCGGCGCCCGGCCGGGCCGGTGCCGCCCCCCCCCCCCCCCCGGCGGAGGATGGCGGCAGCGGAGCTGCTTGGGGAACTCGGGGAGAGCCCCGCTCCTGGGGTGCCCACCGGGCCGAGTTCACCCAGAAAAAAATGAGATCTGAGAGAAACGGCCACACCGACACTAGGTCAGTGAAGATGGAACGGGACACGTGTGCCGCGGCTGAGTCCCCCTTGCCAGCAGCCCCTTGGCAAACAGTCCTCGGTGGGGCAAGCAGAGACCCACTCGCAGCCCGTGGAGGACCCACGTCGAGAAGAGATGCCAGAGCCTGAGTACGGTACGCATCTGGAGTCCGCGGGATGACCCCCGCCGATGGGGAGGTGCTTTGTGAAAGGAGATGCCTGAGCCTGAGGCTGTTGTGAATCCTGGGCACAGGTCGAGGCGCATTTACGCATTTTGCATTTACGCATCTAAGTCTGTACGGAGGCGCATTTAAGGTCGGTATGACGCCCCACGCCGGAGCGCATTTAAAGTCTGTATGATGACCCACGCCAGAGCGAGTGGCTACAGCTCCTTAAAGGTCCAGGACTGGTAAAGCCCGCACTTAGGGCAATCCGAAGGGGTAAGGATTTGCCTCCCAGCGGGCAGGATTCACGCTTTCGCCGTGAGTAGGGGATCCACTGGATCAAGGGACAGTGGTGTAAGGACTCCTTCTCCTTTAAGAGAAGCGGCAGTAACAACATGGAATGAGCTGACCTGCACTCCCCCATTCCCTGCCCCCTGCGCCGCTGGCGACTTCAGTTGCATTTTTAATGGAGGACTGTGTCATCAAAAAATAACACTAAATTAAGGAAGAGCTTGTCTTACTTGCTTACGTGAAGCAATTAATTGCTGGTGTCTTTATGTTCTGCTGATATTCATAATGGGCAGGTGGATAGACAGGAGTAAAAAGACTGTTACACAAACTGCTCCTCAGAAGAAAATTCACACACACAGTGTTTCCTAAGGTCTGACCTAGCTGCCCAGGAAATCAACACTGAACTACCACTGGCTGCAGTGCTGTCAGGTTACAGATCACCTTCTCCTCAGTATTTTTTGGGAATTCCATTCTAATCAGAGTGTCTTTGTGCTGGCAAGACTACAGTCCCACAAGAAGAGAAATATGTGTATATATAGATATATATGTATGTATATGGAACATAAGATTTATACATGAAAAAGCTCTCTGCAGGATTTCCATATATACTAGCGCATTGGAAAGGAGTGTTGTGCTTCATAGCACATTAAATTCTTAAGATTTAGTCACGTATGGAATAAGTCATTAACCATTTATCTACGTAGTGGGAACCATTTGGGTTAGGCCCAGGAGTTATTGATGTCTTCTGAGTGGCTTGGTTTGTTGGGAAGAAGGGCTAAGGACTGTCCTTCTTGGGCAAATGAATAATAAATGAGCACAGGGACAGTTTTTCATCTAAATGATCCCAAAGACTGGTCTGTAGTATAAAGAAATTACACATCCTCCTGGCCTTGTCTTCCTTTTGCAAGTACAGCCCAAAGTTGTAAGTTTTGGGGAAAACCAGCCAAGAATGTCTGAAACATCTGCCAATTTCATATGAGGTAAAAGAAAACTTGAGCCAACCAAATTAGGTAATTTCCCTTTCTGCTGACACATTTTAGAAACATTGCAAACATATTGTCTCTTTTTGGGGTATTTAAACTTATGGTTTATATCAATAGCCTCTTGAGGACAACTGAAAACAGCATCATTTCCTTTCACAAGCTGGCCATCCTCTTTTCAGTGCTTTCAGGGATATTTGCAGGTATGCCCGTATTTAGCTACCATTACAGTTTAGGAGATACTAATGTAGAACTCAGTGATGACAAAGCATTTTCCAGTAACCTGTATTAACCAGATCTGATATATGTAAGTAAGATTATGGGAGGCATGTAATGATATGTAATTCCAAACAGATGATAACCTAGCAAGTTTTGTAAAAACCTGAGCGTTACAGCCTTCCTTGGGATATTTCCTCAGGCCTTCGTGATACTTATGTCCTTAGCACCTTACACCTAACCTAATCGTTAACATGTAACCTAAATCTTTCTGAAATTTATAGTCATTATTTGTTATCATGTCCACCGTAAGATTGGGAGAATTTCTTCCCTGCTTCTCCTTATGTTAAAGAGCTTCAGTTTATTAAAGATTTCCTCATACAGTCTTTTTTCAATATCTCTGATGATTCTGTCCACTTTTCATGAAGCATTTTGCAATTGGCCCAATTTTTCTTTAATTGTAATTGCCTGAATCTGGACACAGCACTCTAACCAGGCTTTACTGACACGGAGTAAAGGAAAGAATAATTTCATATGCCCTTTCACAGTAGAAGTCAAGACAGAAAAAAGCCTCATACCCTATCCTACAGATGGGAAGCAGAGGCTTGCAGAGATCTATGGCCACAAGCCCTGGTCCTCAAGGGAGGACTTCTACCACCCTGATATCTGTTGGAGGGACAACACAGCAGGACATAAGCAATCCAAGAGGTTCCTGGAATGCATTCATGATAAATTCCTTCTCCAACTGATAGAGCAACCAATGAGGTGAGGTGCTGTGCTGGACCTTGATCTCACCAACAAGGAGGGGCTGGTGGGGAATGTGAAGCTCAATGGCAGCCATGTCTGTAATGACCATGAAATGGTGGAGTTCTAGAACTTTAGGGCAAGAAGGGTGCTCAGCAAGCTCACTGCTCCAGGTTTCAGGAGAGCAGACTTTGGCCTCTTCAGGGATCTCCTTGGTAGAGTACAATAGAATAGAGCACTGGAGGGAAGAGACACCCAAGAAAGCTGGATAGTATTCAAGGATCACTGCCTCCAAGCTCAGGAGCAGTGCATCTCAACAAAGAAAAAGTCAGGCAGAAACATCAGGAGGCCTTCATGGATGAACAAGGTGCTCCTGGACAAACTCAAGTACAAGAGGGAATCCTACAGAGGATGGGAGCAAGGACAGGTAGCCTGGGAGGAATACAGAGAAATTGTCCAAGCAACTAGAGATCAGGTTAGGAAAACTGAAGCCCTGATAGAATTAAATCTGGCCAGGGACATCAAGGGCAACAAGAAAAGGTATGTCAGTGATAAAAGGAGGACAAGGGAAAACGTGAGCCCCCTCCAGAAGGAAATGGGAGACCTGGTTACCAAGGATATGGAGGAGGCTGAGGTACTCAATTACTGTTTTGCCTCAGTCTTCACCAGCAGGTGCTGTAGCCGCACTGCCGAAGACACAGAAGGCAAAGGCAGGGACTGGGAGAATGAAGAACCACTCACTGTAGGAGAAGATCAGGTTCGAGACCATCTAAGGAACCTGAAGGTGAACTAGTCCATGGGACTTGATGAGATGCATCCATGAGTCCCGAGGTAACTGGCATATGAAGCTGCTAAACTGTTATCCATCATATTTGAAAAGTTGTGGCGGTCCAGTTAAGTTCTCACCAACTGAAAAAGGGGAAACATAGCCCCCATCTTTAAAAACGGAAAAAAAGGAGATCCAAGGAACTACAGGCCAGTCGTTCTCACATCTGCGCCCAGCAAGATCTTGGAGCAGATCCTCAGGGTAACAATGCTAAGGCACATGCAAAAAAAAGATGATTGGTGACAGCCAACATGGCTTCACTAAGGACAAATCGTGCCTGACAAATTTAGTAACTTTGTATGATGGAGTTACAGCGTTTGTGGATAAGGGAAGAGCAACTGATATCAACTACCTGGAGTTGTGCAAAGCGTTTAGTACTGTCCCACATGACATCCTTGTCTATAAATTTCAGCCTTCATTTACTGCTTAATCTTTGAGAAAATGAATGGTCTGTGATTTAAGCATTTAATTGGGACTCAAGAGCCAGGGTTAATTTCCTGATTTTCACAAAACTTTCCTTACTGCCTTGCCCAGGTCACATCACTGATCATAGAATCATAGAATGGCTAGGATTGGAAGGGACCTTAAAGATCATCTAGTTCAAACCCCCCTGCCATGGGCAGGGACACCTTCCACTACACCAGGTTGCTCAAAGCTGCATCCAACCTGGCCTTGAACACTTCCAGGGATGGGGCAGCCAGAACTTCTCTGGGCAACCTGTTCCAGTACCTCACCACTTTCAGAGTGAAGAATTTCTTCCTTAGATCTAATTGAAATCTCCCCTCTTTTGGTTTAAAGCCATTGCCCTTCGTCCTATCACTACATGCCCTTGCAAAAAGTCCCTCTCCAGCTTTCCTATAGACCCCCTTTAGGTACTGGAAAGCTGCAATAAGAACACCCCGGAGCCTTCTCTTCTCCAGGCTGAACAGCCCCAACTGTCTCAGCTTGTCTTCATAGGATAGGTGCTCCAGCCCTCGGATCATCTTTGTGGCCCTCCTCTGGACTCACTCCAACAGCTTCATGTCCTTCCCCAGAGCTGGATGCAGTACTCCAAGTAGAGTCTCACGAGAGCAGAGTGTAAGGAGAAAATCACCCCTCCCTTGACCTGCTGATCATACTTTTGATGCAGCCCAGGATATGGTTGGCTTTCTGGGCTGCCAGTGCACATTGCTGGCTCATGTTGAGATTCTCATCCACCAACACTCCCAAGTCCTTCTCCTCAGGGCTGCTCTCAATCCAATCTCTGTCCAGACTGTACTTGTGCTTGGGATTGCCCCAGCCCACGTACAGGACCTTGCACTTGACCTTTCAGAACTTCATGAGGTTCGCAGAGGCCCACCGCTCCAGCCTATCAAGGTCCCTCTGGATGGCATCCCTTCCCTCCAGCGTGTTGACCACATCACACAACTTGGTGTCATCAACACACATGCTGAGGGTACACCCAATCTCACTGTCCATGTCACCGACAAAGATGTTAAACAGCACTGGACCCAATACCAAACCCTGAGGAGCACCACTCCACTTGGACATCGAGCTCTTGACTGCAGCTCTTTGTGTGCAACCATCCAGTCAATGCCTTATCCACTGAGTGGTCCATCTGTCAAATCCATGTCTCTCCAATTTAGAGACAAGGATGTCGTGCGGGACAATGTCAAATCCTTTGCACAGCTCCAGGTAGTTGATATCAGTTGCTCTTCCCTTACCCACCAACACTGGAACCCTGTTGTAGAAGGCCATCAAATTTGTTAGTGATAATGAAATGAAACGTTAAAAATTTTATATCACCAGCATTCTCAGCCAAACAAGTTTTCTCTTACATGTGGGGCAAAACCAGTATTATACAAGTTAACTCTTCGCCTTTGTCCACTTGAATTAACTCTTTTGATTCAATCAAGTCAGGAAATTGGGAATCTGATTAGGTGTAAAGGAGGCAAAAGCTTCCATAAATGCCTCTGTGACAACACTGCATTTAACTTAATGGGAATAGATTAAGACCAAAGGGGATATATGTAGATATTTATAACAGCACAATAATAATTAAATGGAAAAAAACCATGTATAGGGATAACAGATAACTTTCTCTCTCTTTCCACAAAAGAAAAAAAAGAAGCAAAGTATTGGTAGAACTTCGAGACTTACATTTTTTTTCCTTTTTTTTTTTAATGTGCTTTAAATGACATGAATATTTTGAGTGAAATGAGGTGAGTTACAGATAAGGAAAATAAACTTCCTGAAAACGCTACTAGTAGAGATGCACTGTCCATTCCTATTACCTTAGGAGATCAGATAAGTATATGAGATCTATTTAACTAAGACGGGAATAGTACAGAGAGACTCAGTATTCAACTCATTGATAGACTAGAGAAAAGAAGAAATATATCTTCTATTTGCCAAGTGTTCTTAGACACTTGTCTTTGTCCAACAGAGCTACAAGATGCAACTTTGTCCTGTAAAAACAAGTATGTGTAGTGACTGGGAAAACTGTGAACAAAAAGGACAAATCCGCCCCAGCTACTCTGACCGTCCAGCTCATTTCCTGACAGCCTGTAGCCTGTAAGAGGAGACTGAGGAACTTACACAAGAACAAGGGAAGCACAGAGTATTCTTTCTCCTCATATATCCTTCTCTCTTATGACAGTCACTGGCTTAAGGACCTCTTGAGCGGGCATCCAGATGATGGTGTTTAATGGAGCTTTCCTCTATAAATTTGTCTAATCTATATCTGAACCCATTTACACTGCCGACCTCCACTACACTCTACAGTGCTAAGTTCCATAATTTATGCATTAAATGATAAAGTATTTCCACTGAGTGTTTTAAACTTCATGATTGATTGGGTGACCCTTAGCTCTTGTATTATTAGAAATAGTGAATAATCTCTTCTTATTCACCTTCTCCAAAGTATTCAAGATTTTATAGACCCCTGTCATACATCTTGTTGCCTCCTATTCAGGTTTATGTCTCCTAGCCCAATGTGTCCCCTCATACAAATGCTGTACCATGCATCTGCTGATCTGTTTTGATCCTTTTTCTTTTTCTTTTTCTTTTTCTTTTTCTTTTTTTTTCTTTTTCTTTTTCTTTTTCTTTTTCTTTTTCTTTTTCTTTTTTTCTTTTTCTTTTTCTTTTTCTTTTTTTCTTTTTCTTTTTCTTTTTCTTTTTCTTTTTCTTTTTCTTTTTCTTTTTCTTTTTCTTTTTCTTTTTCTTTTTCTTTTTCTTTTTCTTTTTCTTTTCTTTCTTTTGTAATATACATTGTATTTTTATCATAACTTTCTGATTCTGAAATGAGGGTTACCATAGTGACATTAACTATTCAAGATGTAGGCACATCGTACATTTATTGAAGCATATTGATGCTTTCCACTTTCTTCTCTGTTTTTTTTTCCTAATAATTCCTATTTTCTGTCTCTACTGCTGCTTTGCAATGACCAGAACATTTCCTGAGAAATGTCCCCAGAGACAGAAAATTCTTTTCCAGAATGATAATAGCTAATTTAGAAGGAGGAAGAGCAGGCAACAAACGCTGAGGCTAAGTCTCTTTGAACATTGGTAGGTGACTGCCTTTCATTACTAGTAGCAGCCCTGAATGATAAGAAGTCTAATGATTCGGTTTAGGGAATAATCAAGAACCTTTTCACATGTGATTCAGCACCCAGCAGATTGTACTTGAGGAGGCACAGTGCCATCATAGATTGTAACGAGCAATGTGCAGCCTGTGCACCCTGCATGGTCCCCCAGACACCTGTAGAGGACACCTCAAAGTCCTTCTGCTGTGGGGGCGTTTTCTCTGAATCTGGCTTTATGTCCACAGTGCTAGGAGCAGGAACAAAAGCTTAAATGGCCTCTCGCTACTTCTGCAGCTTAATATGCTATAAACAAGTCACTAGTCTCAGGTGTATTCTAGGTCAAAGCTACAGACATGACTGTCTGCTTCCTAAAGATGAATAACGAACACTTCTACATATTTAATTCAGGCCTGGAATAAGCTGCTCTCACTGAAATGTGTCTGCATACAGTAGGTTAAAGTGGTTCCTATGGAAAATAGTTCTCTGGAAATAATATTTTCAACTTCTGCAAGGAATTACAATGAGATTTTGGTTAAAATCTTTGAAAGGAGAAAATTTTTCCCAAATAACATTTACCTAGAGATGGAATATAAATGTGTCTTCTCAATTAAGTGGATTGATAAATATATTTCTTCAGGCTTGTGGCAAAATAATGCAAAATTGAGCTACTAAAACAAGAGGCTTCCTATTGCCAATCAGCAATGTTCCTCAGAGCTGGGACACATCTGCAGACCTGTCAAACATACTGCAATAGGAGCTTTAAAGCTTCTGCCAGCATATGCAGTGGAGCTGCTTTTTAAATTGCGGCAGGTACACTTTTGCCACACTGTGAAAATTGAAAAAAAAATCTGTAACATCATTATTATTAAGACTGTCATCATAAGCTTCTCCAAATATGCCCACCAGATGCATTACACAGAGGTCCAAAAAGAAGGGAAAGATGGAGCTACTGTGTGGATGACCCTGTGTTACAGAAAGGTATTTCACTGGATATACAATAGCAATTTTGTACTCTGTTGATAGAGGCCTCCAGCATTTTCCGTTTCTAAAAATGTCATCCATAACTCACATACTCAAGAAATATACTATCAGAACAGCTTTTATATTGAGAATGCATTTTCTGTAAAAATCAAAATGACATGCAAGAATGTGGTGAGCCTGTAAAAAATGTTCAATTTGCCATTAAGAAAATAAAAATTAAAAAATTATTATGCTTTAATTTAAAGACAGAATGAGTCTTTTAAAAGAAATAGTTGGTTTTCAGTTTAATAAAGCAATACACATTTCCCTTGTCACATTTCCTCATGGAAGGTGTAGCTCAGATTCTTTCTTTTCTTTTTCTTGTAAGTCGTGGCTGTATCTCTCATTACACAGGAAGGGCTGTATTTAACTCCTGTGATGTGTTGCAATGCTTAGTGGATTGGGACACAGGGCCCAGCCAGGGAGATTAGCTTGTAGGAGAAGATGGGAATATCAGACTCCCAAAATTACATGGTGCCTTTGGCTAGATCTTCAAACTATGACAGAAATGATTTGCAATCCCAGCTCTACTTGCTCGCTGTGTGACATCTTTGAAAAGTCACATTGCTCTGCTATGCCTAAAAGACAATGCAAATAGAGTGGTAATTTTAAAGACTCAAGGCAGAGGAGCCACTCAGTGCTGCTTTCAAAATTCTCACTTTTAAGGTATTATAAAAAATAAACATGTTACTATTAGCTCGAGATCTTAAACAGCATTGAACTAGGAGACAGATCTTTTTGGGCTGTTACATACTATGAAAGCAAGAACTAGACTCTCCAGCCTGCCTACAGATTTGTACTGTCAAACAGTGAGTAGGTATTACACTTGCTGCTGACCTCCATGCTTACTGCTGCAAATTAGTGCCTGTTTTGCTTCACGTATGTGTTAGGTATATAATTAGAAGGACCATTTCCCCCTCATATTTTATCTTGAATTTCTGGGTTTTTTACATGTCCTCAAATATTACTGGATTCCATTCTCATTAAAATGAAGGTAGATTCTGACACACAGAAAATCACTGACATACTAGAGCTCAAAAAGGGCAAAGCCTGCAGGTTTTGCTACCAACATAGTAAAATGATTTGCAATTCAGAAAAACACACTGTATTCATAGCAACAACATCAGACTTTCCTGAATGGCTTGTTTCCATTCTGAAAGACGATGGAGATTTTTCCCTCCCTTATTATACAAGCCAACTGTAACAAGTGTACTATTTATCTCTTTTTGAGAATACAACAAGAATATTTCTGACAATAAAAGAGTTTTCAAAACCCAGTCAAGTAAGACTTATGTAATGTTTTTAGACACACAGGAAGGAAATGATTGTGTTTAGCATTACCTTTACCTTCTTTTGTACCTGGAAAAAATTCTCTGGATGGGAGAGAAATGTTTCAAATACATGAGCTGGAGGCAGAAGGAATGTACATGCGCATCTGTTCCCAGCAGAATCTTACATTGTCCTGGAACATGTCATGGAAGAGGTTGCTTCTTCATACCCTAATTTGGCCAATAGAGTGTAATGGAGAAGAAGTCTTTGGACTTGCTGGGGCATTGTATTAAGATGTTGATTCCTGAAATATCTTATTTCTGTAATGTTTGCCTGCTATCCACCCTCAGCAGAAAGAAATTTGGATTAGATTAAGACCTAAAGATTTGATCCCACAATGCAAATACGGAGAAAGTGGTTATAACGGCATTTGAGCCAGGGTTGTAGAGAGAGGAAAGAGACTCTTTGTTTCTACCTACCCCTACTCATATTGGTACCAAAAGATTTTTCTCTCTGGGTGTTTTTCACATGGCAAAATGCTTACTGAAAGCTCGGTACAGCTCCAACAGGGCTCTTGGATTCTTCGGATCTCTTTAACTTTATGTTCATTGACAAATATTTTTTTCTGAACCAGTTCATTCACGATAAGACTTCTTGATCCATTACATAGTTTTGATACTTCTCCCACTGGATTATTGTCTGTTCCCCTCCTAGTTCTGAACTCGTTAGTGAAGTTGAAATGTCTAGCTAGAGACAGCTCGTAGGCAGTAAACAGGAGATGTAACAAGCATCCCAGTGCTTTCCTAAATATAGAAAAACTACTTTTCGTGAGATAAGCACTTCTTTCGGCTTACAAAAGTAGTTTTCAAACCTTAGCTTTTCGTATCCTGAAATGTACATATTATGAAAACATTCAGGCATATAAATGGAATTAATGCATTCAGTTAATTATGACATCTTCACTGAAGCTACTCCCAAGGATGATAAAGCACTTTGGAGATGTGGAGTTTGGCATGACTGGCTCCCAAGGCTATCTTTGAAGGAAATTGTGACTGCTGTGGAGAGTCAATGGACCTGTAATGTATCATCCCTTTGATGGCCTGTAGATTTCTGACAACCTGAACAGATCTCTTTTAGGCTATTGTCCACATAATTTTCTATGAAGAGGAAAATGCTCACTAGTATTGTTTCTTTCTGTGTAGGCTAATATAAGGCAGGAATCCTACGTCTGGCTCTCTTGAAATTCTGAAGAAATAATGCAAGCCAACACTGAAGTGTATTCTTGTTGTCTTCATGTATAGTGATAAGAATTTCATTATTTTTTTAATTTTCTTTTTCTCCTTCCTGAAATACTTGCTCTGCTCAAATGGGGAAAGCACTGAGGTCAGTCAGAGAGGCAAAGCAATTTGGTGAGTTCATGGAAGGTGAAAGAGCTGAAATCACAGGCGCTTGACTTAGTGCACTCTCTGCACTCCCTGAAGTTCCCAAACCTGCACTCAGTATGGGGTTTTGTGATATTTTAATGGCTCCTTTCATCTCAGCATGTGAAAATGTGTTTGTGCATGAGGCAGCTCAGAAAAGAGGATTCAGCTTTTCGCTAGTCAGCAAACTTTATCCCTGAGTTAAAGACAGTGTTTCTAGAGCTGGAAATGAGTAGGCACTGTAAAGGAGTTAATACAATTAGTTATGATGAAGTAGATTTAAGCTGTGTTAACACAGAGTTCTAGCTTTCTCTTGTTACCCAACAATAAAGAGTATCACTCTTGATTAATGAAAGTAGAGAATTTTTTTTCAAAGAAATATCCAGGCTTCATCTTTTCTGGCTGTTTCCCTCTCCAGTCTGCCTTCCAGTTGTGGTTGGTTTTTTTTCTGCAGTGGACCGTTGAAGGAAATAACCTTTTGCTGACACTAGGATCCTCCTCGTGGCAAGGAATGGGAAGAATGAGAGAAATCTATGAAGGAAAGAAAAAAAAATATAATCATATTCCTCTCTGTATCATCTACGCCAACTCTTTTAAAAAATTCTTTCTTTCTTGAAAGACTGCAACTCCTACTGCATTGGCAAGTTCTCCTTCATCTGTAGGTCCTCAAAATAGTAATGGCACACAAAGAACATATGCCCTCTACAGGCTTGAAATATTTAGCTCTATCAACACTAGTCAAACCCCTTAATCACATTGCTCAATGCAGAAGCTGTGGTATCATCAATGTTCCATCAGCACCTTAAAGCAACTTTCAGCATCAGTAACATGACTGCATGCAATTTTTCCCCCTTTAACTACTGATGCACACCACAGGAAACAGTCCTTTCTCACACCCAGCTTTTCCTTGCAGAAAGCATTACTAAGGGTTAAGAAATATGTTACTTTCAAGAAGTGTCTCAGAAGGATGGACCACAGAGATTCAAGGCAGCGGAAAAATCATTGTGCCTCTTACCATCTAGTGATTGCATTTCTCTGAGCATCACAGTTCTTTTTTGTAGCAGGAGCACCTTAAGTGTAAACATATGACCAACATGCCACTATTCACTTACCTGGTAAACATTTTATTGGCAGAAAATATCTGGCAGAAAATTTCAGTCCACAATGGTAGCAAGCACTTCGTGTTGTTCTGTTGCAGCGCGCAGATGCAATTTGTATGCTGAAGTATTGGGCTTGATACAACATTTTACTGACTTTGTTTTTCACCACATATTGTCTGAAGGAGACACAGAGATAGCAGTGCAAGTGGAGTCCTAGAAAGGATGCACAGTGTGCTGTTTGCATTTAGGGGAGACACAGAGGAACTACTGCAACTAACATTCAACTTTCAGGAAGGAAATGAGACCAACCACCTTGCTATGACAGTGTCCTGTCCATTTCCTTACTGAAATAACAACCCTCTGCAGACATAAAACACGACTTTTATATGTGCTTGCCACATAAAGTTTCAATATTTCAAGAAACAGATCTAGATTTTTTTCCCTTGTAATGTTACCTTTGTAATGGTATACATTCTGCTGGCCTATGAGAGTCTGCTATGACACTGCCACACGGTTCATGGACCAGACGCCCTGTGGATTCATTTCAATCTTTCGCACTGTTGCCTGAGACTGTGGGAATTAGATGACTCCAGTTTTCCTTTCTATTCCTGTACTCCTAAGAGGGCTGCTTCTACAGACCCTTATGTGTAGATCCTGTTGTACTTTATACAAGCTGTCTCTAGCCTTCTGGGACACATTAATCGCCTTTGATCTGGATTACGCCTTTCCTAAGATACATGTCTTTTTGCAGGTTCAAGTCTCAAGTAAGCATGATTTACATGCCTGTAAGTTGCTGATATAATGGTAGAAACTACTTGAAAGTCTGACCTGTACTAGAGTTCACTGAGCTACAGTGCTGGGCCAGGCAGCTGCCTGCATTGCTTGTGCTGTCTCTCACAAACTCTAAGATCATGCCAACAAAACTGCTACAGACATTGGTTTAGCAACCAGCCTCAAACATTTGGATAGCTATGAAATATCAAAGCAAAAAAAAAAAAAAGAGAGAAAGAAAAGAAATGAGTATGCTGCTTTAAAATTAAAGGAGAAGACCAGGATTCTTAAGTGTCAAGACTTTAATATGGTATATCTGTCATCCAGACTAAATTGTGCCCTTAATGTATGAGAGGAAAATAGAAAATTGTCACATACACACAGTCACATAATAAGCAAATGTTAATTGATGTGCTTTGTTTGTGATAGCTCCTGGGAGATTTGCAATGAGCAAGGCTTTTCTGTATGGGCAATTCTGCAGCATATGCTAGCCCATCTAGGAAGAGTCATCATGTCTAAGTACTTTCTACCATCTGCTAGGAAAATTGAAATATTGAAAGATTTCTCCCTTTTTACCCCAGTGCATTTATGTATGTAACTGTGATTTCAGTCCTGTCTTTTTTGACCCACAAGGCTAAATGTTATGTTTTTAGTGCTTTGTGGAGTTCTCTACTGTGAGTCTTTTATAGAGAAAAATACATAAATATGTGCATTGATACACATTAATACGCATTTATATACACAAACATGTACAAAATATGCTGCATGGTTTCCTGTGGATATGCTACAGTGGTGACAGGATACAGAAGGACTATAAAACAAAACAATTTTTCTGACAAAGTCGACTTTCCAATTCTTTAGTTTGTGTTCACATTCACACTGTGTGGTTCAGGAACAGTAGCTGTTCTTTGCTGGCATGGATTCATCAATCACCTTAGCTTTTAGGCTGCCTACTTCCCCTCCCCAATCCCTGAACACAGACACTTCAGTTCTCAGCTGAGCCTGTCTTGTTGAGTTGGTGGTCTAAAAAGCATTCTTAACTCCAGGTATTTATTCAAGGGTCCCATAGCTGCTCCTTGTTACCCCTGGTGACAATGTCTCATCCATTAACTGAGGGTAATGGAAACCAATGGTATTCTGGGCATGTCCAGTTCTTCCAAAGTTTTCTAGCAGAACATGAGATGGCTGCTGGTAGATTTGCAAAATTGCATATTGCCCTAATGGAAGAGTTTGAAGTTTCAAATCTTAGTAATAAATAAAAGGCTTGCAGATTAAAACCATGGCCAGAGATTTCCTCTGACCTAATGTACGTCTCCTTTGACCATTGTAATACGTTGCACTAACATGCTTTAAGGAGACTTGGCTAGGGCTCCCATCTCAAAAAGATTGTGTAATGGAAACTTTGACAGAGACACACAGAATCTCAGGCAAGGAGGAGCTCAGTATGCTAACCCTAAAACAAATATAAGGGACATTCTTAGCGTGTAGAACATTTCAAGACGAACTATCTTGTCATGCAGAAATCATCTTTGTGGAAATGCTGGATCTATGCTCAAAGATGCCAGCATGACACTTAGCTCCCCTGTTTAGTTTCAAGGCAGGATTTAGATGTTGCAATGCTGAAGCCTGAAGTTCTTATTTCAAAATATCCAGCCCCAAGAACGGAATCCAAAATTCACAGCTGGGTGCCTAGAACCTTTTGCAGTGGATCAACAGCACTTCTACAGAGTAAAAAAAAAAACCTGTACATTGAAGAGGAAACCTTCATTATTTCCTTTGGCCGAGTTTGCGTGAAGGCTATGTGTGCAAACTCACCTCTCTCTAATGCTTAGGAAGTTGACCCAGGGCTACAGCTACCTGAGCTGTAGTATAAGCTTACAGCTCTTTAAGTTCCTGCCACGGAAGGTGGTGGTGATATCCACCTCTCATTTAATGACCTCTAGCCTGTAGTAGCTAGCTGGAATGAGAGGGCAACATATTCTTTGCCCTTTTCAACCAGAAGGCAGTAAATCTCACATCTTTTATCAGTAATCACGATATTGCTAATTCCTGGTTTAGGTGTGTAAGTTTCTCAAATTTGTCTCAGGTCCTCTGCAAATGTGAGAGCAAACAACCAAAAAGGAAAGAAAATGGAGGACAGCTATGGTAGTAACAGATTTCCCATTAACTGAAGAGAGTAAGCTCCTGCATATTTGTTTTGTGTCCAGAGTTCTCTTGTGAACTCCAGAAAGAGCTCCACAAAATATTAGAAATAGAAAAGTAAACATTTAACTGTGATTCTCACCTTTAGTGCATAAAAGAGACAACAAACCCACACGCACTCAAATTCTTGTTTTTAAAGAGCAGATGAGAACTTAAATGCAAATTCTCAACACAGAAGGAATTTTTACAGCTGATATAGATGCTGGAAAAATAGGATTTATAACAAAAGTGCTGACACTGCTGTAATGATACAGTGACCGAAGTAGAAAGCTTTTCTGAAAGAAACCAAAATGCGTAGAACCTGAAGAATATTGTAGAAATAATTTGTACACTTAATAACTTTCTTAATTGTGTTGATGTACCTGCAAAACAATAGTAATAAACACATCACAAAAATAAGGAGATCTAAATGGTGCTAAGAATGAGTGACATACAAACACAGAAAAGCATGCTTTCTTCCATCTGTTTATCATTACGAGGATTGATAGGCAAATAAAATGAATTCTGACTGACTGGTAAAGGGCTGCATAAGGATTTATAATATTCAGTAAATAGTTTGTCATTTGTATTTTAAAGTAAAATTGACAGGATATGACATCCTATTTACTTCCAAGAAAGAGCAATTATGTTATGTACATAAAAAGTGGCTGATTATAACATTACATGACATTTTGAAGCTAACAGCTTCAATTACTATATCCGAATTATGGCCAAGAAAAATATGCCTTATGGGCATCTCACTTGATGTTTTAACTTAGAGGAGAAAAGTAATTAAAAAATAAGCAAGGACATCCTCACCAACTTGAGATGAACAAGAAGAGAAACATGACGCTAGAGGGCTTGTGTTTTTCTTATGGAAAAGTACACTTAAATAAATGGGAAGAGAAAAGATCCTTCTCTCTCTCTGAAATACAGAGAGTTTGTAATTTGTCTCCTTTATGAAACCAGCATGCTCCTGAAATGAGGGGTGATTTTGGTCTTTTGGAGATAGGTTATATTGCATGTGTTTACAAAAGCCACTATATGTACACCATCCTACTGAAATGAAAAGAGCAAAATTTCCAGTTGCTGAATGAAACTAAGTATACATGCTTTTATACATCTCATTTGCCTATATAACGTCAACGTTAGGAGTTCTGCATGTGATGAGTTCACATAGGCCAATTGAGTACTCAAAAGCTCTGTTTCATCCACTTGTGCAAAAAATTCTGTGTTTTCTTAGTCTCCTGGCTAGAGAAGCCAAACTGCCTACGCACACAGCTACCAACCACCATGTGGTCCTTAAAGTCTTAAAACACCCTTATGAAAGACTAAGGGCTTAGAATACCTCACAAGGACCTTTTAAGACTAGAGAAAGTGAAGATTTAGTATTTTTAGTGTCTTAATATTTAGAAATACCATTCCTAAATATGAGACAACATCCAAAAATGACAACGAATTACTACCTTATGTCTGTGATTTTGTGCTATTGATAAATAAGAATGCATTTTTTAAAACTCTATTGATAGAAACAAAGGCATTGACACTGAAGCAAGCTATGGAATGCAGAATTAACCCCTACATGATTTGTTTATAGTACTCTGTAGACTGATTGTGGCCCAGATCATTTTTGCCATCATCTCATTCCAAGCAGCTTATGACGATATGTCTGATTTCAGGATTTTTTTTCTTCTTTTTCTTTTTGTTCAGCAAGTGAGACAAATGGTCCAGTAAATCCTTTCATTAGTTGAAATTCAAAAGCTCCATCAGCTCCTGGGACTCATCCCCACTACATGGGCTTAAGACCTGCCAGTATGCTCTCCCAGCTGTGTTTACTACCCATTGGTCCCACCACGTCTGTACAGACATGCCATTCAATGCAGCATCCAAACCACAGGAAGAGTGATGCGGGAGGGAAAAAACTGCATGCCCTTATCTAGAAAGGCGCTGTTCCTACCCCTCCATACACTTTATTGTCCTCCTGTTTGCAAAGACAGATAGAGATCATCTCATGGTGGTGACACATTTAATAATGCTACAGACTACCTTGATCTTGTGCATTCAATGCCTGAAAAGGTTCAGCAAAATATGTTCCGAGGAAAATTAATCTGTCTGAATCAGGTCTGATCTTTATGATGAAGCACTTACATGCTTTGCATTTAGACAGCCTTGTCTGTGTGTCGTCTCAGTCCAGTGCATTATCAAGTTAAGAATAAGCTTTTAAATGAGGAAATATCTTGCTTTAGATTAAAGTCATTGTGAATATAATTTGAATCAGGTGCTCTGGGAGTTTTGTTCCTAGGAGAATAGCCAGCAATCAAAATAAAATGAGATCATTCAGTACTGTACAAAGTGTTTAAATAAAGATTTTACAGGCCAATCATGTTCTTCCACACACAAAGGTAACCTTAAGGATTTCGGCAATATTAGCAAACAGACATTTTATCCCAGGAGGACTAGTAATAATGCTGACATTTCAGCCACAAAATAAAATAGTTCTGTGCCAAAGTATTAGCCTTGTTATTTGCCCAGAGTGAATACAACTGAGTTATAATTCTATGTATATGACTGAAATATCTACTGTTATTTTGTTATGCAAAAACATTTTAGAATTGACCGTAAAAATGTCAGAAAAACCTTTTGCAGCCAAGAAGCTTTCTCCTTCTGAACACAATGAGAGCTCAGAAATAGTTACCCTACTCAGTCACATTTCTAGAGACAATATGCGCACATTCTACTTGTTGGGCAAGTATGTAATTATTAGATCTCTGTGAATAACAGTGTTCAAACAAACTTGAGGTCATATACACATAAAATGTATCAAAGTTGAAAAAATAGTTCAAACATATGATCCTATATGACTGTTTTGTTTACAAAGGGAAGAAGATTGTACACAAAAGTTATGATGACCTTAGTGAAGATGCAATTTTTGGTCATGATGACCAGCTTCTGTCTCTGTTTTACTCACTTTTCTGCGCCGCAGTGATTCTCTTCTGTCTTTCAGTGTTCAGGGTACACCAAGTTAGCTCACATTTCTAGTCTCCTGAAGATGAAAGGCACTTAGAAATTAATATTATAATTATAATTAAGAAATCACTTTCATTTTGTAGATGTTCTCTTAGTCTCAGCATAAACAGAGACCAAGAGGTGCTCCCACTGTTCCTTCTCTGTATCAGCTTTTGATGGTCAATACTAGCTATGACTTCTTGATCTGAAACAATAACTATCCAAATGATTTCTCATCAGACTGGCATATCAAAGACCATACTACAAAATGAACAGAGAATTTTTTCTTTCCTTACTGTTTCTTCAGTGCAATTAATCCTAAAATTTGAACTCTTCACAGGGATGGTAAAATACTGTGTGAAGAGATAACAACATATAAATGTGCTAAAGCTTTTGGCAGTAGATAAAGCTGCTTTTTTCCTTCATGTGCATTAAAACAACAATGTGTCTGATTGGAAACGAAGCATGACTACTGTCTGCTGCATAAATAAGGAAGAACGTAAACTAGAAACTCTCCACAGTGGTTTGGAGAATCGTATGAAGCTTCTTTGAGATCCAAAAATTAACAGCTTCTAATAACAGGAATATCCTATGTTCTGGAAGCAGTATGCAGACTCGGCGGCTTGCTAACCTGGCGAGCAAGCTCTTTCATGAAGACAGATTCCCAGACCCTCATAGCTGAGATTAGCATTATTCAACGAACAGATGTGAATGTCAAGTTCAGAAACATTCCATATATAGCCTAATCACGGGTAATTGAAATTAGGACTGCCAGCTATAGCTTTCACTGTTGTCCCATTTCTCAATAACTTAATTTGACTGGAACTACCAGCCATCACAGCTGAACCTCAGCCTTATTTTAGCTGCGTCCGACAGCCACAGCCTTCTGGAAGTGTTTGCAATATCTAGGGATCAGTTTGACACGTCAGCGATTGAGGTATGTCCCTTTCTCCTGACATACTCTGACACCAGTACCAGCTGGAACTGGAGTACTGGGGCAGCCACATGGCAGTATTCCTTTCACATTGCCAGTATTGCCAGAGCAGTGTGGAGAATCTGGAAGAGGTGAGGAAAGGGTCACAAACCAAGGAGGCTGTGATATTTTAAATCAGCTGAGTATCCAGCCCAAAATCTGCAGAAAAAGCAATGATACTCCATCCAAATACACCATCCCTTCTGTCCTTCAAGTCTGAACCTCTGACTTCCTTTTCTATGATTGGGAAGTGAGACACTGGAGGTTACATGAAATTGAAATTACTTTTTACACTTGTCCCCTGAAAATTCTCTAGTCTATTAAAGCTATTTGAACTGGATCATGAGATACTGTTGCACCAACAGAGCAGGGAATCTGGCTCTCATTAGTTGCACATGACAGATTGGTATAAACCTGAAAGCAATTTTACTGGGTTCAACCTTGTAATGGATCAGAGTTCTGTACAACTTCAGCATCACAGCTTGTGGCATCCAGTCAACATTGTCCTACATATGTGTCCCCCAAACGGTAAAATGCAGCTGTTCCTCCTTGTTACAGTGCTACTCCACATTAGACTTCTGCTATATATTGTGCTTAGGACAAGCCTCATGAAGAATTTAAACTTAAGCTAAGACATGTATGCACGGCAAAAATTGCTAACCTAGGAAAAATGTCTTCCAAAACACTACTCAGTCAGGATAGTCATGGGATAAGCCCTAAACTGTCTTTTTATACAACATTCAAACAACACACTGCTGGTGGATCTTCCCAATGATTTTGTGAAATCTGTCCATGGAGCAAGTTCTTGCTCAGTTCTTGCCTGGCCTATATCCTGACAGCTCATCAGAGATTGTATTTACTAGGCTGTGGGCACAGTACAAGTTATTTGTTTGGGCAGACTTTTCATTGAACTTCTTGGTAAGAAATATGTCTTGCTTGTTAATAAAAAAGGACTCAGCTGTATTCGATTGATTTCTTATTGATTTCTCTTACTAATACATAGCACTAAGTTGCTTTAGAGACAGATGACACTATTAATTTCTGAACAAATAAATAAGCTGAACAGCTGCTTTAAGACTGAATTTTTTGTCAAAAGCAGTTCATTTAGTTCTCTTCTTAGGTTATAGTGTAATCCTACTTTAGCTCTACAGAGAAGAAGTGATGTCTGCGGCCTGGTATTCTCTTGGGCATCATCCAACAGCTGAACAGCAGCTTCTTCTGCTCTCTTCGTACCCAGTTTTCCCCAGAGGCCTGTGATCTCTTCTGCCATTTGGGAGGAGGATTTTAATTTCTGCAGTACTTTTCCCTCTATCTTTAAGCTCCCCTAGTATCTGTGAGAGGAAACTTGCCCCAGTGTTCACTGTTGATCCTGGAAACACCTGGTGACTAGTCAATGCATCTCCAGCAACAGCTGAGACAGAAACAGTGAGCAATGCTGGCTCAGATGTACTCATTGCTGTAAGGCATTTCATTTGGAATAAAGCAGTGGAGAAGTGGAGCAAAAAAAAGAAAAAGAACCACTCATTTGGTCATATATTAAATACTAGTTGCATTTAAAAAAATCTTGAATAAATAGAATCTCAGAGCCAGATGGGTAGTGCATTTTCCTCTCCCACACATACAACTATTTCTGTACTGACTGGTGTGCACGTGTATCTGGTGGAGGTTCTGCTGACACCATAATATTCAGAGATGTGCCAACTTTCCCTCAAACAAAGAGTAAAGCTAAGACCAAAGAGGATAGTAACTTTAACAGAGTTCCTCAGTGTGATATTGAAAAAATGGCATGAAGAAAAATAAGGAGGAAAAGATCAGTTAGTAAAATAATTTTCCATCTTAGCCAAAAAAAAAAAAATCTGCTTGGCTTATTTTTATTCTATTCTGTAGTATGTTGTTTTGGTTTTTAGTGTTATTCTTCAAGAATGAGAAAAAACAAACCAAACCAGAATCATGTGCTGTGTACATACAGAGTACAGCTGCACATCCAGCAGCTCCCTCAGATAGGGCACGTTGCCTCTCAGCGTCTCCAGCACTCAAAGGAACAGAGGTGATGGTTTATTTCCAGACTTTCAGCATCTTGCTGGATAACAACAGATTAAACTCAAACCTGCATCTAGGTCAGCATAAAATCTACAAATAAGGACAAAAAGCCTGTTTCCTGCAATTACTTTTGGGTCTGAAGAATTGAACAAGCCAGAGGAAAGGAGGAAGTGCTGGGATCCACTTCTTTAGATGGCACATATTTCTACGTAACATGTCTTTATGGAGCTTGCCTCAATTTCCCGACATCCAAGTGACTAACAGGTAATTAGTTTAATTGGATGACTGTACTCAGAGTATTTTTCTTTGACAGAGATAATATGCACATAGTTCTGCCTGGCAGAAACTACAACAGGATCTAGAAAAGCAGTGGTATTTTATTCCTAAGTGAGAAAGGGTTATTTCTAATAAATTGTCTTTTTCTTCTCTGACTTTTTGTAAAATGTTTCTTAGATGCTGGCATATGAAGTAGTCTGTCAAAACCATTAGTCACTAAGGGCTTGATTTTGTTCTCTTGTTAGAGCTGAGGAAAAAAAGAACAAATCTAAACCTTTCTCCTCTAATCGTTGCCTGAAAACCATGGGCATGATCCTGCTCTTTTTGAATTCACTAGCAAAGTTTCTGTTTACTTCTGGTCAGAGGATCTGGTCCCATAGTACAGTAGAATTTCCATGAAGCTCTTCTCATTCCATTTCACTTCAACACCTTTCCCTCTTCACTTTTTGTCAAATTACCTCTTTTTTTTTTTTTTTTTCATTAAGCTGGACTGTGTAAAGCAACACAATGCCTGCCTCTGAGCACTGATCTCATATGCATTCAGTGCCCTTGCTCAGTGGAATTATGCTGTATTTTGCAATTTTTCTCCTTTACACCACTCAGAAATCATACTTTCCTCTTTTTCAAAGTTCTTTCCTTCTGCTTCTCCAGGGTCTCCTCCCCTCACTTCTAACTCCTCCTTAAAAACAGAGAGTTGCTTCAAGTGGAAACTATATATCTTTAATTAACTGCCATATGCATTTATCTTCCAGGTAGCTTCCTATTTCCTCTTCAGCTGCACTACTGCAATTTAAAGATTAGCAATTGTTAAACATCCATCACATGCAAAGTGAACTATCCCTATCTGTTAACAAGAACATAGTGGCCAAAGCCTGTCATTTTCTCTCTCTCTCTTTGTTCAATTTGGACACAGAAGTTCAAGCAAAGGAGCAAAGCCATCATGCCAAGACAAGCAAACAGAAAGAGATATTTCTCTCCCTCATGGTTTCAGAGGCCTAGATAGCAATATGCTGTTTATAGTTTGATTTTTTGGACTGAGATGGGCAGGGCAGGACCTGACCAGCCAGGACTTTTCCCACCACCTCCTGCCCTGCCTGCCCTGGGAAACCCTCACTTCTTCTGGGGCATCTGGCCCACCCTGTGCCCTGACAAGATCCAAACTGATGTTTTTCCTTGCTTTTTCTTCAGTTTCAAGTATAACATTCTAAACTTATTTATCCAGTTAGATAAATTGTCCATCAGGCATTTTCACCTAAAGATACAAAAGCAGAGTCAGCAAAGACATGTCACAGGGCAAAGTATGTCACTGGAAGAACTGAATGTTTCGCTGCATTTCTTCCTTCCTTTTATCTCTCTTCTACCTTTTCATTGGCTTTTGCTATTGAAAACCATCTTTATTCTAGATAAATCACAATGGAAACTACTAGAGAAGCAACATCACTTAATGTTATGAGCAAAAAGAAAACTGTAATAAACTCTTTTCATTTTTTCAGATGCCATTAAGTTTTTTGCAGATGTATGGTTCCACTTATGTGAATAGTACTCATGTGCACAGTACCCAACTGACACCACTGTCCTGACTGTCTGCTACTCAGTTGGTAACGGGGAACCAAGATGCTTTATGAAAACGACTTGGCCAACAAAAGTTGAGTCCATACAGTCAAAGAAGCATAAGGGCAAGTGCCATTTCAAGAACCATGGCTGAGTCTATCTGTCATTACAGTAAGATACAAAGAACAAGGAGTCTTTCTGTGCAATAGCTCTGTTGTTTACTCCATTACATGTGATTTCTTGTATTTAACCCTTGACCTGATCATGATAGTAGAAGCTTTACAATACTGCAGGTGATGGCTATACTAGGCACAACTCAGGATGGCAGAGACTCAACATTGTCACTCAGGCAGAGAAGTTTGTCATTCAGCTCTCTGATTTTAAGCATGCAGGTGCAAGCTTGCCTTGGCACACATCCTTCCCATCGTGATATCCCACTGAGCTCCCTTGTTGTGTAATCAAAGCACAGCCGTAAAAAGGGCCTTCTCCATATCATTAATTCTCAGTGGCTACTCAGCTTTATTGCAGGCTGCAAAGTCTGGACCTTTACGTGTTTGCCAGGTACAAAAGGCACATTTGTTTTGCAATGTTGTTGAAGTGAGTGATGGGGAAGCCTTGCTAGAGCAGAGGTAGTCAAGAAAGAGTTTAAGTACTAGCATTGCTACTTTTATTTCAGACTCTAAAAGGTTATGCTTTCCTTTGGTCTGGCATTATAATGAATTATTCTAATCAGCAGACTATTCATTTTACTTACAGCAGTAATATTTTAACAGAGGCAATTATTTTAATTAGTGAGGGAGAGCTATCTTAAAGAACATAGTGTAAAAAGAGATGGCATTATAAATGCAGAAAGCAGTTAGAAAAAGCAACAGAATGTGAGATATGGATGGAAAACCCCACTCCATACACAGAGAGAACAAATAATGCAAACTGTTCAAGTTAGGTTCAAACTTTACCCTCATTTTTCTAGCTGCAGTGTGGTAGCTCAGGGTGTATAAGGAGCCTTTTATAGTTCTTGCTGTAGATCTTACAAAATTAGATTACGTTTTTCTGCTAGTGGTTGATAGTTGCGATAGAGAATAAAATATCACAATAAGCTTTCAGGTTAAGCTTCTTGGATTGATTTTGATACACTGTTGGAGAATGCGTATATGTAATTACTATGTAGTTGGTTGTACCACAATTACCTCAAAAAGAGTTTAGTAACAGACATTTCTCTTTGCTTGCAGCCAGGTACACATCTGCTACATTCTTTAATGTTTTCTCTTCCACTTATGTTCACCTTTTGTGTGGCAAAAAGATACTACAGAGCATAAAGTAAAAAAAAGTCTTTTCTTCACAAGGGAACTCTGTGAACACTCAGCTGTTAAACAAAAGCATTGCCAAATACACATTGCACTATGTCACTTTTGGGTTTTTTTTTTTTGGTAAGGCAATTTTGAGACTGTAGTCGATGGGAGTACAGTGACAAAAGCTGTAGCACTGCTGATTCAGTAAGGATCACTCTTCTTGAGAAGCTATTACTGAGTCATAGGGGTTCCAGGAATCAACATACCATCTTTTACATAGCATGTTTTCAGGGCTTCTGGCTCACCGGAGTCATTAAGCTCCTGTAGCACATTTCGTAGGAGACTGATTATCATCCCCACTGTCTTGAGCTAAGTCCAGAATACAGTGAAAGAACTCAATAATGTTTTAGGTTACTTGCATCTGTGTGTGTTGAGGATCAGCTTTTTTTCTCCTCCAGTTCACTTCAACCACTTTTTTCTCTCTGTGAGAGAAAAGACCTGTTATCTAGAGAGTAGCAGAGAAGATGCCCTCTTCCTTGTTACATGCATGGATAATGCATTGAGGAAGGGGAGACGGAGGTGCTGATCTCTTCTTCTCCCTGGTATCCAGTGACAGAACATATGAGAATGGTTCAAAGCCGCATCAGGGGAGGTTCAGACTTGACATTAGGAAACATTTCTTTACCGAGAGGATGGTCAGACACTGGAACAGATTTCCTAGAGAGGTAGCCAATGCCCCAAGGCTGTCAGTGTTTGGACAATGCCCTTAACAACATGCTTTAACTTTTGGACAGGCCTGAACTGGTCAAGTAGTTAGACAAGATGACTGTTGTAGATCCTTTCCAACTGAAATAGTCTGTTCTGTTCTATTTTATTCTAATGATCTCAACATTTTATGTTACAGCTGTCGGGATTTCCATACATGTCTGTGTCTGTACAATATTGAAGTGCTCTGACTTCCATTTCAGGCTCAGCTACTGGGCTGGGTACAAATCATTAGCCTTACATTTTTCTTTTTACAGCGAGTACTGGGAGACAAGTAAAAGGCAAAGTGTTCCTGTGACCTGACAAAATGCTCCATCTCAGCCTGAGACAGAACATCTCTCTCCATTTTGTCATATGGTAAGGACAGGTTGTCCTGGGCCTTCTCCACCCACTCTGGAAAGGATCACTTTTCTCTCTCCCTGGTTCAGTTCTCTAGGCAAAACCTAAAATTTAGATTAGTAAGAAGTAAAGAAGAATAAATAAGGTTGTTAAAAGAAAGGAATCAGATATCATAGAATAAATTATTTTATTCTGTTCTTGTACTTAAATCTCAAAGTATTTTCCTTGCCTTTGACAAGGAAAATCACCAAGTCCTATCTTGCAGAAAGCAGTGGGAGAATTATGGGCAGGAAAAGCATGCTCATGAGCGTGATAGCTGTCTAGATCTTCTTTTTATGGATCTTGAAGGTAAAATTACTACTAAACGCATGCCTAAGTGTTTGGAGGTGTTTTCTATATAAGCAGAGACATGAAGGAATGAGGGAAGAAACTACCCAGACTTAAAGACCTTAACTTAAGGGAAACATGAGAAAGAAATAGACTGCTAGATTTCTTCCTGGTAGTGAGACTATCTTAAATCAATTGCTCAGAGCTTTTGTTAACCTCTAGGCTTTCCATACTGACAGAAACAGTTATGGATAAATTTTTATGGGTTTTCAATAGCTAGATACTTCCTGAGCTACAGGGGAAGTAACACTGTGACAACAATCTTAAAGGAGTCCCAATGATTAATCATGAAGAAAATACTATTGGAGAATAGGAACTGCTGTACTGCATAGTTTCTGTGTTGTTTCAAGCTCTGTAATATCCAGTGAGAACACTGGTTCCTCCGTCTTCCAAGACGAACATCCCTAAAACAATCACAACAAAAAAACACCCAGAAACTTCAGAAACTGTCAGCCTCACAGCGCTATCCATCTGGTCCATCTGCAGGTAGCAGAGCTGTCTCAAGTCCCTTTCTACACCCACAATCTCTTAGTACTATTGCATCTATTTTCCTTCTGAAGGAAAAGTTAAAGCCACATGCCTCGGCAGCCTTAGCTACTACGTGGATTTCCATCCATAAACCTGACAGTGGTTGGAGAATAGCAGGCTGTGCTCAACAGCTGCTACTTCACTCTGCCTCCATCTGTCTTAATGATTCCCTTCCCTATACCTGTCAGGACCCAACTGCACAGCATTTGTTGTGGGCTACCAAAAAAGAGCAAGATGGACCCTCTTCAATCATTCTTCCTTCTTAAAGGATGACATTAGGCTTTCCAGTAATTTCTTCCCTTTCCTTCATGGCATTGAAAGTTCCACATTTAATACAGAATAAGGCTTGGTCTTTATCACATGAGGCTTTGACATAGTGGTTGGCAGTGACATGCACGTAACTCCTAGAAGACCTTACTCAGAGGTGGGCATGCAGCATGGGGCCTTTGTGGAGGATGCCTGGAATGGGGATGAAACAACCCCATCGTTGCTAAAACTTTGCCCTCCACCTTGTACCTGATTATGTTGTCCTCTGCGAGCTCTCCTCCTAGGTGGAAAACCATGTTCCTTTTCCCCTCCAGGCTCATAAAACTCTCTCTAAACAGGAACATGCTCATTTTCAGAAAGGACTGAACAGTGGTAAGTTGTTTTTCAAGGACTGTGAAGGCCAAGGCAGGCTCTTTCTCCAGCCAGCCTTTCCTCCACGTGGTGCAGACCCACCATACATGACACTATAGCATAGTTACCTATCTTAAAGGCTGGCAGCTATGCTTACTTCTGAGCTGTGTGAGCAACCCCTGTAGAAAATCAGCAGCAATTGTGAAGTCCCAGGTGAACAATCACACACATCCATCTGACTCAAAAAAATCTCTACTGGAAGATTTGTTGATGTTTAAGGTTATATTATTTACACACATGAAGTCTAGGCCTTTTATCTCTTCAGCATACTGTTTTAAAGAAAAAAATCAATATTGTACAAACATTTCCAATGTTTTGTAGGTTTGTTGGGGAAGAAGTGCCTATAGCCTCCTTGGTTGCTGTGAAACAGTAATTTGCTTTACAGAGTAAACCTTGCTGTTCTTACATCTTTTATCATTCATGTATAAGCAAAACTGACTGAGTGGGGACGAATCAGTGGGACTGGATTATGCCACTCTCAAAAGGCTATTGTTTCAGGAACTGGCAAATCAAAATTTTCTGTGCAAATAAATTTATGAGACAACATAAATCTATTGACAGCAGCAAAACACTATATGTGTCTAAGAACAGTCTTTGTTCCTGCTGCCCAGAATATGTAGGACTTGATTTTTTAAAACTTTAGACCTCCATGAATATATGACAAAAGACAAATACAGGAATGCCAAATTCAAACGTGGAATTCCATCTGGTTTTAAAAAGTTCTTTATATTTATGCTAAACCTTATGAAAAACTAGAAAACAACCATGACAATGAGAATATTTGGTTTATAGTAGAAAAACAGGGAAGGTAACCTAAAGAAGCAGTGACAATATTGGGTACTTATGTAATGAATTATACGAGTCTGTATTTGAATCTTCATCTAGAGATTATTTCCTTCTGGCTGAAGTATATACACCTTCAGAAGATTTCAATGCCTTTTAACCTTACCTAAAGAACAGGGGGATTACTGTCACACAAGATCAGTTTCTCTTTTCCTTTCAACAACCGAATTTGCACCACAAGATGGCAACCTAAAGCAATCTTCTATAAAAATGACGTTGTGCATGATGTCTGTTTTTATAAATGCCTTCAAAATACTTCTGTGAAACCCATGTTGTGAATCTGTATCAATCATGTTTTTAAAATAATTACACCAATGTCTGCAAATCGTGACATATTATTTTGACTCATATCAAGGAGTTAAAACTATAGCTATTTCTAAAATCTTCAACATATTAGTTGGGTTGTTTTGATAAAGAAATACTCTCAGAATTGTCTGAATACAGATAAATTATTTAATAAAGCAAAATTTAAAAATGATAGTATAGTAAAACATTTTTTTTTTTTTTTAAAGTAGCATTAATGTTTGTAATTGAAATATCCAGGGAGAAATGTTTTAACGTGAGTGTAAGGCTTGAATTCTCCAGGGAACATTTACAGTTTCCTAGCAATTAGCTTAGCAGCTATTGTTTTCTATGATTCAGAACTAATGCAAATCCCCTAATAATGCAGCAAATCTGACATTTTGCCCATGTGCGATATTTCAGCAATTTACACTTATTTTAATTTCCACAAAAGATTATCAACAACTATATCCACTGTTAGCTCTAATACACGGAGAATAGCAAAACGGAGTTAAGATGTCATACGCCCTTTCAGTATTTACATTTATCTTTATCTCTATAGGAGATTATGATTCCTACGTGATTACTGTAGTTCAAACGAGTAGCTCGTGGAGAGGAGCAGCCGGTTAAGCGTCTAATAGCAAATGAATTCAGATGTTCTCAAAATAGTACATCTGAGAGCAGCTGCATGTGTTACTTGATTCAGTGCTTCAAATATACCTGTAACTGAAGCAGCAAAGCACCAAGAGCAATACTTAGCACTAGACATTCCATAATTAAGAGAGGGTGAGTACACTCATGAATATTAACTGAAAACTTATTAGATTTACCATGCTTGTGGTTGTACACTTTGAGTCCATTCAGGCATATAGCTACAAATAATCAGACCACAGAATTACAGAGAGAAATAATGGACTATATGCAAACATTGGGAAACAAATCACAGATGACCAATATCAATCCTGCAATAGCTATCAATATTTTCAGTAGGTATTAGACAACAAGAGCTGTATTCAGTGAGGGAAAAAAATCAAAAATCTTGCCATCTTTACAGTGAGTTTTATGTACTAATAACTAAAATGCAGAATTTTAGAATGCTGAATGCTCCCCCAAAACCTGTTATGCATAAAGGATAATGACAAATTAAGCAAAATAATTTGGAACAAACAAACATAGATATTAAAAAAAGTCCTCCTGAATAGAGAGAGTAGGAAACAGAACAGAAAACAAAGCCCTTGTTTATTCAAAAAAGTTATTCCCTGCTAGCAATTTACTCACCAAAATGAGCTCATTTTGTAATAGTTCTAAGTAAATATTTTGTAAATGTGAGAGTATATATAATCAAGCTGATAGCAGAACAGAGATCAGAACTCAGCAATCTCCAGGCCTCTGCCTACAACAGCATCATTACGTATTTTATCTATCTGAATGCTACTTCCATTTAATATGCAATATTCATTGATCATGAACCATTATACATTTTTACAATATAACAATTACTTCAAGCCTAAGACATTTTAGAGCCAAACTACTACTGTAAAATGAACCTACTTTGTGGCTTACTTTAAACAGAAGGATAGATTTTAAAGAACTTTGTTTAATTTTGGTTGTTACATTTCTGCAGTTTTCCCTAAGGCAAATTACAGCTGTTAGGAACGGACAAAGTCACCAAGGCTTCCCCTGCACTTAGTATTCTCCCACCAGCCTGATTCAGAACTTTACACCTAATCAGCTACCTCTCTCTTATGTCTACCTTATTCAAAGCAATATAGTTTGATGAAATATTGAAGATGAGTGTAGGAGAAGATATAAGGAAGATATTTTAGGGGAGTTATGCAAATATCTATCTCCTCGAAACTCAGTAAAATAACGCAAATCCAGGACTTCCAAAAATCCTCCAGGCTTTGGAGTGAAATGCTAGTCACACAGCAAAGCTGTGTTAGCTGAGAAAGAGATGGAAAACAAGATATTCTGCTATGCAGGAGGAAACAACAGCTTATCTGAATGCTCTTGCAGGGCAAAATTCCTGTCAGTGCAGTCAGTTGGCATTTGGCCCTGATACATAGGCAACTGGCTGGGCAGACAGGTATGATTTGAGCCAAAGTTGTAACTGTAAGACCTGGGGCAGGCTCTCTGCCTTCATATGAGTTTCAGAACCGAAGTACAGATGAGAGAGGAAAGGCAGGACAGTTAACACTGCTCCCAGCATGCCCTGAAGAGGCATGTTTAAGTAAGGAAAAGGAATGACCACATCTCTCTCCTTTCTACACACCAGCTAGTGCAAGTGTGAAGCTTATTACTACACCAGGTGTAAGAACTTGATAATGAACATCCCCTCCCCAGGCACTTGTCACTCACAGGCAGAGTGCCTCTAGCTGCCCTGCCAAAATCACATCTCTCTTTCCCCTGGTGATGCAGATAAGAGCTCTGGAAGAAAGAAAACCCATGAATACATACAGAATTTTCAAGCTGCTTTTCTACACTTAGAGGAAGGTGGCTGCAAGACCTAGGAGCTGAGGATATGTATTAAAGTCTTGCCTGTAGTGTCCAATGTCCAGAATTAAAACAGCTGCCTTATAAAATAACAAGGCATTAGTAACTACAGGATAACAGATTGCAAAAGTATATTAAAGAGCTGCCGAAAAAGAAACCATATGAGACTAACCAAGTATAAAATATATTAGAGTTGACACACATTTGGAATTTATGGAGAACGCAAATCAGTTAGAGAAATTCTAGTACTGTTCATTGTCTATAGGCCACCATAAAAAGGACAATATATTTCTTTTTTTCTTGTCATTTCTTTCCTTCTTTACAAAACCATAATGACTCTGGAGGTACAGAATGGCATCTATCATGGTAGGTATGAATCTCTTTCTCTGTTTCTCTCTCTCTCTCTGTATGCATGTGTGTGTGCAATTTTAAGTATCAAACTAGATACTTACATATGCTACGATAAAACATGTGCAGTTATTTACATAAGCACCACAGCCCGCATATTTCAAAAGCAAGTTTAGCTGGTTCAGGTTTGGGAATATGAAATGTTAGTGCTATGCACTTCAACATTCACAAAGTAGGCTGGGTTTCAAGCTGGAGACTCAAAAATTGTTATATAGAAATTACCCAGACACTTTTGAAAGTACAGACCCTTTCAATTCATTGTGACCAGTACTTGAGCAATTTGCCACGATATCAGTGCTTTAACAAATATTTTTTGCACAAAATTTCTGTGGTAATTTAGAGAAGATAGTTCACAACAAAGACAGAAACCCATAGCAGAAAAGATTTGGAGTCATAGTATCCCAGCAAGAATCACAGGCTGCATGCCCTACAAATTGATGTCCTGCCTCTCACCTCCTGCTCCAGAGGCACAACATACGTTTTTGTTTGTTGCAGGCAAGTACGCTGACCGGGACACAACACGACATGAGCTTATCTCCTTGTCTTACTTTATAGGTGGTTTACTCTGGGATGTAAACAGTTGTTTTCCACAGACTCTGCAGAAACGAATGTCAAGAATGAACGTTGTGTTGAGTTCCTCCTCCAGCCTGGTACAAATACACTACATGAGCCACATGATAGATTTTAATTTCTGTTGTCATTTTCATACATTGCCATTTTCATTGAGGAAAAAAAATAAAAAAGTATTGAGAGACTGTGGTAAGCGATGCTGCTGCACGGCAAAAAAGAAATTGCACTACAGCAGAAGTAAAACATGTATCAGTGAACGTGCAGCAAGGTGGGCAGTCACCTTCAAGATAACTATCTAGGTAGGTTTATACAGCACAGATTTCAGTTTCCCTCTTCTTGGTTCTCTGGATTAGGAGAACATTATCTGTACGTGTCCATCAGTTTTTGAAGTTCAGATTCATCTGAGGAGGAAACACCCTTCCTTCCTGATCGAAAAACCTTAGTTCCTGAGCCACTTGATGACTCTAGCTCTGAAATTCTGTCATCCCAGAGACTTGTTGAGCTCCCACCCTGTACGTTGCTAATTTTTCCCCAGGCTGAGTATGGTGCATGACCTCTTTATTCTCACATCACTTCCTGTAAAATGGGTAGATATGTAAGTTTTAAATAGCTCTTTAAATAATGCATTATTATGATGATGAAAAGGGAATGCAAAATTTGACATTTTCTTTTGCTATCAAGACTTTTAAAACCATGCCAGTAAAGGAATTTTTCTTGAAGAGTAAGACAGAATGGAGCTTCCACTTTTCTAAAATATGGATTGTGAATTTCACTCGACTAATGTAAAATAAGATGTATGGCTGCATAAACTTGTGTATGATGCTCAGGTAAAAGTGATTGTTTGTGGTGCTGACCTTCATTGATAACACTGTTAAATTGTGTGTCTGTCCTCTATAAGCTAATATGTTTCCATAAATAACTGCAAAGTAAACTTATCTTCCTTCTTCAAAAGATGTTTTTAAAATTCTCCTTTGTTGTACAAGAGGCTTGGCAACTGTTATTACGATGCTGGTGATCTGAGACGATCAACTGTCAGGTTGACTGATGTTGTCAAAGTGTTCCTCGTTCCATCAGTCTGTCTTTTTCCATCTGCTGCATCTCACTTCCTGCAGCAAACTCTCATGAGTAGAGACTGCTTCTGTGTTTTCTGATGTACAGCATTGAGCGCAATCACTGCTACTAGAGAAACAAAGGAAAAAAGATTTTGTCCATAGATAAAATCTGAGAAATCTTCACGGGATGTAAAAAAAAAAAATAAATCCACAAGGTGTTAACAGAGGGAGGAAGACAGTTTCATTCTTCATATACTACAAAAAATAACCACCTGTCTGATTTGCGTGAAACATGTAGTTCCTCTACAGAAAGAGAAATGTCTTTTTACATGCCCTATGGGTGTTTGAGACCAGTCTGATCCCTGGCAATAGCTTTGTTATTCATCAGGAGTGAAGGACCGTCAAGCCAGTTGTTGGGACAACAGACTACTAACCTGCCAGAAAGAAGACTCTAATGGGCAAGGAGCTGCAGTCTTGACTACCTTGCTTGCCATCTCCGGCATAGCAAGTGGAGGCGGAAGCTGACACCTCAGTGCAGAAGTTATATTTGTCTTTGCAACGCAGAAGCTCATTTTATAATATGCTGAAACATCCACCATTAATAGAGCTTTCTTCTCACTGAGAAGAGATGGGTAAGTTATGTGTCACTGAGATAACATTGCTCTTGCAAATAGCTCTGCAGCTGCCCTCAGTGAAAACACTTTACTTCCTCCTATTCAAGTGCCCACCGCCAGCAGCTCAGTTTAGATCCTGGCACTATTGAAGCCAAATTCCTAGTGATCTCAAAGGCACAAGGGCATCGTGTGTGGAAATGCGGAATTCTTCCCACTGACCTTTTTGCAAAGCAAAAAGCATCCTAGCACTGCATCTTGAGTGCTAAATCAGCTATGTTCTTAAGAGGTTACTTATTAAACCCATCAAACAAAGCTGGAAGTGAGAACACATTTGCATAGAACATCTTACTCTATTAATCTGAACACTATTTAGAATGAAGTCAATGACAATTTATTAAAGTTTTCATTAACAGTTAACCACTAGATTCAAAGGTTTGATTTTTGAACTCTGCTTATATGAAACAGTTTATTCGTGGGAGTGTGATATTGGCTTTGTAGCTTATTTCAATGCTATTAGTATTGCGAGGGCTCTTTTTGGGTTTGTGAGCCTTTTGATGCCAACTCACATTTATTCTTGAAGCATAGTGCTGCTTTTTATTGCTAGACTTACGAGGTTCGTTTGTTTGTTGTTAGACAACTGATGTAAAGTAATTACATTCTGGCTGGCTAATGAAGTGAGACTGGATATTTTGCCTATGAGTCATTATCGCAGAAGTAGAAGAATTTTGTTTAGCAGTAAAGTAACTTGTGTTTGTTTGTGCTTTAGTTTCCAGATGTGAGAAATAGGAACATAAGGTGCCTTGCAGACGTTTGAAACAGGTAGTGTTAACTAATAAAAGGGATAATGGAATCTGACCCTCTGATTCTCCAGCTGTAGGCAGCCTTGGTTACTTTGTTCTATCACAATTCACAAGTAAAATTCCCCTCTAACTTTGTCATAATACAATATTTTGGGACTGTGCAACACTTAGGAATATTATTCTGAACTCCTTGAAACAAGTGAAGTTGTTAATTCCCAAGCCATTTCTCCAGTAAATTAATATTTTCAAATATATAAATAATTATGGGATTTGACTCTTGAATTTTCAAGAAAAGATAACCTGACTAAAACATAAAATAAAGATGTAATTTTATCAGAAATCTATATAGCTAGATTTAGAAACCAAACATTACTTGATCTGATTTTGGGACAAAACATCATTTGATTTTCACAGTTTTGGGGACCAATTATCCAACTGTATCTATTTTGAAAGGTGGTGTGCTTATATTAATTAATGTCTTAAGTGAAGCAAGAGGCAGAAGGCCAGCTTGACTGAACAGGGAACTCCTTGTGAGGCTCAAGAGGAAAAAGAAATTGTATGATCAATGTATGACAATTTATGTAGGAAGATTACAGAACTGTGGTTCGTATACGCAGGGAGAAGAAACAAAAGGCCAAAGTTCAATTAGAGTTGAAACTGTCCAGTGTTGTGTCAGACAACAAGAAAGGCTTTTTAAAGTATGTTAAAAGCAAGAAGAGGTCTAAAGAAAACATCAGACTGATACTTGTTTAAGATGATCACCTGACTGACAGAGATGAAGAAAAAGCAGACACATTCAGTCCTTTTTTTGCCTCAGTCTTTAACTCTACTGATAGACCTTGGACTGAGCAGTCCCTTGAATCAGAGGACCATGAGTGTGGGAACAATGACTTTCCATCTGTGGACACTGAAATTTTAAGGGACCGGCTGTGTCAGTTGAATGTTCACAAGTCCATCAGGCGTGATGGGATTCATCCCACAGTACTGAATGAGCTAGCAGATGTTATGGTAGGATCCCTCTCGATCATCTACCTAGAGTCTTGGAAGTCTGAGGAGGTCTACATTTACTGGAAGTTAGCCAATGTTATTCTAATTTATGAGAAGGGTATGAAGGAAGATCCAGCAATCATCAGGCACAGTCAACATGTGTTCACGAAGGGAAAATTCTGTTTAACTAATCTGATATCCTTCTATGATAAGGTCATCCATCTAGTAAATGAAGGGAAGGTGGTGGATATAGCTTTTCTGGATTTTAGTAAGGCTTGTGATAATGTCCCTCATGACTGTGAGACAAGCAGGTACACAATGCCCTGTGTGAAGAACCGGCTGAGTGGCAGGGCTCAACAGGTAATAGTGAATGGGGCTACATCTGGCTGGTGATGAGTCACGAGCGGTGTTCCTCAGGATTCAATCCTAGGGCCAGTTCTGTTCAATATATTTGTCAATGATTTGGATGCCGAACGCAAGAGTCAAACGCATCATTAGCAAGTTTGCTGATAATACCAAACTGGGAGCTGCTGTTGACTCTCATGAGGGACAAAAGGCCTTACAGAGGGATGTAGATAGAAGGAGAATCGGGCAATCATCAATGGTACAAAATCTAACAAGACCAAGTGCTGGACTTGGCACCTGGGATGGAGTAACACCAGGCACAAGTATAATCTGGGTGGGGAGTGTCTGGAGAGCAGCCCTGCAGAAAGGGCCCTGGGGGTGCCGGCTGCCAGCAGCTCAGTGACAGTCAGCAGTGTGCCCTGGCAGCCCAGAGGGCAAACCACATCCTGAGGTGCATCAACATAGCACAGCCAGCAGCCAAAGGAGGTGATAATCCCTCTGGATTTAGTGTTGGTGTGGCCCCACTTGGAGTGCTGTGTGCAGTTCTGGGCCCCACAATTGAAGAAGGATGTAAAGGTCCTTGGATGCATCTGGAGGAGGGCACAAGGTGGTGGAAGGACTGGAAGGCATGTCCTGTGAGGAGCAACTAAGGACTTTGGGTTTGTCTAGTTGGAGACCAGGAGGCCAAAAGGTGACCTCATTTCTGTCTACAGCATCCTGGGGACAGGAGGTGGAAAAGGAGGTGCTGATCTCTTCTCCCTGGTATCCAGGGATAGGACACGTGGATATGATCCAAAGCTGCATTCAGGGACTGAACATTAGGAAGCATTTATTTACTGAGAGGGTGGTCAAACACTGGAAGAGACTTCCTAGAGAGGTGATCGATGCCTCAAACCTATCGGTATTTAAGAGGCATTTGGACAATGGCCTTAATAACAAACTTTAACTTTGTTCAGCCTTGAAATAGTCAGGTATGACTGTTGTAGGTCCTTTCTAACTGAAATATTCTTTTCTATCCTATCCTATCCTATCCTATCCTATCCTATCCTATCCTATCCTATCCTATCCTATCCTATCCTATCCTATCCATTTCTATTCTATTCTATTCTATTCTATTCTATTCTATTCTATTCTATTCTATTGATTTGAAGTATCTAAATTTGTTGATTTCACTATCAGAAAGTTCAGTATTTTTATGGGACCATGTCTTGGTTTTGTTATCTTTAGATCATTACAGGTGTTTTTTAGTACGAAACTGTAAGAATCTATAAAAAATACACATATAAATTGGTGCAATAATTGGCCTCTAATATTGCAATGCAACGTTTGCAAACTCCTACGTTCAGGCAAACATGCTAATCAAACCATTTCTATGCTCACTCTCTGAATGTAAATTCATATATGCAATTGTAACTATTTTTTTCTAGAAAACTGAAAAATAATTAGAACATAAAACTGTTTCCTTTTTGAATAGTGTCTCAACATGCTTGCCCTTCCCCTTCTCTGCCTGCCTTGCCACTTTCCCCCGTATATCAGGAGAGGACAGTGCCAAACAGTTTTGTGCAAAAGAAATGCAAAGCATGTGACAAGAGGACAACTAACAAGCAAGTGTCAATCTGCTTTTCAAGGTTCATATGAAGATCCAGGAAGTTACAGTGGAAACACTAAATGGTTTCAGTGATGCCTGGAAAACTCACTGATCGGAGCATTTTTGCTTAAACTACCTTAAATCCTCTGGAACTGATTTGCCCTGTGCCTACATAACGTGACCACACTATTGCTCAGACATTTGGAAAAATACATTGCAAGGGTCTGTAAAAACTTTTCACTTTGACATCGTTACAAGGATAGACACTCTACATGATTTCATATTTGAAATCTCACAAGGAATTCCAGCTAGACCTTAGATTAAAATGAATCCGTATCCTTGGAAGAGAAGATTTCTTTCAGGACTTGCAAAGCGTCATTTGGAAGGTTAAGTTTATCAGAATACCACCTGGGGGATTCCTCTGTCAGGTCAGAAACCCAGCGCTGAGACCCATCAATCTTGCTCCTGTGAAACTTCTAATTCTTTTTTCCTACTCATTAGCTTCAGAGAATAAATAATCTAATAGCATAAAACAATCTGTCACATTATAAGGAGTTCCACAAATTAAATGGATCGAATCGAATCAATGCACCAGAGTGAAAACAAGTGCCCAGGCCTTACACAGACTTATTTCAGGCAAGACACCATTTCATTTAAGGGATGTGCCTTGCATCATATACAATCTCCAGCTTGCTGTCTTTAAGAAATGAGTAAAGTTTTAAAGAAGTTTGTGATCACTGTTTTCTGTGATAGGCAGAAACCTGGTGTAACAGTACATCATAACAGTGTACTCAAATCTGCAAAAGTGCTCATATATAATAAAATTTCACAGACTGAATTAATGTAAGACTTAAAACCACAAAAATCAGATTTAAACCTAGCTGAAGATATGACCATATATATGTATTTTAATATCTTCAGCATGTCTTTCCGATTTCCACAGCTTTAAAATTTTTAAGATGTTAAAATATCTTAGTTCCTGTCAGTGCAAATGGGAAGATTTAGCTGCAGAATGGAATTTTTTGTTCTGCTAGACAAAGTTCTCACATGTAAATGTAAGTAAATGTAATTAAAATAAATTTTATTAATAACTATCCACCACTGAATCTGTGTTGATAGAAATGATAGCTGTCATTAACCTCCATACAATAGATGACTAAAATAAGCCATAGACACCTTAGTCAGCCCTTCCCTGGGAAC
The DNA here is from genome assembly GCF_009769465.1 of Tauraco erythrolophus. NCBI lineage: Eukaryota > Metazoa > Chordata > Aves > Musophagiformes > Musophagidae > Tauraco > Tauraco erythrolophus. Next base: position 66,133,579 of record NC_141496.1, read on the forward strand.
TCCAATTTCCCCTATAAAACTCCAGGATCTCGCTTACAGAATCTACTAGGGAAGATGAAGCTTTAGTATACCACATTTCCACTTTTTTTTTTTTTAAAAACTTTTTGTAGTTTTGGTTTTAGAGGTGACAGTCCTGGTATGGCTTACAACCACATTGCAAATCATGGGGTAAAAAAGAAAGTCCTTCCAAATAAAACATTTTACGTTACCCCCTAAAACTTTCAGATGTAGGATGGTTACTATGTGAATATCGAAAAAGGTAGTTAACTGACTACAATAAACTAGGCAAACCAAGTTATGCACTAGAGGCAAAGAGTTATCTCTTCAGGCATACAAATGCCTCATAACAATAGTTCATATTTAAGAACTATTTAAAAGACATGGCAATTTAATGCAGTGCATTGCATATCAAATAAACTTGCCTAAGGAATGCCCACAGTAGTAACAACGTTCATCAGTAACTGAACAGTTTGTGCAAATATTGATTCAATGTAGATATCTGGTACCTCATCATAAACAGTACGGAAAAACTGTTGATCAGTATTGAAACCACTTCAGTGACTTAGTGTATTTTTTGGGATTTGCTGGCAGTGCTCCATATCCTGCAGCTATTTCTCTGCTTCTGGACATTTTCAAAATATAATTAAAAAATAAGATCCCTGCAGTGTACTTCCAAAGCATCCATCACTCCTCATTAGGTTATGTCAGGTTTCATCATCCCTTATCATTGGATGCATATTAGTCCAATACCATGCGTGGATGACATTCCATTATTAATTTAAGGAGCTACCATCTAACATTTTCAACATGAATAAAATGATGGCAGTTACCAAAATAGTACGGTCAGCAGAAGTCTTTTCTGAAATTAAGGAGCAACGGTTCAGCTCATCCATAGTTTAAAATGAAAGGTTTTCATGGATGGGATCCAGCTATAATAACTCAGTGATGAGAAGACTGAGGAAATAGTAATTTCTACGGGAATCTAGAGAAAATCAGGTTGATTCAAGATTGATTCAAATCTTTTTCCACACTATGCCCCACTCAAAAAATCTTTCTTCTACAACCAGCGGGGCTTGCTTGATGGCTGCTGCACCCTTTGGAATCAAAGCATCCAAAATAAACTTTCATAAACAGAAAAGGTATCTGGTCACAATTGAAAACACCAATTCACAGAAAATATGCAAATTATAATTCTATTATAGATATAGCACTAGAAAAACAAAGCAAGTGCTCTAAGAAAGAATAGCTGAGTTTATATTATATTCTTTATTTAAGGTAGATATGAAACAGTAAGGTGGAAATGCAACAACTGCATCATGTATGCCATAGTACAAAATTTCCTCCCACTTAGTCCACTGAAAACTATAGATAGTTTTCGAGACACTAATTACAAATGCATGCAATATTTTACCTTCGAAAGATTCAAACCACTTCTGAATTGTAGGCCAGATTCTCCCTTGCATTATACCTCCTTTACAGAAGCTTAGTGGCTAAAAGAAGCCACAAAACCAACTTCTAGAAATAACTTGAAATAGAAGGAATATCTGCAATGGTGCTAAAGCAGTCTAAGGACTTCTTAACACCTTGATGCATGAGACGTAGCTCAAGAAGGGAGGAGTGTGTGGTACATGGCTGCAATAGACAGCCTAGGACTGTAAGCTGCAAAAATGATCTTCTCTTACTACTGTAGGTGACTGAACATATTTTGTTACTGCCCCAAGAACGCAGAAATCTTTACCACACAGTTGTAGGTTAAAAATATGTAGGAATTCAGGTGAATGCCTCTGGCTGGAGCCACAAATAGGAACAAAAACAACAGAAAATAAATTAAAAAAATATCTTAGTGACAACACTTTACTGTATGATCAGAAGAAATCAGACCCCTGCCCATACGTGGAAAGAGCACAGCGTAGTTTATGAAGGGACATTACAAGGTACTGCTATGACATTTTGGCTTCGCTAGAGCTACAGGAAGGTCATTATCACACTCCTTTCCTCCAGGCCAGAGTATAATATTTGATTCAAATCTTTTTCCACACTATGCCCCACTCAAAAAATCTTTCTTCTACAACCAGCGGGGCTTGCTTGATGGCTGCTGCACCCTTTGGAATCAAAACAAGGTGACAGGGCCACAAAGAGAGGTGGAAGACAACATTCAGATGAAAGATACTTATACTCACACTATACTATTCAGCATATTTTTATAATTTTTCTCTGCTCACTAGAAACAGGTTTCTAAACCAGACATGTAGCAAAGCTCTGTTTTCAAACTTCCATGCACCATAAGTATGGAGGTGCTTAGAAGAATTCTCCCCAATTACAGTACAATCATAGAATCATAGAATAGAATCATAGAATGGTTAGAGTTGGAAGGGACCTTAAATATCATCTAGTTCAAACCCCCTGCCATGGGCAGGGAAACCCTTGTCGTGGTTTTTGGACTGAGGGTCGAGACAAGAACCGAGAAAGGGAGCACTCACCAACCATGGTCCCGGGCAAAACATGACTCAGGCTTTTTTTCTTAAAACAAAACAATTTATTAACAGTTACTTAGCAAGAGACAAAAGGGAACGAAACTGGCTACTTGAGAAAGAAAACAAGGCCAGATCTTAAAACACCACCTCCCCATCCCTCTTTCCTTTTGTTCCTGGCTCTACCCCCCCCAGCTGCGCAGGGCGACAGGGAGTGGGGGAGTGCAGGTCAGCTCATTCATGTTGTTAACTGCCGCTCCTTTCTTAAAGGAGGAGGAGTCCTTACATCATTTTTCCCTTGCTTCGGTGGATCCCCTACTCACGAGGAAAAAATCCCCAAACTTTTCCAGCGTAAGCCCTGCCCGCAGGATTACAATCCTTCCCCATGGATTACACCAGTTCGGGCTTTACCAGTCTCGGCCTCTTAGGGAGCTGCTGCCACTCGCGTCGGCGTGGGTCGTCCCACGGACTCCAGATGCCACCACGACCTCGTCGTGCATTCCATGCCCATTATTAACAGTACCTCGTCGTGCACCCCAATGCTCCACGACCTCTCCTGGGCTCAGGCAACTCTTTCCTGACGTGGGTTTCTCCACGGGCCACGAGTGGGTCTCTGCTCCGCCGAGTACACCCTGGCTGCAGGGGGGCCGCCTGCCATCTTCACACCGATTGCAAGGGAAACCTCAGCTCCAGTACACCTCCTCCTGCTCCAGCTTGACTGACCCGGTCGTTGTGGTTGTTTTCTCTTAGATCTTAATCCTCTCTGGGGGAGCTCGGCCCAGCGGGCACCCCGGGAGCGGGGCGCTTACCGAGTCCCCCATGCGGCTCCCCCGGCGCCATCTTGAGCACATGGCGGTGGTGGTGGCGCCGGCCCGGGCCCGAGCCCGAGCGGCCGCCCGGCCGGGAGACGGGAGCGAGGGCAGAGCCCTCGTCCGCTCTCCTCGCTCCTGGGCAAAAGACCGCGCCTTTGTCTCAACTTAAATAGGGCAATTCGCAGAGGCGCCGATTTGGCTCAACCCCCCGAGGGGGATGGGACTCGGATCTGGTGGCACAGGGAGCAAATCCCCTCCCCTGCCACCAGCACAGCCGCACACACATCAAACTATCACACCCTCCACTGCACCAGGTTGCCCAAAGCCTCATCCAACCTGGCCTTGAACGCTTCCAGGGATGGGGCATCTACCACTTCTCTGGGCAACCTGTTCCAGTGCCTCATCATCCTCTGAGTGAAAAATTTCTCCTTATATCTAATCTAAATCTGCCCTCTTTCAATTTAAATCCATTGCCCGTTGTCCTATCACTACACACCCTTTTAAAAAGTCCCTCCCCAGCTTTCCTGTAGGCCCCCTTTAAGTACTGGAAGGCTGCAATAAGATCACCCCAGAGCCTTCTCTTCTCCAGGCTGAACAGCCCCAACTCTCTCAGCCTGTCTTCATAGCAGAGGTGTTCCAGCCCTCGGATCATCCTTGTGGCCCTCCTCTGGACCCGCTCCAGCAGCTCCATAACCTTCTTGTGCTGGGGACTCCAGGGCTGAACACAGTGTTCCAGGTGGGGTCTCACGAGAGCTGAGTAGAGGGGCAGAATCACCTCTCGTGACCTGCTGGCCATGCTTCTTTTGATGCAGCCTGGGATATGGTTGGCTTTCTGAGCTGCCAGCACACATTGCTGGCTCATGTTGAGCTTCTCATACACCAGCACTCCCAAGTCCTTTCCTCAGGGCTGCTCTCAATCCTTTCTCTGCCCAGCCTGTACTTGTGCTTGGGATTGCCCCAGCCCACGTGCAGGACCTTGCACTTGGCCTTGTTGAACTTCATGAGGTTCTCACAGGCCCACCTCTCCAGCCTGTCAAGGTCCCTCTGGATGGCATCCCTTCCCTCCAGCATGTCCACAACATCACACATCTTGGTGTCATCTGCAAATTTGCCGGATTACAAACCAGATTAAGAACCAATTATGAACCAATAGGCAGATAATTATCACAATTCATTAGATGAGTTAGAAACCTAAGAAATCAGAACAGTATCACAAGGATTTATAAGTGAAATTAAGAGGACAGGCTGGTAACACTTTTTCTTTTATAGAAGCTTTAAGATTTTATTATTATAAATGTAATGTCCGTATATGATGTGTTAACAACATCAAAACATTAAGGATTCTTCTCTTTATCTGTACTTAAACATTACAATGTTATTCACTATGATGACAGCAGCTTGATTTTGGCAATAAATCAACATGATTTCCATAAGGCAATTTAAGCTTGTTATCTACGTGAACATCAAATTCACTCAACTTGGTGCTTTGGCCTCCTGTGTGAAGTGAGAGTGGTTTTACATTAGAGAATACTTGCAGCTTGCAGAGATGGTTCGTATCGTGGACATCTGTTGGGCAGCTAGAGGATTCAGTATGCCAGTTGGCTCAAAATATTGAAGTTGCACCAATGCACTCAGGTATTGTATCAAGCCCTTTTGAGGCTGTATATACAGTGTCAGTAATTTCACTTCCCTGTTTTAAAGTGTATGGTTGTGTTACCGTAAAATACAGTATCAGGCAGATTAACATAATAGTGACTGCAAAAACCTCATTTACAAATGTCAGTTTTTCAGTGTTCCTCAGAGACCTAACTGATGCAGCGTCTTGGTGTTAGAGGGCTAGTGAGTATTAGAAAATGGTAAACTGGTGGAACTGTTGTTTTCCGGAGAGCCGCTTCATGAAGTGTAAGACACAATTGTTTTCCCTCTTAAAATATCACAGCCCCAAGGCTGTTTAGGAATGATTGGATTCAGGTGATATTATCCATCCCATGGAAATAGGAAAGAAGAATCTCATACATAAATCAACACCTACTTTCTACTTCACTGTAATTTTTCAAGCCAGAATTTATATTATCCTTTTCAATAGTGGGTCACTATACCCTGAATTTATCTACTCAGACCACATCCATCTTAAATAAATTTTGGGTTACTTGGCACATTAAGCAAACTACCACTTCTACTTCAGATGCTACAAAGTCAGTCCCAGGAAAATACAAGCAATTTGAATGGTTTGTCCGAATGGTATTGTGTGATGTTCCACAGAACAAAATTTAGAAGGAGGTGATGTGAAGCTAAGAAGTGGGAAGTGTAACCAATCACCAGGTCAAAGAAGGTACCGACAGGCTGCAATGTTAAACATATGACACAGCCAATTGGGTGTCAGCTTTAATTTTACATTTCTCTCACAAATTACAACCTTTATAGCTGGAGTCAAGGGACTAGACTGACAAGCCTAAAACCCACTTTTTTTTTTTTTTTTTTTTTTTTTAAAAAAAAAAAAAACAACAAAAAACCCCAACACCAAAACATCAAATAACGAAAACTAAAATCCTCATCAAATTACTGTTTCCTTTCAACCATTCATGCTAATATGACCAGTATATTAAAAATAGTATTGATCTTCCACTAGAAAGAAAATTTTATTTTCAGTTTTTCTTGTCTAGATAATTGAAAATCAACCTGAACTTAGTTTTGATCATGCAATATTTCTAGAGTGCAACAGAAAGTCGTAGTTTTTTTTCAATAGGCAATTATTCAAACACCAAGAACAGCAGGGAAAGGTGGAAAATTATCTTTCTGCATGAAGGGCACTAAGATGACACTATTTAAATGAAGAACAAAGTATACATGACTCTTTACCAGCAAGTTAAAAAAAGGTATATTATTCCATTTTTTATTTTATTGGAAAAATGATACTTTTTAATTTACAAAGACACAGTTTAGAGACAGCCCATCAAGTTGTAAAAGATATAATCATCACTGACATGACAGTAGCAGTCAGGAAATTCTTAGAAATTTTTAATACTTTGAACTACCACAAACAAGCAGCTTCAGAAAGAAGCAAATAAACAAGATAAAGGATATATATTTAAATAAATATTTTTAACAGGCTACATAGTTTTGATTTCTCACATCCTTCAAGCACTACTCTAGTGGATACTCACATGACTCCACCTTTCCCACAGATGAGGTGATCAATCTTTGTTCTTTCTTCCTACAAGTTTTACATGTGCTACTATACTATAGCACAACGCACATCTCATGGCATGGATCTTCGTGTTCACCCTTCATTGACTGCTTTCCCATAGACAGCTTACCGCTTGACTGAATTTTTACATCTATCTTTTTTACTGTGAGAATTAATCTCAATATCTAGCCATAAGTTATCTGAACCCAAACAAATGACAAAGTAAAACACATGCAGAGCTACTGTTGTACATTTACTTTGAGATTAGCGAACATAGCTGGCATATTGTCAAGGGTTTTTCCTTAGATGAACTATTAGTTCGAACACATCGCAAGTTAATAGAAAGGCACTCAAAGACTTCAGAATTCACCATCTCTATATGCACAGAGTGTGGAGATGTCGGTATTAAACAAGTTAATCAATCAGTAGGCACTTGGTTTTGCACCCAATTTTTGTGGAAAAACACCTGTAGAGGAATAGAAAGAAAACATGATTTAAAAGCAAAGGAAATTCTCTACTGCCAGAATACGTTCCTGTTTAACATCACTGTGCATTTCAAATCTGTCACAAAGATCACTATCACATTGAACTTGCATGACTTTGCGAGAAGATCCAGTCAAAGACAAGGATGCAAGAGAAAACAATTCTCTCTGTGTCTGGGAAATTTCTGACTGTGTAGATTGAAGTTTTTATTAAAATTGTGAAAACAAAGTAAAGGACTTTATTTCAGACACTTTTCTTTCAGCTGTCTTAAAGCAAAGACTATGTTAATATCTGATCTACCAGCATTGACGGTCTGGATATACACATTCTGTGAGAGCTTGCAATCTCTTGAGGGTAATTTATACCGAAGGCTTGGCAGAAACACTTACGACTGTCTTCTTTGTATTTACATCATTATGAGTTAGTATTCTTCATACCTTTGCCCCCTCTAGCAGTCAAGCAATACACCATACAGATGTTTAAGCACCACCTGTCTTTCTAGGTTCAGTATTCATTATTTATTGTAGGATTTCGAAGTACAAAGCAATGTAGGTGCAATTACAGAAAAATATCTAATAAATGTCAAACTTCTTTGATACAATAAAAGACATACAATAAAAAAGCAGGATAAAAGTGTTTAGGTTTTGAGAGAAAGAGAAGAAAAATTTTTTACCTACATTAGGGAATATGTTGAAACAGTGGAAATAGCAGGCCAACATTCATACTTGCCACCTTCCTTTTCCTTCTGTCTTATTTACCTTTCCTTTTTCCCTTGATCATACGCACAGATTTGTGTATCCTTATGTAAATTCACTATATACCTTCAAATGCTATTGTAACACACATTGCTCTGGGCAAACACAAAGGAATCATACTCCTGAGATTACAGGACAAAAGTAGATGCAATGGGATCTAGTTTTTTGTTCTTTCCATGTGAATGCACTTCTTTATCTCATTGAGGCACTGTGAAGGCTAAAATTGATCACCTCAAATCTCTAAGTGCCAAATACAACATTAGTGTGGTTTGTCAATGTTATTATAAGATGACAGCATTCCTTAAATTTCAGTAAGTTTCTTTATTTCATTTAGCTTCTGTCCTTTGATCTGTGACACGCAGCTCAGATGCAGGAAGACAAATCGCCTTCAATGTGACACCTTGTATTCCCACCCGCACTTTGATGGTAGAAGGACTTTACCCTCATTCGATTATTTGACTCTCAGTGTTTACCAAGGTTGAACTCGGTTGCTTCAATCTGCTCCAAGTGTGTTTCTGAGGACATAATAACTGTACATAGCGTAGGCAATGATACAATGTTTAAAAACTTTCACTCACAGAGGTAACATTGCCTACAGGATGCCTATGCTACAGCTGTCAATGTTGCTACCAGGGATGCCCCTACCCTGGCAGGGAATTACAGCAACGGAGGTTGCTAGTGATGCAAAATTTTTTCATTTTTGAAAACTGCCATCTTTCTTCTGTGTATTGTGGTAATTGTTGAAGTTTAACTCAGTCAACTGAGTCATGTGGAAGTGTGGCTTCCTCTCTGACCCTAGCTTTGAAAATAAAAAAATGGAAGTAGACAATACTTTAACAGCAATATTGTTTTTTAAATCTAATATGTTAGAAAAAGGATGAAAATGATGAAAAAAAACCCTTTTGCAGTCCCATCTTTGTGGGACTTGGATTCCTCCTTAAATCCACAAAGCACCTAATGACAACAGCACAAGGGAAGACAGCTTCTTAGGACAGGAGACAGGAAAGCCCTTTTTGATAAGGATGATGAAGAAAGAATCATATTCCTACTCAGATTCCTTCAGCAACAGAGAAGACAGCAGAGAAGAACCAATCATTTTGGCCCTAAGAAATTCTTCCTTCCATTTTCAAACTTAAAAAGCATAATTGTCCTCAAATTTGAAGAACCAGGAAATCCTTTGCCTCTTCACAAACAGGAGTTACAGAACAATTGGTTCTCTGCAATGATGTGTTCTCTTCACTGTCACAAGAAGCAAAACCCCTGTGGGACTACCTATCCATGATCCTCTATTTTGTTTCATACCAAAAGGTGCAGAGGACTAGCTATTTCCAGTGCAGGATTCAACAGGTTTTTCTCCCTCGAATCTGAGATTTTCATTAGTTGGAGTACAAGTCACAATTCACCAGAGTAAATGCTGCATATGAAGGACCACTGTTAACAACTTCTCAAATAACTTAATTTTCCCTTGTCTATTCACTGTTTCATCCCCTTTGCTACAGTTAAGTCCCTTTGTCTCTTATCATACACATGAACTATGCATTCTGTATACAATTGTTTGAGTGCTTCTAGCATTTTGAGCAGGTTTGGACAACAGCATTTTATCTAAAATTCTCATTTCAAGAAGTATCTGTAATTCAAAATCTAGTACTTTCTTTTTCTGACTTCTTTACTTTATGCACAGTAGTCCTTGGATAAAAGAATTCAGAGATCAATACTCTCAGGAACATCAGCTCACACACCAATCCATACAACTCCTACTATTTGCCTAATCATGCAGTCAGGCTTCTTCACTTCATACCTGGTGCTATGTAAGAGCTATCAATGACATCATTAAAAAGGCAGAGCAGGCCTAGATATTTCATTCAAAATACATCCAAGCCCCCTCAAATCACTCCTGCCACTGTTAATCCTGCTAATTTAAACAGGCACTGGTCTCTGATTTCCCAAAAGAAAATCTGTCAGAAGTACCACTGTAGAATACTTACTGACGTTTAACAATGTGGAATTAACTTTTATTGAATCCGAAAAAGTGAACAACCCCTTCTACAGTTTGGAAAAAGGCATGTTTAATAAAAATTATCTCTCTTTTTACTCAATAGATAAAGTCCACTGTATCCTTGCCCAAATAAACATGGAGCTAGAAGAGGTAATGCAGAACCAGGTACAACCTTTGTTTTCTAGTCTTGTTTTATCTTTAGCAAACAACATTTTTTTTTTTTTGCAATTCTATAGATCTCTGTTAGCTGCGGTGAGCAAACCTGAAAAATGTGCTTTCATACACATTTAAATATAGAATATCACAACATTAGCCATTTAAAAATTTCGTACCTTTTTGCATAACCACAACTGCACATAAGTTGACTTTTTCAGTTATCCCACCCTGTATCAGCACTGTTTTTTTCTGTCACAAATTTCATTTCTGAGCATAGAACCCTGATTTCTTCTGGTGTATATTCCTAACAGCTAAACCTAAGACTTTTGACTCAGTTTTCTGGTAACCATCCTTCACCCTTGACAAATCAGAAAGAATTTTGCTTTTGATAGAAATTAGCTGTAGAGACAGAGGGCCAGTCTAGTAAAGCAATGCATTAATCCACTACACTGCTTTCAGGCAGCAATTTTTATTTCTAAAAATATGTCCATACATTCAAGGTCTGAGGTTTTTTTTTTTTATTGTTAATTTTTTAAAAAACTTTTGACTTTACCTTGAACTTCAATGCTTGGCCAAGATGTCAGTGTTACAGAGGTAACTTTTAGTGTAGCTTACCTCGATGGGGAGACCAATTCTTGTTTGGGATAAGAAGTTGCCAATAGAGTCTGATAATACTGGATACACTCAGGAGGCTAAATGGCTGTCTGTTGTACTAGTTAATCTACATAATACCATTTAGCTGTACTATTATGTTGTTTCTCTTTCTTTAAACACAATTTAAAAAGTATGCATCTCACTTCAAGAAGTATCCCCTCATTTTTAATTTCACATTACAGCATTAATTACAGTTTATACTAGAACACCATTCTATGCAAACTAGTGCTTGCTTCAAAAAGCAGTAGAATTCAGTAAACAGTAAAGTAAGTTTTAGTAACTAGATCTTTTTGTCATCAAGGTAAACCAGGAATATTCGATGATTTCAAGAACAGCAAGGTCCATCCTAAGTCATTAACATACTAATGAACTTTTAAACTCCTAGTTCAGAGATGACTTCTTCTTTGTTAAAAGACTTGACAATGACAAGTTAAAATTCTGCAGAGATGTGCATTTTGCATTTCATTTGGATTGCGTAAGAATAAACAGGACTAAAGTTTGACTTAACAATCTCATATCTTTTCCACAGTTGCAATTAACAGGGGTGGGGCAGTTAACATACACATACCATTCCAATAATTGTAACATATATCAAACTCAAATTCAAGCCTGATTACTTCTAAGAGGATAACTTGTGACTTCTAGGCTCAGAAACGTTAGGTCGAGCAGAATACTCTGTGCTGTCAGATCCAGTCTCTTGCTACTGTAGGCACCATAGCAAACCATTGCTTTCATAAATCACTCAATCTCAAAAACGGTAGTTTTCCATTTTTGCATTTATTCTATTCTCAGTCATTCTTTCCTGAACTTGCCTGCCAAGAATTGTTCATAGTGTCTTCAGCTAAGCTTTTTCTGTTAGTTGAAAATACCTTTCCTTTGTATACCAGGAGCTTGTCACCCTGTTACATAGAAGCACTTCAGGGATGTCCTTTTCCTTACCTATTTACAAGTGGTGAGCTTTACCGCATACCAGATATTTTTGTAAGTACATGACTCCACATTTCCTATTATTTAATCTCACTCCATTTTTATTACTCAGTTTTTACCTTACCTGTCAAAATATCACAGCCATGGATGACATAACATCTCTGCAGAGATGCAAACTTTATTCTTCTTGAGTAGTAATTTGTAACGGTGAAGTCTAAGGAATTCGTTAGAGAAATCACCATAATTTTGGAAGTTATTGAAAGATAGGCATTGCTTATATGTCTTCCATAGTTAAGGTTATTTTATGGTTAAAAAACATCTGTGATTCTGTTCTTACAAATTTGTTACTTGAATGTATTGCTGTCCCACACTGTTGTATATTGCCAAATCAGGACAGCAGGCGAATAGAGGTTTTCGTGTGAAACTGTTAGGATTACTCAGGACAGAACACAGTGGTATGAGAGGACTAAGTCAGTTAAACTTCTGACAGAGGTAGACTGGATCTTCAACTCAGAATTGAGTACTCCAAAAAGAATAAAAGAGTTTTTATAGTAATAAATCAGGTTTTATTTCAACAGAAATCATAATAGATATTTTTTCAGACCACAGAAGATTGTATAAAGATAAAAAAGGATTTAAAAATCTCTCTCTCCTACCAGCATGTCTTTGCAAGGCACCTCCTGTTTCCCAGGTTTGTTCTCAGTCCCTGCTCACTGACTGTAAATTGTAACTCAGATTACTGCCAGTCTTACACACTTTCTTTCATAATTAGAGAATATTCTTACTGGGTTATATTCAACACCCATCCCATCTTTCACACTCGCCTAAAGCAAATAGGCTTAAAAAAAAAACCAAACCCACAAGAATAAGGGAAGCATGTGGTGGTATTTACCCTATATACATCCCTAAGCTCCAATCACACATAATACTGGGACTTCCAGAAACAGGTTATATATAGTCAGCAGCTCTCAATGGATTTTTCTGCTATGAACTTGAACTCTTGAACTCTATTGTACACTGCCCGCATTTACAGCTTCCTGTAACAAAGGAGTTCTTCAGGTTAACCATAAGTGTGAAGATATCTGTCCTTTGTTCTGTTTCCTCTAAACTGCAAGCTCTATTTCATGTCTTCTATGAGAATAGAATATTGGAAGAGACAGTGAATAATTGCTCTATGTCCTACTCTTCCTCTGTTGCCTTTTTGAAGTTGATAGTCCTAGCATACTTTGTTGCTCCTTGTAAAGACCTTGTAAAGATTGTTTCAAACCTTTGCTCACTCTTGCTAGTTAGTCTGTGCTGATCCTTTCCACTCGTTACACATTTTCTAAGGACACACAACACATAAGATGGAGTGAACAACAGATTCTCACTGTAACTTGCGTTCTGTTCCAGTCTCTATTTTTCTCAAGTAATTTCTGATATTATTTTCTCTTTTTACCTCCTGTTAAGCAATAAGCTGAGTTTATAATAGTTCCATGAAAATATCAAGGTCTCACCTGAGTGGTAATGGTTTGCTCAAATAATGTTATATATGAAATTCAGATTGGTTTTATCCACATGCATCACTTCACAATTACCTATGCTAGATTTCATCTATTTTATTGCCTTCTAAAACCCGTGTGCGGTTCCTCTGAGTTGACCCTCATGTATCATTACAAAACTGTCAGTTTGTCATTCCTTCCCTTTTCTAGGTCACTTGTGACTGAGCTAGACAGCACAGAAATCTGTTGAACTCTATTAGAGACATTTAGTTACACCTTTTGCTCTCTTATGCATTCAAAAATTGCCTCTTTATCCCAGGGCTGCTTACAGGCCTGAAGAGTCTTTGTTGAACTAACTTAGGAAGACCTTTCATATACCCAGGTTGCATTAACCACAGATCATTTCTTCCCTTCTTAACTAAGCTTCAAAAGACAAGCAATCAAACCAATGAAAACACATCCGTAGATTCACATGACAGTATTTCCTCTTACAAAGCCAGATCAACATTTTCCCTACAGGTTTGAACCCATGTACACTAGTTCTATACTTCACCCAATATGGATTTCAGGCAATCTGCAGCTGAGCTGGTCTGTACTTCCTTGATCTTTCCCACTACTCTTTTTATAAACTGCCAACACTTCAGCCACTTTCCCTTCCTTTGGTACCAAAGCAGTTTAGCACAAGAGACTGCATGCTACAATCATCATTCACTTCCCCTCACTACACCCATTTCTTTGAGTGCCTCTAGATCTATTGAGCAAATAACATGTTGTCTAATGAAAATTTTTAACATTTACCTTGGCCACATACTGCTCCAGATCAGTCAGGCAGCGTCAGGTCGTCCAAGCAATATCCATCTTTGTCTGTTGGCACCACCTTGCCCTCTGGAAGCTTCTATTCCCTGTAGGCATGCTCAGGTGCTCATTGGGAATGAGCAATTACCTCCTCAGCCAGAGACATCCACCTGCTCTAATCATGCTCAACTTGGCCTTGTACACTGTTTACATAAAATAAATCATAAGCAAAAGGTTTGCTGCCCCATTACAGATAGCATTTGGTGTTCTTAATCATTCAAGACAGCTGTTTGTGAAGGAGTACAACAGAACAGAGAAGTCACGTGAAGCTCATCTGATTTTTTTTATATCTAACAGTCTGCACAAAGAGCAACAAGAACAATATCTAGCTCCTTCAAACTAGAGGCATTGTTCTTTTAGGTTTTTTAGGTTGTACTGTCCACTCTTCAAATACTATTCTAAAGTCAAGTCTCCCATTAGTTTTGTCCTATAATCCAGGCCTTTGGAAATACTTTCAGGTATTCAAATGGCACGAGCTGTGTGTGTGTACATGTCTGAACCACTCCCTAAGTGTATACTTCTTCACCACCAAGGCATGTATATTCACATGTATTACTTTCCTCACCAAGCCCCGAAATGTGCCAGATGAAAGTCCTATAACGTGAGTGAAAGACTGATTGAGATATGACACTTGCATTTACCAGTGGTTCAATATCAAAATGACATGGGGTTTAAGTCAAGATGTCTACTTTTGCTGTTATCCCAAACTACTGTTACTGGTGTGGACAATGAAACAGAAATATGCGTAATAAATTTACAGATCATACCTATCCCTCCCCTTAGTGGAGGGATTGTTTGCTGGAGGACAGACTAGAGTTCAGAATGGTACCTAAAGACAATAACTTCGATCTGAAGATAAGAGTAAGAAAAGATAGAACATTCTTCCATAAGCAAAAGTGAAATCTGGCAGAAATATTTAATCACACAAATACAGAACGTGGGAGTCTTTAGGCAGCTGCTCCAAAGCAAAGAATCTGAGGAGGCAATGGGTTTTATGCTCACTACTGTAGCAGTGCCCTGCTGATGCAGGAGATGCAAGCTGTATGCTGTGATGCAGAAACAAAAGCAGAGACACTAAGTGATCCCTTTGCTCAACTGCAAACACTAGACCTTAGATAAAACACTGTATTTTATTTTGAGTGTCACACTTCTGCAAAGATTGTGGGCCAGCTGAAGAGAGTTCAAGGGGAACAAGAGGCAGGATATTAGGTCTAGAAAATTTGCTCACAGAAGAAGACTGAGCGAATTACAGTTGTTTAGCCTAGAAGGGAAGACTGCTAGGAAAGCGGTTGTAACAATCTTCAGATTCATAAGAGGCCATTGCAGAAAGGAAGAAGATAATTTGTTCTAGTTCTCCATGTCTGTGCTGCCTAAGAAAAACATAATAAGTTTAAATCACAACAAGGCAGATTCACAATAAGGATAGTGAAGGACTGGAATTGACTGCCTAGGGAGGTTTAGAAAGAAATTCAAGAAGCATCTGTCAAAGGGATAGAATAGATGATCTCTTGAGATCCCTTCAAGCTTTCAAGTCCCTCATTTGCATTCCTAAAGACAATGACTTCAGCCAGGAACTAACATAGAATACAAGCTGACTCATTTTACATCAAGATTTACACAACATGGGTTTTTTTCCCCTACCTATTGAATTTCTAGGTCCAGAAATTCCTCCAGTTCTCTCAAAGAACAATAGTAAATAAATAATCTTTCTTTCCAATGTCAATCAGAAGGTCTGTTTGTTTCTTTCGACTTGCTAGTCCTCTCGTTTTTCCTGTGTTCACTTCCTCTAGGAAATTCCTCTGTACATTGTTCTATCTGATTCTCTTTATTTGGTGACTTCATTATTGTTGGTTTTATGAAGGAATGTTGGACAATGAAGAAAAAAATTTGGTGGTAGATGAAACATGTTTCTAGACTCAATTGCCCATTAATTGTCACTATGTAGATAGAAAACATACCCAGTGAATTGAAATTTTTATGATAATTCGGAACATTTCCCTCAATTGAGAATTACTGTAGTCCTGGAAAACATGTTGCACAGTGCTGGGCTTTGAGTGGATTTCTCAATAGAGGAGAGGTTTTTCTGTTTAAGGTACGGCACTAGAGGCCTTAATAGTGTTCCAGTCAGTTACCTAAGCATGCTCAAACACGAGGTTCAGTCCAGAATTTACAGCATTTACTCCTGTGCTTTGAGACAGTCTTTGGTGTATTTGCACAGGTGGCTGCAAAGACATCTGTTTCTCCTGCCTGCAGACTGGCTGGCCTCTTTCTGGAGCCAGTAGAGCCCTCTTTTTTGTGATGGATCTTAACTATGTTGCCAGGTTGGACCAGTGGCAGAGCAAGGCTGGAAATTATTTTAGCAGCTGGTACTTACAGCCATATAGGTAGCTCCCTTTTATTTCTTTCTAGAAATGTAGCGACTTCTCTATCCAGATTAAATAGTCTTCATTGTTGCGTTACTCAGGCTTGGATTTTTCTATGTGCAATAGTCTGTACCTGCAGGATCTCCAATAATAGTTTAATAACACTATTGAAGAAAAAGAGAAAAGCGTGAACTTCTGCTTCTTCATTGCAACATTTTGTCTTTTCAGTTCTTCATCCCAGTGACTTTACTTTTAGTGTTCCTTGCAAAGACAGGAAAAATGAACATCTTTTACATACAGGTTTTGTTGGTTCATCAGCACACAGAATGTAAGGGAAGCCAACAGTATGACGCCTAAGTTAGACCTTAGCAGGAATTGAAAGGTGTTTTACAACACGTACGTACACCTGCTGCCTTGCAGGTTCATGTATTTATTTCTTATGTCAGCAGCAAGAAAGTAGCTTCTGACTACCAATTAATGTCTTCTATCAACACGCTAAAAAGTTATCTGTAAACACCGTCAATTCGAGAATAATTTATCTGAAAATAAACTTGTTTGTCCTGTGTTGCTGTATCTATTTCTGTATTGTTTCTGTATTATTTTAGAATTTAAAAAGAAGTTATTTTCTGAACAATGACAGAAAGAGCTTCAGATATGACATAAAAAAGAGGACAAACTCCTAGAAGAAGAGAGGAAAAGGACTCAAGAGAAATTATGAAAAGATGAGGAAAAAAATTTCAGCTAGAAAACCAAACTGTATGTGTTGCCTTTCAAAAAAATCCAGAAGAGGATCTCATAAATCAAGAGCAGTCAACTGTTTATATTTCACTAACCAGCATAAATCATCACTGTAATGCTTAAGTTCAATTTAATTCTGACATTTTCAGCACATGTGAAAAATAACAATTCTCAACAGTGGCTGGTTGTGCTTTCCTCGTAAACGTGTAATGAGATACTTATACTGTGAGACCACTGGCCTTGAGAAGGCCCATTGTTCTAGGGCTGGAGCAGCAGCCGGTGTTGCTGGTTTGCCAATACAAGTGTTAGTCATTTCTTCTCACACACTGAAGCACAGATGCTTCCAGTGTAAAGGAATATGTCTGTAGTGCCATAGCTCCCTGGCATCCCCACTCCAAAACACCTCTTTGAAAATTGCAGGCAACCCATTAACTGGAGAATAATCTAGGCACTTACGTGATCTTCCTCTGGGAGTCCCAGGAAATTTATCGTCATGGCACTGTGGAAAGTGCAAATGACTCCTTTAGTTGTGCTGTAGATCTTGGCCTTAAGTAAAGCTTTTGCTCGCTCTTACTTGAAACGTAAGAATTAGATCCATTTCGACACATTTTGGAAAAAAATTCTTAGTCCTTATGTTTTTGCCCTTGTGAAACTTGGAACTTCCAATTCCAGCATCCTCGAACACCAAATAAAAGCCTCTGTATATTACCTGTGTTTTAGTCCAACACCATAGAAATCAGTAGAATTTCCCTGATCTGTTTTCAGAACCATCAACCAAGACGTTTCATGTATATCCTCCACGCTATCTTTGGACTTGTTAAGGTTTGTGTACCAAGGCTTCAATTGGATTCTAAACTAAGTTTATCAAGGGAGTTCATTAAGTAAGCAATCTAAAGCACCAGTTATTATCTAACCACAAAAAATGTTGATACAGTCATCACTTTTTGCAATTCTTTTTGAAAGAGCAGTCAATATAGCTACTGCAACAAGGACTCCTGCTAGAGTGCATTTTTTCCTGATATATTTTTTCAGTACTATGATTAGTGTTTTAGTTAACTTTCGACTTATGACCACACAGCATATTTTATCATTTATAAATAGAAGTAGTTGTTATTCATTACTAAAGAATTTAATATGAGTTAGTGGTAAATATTTTATAAGAAGCATTTAAGATATATCTGCCGGAAAAAGCAGAAGCAGAAGCAAGTTAAACCGTGTCTTTATTACAGGGAATCTAAGAACAAACCTGACTGTAACATCTGTCAAGTACTTTAGAAATTAATTCAAACATCAGTAATTCTTGAAAGGTTGACATTTTTAAGGTATCTATTACAGAAGACTAGAGTTGTAAGGGTCTTCGAATCCATCTAGTTTCTCACTAACAAGAGGAGGCCACATTTCCTGGAGCTGCATGCCTAACTGCTCTATTGCAAATTTTGGATGTGATCACACACTTTCCTTACTTGATGATCTAGGTCTTCAAGCATGTTGACACAGTAATGGATGAAGCAGTTCTCACTTCCCTGAGCACACATATTCCAAGTGACTCAACATAACGTTACCCTGATGCCTTGAAGACATTCATATCCTATATTTGGAGAATAATTTTCATAGGTCTGTGCAACCTAAGGTGTTCTCAAAGCCTGTGAGGAAACCCTAGAAATGTCTGTACATCGGGCAAGGTGCAGCAACTTTGCAGCGTTCCCTGAGTTCTGTCCTCCTTGTCCTCCTGTCCTCCTCCTTGTCTTTTCAAGACAGCGTGACTCTGGCAGAAGTCAGTCCATGTCGTACACTAAGACTAGCAGCTGTCCCAAGATTTATCTGGAGGCACAGAGGGAAAATCTTCTGTGGCCAAAATGAACACGCAGGAGTTCATGCTGCCTGATTCAATTATTAAAACACCAATTCCTCTGAGAAAATCCCAGCAGGGCACGTTTGTAATTCTATAAACATATCCACCTTGTCCTTTCCAATCTTGCAATTCTCCTTCCTCAGACACACAGTCCCTGGCCACCAGAATGATAATAAAGCGTTGTTCGTGGGATGGGAGATGAGAGAGTTTTACAGAGAACTGTCACCACCGTAACACAGACAGATTAACTCTTCATTTGATCTGGTGTTAGAGGAAAACTCATGTCCTCCAGTAGAGCTGATAAGGCTTCTCCTTGTTAATATCAAACAGAATTACATCAAAACAATCAATCCTTTAAACATGTGTCCCAACCATCAGCGTAACTCCCTCTGCTATACATAGTAGGAGAGCCACTTCACAGAGCTTTGAGTGCTTTATCTTGGTGCTGCTGCTGCAGTGATGCACCTTATCATTGCTGCCTTCAGGGATAAAGAGGAGACGTTTGTTTGTCAGTTTCCAAATCTCAGTGCTGAGAACATTTTTTTTTCTTACGGATTCAGTCCAGGTTCATCCTACAAATCATAGATTGATCACATGAGGTTTCAAGCATTTTGAAAACTCAGTACAGTGTTAGTGCTCTTAAGGTCTGACAGGGTATGCACTTTTACAATCTTGTTCATAAACATCAAATCTAACTTTGAAATGTCAAATTCCTTACTAGAAATTAAAGATATTCACTGAGTTTTACAAATGCCACTGATGATTCGTTTACTCCTGAGCAAGCTCCAATTTTCTTAGTGAGGTATCAGATTTGAAGGATAGTTTAGCTTCGGTATTATTTACAAGCACTTATAAAGCCTTGTAAAAGCTAAGGACAAATTTCCATATTACCTGCTGTTGTACCGCTTCCTCTCATTGTTTGGGAAAACAAACAAAAATATTTTACTGTTTCAGTTAAAAAGGAGTAAATATTTTCTGAGGAAGACAGTATGATCTGTTTGTTTTCTTGACTACATACACAAACAGATTTATGTCTCTGGAACTTTTCGTTTGTGGTAAGTGTCTACAAGTGTACTTGTCTCCTGCAGTTGCCCTAGCAGACCTCCCCATTTTGGTAAGTCTACTTTGGCATTGTGAAGAAGCCACAAAATCACAGAATCACAGAATCACAGAATCACAGAATCACAGAATGGTTAGGGTTGGAAGGGACCCCAAAGATAATCTAGTTCCAACCCCCCTGCCATGGGCAGGGAAACCCTCCACTACACCAGGTGGCCCAAAGCCTCATCTAACCTGGCCTTGAACACTTCCAGGGATGGGGCATCCACAACTTCTCTGGGCAACCTGTTCTACTGCCTCACCACCCTCAATGTAAAAAATTTCTTCCTTATATCTAATCGAAATCTCCTTTCAGTTTAAATCCATTGCCCCTAATGTCAATTTTGTTTCCATAAAGTTAGAATGGAAAGACCTTTTATCTTTCAAATACTTCTGAGAGGCCAGTTTTTTCTCCTGTTTTCTCACCTTTAACATAGTTAAGGCAACTCATGTGCTCCTGTTTCAGGCTGAAATAAGAACAATCTAACCCCAAAGCAGATACATAACCTCTTTGGTTGCAGCACTCACTGGGAAAACAGAGCATTGAAACTAAGTCTTCTCCCACTGGCAATGGCTCTAATCATCATGCTACTGAAGGTTCAGAAGTCTCTCCCCCTTTCTCTAGTTTTGACTAGAAATTATGTCCCAGGTCCAAGAGAATTTTCAAGCAAATGTTTTTCATGAACACCATCTATGAAAAGTTGCAGGTTGAGCAATCTCTTCTTTTGTGTTGAAAAATCCACTCAGGAAAAGCTGCCAAACATTTCTAACATGCATTCACAGCAGGTCACCCAGAAAGAACTACACGTCACAGATCAAAACTGCTTCTCTGCCTCCCTTATTAGTTAAATTGCTCTGGACATGCTGGAGAAGACTGCTGTAAAGTCATTTGCAATTTGCAGTAATTATATGAATTTAACAATCAACAAGAATTATACATTTACTGCAGTTCAGATTCATACCAGGGCTCTTGATGGAGGCAAAGAGTCAGTAGACTCAGAGCCCCAGACGAGTGCAGTGAAGCAGCGTACCTGGAAATGGAGCATATGAACAATTTGCAGTGAGAAACCCAAGCCAAATCAAAACAACAGCAAACAATAACGACATCAAGAGCACAGGCACAAGTTGTTCAGCATTTTTGTTCCCAGGACTTTCTGTTCCATTGAACGACAAGATGTCAGCTGGTGGTACCACATTGGAGGTTATCTACTGTGAAACACCATGTCTTTTATGTGCTCTCTGGCATTTTTGTTTCCCTCATTGTAAGTCATAGTGATTCAAATCCATTTGTTTTTACTATCCTTGCTTCGTCAACTTTAGTACCGTTCAGTGCTCTGTCTCTATTAGCTCTTGGCCTCTAACACAAACACGAACTTACTATGCCACAGTTCAACATGTTCATACTTTTCCCAATAAACTTTCTACAGGTTTCAAAATTTCCCTTGAAACACTGAGTTTTGGAAATTAGGCCATTTGATATTTTATCTGATGACCCTGTGGCCACTTATGCAAAGGTATAATGGGTTTATACGGACCTCCAACCTCATTTTAAACCAGCTTCTGTGCTACCATGAGTCTTTTAAGCCTGTAAGTCTTCCTTGCTCTGTGGAAAGCCATATATCTGCAGCTGCTGCTAAGACAAATTGAGGTTTTGCTTAAATCAGAATAATGAATGCAGTCTCTACAAATCTTCCCTTTATATAGTAAAAATATATCCAGAAAAAAAGTTAGTCACTGGAAAAGATGGCTGTGTAAGTGAATTGTAACTACTTGTTTTCTACAATCATATGCAATTTATGGAATAACACATTAAAATAAAGCCAAATGAATATAAAATCATGAAACTACTTTAAAAATCTGTAATCAGAATCGTAGGTAATTATTTGGGCTGAAGCAGACTAGGAAAGTGGTGGGTGACTGGTGGAAAAGTTGATACTAAAAGGCACGTTTTCCTCCCCACACCTGCACAGCACACTCGAGGGTCAAAAGCTGCGTAGTTAATAACAACGAGAGCTGACAGGATGGATTTTGCTTCTGTTTTTTCAACATATTCTGTGTAATCTGTGGCAGGCCCTAAGAATTGCCTTGCATGGTATAGCTTTATAAAAACCCCTGCATGGATTACAGGATTGACTAGTAGAGCTGTTCACAAAAAGGTCCATTATTGCTTCCAGGAACTCTTTGAATTTTAAATGAAACATCTAAAATGTCTTTGTTTTCAAATTTACTTTAGAAAGTCTTTGATTTTCCTTTTGTTTTTAGAAGAAACAGTCAGTTCCATGAAAAAAATTTAGCTTAAAAAAATAAATTTCCTTTGAATAGGATTTTTGGGGAAAGATATTCAGTTTTACTTGGTGCTTCTCATCCAGTCTTTTTGTTGTTGATACACAATTTGTATTTCCAACTGTAGACAAACATCTGCTGCACTTGCAAGCTAGCCATTTGCACATGTAATCACAAAATTATCCACTTTGTGTCTTTAAAAATAGATTTGATCTATATAAAGCTTAGATAACTGTTTAAAGAAATATTATGTGTAATGTATGCCATATACAATACATGACATGAATATAAGTAATACAACCACAATGTTTTTATACTCAAATACATATTGTTATAGTATATAGTAAATGTATACACTATATGTATAAAAATATATTTTCCATTATTGTTTTGGTGGCAGTTGAAGGACCAATCTAAGACTGTCTAAAATTATACTTTAAAACCTTTTGTCTATATAAAGGCTGTCTGCATAGTCATTTTGGTACTGGTAGGTAACTCATTGCTTTTTTAAGCACTTTGGAGTGTCTTCAGTTTGACAGGCTCAATATAAAACCAAATTCAATTCAATTTAATTTTTAATATATCTGTATAAATCTCTGTGAGGTCCTATTATAATTCTTCCCTCCAGCATAAATTCTTCCTCCTCCTTAATAAAGTTTGCAGCTTTGACTCCTTACAAAGTCACAAATTCTAAATACTCTCTCATGGTACAGTTTTAAAGTCTCTTGGGTGACTGATTGTCCCTCTCTCCCAGCTGCGACACTGACATTATAAACGCTGACATTTCAGTGATAGATGAATCTACACAGATCAAAACACAAATATGGAGCATTTCCAGTTAGACTGCTAAATCCTAATAAAAGAGATTTTCTATATCTGGAGGCATAGTTATGGATTAGTAGGCTTTTAGCTCATGGAGTAGTGTTAAAGAGGGAATTTCACACAGGGGGAAACTTACACTTTGCTGAAAACTTAGGTCTATTCCCCTTTTCCATACTTTAAACAATTTTTCTGGCTCCAAGCTGTTTACTAATTATCAAATAAATTTGTTGTTTAAACGCAAGTTTTCTTCAGCGGGGTTTTTATGTTAGATTTTGTTAGATCTTATGTGCCAAGGAGCCCTCACTCTACAGCAGTGAGAACTCAAATTAAATGAGAGTTGGCATCTTCATTCTGGGAATGCTGTTAATCTAGCTTTGTACATAAATACAAACATTCACTTAAAAACCTTAGTGCTTTAAGGTCTTTCAAATAAAAAGTGTCAATCATTATGACATATTATTAGAAATATTTTTCTTTATTTACAGTATACTTGGAAACAAATCATTTGCAGGTGTAAATCTATCAGTGAAGTCAATGGAGCTATACTGGTTTACAGTCTCTGATGATCTGACCCTATGATTTGAAACCACTGCTAGCAAAGAATAACTACCGTGTCTGGGTTAAAAAGTAAGCGAATGGATTCTGTAATGCAGACAACTGGTTGATACTTGGTCAAACTCAGATGGATGGTAAAAAAGGCTAAGAATACCTATCCATAATAAATGAATCTGTTGAAATAAATGGGAACGACCACTTGACTTTATACAGGATGTAAGAGGGTACGATCTTATTCTGCCTCTTTTTTTTTTTTTCCATTTTATTTGTGGGGTTTGGACAATATCAGCAAAGAGACTGTCAAAAGTCTAAGGCAGAGATCTCATTGTAGTTTTCTTTATACAGCAGAAGTGCTGAGTATCTCAGGTGGTTTCACAGCAGCTTTGTGAGAAGGCAGATTATTCTGGTAGAAATATACTATCAAATTATTTTCCAAATGGCTTTTCAGTATTGAGTCTTTTCAGAACCAATGCATGCTTATCTCATTGTATCTCATCACTGATTAGAAGAATCTCTCAAGTTACGTCATAAACAAAAGAATAATCTCATGACTTTATCTACTACATGCAAATTCATAAGGTGTATTTCCTAGAGTAGAGGACTAACAAAAAGTAATTTTCATGAAGCTCAGAAAGTTCTCTCAACTTGAGAAAGTCTCTCAACTTGAGAAGGTTGATGTTTTATTTGAAAGTTTTAAGTAGGTTTTAAGACAGTTTTCAATACTTTAGTGTCTCCCACTTAAGCTTCAAAAAAGATTAAGCAATGGAGTTCTTCAGTCTTCTTGAATTACCACAGCATTGTGTCAAAAAAGATGTTTTTATGTATGCAAAATATTATCTGTCAAGCCCATCAGAGCCTACCTCATTCACGTGCAAGTAAGTCAGAGAAAAATAACTGCAGCCAGGTGATTGTATTACCTATTCCAGCTAGTTAGTTACCTCACTTATTCCAGCAGAGAGCTTATCCTTTGATTTTAAGGGACAAAATTTCCAGAGGAGTTGCTTCAGTAAACAGACTAAAGATTCGAAGTAGAAACGATAAAGCTAATGTCACTTGTCAGAATCAGGACTACAGTATTATTTGAGAGAAGATCACTGGTAATCAGCACTACAGATTGTGGTACCTAATCAATATTTATGTCTTATGCTAAAAATGAAAAAGACTTTGTGATGAAATAAAGAATGAGGACATAGGAGCAAGAAGGGATATATTTAATGTGAAATTATCAGAGGAAAGCAAATGCTTAAGAAGACATTTTTTCTGGGGCTATATCTATGAGGGTAACTCCTAGCTAATCTGTCATTATTTTAGCTTTTCCTTTCTATAACTAATAGGATAACTGCACCAAAAGTTTTGATCATAGCATCAGTGTTATGCTAAAAATATAATTTCTCTATTTTTACCTTTTTTTTTAATCTTCTTGTATCTCTGACTGAATAGCAAAATACTATTTGGCTAAGAACTACAGGAAATCGTTAAAGCGTTGCCATCAATTTATTTTGGAACAAGATGTAAATGTTCTTTCCTAGAGAACATTGCCTTACCTTCTTCAGACAGGGAACAAAAGCATATAGCATGCTGTCCACAAAGACTAGACCTTCACAACTACTTGTGCGTTGCATTGCAAAGCACCTAGCTGAAGCTTTAGCCCTGACAAGCACCCAAACCCCGCTCAATGCAAAGGCGGCATTAGGCACTTCCAACAGGATGTTCAGAGACTGGCTGAGTGGGAAGCTATCTAAAATGGCAAATGATATGCTGAGAAAAGTAAAGGTGCTTACGCAGCTGGTGTGATCATAGATTTGCACCTACTTCTATGCGCAACATCTGGCAGTGAACTCATCCTAGAAACAGGCACCTAAGTCCCACTGGTGAAATTTAAGAAATGAGTCTGTTTCTTCACGATATCATGCAGTAGATTATTGGAAGACTTCTGTGGTAGGAGGAGACCTGGATATAAAGCTGTATCTTGCTGACTAAGAACTTATTTAAATTTTTCTGAGGGACAATAGACTTTCACAGGATACTGGCTGCTGTAACTCAACTTTCCCTCACTCCTTCTCTTTTGAACTGTTGTGTTTCGGAGATACTCTTCATAATTATTTTCTGCGGTAGGCACTTCCTGCCTTCCAGCATCTTATTTGAACCCTCTTAATTTGTGAGCTAGAGCTAATCTTCCTTCTTGGTGACCATAATGAGGCACCATTTTTGGAAAGAGAGAAACTTTGCCCAGATTGGGCCAATCTGCCGATTAGCACAGGTTTCTTCTAGCACTTTTTTCTCTGTGCACAGCATGCAGGGAGCTGGGATCCCTACTTTTGGGCTAATGTTTCTTCTAGTGAGCAGGGATTTAAGAGACAGAGACAGAGGAAAGGAGCTGAGATCTTCACTCTCAAGACATTGGTAAAAGTAATAGCATGCGCAAAGGGAGCTGCAGAGTGATATAGCCTAAAGTTAAGAAGTATTTTTACTTTTTTGATTTGAGGTACTGTGTTTGTGTTGCCATTTGATGTGCGGTCCTTTTACTGCATGTGGCACCAGCTCCACTCCTATCTCCAATGCTTTAGTACAAAGTAGGACTCGGGTAAGCATGTGAAAGACACAAATGTTTAGGTTAATAAGTTAAGCTCCGGACACTATGGAAACACAGTAACAGAAAATCTTAGTTATATTTACTGTCGCGTTATGACACAAGGTCAGACCAATAGAGCTCAGGGAGACCAGTCTATTAATTTCCCGAGGAAGACGAGACCCTTGTGTCTGACTGCCCCTGTCCTCCTTCTGGGCAGCCCACAGAATCGGAAGGTGTTTTCTTAATCTATTCAGGGACCCCACCAGCAGTAGGATGGGCCAAAATCCTTATATTGATTATGAAGCTTCCAGAAACTTATATATATATTTTTTATTACGTATGTTTGTGACAAGATACAGATTTGAAGATAGCCAGTGATAGGGACTGGTTGTGAAACCAGATTTGATTTAGAATAATATAAAACTATTACTGATCAGTGATAATACTCAATAGCTAGCAAGACGTTAGTAAGTAAATGTGCATAACACAGAGCTCTTACCCAATAGGCGTCCCTCTGGGGAGGAAAAGAGAGGTCCAGCCCGCCGACTGATCCCAGACGTTTCGATGGCGGGCTTCTCCCTAACATCCCCCTCTCTTTCTCCATTTTATACTATTTCTTTACTTTCAGGAAGAGCTTGAGTGACTGTAGTCATACATACCTTTATTAGGATTGGTGTAAATTTTCCTCGCTTTGATTTAAAAGTATAGGCAAGAAGAAATTCAGGGCACACGCTCAGTGAGGGGTGGTCGCAGCTTTTGAGATGGAGGTGTGTTTTGGTATTATAATGACATTATAATGAGCAAAGTTCAGCTACAGGACACGATTTTACCATTATTGCTGAGGCAGCAGTTGCAATCCATCTTTGTTGATGGCAACTATGTGGTTATCTTCACCAGGCATTCTTTATCCCTGATAACAGGGACAAGCCATGGTACCTCCATACCACTCTACTCCCCGTTTCAAGGGTATTGCACAGGCCTTATTTGTTCTAAGTGTGTTCTGTTCCTGGGAGCAGCAACCGTGTCTCATCTCAGAGCTGCTCTGGTATTACAGCTCATGTTGAGATATAAGATGAATTTTGGGAGACAGTATTCTCCCATTCCCCCCCCCAGTTTCAGTTATTTTCCCACATTTACACTTAATAGCAAGAAAACCAATCAGATACTTTTTCTATCCCAGTATACAAAATGCAGTGCAGTGCTATATGCACCCACTCACAATCTACTATAAAGAGATAGGGATCATAAAATAGAATTGATGGTATAACTAGAGCCCAGGGTGCTGTCCACCAGCAGCTGTGTGTTAATATGTGTGAGTTGCCAGAGTTCTGCACTATATGGCCACTTGCAAAGCTGATTCCTGGAAGATATTTTTGGGGAAAGGAATATAAGAAATTTAATTTGATTTCAGAACCTAAAGGTAGTCATAGTACATTGTATATGGCTTTCTCCATTGGAGACGCTCACTGTAATAAATTGCTATTGCCATTAGTATTTGGTGTCCAGATTTATGAGTTGCTTCATGTTCGTCATGCATAAAAGAGACATTGAGAAGAGTACTGTAAAAAAGTATATAAAAATAAAACAAAATATTCACAGTTAAAGTAATTCTAACCATTTTTTCAAGTAGAAAATTCTATCTTTAAAATAGAAATTCCTAAATTTCTTCCCTATCTCTCAAAGACCAGAAGATACTTAGAACTAATGAAAGTAGAGAGTTGTGTTGTTTTGTTTGATTTCGTTTGTTTGTTGGTTTTGACATAATACAAATAAAGCCCAGGCATGTGCAAGTTGGTCTACACCTTATTTTCTTTACAAATAAGCCAGACACTTCAATTACATGTAAAATAATAGCCGATCCAAGTATAAAATATTTCCAAATGCCTTAAAAGCTACATCTCACTACAAGAAAGACATTGCGGTGCTGGAGTGTGTACAAGGAAGAGCAACGAAGCTGGTGAAGGACCTGGAGCACAAGTCTTATCAGCAGTGGCTGAGGGAACAGGGGTTGGTTAGCCTGGAGAAAAGGAGGCTGAGGGGAGACCTGCCTACAACTACCTGACAGGAGGTGGTAGCGAGGTGGGTGTTGGTCTCTTCTCCTAAGTAGCACGTGATAAGACTAGAGAAAATGACTTGAAGTTGCTCCAAGGGAGGTTTAGATTGGATAAAAACAAAAATGAATTCACTCAAACAGTTACCAAGGGTTGGAACAGGCTGTCCAGGGAAGTGGTTGAGTCACCATCCCTGGAGGTATTTAAAAGATGTGTACACATAGCACTTACACAGAATCACAGAATCAGAGAATGTTAGGGATTGGAAGGGACCTCAAAGGATCATCTAGTCCAATCCCCCTGCTGGAGGAGGACCACCTAGATCAGATCACACAAGAACGTGTCCAGGCAGGTTTTGAACATCTCCAGAGAAGAAGACTCCACAACCTCTCTGAGCAGCCTGTTCCAGTGTTCTGTTACCCTTACTGGGAAGAAGTTCTTCCTCATGTTTAAGTGGAACCTCCTATGTTCCAGCTTAGATCCATTTCCCCTTGTTCTATCATTGGATGCCAGTGAGAAGAGCCTGGCTCCATCCTCATGACAGTCACCCTTTACATATTTATAAACATTAATGAGGTCCCCCCTCAGTCTCCTCTTCTCCAAGCTAAAGAGACCCAGCTCCCTCACCCTTTCCTCATAAGGGAGATGCTCCACTCCCTTCATCATCTTTGTGGCCCTGCGCTGGA
The DNA here is from genome assembly GCF_009769465.1 of Tauraco erythrolophus. Lineage (NCBI taxonomy): Eukaryota > Metazoa > Chordata > Aves > Musophagiformes > Musophagidae > Tauraco > Tauraco erythrolophus. Next base: position 66,162,376 of record NC_141496.1, read on the forward strand.
CTCTCTCAAGCAGTTCCTTGTCCTTCTTGAACGGAGGGGCCCAGAGCTGGACACAATATTCCAGATGCGACCTCACCAGGGCAGAGTAGAGGGGGAGGAGAACCTCTCTCGACCTACTAACCACACCCCTTCTAATACACCCCAGGATGCCATTGGCCTTCTTGGCCACAAGGGCACATTGCTGGCTCATGGTCATGTTGCTGTCCACTAGGACCCCCAGGTCCCTTTCCCCTGTGCTGTTCCCCAACAGTTCAGTCCCCAACTTGTACTGGTACATGGGGTTGTTCTTCCCCAAATGCCAGACTCTACACTTGCCCTTATTGTATTTCATTAAACTTCTCCCCAACCAACTCTCCAGCCTGTCCAAGTCTCTCTGAATGGCAGCACAGCTTTCTGGTGTGTCAGCCACTCCTCTCAGTTTAGTGTCATCAGCAAACTTGCTGACCATGCACTCTATTCCCTCATCCAAGTCACTGATGAATATGTTGAACATACTGATCCCAGTACCGACCCTTGAGGGACTCCACTGGATACAGGCCTCCAACTGGACTCTGTCCCATTGACCACTACTCTCTGGCTTCTATCCTTCAGCCAGTTCACAATCCACCTCACTACCCGATCATCCAGACCACACTTCCTCAGTTTAGCTGTGAGGATGCCGTGGAAGACTGTGTCAAATGCTTTACTGAAGTCAAGATAGACCACATCCACTGCTCTACCATCATCCACCCACTGAGTGATGTCCTCATAAAAGGCTATCAGGTTTGTCAAGCACGACTTCCCCTTAGTGAAGCCATGTTGACTGCCCTAATGACCCTCTTATCCTTGATATGCCTAGAGACAGTACCAAGGATAAGTTGCTCCATTATCTTTCCCAGGATGGAGGTGAGGCTGACTGGTCTATAGTTACCTGGGTCTTCCTTCTTGCCCTTTTTGAAGACCGGAGTGACATTTGCTTTCCTCCAGTCCTCAGGCACCTCTCCCGTTCCCCACGATTTAGCAAAGATGATGGCGAGTTGTCTGGCAATGACATCCGCCAGCTCCCTCAGCACCCGCGGGTGCATCCCATCAGGACCCATGGACTTATGGATGGCCAGGTTGCTTAACTGGTCTCTAACCAAGTCCTCTTCAACCAGGGTAGACTCCTCCTCTATCCTGACTTCCTCAGGAGCCTCAGGGTTCTGGGGCTCATCAGGATAGCCTCCAGCAGTATAGACTGAGGCAAAGAAGGCATTCAGTAACTCTGCCTTCTTCTTATCCTCTGTCACCAGGGCACCCTCCTCATTCACCAGTGGGCCTACATTGCCTCTAGTGTTAGTCTGATCTGCAATGTATTTGAAGAAGTCCTTTCTGTTGTCCTTGACCTTTCTTGCAAGGTTTAATTCCAAGGAGGTCTTAGCTTTCCTAGTTGCCTCCCTACATCTTCTGACAGCAGACCTATATTCCTCCAAGTGGCCTGCCCCTCCTTCCATGATCTGAACACTCTCTTTTTCCACTTAAGTTTGCCCAACAGTTCCCCAACAGGGTCTCTTGGTACTCTTTCTTGACTTCCTACGTGTTGGGATGCGCTGGTCTTGAGCTCGGAAGAAGAGGTCCTTGAAGGCTAACCAACTATCTTGGGCCCCTTTACCTTCTAGTACTCTGTCCCATGGGATTTCTCCTAGCAGTTGTTTGAAAAGATCAAAGTTGGCCCTACTGAAGTCCAGGGTTCTAGTTCTGTTAGGTATTCTCTTCCTGCCACATGAGATCCTGAACTCCACCATTTCATGGTCACTACAACCAAGGCTACCCTCGACCTTCAGCGCTTCAACCAGACCCTCCTTATTAGTGAGAATAAGATCCAGCAGTGCTCCTCTCCTAGTAGGCTCATTCACCATTTGCATCAGGAAGTTTTCATCAATGCATTGAAGGAACCTCCTGGACTGTGGATGGCTGGCTGAGTAGGCCTTCCAGCACATATCAGGATAGTTGAAGTCCTCCATGACAACCAGGGCCTGCATTTGCGAGACTGCTGTCAGCTGCCTGTAGAAGGCCTCATCAACCTCCTCATCCTGATCCAGTGGTCTGTAATAGACACCAATAACAGTATCACACATGCCAGATTGTCTTTTAATTTGCACCCACAAGCTCTCAACTTGCTCCTGATCCACCCCTGGACAGAACTCAATGCACCCTAGTTGCTCCCTCACGTAAAGAGCAACTCCACCACCTCACCTTGCTGGCCTGTCTTTCCTGAAGAGGACATAGCCATCCATGACCACATTCCAGTCACGCGAGCTGTCCCACCAAGTCTCAGTAATTGCTGCAAGATGATAACCCCCTGATTGAACACAGATTTCTAACTCCTCCTGTTTGTTCCCCATGCTGCATGCATTGGTGTACAGGCATTTCAGACAGCCAGCTGAGCACTCTGATTTCACCCTAGGGGGGTGGGAGGCCTTATTCTCTGAGCCTAGTTTACTGAGCCTAGTTATATCCCCCTCCCCCTTCAAAACTAGTTTAAAGCCCTCTTGATGAGCCCGCCAGCTCATGAGCAAGAATCCTTTTCCCCTTTCGAGACAGCTGAAATCCATCAGTTGCCATCACACTCGATTCTGTGAAAGCCTCCCCATGATCAAAGAAACTAAATTTCTGTCGGTGGCACCAGCCTCTGAGCCACCTGCTAATCAGGTGTGTTTTCCTGCTCCTATCACTTAAGGACATGGTTTAGTGGGACTTGGCAGTGTTATCTTTATAGTTGAACTCAATGATCTTAAGAGTCATTTCCAACCTATATGATTCTATGACTCTATGATCTGATGACTTTAACTTAATATCTAAAGGTAGGAAAACGCTGAGTTGTCAACGCGGTTTTGTGTAATGTAGTGGCAAAAGCAACCTCCATACAGCCTCTAAATTTATACTTAGCATTTTTACTGCAAGAAAGTTATGGGATTTATAAATCTCAGTCTTACATGTTTCAGAGGGGGGTTATCTTCCTGTCTGAGAACCTAATGGCTTGTTTCAGTGAACATCAGTTTATTTTTCCTTATCATAAATACTGACTTTGTCTTCCCTTTGCTCCACACTAATGTATTCCATCAATAAATAATGATATGCATCTCAACAGAAGTCAACGTCTACTTATTACAATAGTTTTCTTAGTACCATAATAATCAGAAAGTCTTTTTAATCAGAATGGAAAACAAGATGATTACGGTTGTTCATAGGGCAATAAAAGGTTCTTTTTATTTCCTACTCTACTTTACAGTGACTGCTGGTTGAGTCTTTTCTGGTATATGACTTACAACAGAAAGGAACAAATTGTTTTCACAGTTCTTTTTTCAAAACTTCTCTGAGCTGCTCTGGGCCACCATGTAAGTATTAGCTTCATAAAGATAAAGTCAGTGGAAAAGATGAGGAAAAGATTTGTCTACATTCCTTCCAACATAAAATATTTTACAATTTATTATTATTTTTTTATATAGCACACAATAGCTCATTTTCATCATTTCATTCATGCTGTAATACATATATGGAAGTTGGAAGAAAGCCACTCTGAAATAAAAAAAAATCAGTTGTGTAATTCAGTGATCATATGTTGCATGAGGAGCAACAGACTGAGGAAAAGCACAGACTGATATTTCAGGTTCCTATTAATTAACAATAGATGCAGTCTGGCTACACTATTTTTAGATTGCAATCTGAGCTTTGAGCTATACATGCTACCTGACACTGGAAAATAAACTGGAATGAAAAACGTCACCTCACAGAAGAGAAGTGAAATGGGGTTGAAAAGATACAGGCAGTTAGTTGGCATGCTTAAATTGTTTTATTTTCAGCAGCATGTAATTTCAGAAAATGATTCTTCTGCAAAATACACAGTGTAATGCTACCGATGTGGAAAAACAAATATTGTAGCCCATATCGCGACAAAAGTACCCGATGAAATTGATGTCATAAATAAATTAAGAACTACTTTTTCCTTTGAATCAGATAGAGATGAAAGGAAAGATAAACCTGAAGCAGTGATTCTCTTGCTCTAAACAGTATTCACGAAATGTACTTTAATTTTACCTTCTTTCACGTTTTCAGTATTCAGAAATTGACCTTTTGCCTGTATTTGATATTCTATCAAATCCAGCTGATTTCTTTCTGAAACACTTAAGACACTTTTCTCCTGGTCTGCCAGATCGAACCCTATTTTCCAGGACAGAATCCCAGATCAGACTTTTAGGACATAGTCCTTTCTATCTCCAATGAGATACTGCTGTTTCAATTCAAATCTAACCAGGGAATACGTGCATACATACAGTCTAATTGTGAGAGGGTGAATATTTTGCTCAAATAATGATTTCCAATTACAACAGGCAGCATCCAGGCTCTGCGGAAAACTTTATGCTGTTTTTCAGTGGCTAGGAAGTTCGTATGTGTCACTGTCACCTCTGTATCCAAAAAAAAAGAAACCAACGCACTCACTAATAATAGTTTTTACTTTAACAGAGAAAAAAGGGACACAAAGAGAACAACACTTATTCATACAAATGGTTAGTTTAACACACACTGAACAAATTGATGCATAAATTGGCTATGATAAATGCTTGTGTTAAATGCCGTTATTTATTACGTGTTCCATTACATAAATTGGTTGCAGAATTATAACAAATGCCCTTTATTAATCTTACCTTCCCTGTGGCTGGAGAATGACTTGAGGCAATTATCTTCAGCGTGGAACTCAATTCCATTATTGTTGACAGGCAGAAGATGCCAGGCAGCCTCCTAATCCTGCACAGACCGCTCAAATCCTCCTGCTTCTGCTTTTTAGCACCCTGCTTCTCATCTTGCCTTTCTGTGCTGACATGGTATGCCATAGCTTCTCTTTCCAGTACTATTTCCTCTAGTTCAGGAGTTCTTGATAATGCAGATTCAAGAGATAAGAAATAAGAAGTGAAAATAACTTCACAATTATTCTCTTTACTATATATAAAACATAAGACAAAGATAATTTAGCTTGATTTCAGCAGTTTCATCACACGTTGAGAGTGGCTGCACCTTCAGTTGTCTTTTGCACCACTATTTCACTCTAAAATTTCCTGTGAAAGTCCTGCACTGGAAAAAATCTAGACTGGAGGAGTGGGATGCTGTGTGCTTAACAAATAAACCCAGTAAAACTTCTATTCCTATTTGCAGCATTTAGATGAGGATGAAGATAAGACCAAAATGCTATTCTAGATTATTTGAATGTGTAAATGATATTGTTGAAAATTTAATGGTCGTGCTTCTAACCTGTGCCAGGTTGAAAAGGTACAATTCCACTGTCAGGAATGGAAGAATTTCAGATTTATGCTTTGTGAGAAGAAAATATGGTTCTGCAACTTTAACCTGCCATGGAAGTGTGAGACTATCACAAAGGCTCATGACTGATCCTCATTCCACAAGCATAATGCCGATGAGAATCCTTCTAGGGAACTGCTGGCATAAGCCCCCCTACAACCGCCTCCTCATTTTCTCTGAAGAGCTCATTAGAACAAATTCCTTGAACACTGCTGTCAGCTCACAAAAGAGACCACTTGTCTGTTTTTCTCTTCCATGTACATCTTTTGCTATTTTTCTGAGGTGAACAGGGTGGAATGACTATGAAGGCAGATTAATTGTGCGATTGCTAAAAGGGGGAAGAGGAAACAGTTTAGAAAGACCTATGAAAAGAAATGAAGAAACCGAAGTAACTGAAAACAGATGCACATTTGATGTGTTTTTTTAATGCTTTTTCTAATATTATTATTATTATCCTTTTTGAGCTGTGTGTCTTTCCAGTTGCAAGCATAGAATTATAGAATCATAGAATGGTTAGGGTTGGAAAGGACCTCAAAGATCATACAACCTGCTGCCTAATGCAATGAGCCTCTGGTACAACCTGCTTCCAGATGTCAGCCTAAGAGAGGTAGCAAAAGGACACTCCAACGTATTGTTCACACCAGAGCTGAAAACACATCTAAGGGCTTCATGGCAACAACTCCAGCAACTGGAAACCTAGGCTCTGTGCAGGTGAAATACCGCTTAGGACAACCAGCCATGTTGCAGCCTCAAGGGAAATAACAGGATATGTTTCCATGCAGTCAGGATGCAAGAACAGCAGTGCTTAGTGCTTTTACCAAGGTGGAAACTGGCTCGTTTGATTGTGAGTTTAAAAATCAAATGTCCTTTGACCCAGAAATTATGTGAGAAAAGCAGCTAAACCCACACATTGGCTTAGAGCTGACTAAAATTTCACTTCCAAGGGATACAAAATCCCAATATATGACTAGAAATCTCAACAAACACCTCATACTTCCTTTTACTTAGGTGTATTTCTACTTCATATTATGAAAAGCTAGGAAAAAAATGATGAAGAGGAAACTTTGGAGATCTAAATGCTAAGGAGTTTAACCTTTGAGTACAGTCTGGTGTACTCATCTCTGACTCATTTTCTAACATTTTCCTCATGATTGTCATTGAAAATTAACAACTAAATATGTCCAGCAGTGCATTGTTTTGAAATTAATTGAATTTTTACCAAGAGGGTAGTGCCACATGGCTTTTGGACTCTTGACTTAAAGAAGGGCCAGAGACATGTGATAGCAGCCGTCAAATACACTGGTTAGCACTTGATAGTGTCGCTGCATTCTCACACTTTTATTGCAAGGAGGCAACAAAGGAACTTTAGTGTCAAAATAACCATGAATATCTCCAAACACTCTATTATATTAGCATATCTGCCTGTTCCAGATGTCTGCCATTAATATCCTAAAATACTGAGTAAATTACCAGAGTTAACTTACAGTTGCTTCTCCAGACATACAGAATGGTATTTGTATTTTATGTAGCTGTAAAACTGCAGCACTTGGTAAAAGATCAATAAGTGTGTAAAAGTCAGTAAATGGAAGGAACTGAGGAGAAACCAGAAGATTTTACAGACTCAAAGGAACAAAGCATTTATAGGAATCTTTTATCTAAGAGGTACAAGAGGCTGGAATGGAAGTGGTGCAAGTACATGGGGAGCACCTGTGAAAAGAGACAGACTATGTCAGGAATCATCAATTATATGTCCCTTCTATGCATTTTCCTCCTCCTGCCTCTCCCACAGTCTCATTTCAAGTACATTTGCATTGAGCTACAAAAGCTTCTGCAAGAATCTTCCTTTGGGCCATCCCCATACCATGGGACAATTACCGCTGCCTTTTCATTTTACACGGGAGCGAGTGAAAAACGAATACTAGGAATGTTAAAGATGTGAAATAACAGGTACAAAATACATAATTTCATGTAACCATCCTCCATGATTAGTACTTGAAAATTCACTACTTGAGAAACTGATTATCAACAAAAGAGACATGCCGAACTACACCAGAGTCAGCTTTACAGGAGAATGGCCTAAAGAACAAAAAATCTTCAGAGTAGGTAAGAAACCTGCTAATTTAATCAGATATAGAAATGGTAAAAAAATAATTTAACTAAAGAGCTAGCTTTCATCTTGTCTGTTCTTCATTGCATTATTGTAACTAACGACATTGCAGAACTCCTTATTACAAAATGTTTATTTACATTAAAAAGCATATCTAATAAAAAGGCCCAGCTCAATAAATTCCAAAGGACAACACAAAATAAAACAAAAATTCTGTAAAATAAATTCAAATGTCTTGCTTAAATGCACGAACATACAACCAAGTTACCTTGAGGTAAGCTGAAGTTTCAATTTAGAATATATCACCCCCTCCACAAAGACCACCTGAACATATGTTCACGCTGTGATAGGCAGAAGGCAGCTTATATCACTCAGGGAAAGAAGGTCTACCCAGCTGAGCTTACTGCCAGGTTCAGGCCAATGGTAGAGTCTGGTTGAATGTTTTGATTAGAATGGATGCTGCATCTATCTTAAAATTGTTAGGTTTTAATATTCATGATACATTGAGGAGAGGAAATAAAAGTCTAGCAGCTGTTAGAGGTTCAATGCATGAAGATGGTTCCAGTGTGGTACTGAAGGAAGGTACAGAGACACATGGACAGACTGTAACCCACTGCGGAGTTCCTTCAGCACCGATTTCCATGAGGCTTTGAAAGGAAATATCATTTCCAATGTGTGTAATTAAAAACAGCAATGCTGAAAAGTGGCAGTTAACCATAGGAATTTAGAGGCAATCAGTGAGCAATAAAAACCTGTCGTGTGTTCTTCTAAAAGACTGGCCCCAAGCAGCAGACCACTTCTGCATATGAGAGATAAAAGTCAGAAATTTGTGTTGTCAGAAATGCAAAGCTAGAAATCAGAGCCATGTTTGGCTGCTGTGAGATCTGAGGAACGATAAGATGTACACTTTTGTTTAAACAGATATATGTGCCATGTATTTTTAAGCAACTTATCACTCCTGGTTCATCTTTCATCAAAAGTCTCTGTTGATTACCCAGTGCCTGTAATTTTCCCTTACTTTTATGTTTTCAGTTACATTTTGAAACAGAGAGTCCTTTTTTGTGTAGTCACAAAGCTGGATCCGACAGATATTCTCACTCTGATGTAAGCTTAATTCAACCAATGGTCAATGGGTCTTTATGCAGAGAAGGGTGGGTACCTGCATGAAGAAGATAAGTTACTTTCAAGCTAAATTAATGAGAATTGAGAGAACTCCTGTACTGGTTTACCATTAGACAATAACTTTTAAATGCAACGTGTTTTTCAAAATATTACATCTGATTCTCCTTTTCTAGTGAAGAATACTCTGGCATTCTTTCAGCCATCGTGCTCTCTCATTCTGAGACTTTTTACCTCAACAAATTGGGTGCTTCAGCTACTGTCCACTCTGGAAAGAGGAAAATAACCACAGCTGAGGGCACTCTTTCCACAGATGTGCCCCCCTCTTCACGCAATTTTCCTAAGCTGGAGGCTGAAGGCTGGTGCAGATTGCTCTAGCTCTCAGTCAGCTGGAGAGGCCTGCTGAGAGGAGACTCCTTCCCAGTGAAGGATTGTGTCCATTTTATGCTCTCCACAGGGTGAGAAAAGACGTCTGGCAAACCAGTTTTTTTCTCAGTTCTGCACTGTTACTCACAGTATCTTAGGGTTTACTTTTTATAAAACACATTTACAGAGCTTGTTATGTAAAAATAATGAATTCTCTGATATGCACTATGTGTGCCATAAGGGGAAACAGGTATTGTTCTTAGGATTACTGGTACATCTTTCCAGTCCTCTAGAGAGAGGTATTAGTTCATAATTTAACTTCACTTTGTCAATATTACCCTAGAGCTTGCACTTGCACTTTAAATGGAATGCTTTATCCTGCAGTGAAATGATATTTTACTCGTACCCAGGCAATTTCAGGGATATTTGGTGAGCCATATTCCATGCTTTTAGTGGCATCACATAAAAGGATAAGTCTGCTGTATAAATGTTCACTGTGTGCTCCCCAGTGTAGCTCTCTATATTATGTTCCTGAAGTACTCCTAGAAAAGAGAGAGCACATTTCCAGGCTTTACAGAAAGTACACTAAACGGATGATTTTCTTTTATAAACAATCAATTTTGTAGCAAGCTTTGAGAGAAATTTCGCTTTAGCATCACAGCAAAAAATTGATGTCAACTTTAGGGAATTGTACTGGTCTTTTTTTGTCAGTATACATTTGACCTATTAATGGTCATTAATTTAAAATTACTAAACATCTTCGTGACTTGATTTTTGGTCTGTATTACAAGAGAGTATTAAAATACATCAACGGAATTACAGCGAGAAAGCATCCACAAACTTTTTTCATTAAGTTACTGAAGAATTTATAGAAATTTTAATTTCATGGAATGATTTTTCTATGATTTCAAAGTACAGAGGAAACATTGAGAAGATACAGAGAGCAAAAATTCATGAAATACAAAACCGTAGGAAGACATAGATCTTTTGTGTTACAGACAGCAAAACATAAGGAAGAAAAAAGGAAAATGAACCCAAGAATTTTCAAAATTCTGCAATAAAACTCCTTCATATTAGCACTTCTGTAAAAAATGTTACATTTTATTAGGAATACTTTCTAGTTGATAATTTTTGATTAGCTTTTTAAAAATACACAGATACCACAGTAAAGGATCCATATAAGTACAGTTTTTAATCTCAGTCTAATATATGTATAAAATTTACTCAAGTACCAGTCAAAATCAAAGGCACATTAAGTCTGAAGTTGCATTCTTTCCATCCCCTGTTTCAAGCATTAGGTCTTTCTAATTTATTTGAGGTATTTCCAAGGTATCTACTGCTGTGGTGTTTAAGTGCAAATATCTGATGTTTCCTTTTGCTGCAAATTGATTCTTTGTACTTTGTCAGATGTGTGAACCTTCCTACTGTGCATCTAAATACACCAAGAATGTGTGTGAGAGCTCATGGCTATCACAAGCAGCAGAAAATGTCCTTATTAAGTCTCAATCACTCTCAAAATGTTAGCGGCTAGAAAGCAAATTGGTGACTCCTTTTTCGCTCTTTAGTCTCTACGTGAAAATTAGATGGGGGACCTCTGCTCAGCCCTGATAAAGCCCCTACTGTCTAGATCAAATAAGAAAAGGCTTGCTTTGCTTACCTTGAACCTTGTGCTCATTTTTTTCATTTGTATTTTCTTTCTGGCTTCATTTTATAAAGGCATTTTTTATTGCATCCTGGAAAATGTGGTGTTTTGAAAGGACCTTGCTGACCTGTGTCCACATTTGAAGGAGGGCGGACCTTACTTTCAATTACTCTTTTTAAGACTGATTTTGAAATGTTAGCAGTATTGCGATAGTTTTCGTGTATAAAATTAAGACAATACCCTGCAATCTTCAGTTGTGAGCAATCATTTCTTCTTCTCAGCAAGGGCAAGATTTTAGATTAACATGAAATTATAATCTCTGAGTATTAAACTCAAATTAATTCTTCTATCCACTGTTACTATCTGAAGCATGGTGGCAATTCTTAATTTTCAGAATTGATAGTTTTTTGGTGTTTGCTACTGAATATAGAGCGATGTGATAAATATGGCTGAGTTATTTTGCTGGCTGGCCTTTGAGCACCCAATTATTACAAAACAGCTTTATTCTTTTAAGCAATAATTTAGACCTGAGGAGTTGTTAAAGTAGTTTATTGCTAGCAAAACGTCGTCAGGGTTAAGACACTACAAGCAAGAATATTCTGTACGCAACAAAAACAGTGTTATGGTAACAATGAATATGTTTGACATGATAAGCATTGTGAGGTTTTCCCATTATAAATTACATGTCTATAAAAACTCGTGCAATGTTTTTTTTTTTTTCAGGATAAATCATTTTTCTAAGATGAAAAGATAGCTTGTTCTTTCCACACTGAGACCTTAGGAACCTGAAGGCTAGACCAGGCTATTTCTCAGGTTCCACTCCTAGTAAATCAGCATTCAGGCTTCCATACTGTTAACTCACATCTCTTAAGACTCATGAGCCACAATTATTTCAGCTCATCCTTGGCTTCCTGTGTTAGCAAGACATGGCAGAAACTATGCAACAGGGTACTTAACATTAAGTAGAGGAGAACCTACTATTATTTAGTACAAATGGATCAGTCTCCTTAAGAGCAGCAATAACTGGCTGAAAGGGTACAGACTCACTCATTTTTACAGGATGCCTGACATTATCAAAATCTTATGATGAAATGGTAACAGTAGTTAAATGGAAGAATCTTTATCCACAAAGAAGCTCTTAAGTTTTGAAAATGATAAAACTAAGAAAAAAAGTTGGGACATGAAAAGATCCATGTCCTTTTATGAAAGCCTCTCTACTGTGGATAAATGAAGCAGAAGACAATGGATGGGACATCACCTTTGACTTTGACTTTGTTAGCTGTAATATTTTTGCGTTGTTTCCAGGTTTTGTACTGAGGTGAACTTGAATTCTTGCCTGAATATTCAGAACTATTACATACCAAAGAAAATAATTCAGTAGACTTCAGAAGTTTTCAACCATTTGGGGTATTATATTTCCAGAAAACGAAGTAGAACACAACATGAAGGTTAAAATGAAATGAAAAGAAGTGTCAGCAATGTCTTTTGGTACTTACTTCTACTAGGGCACAACACAGTAGTCCACAACCAGCTGGACAGGTAAACTCAGGTTTCTTCTCTTCAGCTGCCACAGCAAGAAGTTGAGTTTATACATTAGGATCCACTGATGCACAATAGAACAAAAAATTCACCCTGATTCCTGGAAGTTTACAACTTTAATCCTACTTGTATGACCTGGTGTGAGTCTATATATTTGAAAAATTTTCATGGCTTTGGATAGTATTATCAGTAACTCCAGTAAAAAGAGTGCATGTGTTTCTGCATCTTTATTTTTATTGCACTGTAAATCTGACAAAGAGTTTTGCATTCATTTTCAGATCTCAGATGTGCTTCTGGATATATAAATGTCTGCCTACAAACGTATATCTCTGAAAAAATCATTGTATATACTTCCATGAGTTGTTCTGGGTTTGCATATTGTCACATCTGTGATTAAAAACTTTTTCCTCACAGAAACTTAAAAAAAAAATTACACTGAATTGTAATAATTTGTCCTAATGCATATCCATCCTCTCTGAAGCAAATAATTCTACCAACTTTTCCTTCTCTACTTTCTTTAAATATATAAATTATTATACTCAGTAAGTCAGAAAACATCAAAAACATTTGGAATCAGAAGATATTTAAAACTCAATAGAACACATACCTGGAAAAGCAGAAAGACAGACTCCTGACTGCTCAGCTGCATGGAGGCTGTTAGTCATGCAGCTAGCTTTAAGTAGATACTCATTCAGAATTTCAACCCTAAAGGAGTATTGCCAGCCAGATGCCACATACCTCTGAGCACGGGAATTGCTCATTTACATGGTAACATAAAAATTTAAACTAAAAAAGCAGTAATTTTCGTATGCAATACTCAATATCAACTTCGATTAAAATTGATCTCCATTTAAATTATTTAAATAAGATAGCTCTTCTTTGATCATGAGTGCTCGTTTCCAGAATGAAGACTGCTCATTCCAGTCTTGATGCCCTAATTAAAGATGATAGCCTGAATCAGCCTTCAGCTACTTACTATGCCACATCTTAAGCAAAAACATATCACTCCGCAAACCACCTTGACCTCTTACCCTTAGAACTGGGAATTCTCACAGAAATACATAAAAACAGTTCAACAGATCAACTAGAGATTATTTCTGCTTAAAGACGGGAACATTTGTGTGAAAAGCATTGGGAACACCAGAACAGGGGTTGCGATGTTTATTTTAAAACCCTAAACACAAGAGCACAAGGACTTCCACAGCAGAACCAACTGAATTTAAGGGCTACCTGTTCAATAAGCAATGCTGGCAGTCACTCTTCCTGGAAAGCTGCTTCAGGAGTTCAGCTGGAACTCTTTTGTTCCATCCCACTAAAGCTTCTGTCACCTAATCCTTAGTGGTTAACAAACACTGGAAAAGATAGACCTGTCCAGTCATATTCCTTGGCACTTCGTGTTTGCCAAGTAATACCCGGTCCCAGAAGTAAAACGAAAATATGCAACAGTGGTAATGGTGCAGATAAAAGCCTCACTCAAGGAACTCAGCAGACATGCAAAAGATCATGGGAGAAGATCCAAATGCAAGTACTGACTGCCACAAAATGGGATTTATTTCTGAAAATACCTGATTTTGAAATACTTGAAATCAAATAATTTTCATTTAATGCAGCAGATTATGGATTAAAAAAAAAAAAAATGAAGCCAACTGCACTCTCCACAGAAACATGACTTATAAATCAGATGCTAAAACATTATTTAAGGTTTTCTAGCTATTGATTTCTGAATTTGTGCTACAGATAAAGGCATGGAGACAAATATGTTGTCTCCCACTGATTAATGAGTCCTCATGTTTGTCTTGGCAGAACAAGATGCGGAGTTCACACTGCTAGTGCTTGTGTTATAACTGTGTTGTGTAATGGACTACTTTCTCCAATATCCTCACTTTAGCAAGTTATGAAAGTGCAAACTTCACAAAAGGACGTATGAAACTCAAATACTTCTAGACTCCCAAATCTCAAAACAGAAGATGAATAGGAATATTTCTCCTGCTGATAGCTCATGAAAAGGAAAGATAGGGGAATATATTTATGCTTGACCTTGAACACTTCCTCAGATAATATGTGTTCTTTAATTCCATGAGCTAAAGAAAAGCATTCTGTTTTCAGAAGGAAAGCCAGAAGGGTATTAAGTAGTTTTTCCCAGCAGTAACTGTGAAGGAATGATTGTCATGCTGTGAAAAACTTGCTTTTGGTTTTCACTGGAAATAAACAGAGAAACAAAATGCCTTATAGTTAATATCTAATAAATTAATTAAAAAAATTAAAGGCATGTATTTGTGTTTTTTATACAAAAACTCATCATAAACAATGAATCAGCAGCTTTTTATTGTAATAACCGTGACCACAAGATTCTTCTGTTAAAATCCCTCAGGATAAAGGACTGAAAGTATTCATGATGTGAAACATCCAGGATTTATGTGAAACAACCAGGATTAAGTACTTTAAATACTATCCATCACATATACTATAGCTTTAATGTATTTGAAAAATAAGTACAAAACTGTAACATGATTGTATAAGTATTGCCCCAGATTACATAAGAGTCAAAATACTGAGCCATTAGTTCCACAGGGTAAAGCTGAGAGTGAATCCTCCCTGAACTCCAGAAGTCTTTGGGATGTGAGAGTCTAAATTCTATTCATCTCTTATATAGACAGCAGAACAGTAGTTGAGATGCCACAGTTAACAATATGTTCATCCAGATATCCAGGAAAAACACCAAATAAGAAATATATTTGATTGAAAGTCAAGAAATGTAGAATGCAGAACATTATTGCCTGTAAATAAAGAGCCAAGTTCTTCCCCAGTTCCAATTCTAGTCTTCCTCAGAATAAAATTGGATAACACTGCACACCATGTGAATCTTATCAGAATTAGGCTTTTCAGAAGTGGGAGCAAAGGGATACGGAAACCTTACTCCAGCTATCTTTCAGCCATAACACTGAAAGAGTCTAACAGTAGCATACATTCCTGATAGGAAATCCCAGTAATATTTCACCACACTACATTAATGCTACTTTTACCAATCAAATTGCCAAGCTGACTTCAATTGGCAGTTGTATTAGCAATTATTCATCATCTCTCATTAGCATTAGATATGAAAGCTACTGATGCAGCAAGACTTTAAAAATGTATTAGTAAAAAAAGTAATTTTAGTATGTTCTTATGAAAGCTTGCTAATTTACTGCAGTGGGCTCATTCAGAAGAAATTTGGCAGAGGATATCTGAATTTTCCCAGCCCTGATATCATACAGAAATTCATAAAACCTAACAGTGAAAAAAGATACAGTACTTAATTAGGAGTTATTACAGTAGGCAGATCGTATATGAATTTTATGTCATCTTTGATGTTTAGGAGCCCGAATGTGCTCTATCGTGGCTGTATTTATAGATTTCATTTACTTCCCTGGCATTCAGCCAGTAAGAACAGCACTCCATTTAAGAGATTTCTTCCAGACAAGAGCAGCTTTATCCCAAATGCTAGACTCCAGAACCTGCCCATAGAGCAGCTCTGGATTCAGCTCTCAGGCAATGTATCATTTTCAACCAATGCTACCCTGTTCTGGAGTTGTACCCTGGGAAATACAGATCCAAGAAAGGCAGCGTCACAATAACTTCATGCCACAGTCACCACCCCGTTATTGATACTGATATCAGATGGTATCATCAAACAGATGAAATCAAACACTATCTGTATACTAATGATTTTGTGTGCTGCAGTCCATTTTCACTTTGTAAATTCAAGATAAATTTATGGTTTACATTTAAAGCAAACTACTAACACTTCCAAATTCCTTGTCCTTCCATTTTGCACCTTGGTTAAAATTGGACATTAAGGATATTTTGCTTTTCTGAGCTTTTTTCCTTGGAATACAGAGGATGCCCGTTGACATATAATCCTTTCCGTAGTCTTTCTACAGGACTTTTAAAAATGGTTTGTTTGTTGTTTTGTTTTGTTTTGTTTGTTGGTGGTTTTTTTTTTTTCCGTATTTGCTATAACCTTGCAATCTGAAATACTGAGCACGTAAATATATTTGGAGCATCTGTAAATCTGAATATTTTGGCTACTAAGATTTAAAGGGAAAATAGAATTTGAATTACATACATACTCATTCATCAAGAGAATTAAAAGAAAGAAATGTGTAAAAAATCCTGGAGGATCAGTAGAAGCTAGAAGGTAGTCTATAGGAGGAATTGTCAAGAGGGTTAAAAGGCAGAAGCTAGTAGCTAACGTGTCTGGCTTAGGAACAGAGATAAAAGTTGTGCAACAATAGTTTAATATCACCAGGTGGGACCCATTATTTCTCCACCACATATATTCATATTTTATATTTACAGTGTTCCTCCTTGAGAAGAAAGTCAAAATCACTAACAGTGGAGTCTATTGCATAAAAGGTCTTGAGAAAACATCACAATAGCTCTCAAAATATTTATTGAAACAAAATCTTTGGAAACATGGTATTATGAGTTCCTATACCATGTGTGGAGAACCGAAGTGACAGCCCCATTTCTCAGACACAATGGAACCTTCTGCTAGAGTGGTAAAGCTTGTCTATGAAGGTTTTTCTTCAGGCCACTACTGTGCAACAAGCTTCCAGGGAAGATAAGGATCACCACAAATTAGACCACCTTCTGTTCTCAAAGCAAAGCTCTTTTACTTTTCTTGTGCTAGCATTAAAAAACAGCTCTGTGCAAACAAATTTTTTACAAGGCCAGCTGCAAAAAAACATAATCCTATCAATGCCAGAGTACAACTCTCAGGTCCCCTAACAGAGGAGGACAAGAAGAATAAATCACAAATTACAGTAGTAGGAATTCAGATAGATGCTTAGTGATGAGAATTGGATGGGGTGGGACAGGATAGGGTGGTATGTTGTAGGGTGGGTTGGTTTGGGCTAGGCTAGGCTAGGCTGGAATAGCATAGCATAGCATAGCATAGCATAGCATAGCATAGCATAGCATAGCATAGAATAGAATAGAATAGAATAGAATAGAATAGAATAGAATAGAATAGAATAGAATAGAATAGAATAGAATAGAAGCAAATCCTCTGAAAAGATAAGTGCAAGAACACTGTAGTGTTTGTTTGCACTATTTAAAATCTCAGATCATTAAAACTTTAATACATCACTAAAATGCATCAGCTGTTCTCCATTTTTAATCCATACCTATGAATATCTGTGGCTGTTAATCTGTTATTAATCTTTCTGTATCAGTAGTTCAATGAAGAAAGAGAAAGGTACTTTCACCTTAGGTTCTCTTTTCCCTTCTATGGCCATGTTTCACTGTGAGAAAATGAACAGTAAGATGACTTTTTATAATTCAGTGTTCTAGCTTCAATATACTACTGGTGAAAGTGACAAACAATCCTCCTTGAGATTAAGGCACAAAATATCAACTGAGATTTTACAAGATTCCTCCATAAATTCATTTTCCATCAACTGTTCAGTTATTGATCTCTTTTTACACTATCAGAAAGAAAACCAGTGGACAACAAAGGTAAAGCTAGCAACTCACAAACAGAAGGGAACAGCATTAGCTGACTTCAGCTGAATATCATGTTCCTATAATTTCATTGCAGTTCTAATTTAATTTCAAACCTGAACCCTTTATCTGAAAATAGATCTATGGGGTGAATTTGGAATTAGCCTGTTTAAAGACCTGGACTTCTATTGAACATCAGTGTGGATTTATTAGCTTTGTTCAGGGAGAAACCATAACATTTTATGTAACAGCATTTCTTTTTCCTGGGACAATGGTCCTTAACCGAATTAGTCAAAGCTACTAAGAGTGATGAAAAATGAAGTCGTAACATCAAAAGCATATACCAACAGAAAAGTATAGCCTTGACCTAGAGAGAGGGAGAGAGCAAGTGTGAAAATTGATGTCTGGATTATACCTGGTTTTATCACTAGTCAATGTAGCTTCAGTGGGGAGAAAAAGATTCATAAGCTTCATGTAAAAAGGGCTGTTAGCACTCCTATCAAGACTCCTTCTAGCACTTGCTGGGTAATAAAACACAGAAGCTGGGTAAGATTATAAAGGGGGCCATCCCTTCTCCCTAGTAGCTAGCAGAGCTGCCTGGGAGAGAAGCATACTGCCTGGCATTGCTCTGCACATTACAGAGTGTTCAGGGCCTTTCAGTACTTAAAGGAGGATTATAAGAAAGATGGGGACAAACTCTTTAGCAATGCTCGTTGTGATACGACAAAGAGTAATGGTTTTAAAGTAAAAGCCACTAGATATAAGAAAGACATTTTTTACATTTAAGGTAGTGAAACACTGCAACAGGCTGCCCAGAGAGGTGGTAGATGTTCCATTCCTGGAAACATTCAAGGTCAGGCTGGACCGGACTCTGAGCAACCTGATCTAGTGGAACATGTCCCTGCTCATTGCAGGGGAGTTGAACTAGAGGATCTTTAAAGGTCCCTTCCAGCCGAAACTATTCTATGATTCTATAATTCTATGATGCTGTGATTCTATGACAATAGGATGCTTGACAAGGTACAGATTCTCCCTTAAATGGCTTGGTGCAGTGAGGTATCATATTGCCCTTTACTACTACAGATTATGCAATTTTGCTGTAAACTTGCGTATTTGGGAGACAAAACACTATTGCTTTACTTCATGCATTTGTAACAGGAAGACATGATCATATTTTAAAATGTGGCTACGTTTTGTATATGTCAAAATGCAAACTTTGTTAACGGCAGCAGATAACTTTGTTAGTGTGAACTTTGGCACCAAATTGCCAATAAGTTTCCATGCAGAGATGAGTTTTTTCTTGAGACACTAAATTGGAAATATTTTACATAATATTTTCGACGATGTGCCTATGCTAAAACTCAATATCTAGCTTGGAGAGCCTCTTGTCATAGAACACAGAAAAGAACACAGCATATTTCCAGATAAAATCTTTGATGTGAGATTCTGTTGATTCAAGGTTAATGTCAATCTGGAAATGCTTTTTTTTTTCATTTAGGGATGGTAGGAATTTATAATCATTTTGATTTATGTCTTTCTTCACGGCTCTCATATACCAATAAATGTTTCTTTCTGCTTAAGCTTAACATAATTCTCTCAGAAATAACTTTGAAAACTGAGTTAACATTTGGCCAATACAGATGAAAGCTAATGAAACTGACACTGGAAGGAAGCAGAGCAAGGTGAACCTAACTAAATGCACTCTCTGCAGAGACACTCTTTAGACTTGGTGTGGAAAGAGGCGGCAGTGCAATAAGCTTAAGGGAAGTAGGAAAGCATCTGACATTGTAGCCTGGTGAAAAGAGTAACAGAGATGCTGGCTCTTGTTCCAGGGAAAATCTTGCAGTCTTGTAGCGAAATCTTGAGTGAATAGTAGTAACACTGTGTGCCAAATCCCAGAAATCCAATGCCTGAGGACTACCCAGATAAAAGGCAGAGCGTTGGAAATCTTTTCTCATTTTTCACTGAATGTGATGATTTTTTCTTCTGAGTGCCTCAGCTTAATGAGAGTAGTCCAACCCAGAGGCTAGTGTTCAAAACACTGCAGAGATTCAGAGATTCGGAGATCAGTTCCTTCCTTACCTTCCTACATGAAGATGACAGAGAGACAGGTTTCCTACCTGAGGGCTCTAGCTAGATTATTGTAGAAAATCAGAACCCAGCCTGCTCTTCCAGGTGTGAAAGTGGTGATGAGTGCCGTACTCAGTGCGCAGAAGCCTATGTATAACAGATTGCCCTGAATACATTTAACAGATAAGGTACCCTTAGTGATTTTGAGATCTGGTTGTTCTTTCTTCACAGAGAGATGGGGCCCCATCTAATCCATGGAACATTTCTGAGCTTGAGCAGCCGGCCATCCTAAAGTGGGGACACTGATTGGTATGAGATATCTTGGGGCAGGAGGTGCTCGAAAACAAGCAGACATGCATGTGAATGCTATTTCAATTTAGAATTTAGGCAGCTTGGGTCTTATCTGTGTTGGGTTTTTTTTGACAAGGGAAGAAAATTATTGAGGTGACATGAAGTTCCTAATATTTTGGAAGCTGCTACTGATCAACAGATATCTGAATGTAGTGTGTTAAAAAATAATAATGGGGCCAGAGAGCATGACATAAAAAAAAAACATAAAAAATGATTTTCAAGTTACATATTATTTTCCTAGGCACAATACTGAGAGATTCAGCTTTCACTTTAGCAAACTCAAAACTTTGACAAAACATATACCAATTATCCCACATGGAACATATTTTATAATAGCAATATCATTTAATTTAAATGTCATGAGATGACTATTCAGACTTCATAAAGGATGGAAGTAATTTAGGTGTAGTTCAAATTTTGCAATATTGAAGAGGCATGATTATCCCATGCACGTTTACAATCATTTATGCATTATTACTTCATTTTCATGTAGGCCCAACAAGCAGTAATTACAAAACGTATGAACATCAAAATGAAAGTGTATAATCGTAAAATAGAAACAAATAGAAAATATACCAAAATTAAAGAGTTATAACCAGGAAAGAAATAACAAATATACCAAAATTTAAGAGTTATAACCACATGAAAAAAAAAAAAATGTGTAATGGTCAACACTTGCTACAAGGTGTTTATCTATACACTATCTAACAAGCAAGCAAAAGCATGAAGCACTTCTGGACTATACTTAGAAATTTCTCTTTAAAATGCAACTATTCACCAGAACTGTATTGGCTTTTTAGATGTCAAGTGTTCTGACATTCATTCCTCTTGTCAGAAACACTGCAGGTGTGTTATGTTTGGATGCTTTCATGATTCACCAGACTAAAGCAGCACATAAGAAGTCATCAATGGGGCAAAATATTTGTCTACAAAGTTTATACTAAACAGATGGTTTAGTTTCTGTAGCCAACAGGCAAGCATCTAATCAGCTGTAATGTGATCTAGTATGTGATGATGCTGGCCTCAGCCAACAAATGAAGCCACAGTGGAATCACCTCAGCTTACAGGCTGTTATTAATCTTGAACTCTGATAAAACTGTGTTAGTTTCCATGAAAGCAGGCTAAACTTGTTTACCATTTGTAGAAGGAATGTGCGTTTTTTATTGATTAAACCCACAGGAAGAAACTTCATTGATCTCAGAGAGCTTGCCTTTCAGCACAGTGACCCTCATTACCTTTGACTTTAGCTCTATAACTGAGCCAAGTGCTCAAGAAACTAATTCTGTGTTCACCTTCTAGCTGAATAACGCCGCCCAGTTAAAGGAAGGTTTTCTTACTTTCTGGGAGAAAACAGTATTGTTTGAGAATGATCTGCTAGCAAACATCAAAGTTGGCTAATCCTCGTGCTTGGCCTTGCTATTCAGGATCACGCTACTGTAGCCATAATCACTGAAGACTAAATATGCCAGCGGACATAAGTCTTTATTGTTGCTCCACTCTGATTGATCGATGAAGAAAAGTAAGAATTAGTTGAATAAAAATGGCAGGCATACAAAGTTGGATGGCTAGCCTTCGTTCCATTATAAATATTGAAGAGTGGATTTGGTATGCTAAACAGAGTATAATCTTGAAATTTAAAGACAGTTATCCACTAAAAGCTCCTCTCAGAAAATTCTGAATCCTGGCCATTTATATGTTTGAATTTCAATGTGATATATTCAGCGTGTTAAAACTGACAAAATTATGCAGATTTCTTTGAAGAGATTCATGACACACGTGGGAATAAAAATCTGAATAGTTTCCAGCATGATGGACAAGTTATGGTTTTAAATAAAAACAAAGAATTGATATCTTAATGCAAGATACTCCCTATTGTATTGTTGGCGCAGATCACTAGGAGATATCACCAGCTGCCAGGATTGTGTTCAGAAATATGTTATACACAAAGTGAAAAAAGGCAAGGAACATGGACTGAAGTTGTCTTAGTGGTGACTCTGCCATTAATGAAGTGGTGGCTCAGCCTTTACAAAATGTTAAGTCTACAATCAACTCCTTGTAGAATTAGTTTAGCTGAATGATATGGTTTTTATGACAAAGTAGCTTATTCTCATCACTAAGACTGTTTGTTGTCTGCCTAACACTCACATAACAGAAAACAGTTGAAAGAATAGCTCTATATCCAAGTCGCTAAGTATGAAATATTACTTTAAAATGGGAAAAAACATTCCTATGTTAGCCAGGCATATTCTCTAATTTGAGTCCAAAGAGATCAAAGTTGCAGGTTTGAAAGAAACTAGGAGAGAGCATTTGGAGCATCGCCTGGGACAATGTCAGAATTCTTCCTATGAGAAACCACAAACCAATTTCTGCCTTAGACAATTTTCAGCAGCTAAGAACATTTGCACACTTAAAGTCATCATCTGTGGGTAAAATAATAGCCCCCTATATGAAGAACGAGCAGAAGAGCTATTCACAGCATCAGGCTTCGTTTGTTGAAAATACAGAGATTTTACTGTGCTTTGAGGTGAATTGCAGCAAACTAGGTTAGCTTGCCATTATAAAGAAACACATTATTTTATTTAAAAATAGTAATAATAAAACCAGACTCTGCTTATAGGGCCCTCAGGCTTGTGATTCTTTTAGCAGATGTTTAAAACATACAGAACAGTAATTTGCAAGCAACTATAGCATGCTTGGGCATAATTTCAACTGTATGTCTTCAATCATATTACAGATAGTAGATAATAAGCATGCTGAAACACACTACTTAATTTAAAACTAATATGTTTATTAAATAAGTTTTGTAGGTGAAGAGAAGGGAGGTTATGCCATTGTCTCCTCTAGAAGGTCCTGGTGGAAGGATCAGAAACCTCAGAATAGAAAAAGTTAACATATCTTACCTGATACTTGGAAAACACTCAGTACTAGACTATACTCTGCAAAATCATGTTTTTGTTTTGAGTAAGTCTTCTGCACTTAGCAGTCACATTCTCTTCCTACATTCCTCTCTCTTGTCCATTATGGTGCGATTATTTGTTCTACGCTTGTCATTTTCTGTTGAATAAACTAGACTACTAATTCAGCTTTTCAATAGAAAGCAAAAATTTCAAATGGTAATTGAGGTATGACCTGCTACAAAAACATTCCTTACTCAATGTTCAAGCATTAAAAGCAGATGCAAGTGCAGGCAATGCAGCATTGATGCTTTTATTCTGCTGTCCTGGGATACTAGTCTCTAGCTAGTGATCTGTGAACCTGCTTTGCATTCCAGACCTAATATTTACCTCCACTGAAAAACTGCTAGACTCTTCACTAGCCTTCTGTCATATTCACACAAGATAGCAAAACTAAATATGATTATCACAAATTGCACATACACATCAGATTCTATCATTACATTTAGGTTTTGTTTTAATGTTATTAGATATATCTTAACTAGCTTGGGTACAAATTAATTTTCCCTTTTGCTTTAAAAGAATTGTTCTCTTATGCCTGATAGTGCCTGGTGTCTCACTTATACCTTATAGGCAACTTATGTTTCTAAACTGGTAGAAATGTTTCTTGTATAAAAAGGCAATTCTTCAGCTACTGACTGACCTCATGATGTGGTATTTTGAAGGTCCAGTGTGAGATTATTTACCCACTCCTTAACCACATTGTTCTTTTGTGCTACTTACCAAATTTCATCAAATGTACATTGCACCATGTTACACCTCCAGTTTTTTTTTTCTTTTTCTATGTACACAGGGCTATGTGTGGCATTTGCAATACTATCATAGAATCTTAAATTCATAGAGTGGTCCAGGTTGGAAGACTCTCAAAAGATCATCTGGTCCAACCTTTCAGGGGAAAGAGAGCCTAGAGGAGATTATCTAGATTCCTGTCGAATAACACTGAAAACCTCTAGTGATTGGAACTCTAACACATCCCCGAGGAGGTTGTTCCACTGAAGGATTGTTCTTACAGTAAAAAATTTCTTTCTTATATCGAGTGGAAATCTCTCCCTGTGCAGCTTGTACCCATTACCTTTTGTCTTCTCCGTGTGGCTCCTTGTGAAGAGATTCTCTGTCCTCTTTGTAGCCGCCCCTTAAGTACTAGAACCCTGTGATGAGATTCCCTCTGAGCCTTCTCTTCTCCACAGAGAAGAGACCTAACTCCTTCAGTCCTTGTACGGCAGATTCTCCAGCCCTTTAATCACATTTGTGTCCCTTGTTCGGACCCTCTTCAGTCTGTCTGCACTTGAATATTTAAAGAAATATTATTGAATATTCATTCTCCATGGCGTTTGAATGTAGATGTGCTTGTTTGATACATATAATTCCTACTATTCAACACATAGAATTAGTCTGATCTTTAAACTATCAAGTTTTTAGTTCTCAGGGGCTTAGTTTGTTAGTTGTCACAGTCTTTGACTCGGCTCATTCATTTTTCTTGATTATTTTTCTCATCATTGCTGACTGTGATAATTTTGGGATCACAGGCCACATCTTCACATCAAACATTATGAGAAGACACAATCAGAACTTTTCTGGAACTGTATCTTAATTCAGACATGACTAGTCATGCATTTTATTTCCCTTTTGCAACTACCTTCTGTAGCATTAGTGATTTTAACAGCCAGCTCAGCTTTACTGTTAGACTGGTGCACTGTCATGGTTATGCAGTGACATAGCTGAATTCTGTTTTCGTTGTGTAGTTGAGTGGAAACGGTATGCACATTTCTAATAAGTTTATTACACAAGTGAAAAATTAAACTGCAGAGCAGCAACAGCATATGGCAAAAATATGAAACAAGTTTACTACATTCAAGAATATCTCTACTTTTCTCCTTGCATCAGGATAACATCGTCTGCAGTTTCTACTGTTCAACGCAACACTGGAATAGCAGAATCAGTACTCACTTTTCCATGAGAAAAAAATACAATCCACAAATTGACAAAGTAAATTGCATAAATTCATTGCAAGTACACTGGGTCCCTCTGCCTGAAAAGACATGATTGCTATATCAAACCTTTTCAAACCCTTCACTGACTTTTATGAGAGTATTCAGACCCATCTTTTTCTCCCATGAAGTGAACAGAAAGTAATCTGCAGAGAAGCATAGGCTAGCAGAGAAACTCTTCCTTTCCTACAAACTACAAAAAACGTGCAAATTCTCCTGTTCACTGCTTACGTTACATTCTCACATGTATCACAGATACCTACCAAGTCTTAAATCCATGGTTGTGTTTAGTCAGTGGGCAGTAAATTCTTGTTTTCTGGGCACACCTTTCTCTTTCAGAATTTCTCTTTTTTGTTATAAATGACCATTCAGCAGCTTTTACACATGGTGCTGTCTTGTATTCAGAGATCATACACAATGTATGAGTTTACCTAGAAGTTGCAGATGTGTGACCAACTGGTCTACAGCCTTTTTACGACCTTGATTGTCACTGTCAGTCTACGTTCTGAACAGATTATAACTGGATTCTTCTCAGCCCTGGAGATTTGAAATTCATGTGCAACCTGAGTTGGCTGACATTTAGTGTTTTTCTATATTTTTGTGTATTTCTCTCTGCACTTTCCTGTGCAGTTTACGTACTTTGTATGTAGCAAAATTTTGAGATGGAGAAATCCTCCATATACATATACTTAAAAAAACATTGAATTAATATAAAACATAATGTGTAGTGACAGCATTTAGGTGAACAACGGTAGTTTTTAAAGAGTGCTTCCTATTAGCTTACAGTCACTTTCTACTTGGAGAGTAGAAATAGATGCCTTTGAGGAAACTTTTCTTCAAAATATGAATGTTATAGCAAAACTTTCTTTTTTCCTTGAGTGTGTTTTTGCCTTCACTGGTGATTGTGACAGTTAGTGACAGTTGCCATCTGTCCCTTTTCTAGAAAAAAAGTACCCCTTTATTCATATATGTACACCTTTAGCTGTACAATACCACACAAAAGGGAGAATGTTGGTTGGTATAACCAACTGAACGATGTTAACATCTAACCATTCTAACCATGCTTGTGCTCTAGCTTTCTTCCACAGTCACCCTAAAGCTTCACAAATATTTGAGATAGTTAAGAGACCTTGCAACAGTTTACCACTCTAATGCTTCTTCTATGCATATATAACCGAAGCAGAATCTTCAAGTGTAACCAGTCTGTAGCCTTTAGAATTCATGGCATAGTCCATAGAAGGTCAGCAAATGTTGCGTATGTTTTAATATTAATGATAATGTAATAAATATGTTGTAGTGAATGTAGTTTTAAGAAGAGCAGTGAGACTATGAGTGAAATATACCTTTAATTCTGCCTTACTGTCTCCATGTCTTTACTCCAGATAGTCATCAGTCATCTAATCCATGTTACTCCTATTAATATTTTTTTATAATGTTATCAAACATTATCAAAAGTCTTCCTTGCAAAATGAAGACTAACCAGTGTCCTCAGACACCTCTGTATCCACCCCAGTGCCTAAATGCAGTGAAGTAGTGGTTTTCTTACCAAATAGAAACTGGTGATACCTTTCCTTGAAACTCATATGGACAACAGGTAGTTCTGAAACTTCAGGCATCTGGCAGTCAGTTGGCTTTGGTGCTTTGTTAAGACATGCTCAAAGTTGGTTTGCTTGACACCTAAATGGTCACCAAGCTGCTGAACCAACTTTGGTTTTGGTTAGTACATGGTTACTTAAAGAGGAAGAGTCTTGTGTTGAAATGACTGAGTTTGTCTGCTTCCATGTGCAACAAATTTGAGAAATACTCTAGTTCTTAAAAAACATTTCAATAATACTTTGCCACAAGATTTGCAAAATATATTGCTGATATTTTTGAGTTTTTTGTGCTTATACGTAAGTAAATTTGCAGATGATACAAAACTGGGAGGAAGAGATGATATGCCAGAGGGTGGTGCTGCCATCCAGAGGGACCTGGGCAGGCTGGAGAAATGTGTTGACAGGAACCTGATGAAGTTCAACAAGGGGAAGTGTGAAGTCCTGCATCTGGGGAGGAAGAACCCCAGTCATCTGTACACACTAGATACCAACCAGTTGGAAAGCAGCTTTGCAGAAAAGGGCAACCAACTTGAACACAAGCCAGCAACATGCCCTTGCAGCAAAGGTGGCTAATGGTACCCTGGGCTGCATTAGAGTGAGTGTTGCCAGCAGATTAAGAGAGGTAATCCTTCCCCTCTATTCAGCACTGATGAGGCCACATCTGGAGCACTACTGACTAAGCACTAGCATAGGGTGCCCAAAGAGGTTGTGGAGTCTCCATCCCTGGAGATATTGAAAAGCAACCTGCTCTAGGTGGCCCTGCTTAAGCAGGGCAGTTGGACAAGATGACCTTCACAGGACCCTTCCAACCATTCTCTTATTCTGTGATATCATATGAACCATTTGTCCTAAGGTTAATATTACTAGGTTCTTGAATCCACCTGGTTTAGCTGAAAGCAGTGGATTTTGTGTTTCCAGTGCTAACCTAAATTTTCCCACGCATTTTTCTACAACATTTCTGTTTAAAAGTTACACGATGGCTGTAAGACTATGTCATTAGGCAGCTTTAAGATGGTTAATTAAACTTAAATCCATTTCCCCTTGTCCTATCAGTGGACACTCTTGTAAAAAGTTCCTCCCCAGCCTTCCTGTTGAATACAATGTCATTTGTAGGACTTTTCCAATTACATTTTTCTCAATGATGGACACAGGTCTTGATCTACTTTCTGTTTGAGGGGAGGTTTAGATTGGATATCAGGAAAAATTTATTCACTAAAAGAGTTGTCAAACATTGGAACAGGCTGCCTAGAGAAGTGCTTGAGTCAACATCCCTGGAGATATTCAAAAGACATGTAGATGTGGTGCTTACTTAGGGTCATGGTTTAGAGGTGGACTTGGCAGTGTTAGGTTAATGGTCAGACTTGGTGATCTTAAGGGTCTTTTCCAGTCTAAATGATTCTATGATTCTATTTGTCTCTTTTATCTTGTGTTTGCACAGTTGCTTTTCCACAGATTTTTGTATGAATTTTTTCCCTTTTCACTTTCATGATTTTTCTGTTCTATTTGGAGGGTTACTTGTGCCAGCTCTGCAATAACCACTAGTTTAAAAAGTTCCTTAGGTTTTGGCAAAGCTACTGTGGACTAGTGTTCACAGTCAAGCTTCTGCACTCAGTTTCCTAATCCTTTACATATCATATACTAGTTTACTGCTAAAACTGAAAAACATCAGGTCAATCACTGTGTAGTTTGGCAATGTATACTAGTTGATTATTTCACCAGACTCTTCATTATACTATGGTTTTAAAGCTTTCAAAGTGGTTAGCAGATTATAAAAGTCTGCTCCTCAAAATACCGCTGGAATCTATAGTAATGGTTATCCATTTTTACTAATAATGTGACTAAGCTCGGTTTAAAGTTGTCCTTTTTGTCCAACCCTTCTTCTATTTCTTTAGTTTACCATGAAAAAGCTACAACTATTTAATTACTACTTTGTGTCTTAATTTCATATAAATCTGCTCAGAGGTAGGAATCTGGTAGATCGTCCATAGGTTATTACTTCATGTTGAAGTGGGTTTTTTTTGTTTAGATCTCACAAACTGTCAGAAGACAACTCATGTCTGAGTCCTTGTTCAGTGCTAAAGTATAAAAAGAGAGAGTCAAAAAAAGTACAATGTTCCTCTTTGGTCCCTCTGCCATACCAAGTAATTTCTAGCCATTAATAAGAACTTCTCCGTCTTAGGAAAGTTGTTCATAGTGCAGGTAGTCTACCAGAGGATGAGTTGGCTTATTGCCATATTGCCTCTCCAGACCCTTCCAATTTCATCACTTTATGTTTTCTAGCCTACTTTTGCTTTTCTCTTAGGAAACAAGTATGGGAGTTGAAGGAGCAACATCCAGCAAGCACACGCTTGCGTTACAAGACAGTTCAGTAGTGAGGAGCCTTGCACGCTCAAGAAGGCTGTGCTATGGAAAACCTGGAGCTACATCTGCATGGGCAGGCAGCTGAGGTCACAGTGTTCCTGCGAGCACACCGAATACACACGGGAGGTGCGAGCATCTGTTAAAACCATGTCACGGTTTGATGAGGGAGGGGGGCTGGTTCTGGTGGCAGGAGAGGGGCTTTGCTCCCTGTGACCTCCTGGTTTTGGAACTGGGTAAGACCTGGTTCTGGCCACCAGATCGGACTTCCATGCCCCTCGGGGTTGAGCCAATCGGCACCTCTGCGAATTGCCCTATTTACGTTGGGACAAAGAAACCAGAAAAGGTGCTTTGCCCAGGAGTGAGGAGAGAAGGGAGGAGGGCACTGTCCCCACTCCCTGGCTCCCAGATGGGCAACTGCCTGCATCGGGCTGGTGCCACCCACTGAGGATGGTGGCAGTGGAGCCGCCGGGGGAACTCGGGGAGTGGCCCACTCCCAGGGTGCCCACTGGGCTGAGTTCATCCGGAGAGGACTGAGATCTGAGAGAAACAGCCACATTGACACCAGGCCAGTGAGGATGGAGCGGGAGGAGGTGTGCGGGAGCTGAGTTTCCCCTGCAGCTGGTGGCGAGACGGCAGGCGGCCCCCCTGCAGCCAGGACGGCCTCAGTGGAGCAGAGACTGACTCACAGCCCGTGGAGAGAAGATGCCTGAGCCTGAGGACAGTTGTGTTGGGATGCATGACAAGGCAGAGAG
This sequence comes from Tauraco erythrolophus, assembly GCF_009769465.1. NCBI lineage: Eukaryota > Metazoa > Chordata > Aves > Musophagiformes > Musophagidae > Tauraco > Tauraco erythrolophus. The sequence continues at coordinate 66,192,017 of NC_141496.1, forward strand.
GCATCTGGAGTCTGCGTGATGACCCACGCTGCAGCGAGTGGCAACAACTCCCTAAGAATCCGAGACTGTGGTAAAGCCCACACTGGGGCAATCCGATAGGGAAGGATTGCATCCTGCAGGAAGGACTCACGCTGGAGAAGTTTGTGGATTTTTCCTTGTGAGTAGGGGATCCACTGGAGCAAGGGAAAAGGGTGTAAGGACTCCTCCTTTAAGAGAGGTGCGGCAGTAACAACACGGGATGAACTGACCTGCACTGCCACATTCCCTGCACCGCTGTGGGGAGAAGGTAGAGGCGGGAGGAAAAGGAAAGGAGAGGGAGGAAGGAAGGTGTTGGTTTTAAGATCTGGCTTTGTTTCTTTTTATCCTCTCAAGTAACCGGTTTTGTTTCCCTTTGTCCTTTTAAGTAACCGTTAATAAATTATTTTGCTTTGAGAAATCCGCGTCTGTTTTGTCCAGGACCATGGTTGGTGGGTGCTCCCTCTGTTCTTGTCTTGACCCTCAGTCCCTTTATTACATTCTTCTCCTCTCCACTTCACTGGGGAAGGAGCGAGAGAGTGGCTGTGTGGAGTTTAGTGGCCGGATTGGCCTAAACCACGACAAACCAACTCAGGCTGCTGCAGCCAGCCAGCGGTGTCAGAAGGCAGGTGGCAGGCAGCCGTAGCTGGGGGGTGGTAGTTTCTTAAACTGCCTCTCAGCTAATTCCAACCGTGAGTGCTGCTCCTTCTGCTCCTCTCCCTTTCAGTGCAAGTTCAGACATGTCAACTTCAAATGAGCAGTATTTTTTTGCTGCAAGTAACAGTGAATCACACAGCTTTGGTGCTGTTAATCACCATCCCTCAGCAGAGGACAAGACTGACTGTTTCCCTCCAGCTCAGTCCAAAACGCTATGACTTTAAGCTGAATTGTTCATGTTTTCACAGAGGCCAAGGGGATGCCATCTGGCCTGAGGGATGCCAGCTTCTTTGCCTCTCTTCCCTGGCAGGAGACACATGGAGGCACTGGTCTCACCTAGGATGTGACAAGTGAGAAGCTGAGGTTGCCAGTTTCAGTCAGGATCAGTGCTTGAATACATGGATGACCTTAGCCAGTGGCTAAGATACTTTTTCCAACACTACTGTAAAGGAGAATAGAGGAGGAACACTTGTGCAGTCAGGTCACCAGTCTTAGATGGGAGCTGGCTGATCTTGCTTCTCACATTGAAGTACCAGTGTCCTCTGGTTAATCTGAAAAGGAGTAGAAATGCTCACACAATCTGTTATTAACCCATTTGGAGATTTACGTCTACAAGACAAGAATACCTGAATCATTTCCTTTACCTTGAAATGGCAGGAATGAGAGAATGAGTCTTGGGACCTACGCACAGCTCTGATTCCTACAACAGTCTGTGCAACATATTCTCAAATATAGTATTACCCTGCTCTTGAGTGTTCTCTGGTTTTGAGGTGTTGAACTTCAAAAGTGGTCTGACGTGGCCTGATGTGGCCAGGCAGATGTGCCACAGATACTTGAAAATATTTGTATTGGAATCTTTTTGAATTTTCAGTCAAAATAATATTTGAATCGCACTGTAGCATCAAAAGATTTTCTCATCCCACTTCCTCTGATCTAAGAAGACCTCACAGCTTTCTCCTAAATCCCGCCCTGCTGTGGTCACATCATAGAATCATAGAATGGTTAGGGTTAGAAGGGATCTCAAAGATCATCTAGTTCCAACTCCCCTGCCATGGGCAGGGACACCCTCCACTACACCAGGTTGCCCAAAGCCTCATCCAACCTGGCCTTGAACACTTCCAGGGATGGGGCATCCGCAACTTCTCTGGGCAACCTGTTCCAGTGCCTCACCACCCTCAATGCAAAAAATTCCTTCCTTCTATCTATCTAATCTAAATCTGCCCTCTTTCAGTTTAAATCCGTTGTCCCTTGTCCTATCACTACACGCCCTTGTAAAAAGTCCCTCTCCAGCTTTCCTGTAGACTCCCTTTAGGTACTGGAAGACTGCCATAAGATCACCTCAGAACTTTCTCTTCTCCAGGCTGCTCTTTTTCTGTCACTCAACTTTGACACGTCTTTTTTATCTTTGTGTACGATGAGTTCCCAAGGCTGAAGAGAGCATGATTAGTGACTACAAGCTGAATTAAATAAAGTTACACATTGCCCACGCAGAAGTGGGAGAAGCATTATGTGAAAGTGCAAAACTTTGGACGGAACATTAGTTTCAACTTTCCCTTCCCCAACTGTCATGGAGGTATGGTCTTCAAATTCTTACAATCTCATCCTCCTAGAACATAAGGGTATTTGGACGGAAGGCTTATTGTCACCCGAAATGCTTTAGAGCTGTATTTGCAACTGTATGAAGCCAAACAATAGTAACTTTTGTAGTCATATTTTTCAAGTGAGGGAAAATACTGTGATGGTAAAATCCAGTCACGGCTGGTAGGGCCTGTCACACATGCTAATTGCTAAAATCGTGATGACTGAGCAAATAAAAGATTGATATATATCTTTGTGCTGCTACTTAAACGTTAGGCCAATGGTGTCTGCTGACAAGAGAATAGACACTCTGGGCTGACTTAACCAATTACCGCAGTCCCACGTTCTGCGGCTGAACTTGCTGCAAGTGTGACAATCATGGCTTCAGAGAAGGAACACAAATTGGGGTCCCCACAGGCTGCAAGAGGCCATGAGGCACACGGAGTAAAAGAGAAATGTCTGACAGCACGGCAGAACTATTACGAGCTATGCTAGGTTTTTCTCAGCAAGAATTCAGTCTCACACAAGAGAGTTTTCATACCTAAAGCTTTTAATGAGCCTTTTATCCTGAGCTGGCTCTGGCTGAATGATTATTATAGCTTTAGATTGCAAATAAAAAAAAAATGTATTTTGTCTGAAAATACAGGTTCGTATGTTTTCTTCATTTCTGTCAAAATATAAAAACTACATTTATGCAAAGTGGTCAAAAATAATACACCTAATGGAGTCATCAAGTCCACCTACTGGACCTTTCCTTCCTTTGCACCTTGAATATATGGAAAACAAGCCTACGGAATGTGTCTGGCAAAAGCCATGAAGTCCTTAGAAATTTTCTTTATGCATTTTGCAGAATGCGTAGTCCGTTTCTAGTACTCTTTCTCTTCATTACAGTGTATGTTATAGCAGTCATTTTGAGACAGAATATCCACACACACAGACTAAGCTGAAATATTAAATACTTTTTCAGGCAAATTTTAAACCACTCTTACAACTAGTTGATCACTTTCAACTAGCTGATAAGCGTGCGATTTCTAGCTCAAATCGTGTGACAAAATACCACAAACTTAGTCTAGTGCTTCTTAATTAAGGATGTTAAATTACTGACATACTGTCCTCATCTGATCCAGTCATTTGAACACAGTGGAGGAATTAGATTACTCAGTTACCTAAAAAGCAAATCACAGAATCATAGAATCATAGAATGGTTAGGATTGGAAGGGACCTTAAAGATCATCTAGTTCCAACCCCCCTGCCACGGGCAGGGAAACCCTCCACTACACCAGGTTGCCCAAAGCCTCATCCAACCCGGCCTTGAACACTTCCAGGGATGGGGCATTTACAACTTCTCTGGGCAACCTGTTCCAGTGCCTCATCACCCTCTGAGTGAAAAATTTCTTCCTTATATCTAACCTAAATCTGCCCTCTTTCAGTTTAAAGCCATTGCCCCTTGTCCTATCTCTACACGCCCTTGTAAAAAGTCCCTCCCCAGCTTTCCTGTAGGCCCCCTTTAAATACTGGAAGGCTGCAATAAGATCACCCCAGAGCCTTCTCTTCTCCAGGCTGAACAGTCCCAACTCTCTCAGCCCGTCTTCATAGCAGAGGTGTTCCAATTCTTAGATCATCTTTGTGGCCCTCCTCTGGATCTGCTCCAGCAGCTCCATGTCCTTCTTGTGTTGCGGACTCCAGAGCTGAACGCAGTATTCCAGGTGGGGTCTCACAAGAGCAGAGTAGAGGGGCAGGATCACCTCCCTCAACCTGCTGGCCACGCTTCTTTGGATGCCGCCCAGGATTGGCTTTCTGGGCTGCAAGCGCACATTGCTGGCTCATGTTGAGCTTCTCATTCATCAATAGTCCCAAGTTTTTTCCTCTGTGCTGCTCTCAATCCATTCTCCGCCCAGCCTGTACTTATGCTTGGGATTGTCCCAGTCCACATGCAGGACCTTGCACTTGACCTTGTTGAACTTCATGAGGTTCTCACAGGCCCACCTCTCCAGCCTGTCAAGGTCCCTCTGGATGGCATCCCTTCCCTCCAGCATGTCCACAACACCACACAGCTTGCTGTCATCTGCAGATATGAATTCCTAGAAATATATGAGTAGAGTTTTCATATTTTTCTTTTGGCTGTATTGTCAGAAATTTGTTTTCAAGAGCAGACTGCACCCCATATTAGTAGATTTTTAGATTTTACTGTGTAACAAAACCGTTTTCAGTCACACATAAATAGCTAATTCTCTAAGGAGTTTTATAGCTAATAGCTAGTTAGATGTTTTCCCAACAGACTGAAGTGAGGTGTTAATAGCCAAGACATTCTCTTTTCCAGCCATACACAAGACAAAGGGCAAACCCATCCTCAGGCTATGCACATGGGCCAAGTGATAAGGGAGTTGCACGATTTTAAAAAGGATTATCACTAAGAAGGAGGAGATATCAAAATCCAAAGAGTATCCTAATCTGGATAAAGAATTATTAAGAGCGGTAGTGAGGGATATGCGAAAGAGCTTGAGTCTATCGCAGTTGTAATTATTTTCTTGTATCTAGAAGTGACTGAGAGTTTCCGAGCTGCTGCAAAAGAGAAAAAAAAAAAACAAGTGTTAAATTTGCTGTATACATTTCCTTGGATTTTAGCCTATGACAAAAAGAGACCTGACTACAAGGTTCAAGCAAATAGTTTATTCGCACTGCAGTTACAGGTTTAACTGTAAGGTTCAAGATAACAATTTACTTGAACTGCACTTGCAGATTCCGTACGCCACTATTGCAGGTTTTTATGGATACGATGGGGGAATGCACTATCGCAATTTTAAAAGCAAAATATACACTATTACAATACACTATCACAACACACAGGAGAGTCACAGAATGCACTATTGCAGCACACAAAAGAGACAACACACAAACACACTGGACTTAAAGCTGCTAAATAATCCCTGACCCCTCCAGGTAAAGGCTCTCAATCCCAGGGAAGGCACCTTGGCCGGCGTCCCGATCAAGGGGGGAAGAATCTCCTCCCAGACCAGCTGTGTAGTTGGAGAAGCAGCTCCCGATTCCCAGACCAAATCATGGGGCTTTTATCCCCTCATTGACGTGACTGTGAGGGTACTATGCCTGAGGGGGTCTTTGAGGGTGTGACAGGGAGTTTCCCCTTATCGATCATCTGAATACACAAAGTTGTCTGAGTACACAAAGTTGTCGGCTGAAGCAGAAACCTTCCAGCTTCCCTTTACCTTATCTCAGGCAACTGGACAATGGTTGAATTGAGACTCAGGGCATGTTCTTTGTTGAGGGATTTCAAGGCTCAAATCAAGTTTTGGTTCTTTGTGTAATGCAGCACTGACTCATCAGACATCTCAGGGCTGAGCTACCTACACAGCTCTCCGTGGGTCCTCTCTATCTCAAGGCGATACAAAGCTGGGTCGCTTCTACAACCCGCCCTGTGTCACCTGTGTGCTGGGCATTGAGTCGCCTGTGTGCTGGGCACTGTCGAGAAACTTGATTTGGATCTATGAGCCGGATGATCCATGCATAGCCATAACATCACACAGCATGAATAGAGCGTGTCTCAGAGATGACACAGTTTCAGACGAGTGCTCAGGTTATTGCCACAGTCACATGTCTCAGCCTCCATACACAAACTGCTGAGCCACTGCTGACTCAGCCAAGGAACTAGAGAGAGTTGCACCACATCTTTTTAGGATGAAGCACCACTGGCTTCAATTCATGTTAAAAAACCATCCTGTTAACTACAGCGCGTCAGGAACATCTGCACAAGCATCTCAGATGTCTGTCTCCTGCAGGTAGAAAGCACAGGTGGAGGCAACAGTTTCTGAGTCATACTAAGCTATGCTGTTCTTGCTTGAGAGTCAGAGTCCTGAGTGAGACGTTTTTCTCCCTTTCTAATATCACACCATGGCACCGTTCAATGTACACATGTAAATACAAAGCATATTTAATATTTGAAAAGAATTACTAAATTCTTATGTAGACAATTTGCATCTATTTACCTACATTACTAACTTCTATTTCATTAAAAACAGAGGATTTTTATTGCTGAGCAAGTCATATACATACTTAAATGATTACAAGGGGCACAACTATTCCTTTATATTATATTGCTCATAACTGGCATATCATAGAAATGCAAAATTGATAGGAGTTCATAGCATGGATTAAGCAGGAGATGACATTTCTCTTTATGATGAGATATCGTTTTTGAAAAAAAATATTATCAAACATTTTAAAGGGTTCACTGATGTTAAAACTTTCAGAATCAAACCCACATGCTTAGTGCCAGTCAGTTATTAATAAAAATTACCTGGTCTCGGGCCCAAAAGAAAAAGCAGGAATATTTGTACTTCCACAAAATTGAAGGAGTCACAAAGCTATAAACGCTTCTCCACATTTTATGTAGGGGAATTAGCAAGTGCTGCTTCTGGCCTTTTCAAATCCCCCACTTCATTTGATTATCTCCCCTTTGTACCTCGAGGACATTCTCTGCTGTTAAAATTAGAAACTGAAGTGTTCTGAGAAGAGGAGCCAATGCCTTGCAATTGCATCTTGAAGGGATTGTGTGTTTGCTTATTCTGTGAAACACAATTAAGTTATAAGCAATGCTTCATGCACTTTAGTTAATGGTTTTAATGAGTCCTAAATGACCTTTTTAACTAAGTCTTCCCTTGCTTGTCCTTGTAGCCTCTAGGGGACACTGCTACACATCAGTGAAAAACCAGCTCAGAAAATTATGCTGTTGGAGCTGATCTGTATTAAGTTTCTGGTCACATATGAGAAAAGCAGGGCATTTTTCCCTTAGATCTCATTGACCTTTGTGTTTGTTGTCTAGGTAGACTAACACAGATCTCGTAAAGGAGAACATGGCTCACATATACAGCATGAACAGACCGGGCTGTGTGGCTGCAATGGCAAAGCGACGAACTGCACACATCATGGGCTCCGATGCCAATTCCTTTTATTTCCATGGAGCTACTTAATGAGATTTTTCATGCATAAAATTAATTTTTACCCTATTCTATCAGCTTCCAGCACTAAAGGATTTACTTACAATTTTGTCAGATTTTATTTATATTTGCAATAAAGGGGATCAGAATCATAATGAATGCTTTCATTGATAATGACGGGAAACACAAAAGAACTAAGACAACTGCTGAGCCCACTTTTAGTTACGTTTAGAAAGTGTGCATGACATACTACTCAAATAAACACGTGGCAGTTCAGCCAGTCAAAGAAGTCATAATTCGAAGATAGGGATTTTGAATTCCACCTAGTCAGCCACAACAAAATGAAAACAAAACTGTTAACAACCAGCCTCATTCCTTGTGATGAAACATCACCTTTCTCATTCTCTTTGAAATTTGTACTATTGTCCTCGACGTAGCAATGGCTGCTTTGAGTGGTTAAGCCAATTACTCACATACATTAAAGAGATCTAAAGGGAATCATTGCTGCTGCAAACAACTTGCTAAATGTGGTATCCCCCCTAGCGCTGCAGCTGGCCAGCTGTTTCCTGTTTCCAGCTCAAAGGAATCTACAACTGCAGCCCAGGATTTCTTCAGACAAACAATAAATTCTGAAAGGATGGAGGGACAGGATAGTGTGTGCTTGTCAACATCAGAAAAAAAATCATGAGTGTTTTCGTGTCCTGTTCATTGGTGTACAGTTAGAAAAATAATGTTTTCCCTCTCAATCAAAAAAATCCATGAAATACTAATATTGAGATGTAAGAAATCCTAAAAATTGAGGAAGAAATCCAGCTTACAAATTTCATATTCCTGAGTGGCCTACAGTTTAAGTGCCTCCTTGAAGTCATAAAACCTGACGATACTGGAGAGGCTGCACACCAGAACTGCCTCATCAGAATACGCAGCATAAAAAGGATACTGTACCCCCTAACATGCTTTCCTAATATGGCAAACTCATCCATGCTACCTTCATCAAAGTAACACAATTAGCAGCAATAAGGGGGAGTGGGAGGCAGCACAGGCTTCAGGCTGTTTTGTGAAAGGAAAGGACTACAGGATAGGAAATTCAGCTGTACCCTGAGACCCTTCCTAGGTTTCATGGCCTTTGGCAGGGGAAGACCCGTCAGATCATCTTCTGTTGCAGTCATATCATTTGCTAGTTTGCCTCCTTGCCCTCAAAAATCTCCTGTCTCGTGGGAGTCACTGACAGGAAAAACAAAACCACAGACATTTGGTATTCTTCCAGACAAGGGCACCAAAGGGCTTCGATCAAATAAATTTATTTATTGTTTATTTCAGGAAAAGGAGAAACACCCACTTTGGTTGAATGCCAGGTGCCACAACTAGAAAGTTTATTTTAGGATCAGTGGATACGATCTGAGGTGCTTAATATTAAGTACGAGCACAAGATGGGTTTGCTTTTTTCCCTCCTCCCTCGTAGTTGCCATTTTAGCATAATTACTGGAGGCTATATGTGAAAAAAGTGAAAGCATAAAATGATCTAAATGCTTTGAATTAGATACATGGAGTGGGGGAGGGGCAAGATCAAATTCCATTTACCTCCTCACAAGTACAGACAGTGCACAATATCGATGCTTCTGCTGCCTTCTCCTTTTTGTGGTCGTAATGGAAGATGTCCATGCATTATGTCAAAGAACAGAGTACACTGAGTACCACTGCTCATCTTCCTCCTCTCATCTGGGAACCATTGTGTTCCTGCAGCTTTATTCCTGCTGCTCTCACTAGAAATAGGTGAGTACATTTATGGATAAATTTCCTCAGAACTGAGAGACACTAGCACCCAAGAGCATCCACAACACCTGCATTAAAAGGCTCATTTAGAGAAAATTACAGCAAATTATTTCAAAAAGAAACAGATGATTTAAATAGATGGGATTTTCTGTGCTTATCTTTGTAGTTAGAATAGAAACAATAAAAAGGAACATTCTCCCAAGAATCCTATTTCTGTGCAAATATGTTCAACAACCAATCCTCATGAAACAGAATTACTTGATAAACACATCTCCAAATTCACATGGAATGGTAATGATTATAAAATAAATCATTAGGCTCTTGAAGAATCCTAAAGGGCTACCCGCCCCTTTTTATGGCTATACTGTCCCATGGTGCAAGTCAATTCAAATTATGCTGAATCAGGTCAATGATAATGGAAGGATATAATGACTCTATGTATAAAATGATGCTTTTAAATATAAAATAAAAGAGTTAACATTTTCGTAACAATGAAAATTCAGAAAGAAAAAATATTCCAAATGTCTGCTGGACACAATCGTGTGATTCCCATGAAGACAAGTTTTCCCTGAAGACAAGGAAACCTGAAAAATTAGGACTGGATTAGGTTGTGCTTCTCATGGGGAAAAAAAACCCTGCCCTGATTCACTCTTTCAGCTGCATGTAACCTTCCATGGGGACAGCCGGTAATAAGCATTAACCTGCTGTGCATTCAGAGTAAAATAAGATCATTTGAAGACCAGACTTGTCTGCCACATTGTGTAAGAAGTGGCACACCCACACCACAGTATGTGACATAAAGTTTTTTCTTTGGTGTTTTTCAGCTATACATACTCAAACAACGAGCCAAGTTTTGGTCAACAGAGCTCTGGTCTGTACAAACCCACTAGTCACAGTTTTCTAACCAAACCTATCTCTCAATGACAGATACACCATCAAATATATTGCATTCTATAATATGATTTCAGTGCCATGAGGAAGCTGATGTGATTTGCAGAGAGCATAAAGGAGAACTATGAAAACAGATAACATCACAATAAAAATGTTTCCAGCTTTGCACTGAGCATTTCTTTTGTGATTGTAAAACTCTTTGATAAAATTTCATTAAATGAGATCATCAAAACAGAAATGTGAGGTTTCTGAATGTTATTGTGAATATTTTACAAAGACAGTGATATCCATTTTGCATGAAAAACCTGAGACATGGGTCAGACACAGATTATAAATACATTAAAGAAAAGTGTTTTAGATATAAGATACAATTATGTCCTCTTCTAACAGTGAAACGGATAAGATGGCATGACAATACCTCCTGGAGAGCCATCCTGTTCTGAAAAAGGCACCAAGATTTTCCTTGACTGCTGCTCCGCAGCTGTTACCCTAGTTTTTCCTCAAGAAAGTCTCGTTTGTAGGGCATCTTGGTGGCGAAAGAAATGTTTCTAATGGATTCCATTCTTACTGGAATTCTCATTCCTAGCAGAGATGATGAAACCTGGAGTAATCTTAGTTGTCCATAACATGCATGTATGGAAGTACAGTGATTTACAAGAAGAATGAATATCTTCTTTTTTTCTATGTTGACAATGCCTATGGCAGCAGCCTGTATACACCCATGTCTTACTGATGTTCTACACCCCAAAAGTAAAACACTTCAGTGCCAAAATCACAGCAGACAGCAGTGGTGGCTTCTGCAAAGAGATGTAGTTATCCAGCATGAAGGTAGCATAACTACACAGGAACTTCCGAGCTGGAGGGATAGAGCAACTAAGGCTAAGCATTTTGGACATGCAGCAATGAAACTTGACAGAGTCCCATTTTGTTTGCACTGGGCCCAAGCCCACCACAGTACCTGTTGCTTGAGGGATCGAGACACCTGGAAATATAGTCTGCATATAAAATTGTTAATGCAAGATGGTATTTAATGCAAGATGGTAAACATCTTGGTAAATATCTGGGAATACCATGCCAGCACAAGGCCAGCTGTACAACCTTTGTCCCTCACTTGCATGAAGAAGGTGCTGTGTTCTAAATATTAGATCCTCAGAGAAGGAGGGAAATTGCTTTCTGAAAAGGTCAGTAAAATATGTTGTAAGTTGCGCCACACTATTGGAGACTTTGTGGTGATCACCATCAAAGTCAGCTGAAACATAGAAAGAAATCAAGATCTGGGAGTTTGGGGCATTTTTTTGTGCTTGTGTGTGTGATACATTTTGAAGATATGTACCAGATATCCTAGAATCGGGTTTAAAGCAAATCAGATGTAAAAGACCCATTGACATGAATCCACATTAACACGAGTTTTCTTAGTTGCACGTACAGAGCGTTGTCATCCAAAGTCAGACAAATGCACACATTTAATAACCTTTTCTAGCTAAGCAGGATTCATACTAAAAAGTTGCTCCGAAATTGATGTTCTTTAAAAATTAAGCTGTTATACGTACATCTAAGTTAAATACTGTTAGACCACTACCTCCCACATGTAGACAGAAACTTCAGTCTCTATCTGCATAACACTTATCCAAAGAAGATATAATAGTTTAGTGATGATGTCATGCATCTGGAGAGCAGGACTCTAAAGTCAATGATGCAGGTGGGAAAACAGCTGTGTCTCGTACCTTCAGTCAAAGATTAAATATCCTGGGCCGTCTCTACCAAAGAGGTTTTTCAATTCTCTCATTTTTATCAAGAATATTACAGCTTATTTGTGGCAAAAATGAACTCACTCATACTATCCAGCCTTCTGCAAAACAGTAAACAAAAGAGATGTCTGTGTATCCTTCTTCAGTCTCTAATACTGCAGGCAGCAAGGAAGAAACTCATGTACAAACAGCAAAGACAACCGCAGGGTGAGCCAGAAAGGCAGGCTGGTGCACCGGACTCAGTGAAGCTAAGATCTGGAGCAACCAAAGCCCATGAAAAGCTTTTCCAGCTGCAAAGATCCTGCTGGAATAACGGAATTAAACTTTCCAAGACTGAATTCAGGTTATACAGATAAGAAAATAGAGAAACTTATCCCCAGAAGTACTAGTTACTAGATTTTACCCTAACAAACACTTCAGTTGCATACCACAGTTGCTACAGAAGAGTAGATAAGGACATTAAGGGCACTTTATAACACTGGCATAAATCACACTGGAATTAAATTTGAGTACAGAAGGCCCTGCCTCTGACTGCACACCTCCTTTTGGTAGACTAGAGGCGAGAGTCTGAAATATATTCTCAGTCTATTAAATTATTCTTTTCCCCATGATGTTGCATTTATACATTTACCTATTAATGTGTATGTGTCTATAAACTTATATAGTAACATTTAATTATGATTATGCGTAGAATAAACACACTACATTGAGATTTTGCTGCATGCATGAGAATGTGATATTTCAGTCATGATTTTTGCTCACATGTAATTAAAATCTCAGTGTTTCCCTAGCCAGGAACAGGGCAGCTTCTTTCATTTTACTCATAATACCACTGTACCATCTTTCACATCTTTAGGAACACTATCAATAACGATGCTGTATTTTTAGAAACAAATACTGTATTAGTATAGGAATGCAAGATGTCAGAATGCATGAATGAACAATGAAGAACATGTTTTAATACCTAAGGCTCCGTTATCCTGCCGAAGTAGGTATGAGAGAGTTATTGTGATAGAGAAATAGAAGATTTTAATAGTTAACTTTTAAAGTAAAACTAAACCATTCCATTCCCGAAGACCATGACTAAAGGTGAAGATGGATTTAAGCATTTTCTAACCAACCAACTTCCTTATATGTTATACCAAAAAGTGTAACTTCCACTACACAAAAATTCAATTCCCTTGTTATTACACTGGTCCTTTAATTTACTGACTGCATCTTATAAAGAAATCAAGACACAGGAATTCAGTTTTTTATTGACAATGTGTGACTCCAATCAGATCTTGCTTTATCACCTCAAGCGAGAAAGCTGACAGGGTCAGAGAATGATGTTCATGAGTATAGTGTGATTATAGTCAATATTCCCAGAAGTAAGGAATGGTAAGAAAAAAATGCAAAGGTCATAAGTCTAAATAAATAAATAAATCTAAGAATGACTACATTATATTTCTTCTGAATTATCACAACAATTGAGCTAAATAACAGCATTGAGGTAGAGATTAAATAATAACTACATTCAGTCATGTATAACATTATAAACTATAAGTAAATTTACTGTCTGTACCAGTGGTACGTACTTCAGATTAATACGGAGGAGAGTGAGGGCAAAATTGGGTTTATGTGGATGTCCACCACCACAGCTAGAGAGTCAGAGTTATGGCAAATCAAGTAAAACATGTTTCTGATTAAAAACACAAAAGCCCCAACATGCGAATTATAGCAGACCTTGCACTGTGGTGCTGAGGCCTATTAAATAAACTACAGCATACAGAGTGGCAATAATTTGTTGCCATAAACAGAGGCTCCACTCTGTCACCAAAGATTTCTTGTAACACACTTTTTTTCCCGTTTTCACACCTAACTATGAATCTTCTCAGTCTAACTGTGGAATACTCAAACAAAAACACGTCTCTTTTGAAGTGAATACAGTGAAGCCTCAATGAGATTGAGGAGTTTTCATGACACGTTTTTTCCTGCCTTTCCCTCTGTGAGTCCTTGCAAATACTTCGAAAATTGTATAGGCCCACAAGAATATCCATTTTGATGCTCATACAGCCTTGGAAGACTTGATTGCTCTCAATATATCTGCCCTCAGAAACTTCAGCCCTTCGTAACAGATCTTTTAACATACAGCAGTTACCTCTTCATTATGAGTTTTTCTCATTTTTTTTCTCCCTGAATCATTAGCTGGCTTCCTTCTGTGTCCTGCCATTAGACCTCTGAATTGTTAGCCCTTTTTTTCCCTATAGATGCCACATTTCTTTAAGACATTATGTTATTTAAGAAAAAAATGATTGGTGTGGGTGCTTTTCTACCTGATTTCCTCATCTTTAGTTTTGCTCACCTAGAGTCTGCAAATAAGCCAAATCTAAAATATGTGAATTTGAAGGCAGAGACTCTCTAGGTAAGGAGCAACAAGGGTCCTTTAGCTTCCACTATAAAAATGAAGAGAAAGAGAGGAGAAACCTGAGAATAGTAAGTAGATGTCAGGAATTATAATATAATTCTCAAATACGAAAAATGAAAACCCTTCCATCCAATTTTTTTCAACATACCTGAAGAATTTTCCTGCTACTGAATGAAAAAGAAAATTAGTAAAGCTTTGCCATGATTAAGAAAAAGCTTTCCTAGTAATAAATAAAAAAACCTCTATATTTTTCTTCTCTTTTCTATGTTTTTAAATTCATTATCAGTTCTCTCCCTCTGCCATTTACCAACCTCATGCTATTTTGTCCACCACTGATTTTTTTTTTTGGTATTAAGAGTTAGTATCTTAAAAAGGTAGTTTCAAACACACACTGTGAAAGGGAATATATTTTCCTAAAAATCCAGCTTAAAGTCATTGCACTCAGTATACTGAGTAATGTTTCCTTTCAATTTAGCAAGTTGGAGTTGTATAGCTAAAGCTTTTAGATGTACTGAAGCAGAAGGGAAGGGTACACATCATCATCTTAATGAATCACACCAGGCACACCTTGCTACCTGCTGAAACAGATATTATTTTCAACAAACTATAAGACAAGGTTTAAATAAACACGAGGAGTTGTTAAAAAAATATTTCATTTACTTTTAGCTAGGTAGTGTGTACTTTACCAAAAAAACCCAAGACACAAGTATAAGGTGATCTGAAACAAATACTAAAATATATGTTTTTTAAAATGGTCTTTTATCATAGGGATGTTCTACTATGAAGAGAAAGCAAGACATTTGACTTCTACTGGAGCCAGAGCATCGAGTTTCGTACCCGAACTGGCAGCAGAATGTAAGTGACAAAGTGAAGTGCAAGAAAATTTATCAGAATAAGGGTGCTGACTTCATGCACTCTGTCTGAGTGCTTCAGTGGCAGGAGATAATGCATACAGCAGGGGAGAAGTGGAGGGTTTCCGAGAATATCAAGTCTTGTACTAGAAAAAAAATACCTGGTTACAGCAGCCGAGAACTAAGTCCAAGGAACTGGGTGTCCAGGTGATAGCAGCTATCAGGATACTACCGCCTGTGTTGGTATTGTATAAGGCTGCTGGAAGACAGAGGTTTCTGATCCTCCTGTTATAAATTTGTACATTGGATGCATTCTGTCCCTCCAAAGGGACTGCTAAACACCATGGGCTTTCTGGCCTTTTTCCTTCACAGTAGCCCAGTAAGGGGTCAAGTTTGAAAAGCTTATCCTGCTCAAATCCTCACAGTTTAGTTTTGCAAAACTTTTTTTTTTTTTTTAATAGGAACATAGCCTTTCCAAAATGACACCACACAAATTCTTTCCCCCAAGCACTGTCTTGCTCTATCTGCTGAATACTCCATGTATAGTTAGTTTTCTGCAGCCTGCTTTGTCATGAGGCAAAAGTCTCACAAAAAAGCAGCCGCTGGTTCACCGTGATTATGCGTAAGGAACATTATTCTTGAACACTAGAGTAAAGCAGGAAGAAAACTGTCTACCTCACACTGATTTTAGCCTTTTTTCAAATGTCATAAAAACAAGAAAGGATATAAACTCTGTTCTGTCACCAGTGACACAAGCACTGCTTATTCTCAGGGCAACACTTTTGCTCTGTAGCTCCCATCCTTAGTACTCAGATCAGTAACTTGAAACAACAGAAGTGTCTTTGCCAGAGTTGAACAGAATACATCCCAGTCTTTGCGTCCATGTCTTATGACAGCAATCCACTCTCCTTCTCCAGTACAAGCAATTTCCTTATATGGATATTTATGGATAACATTGTTTGACACCAGCAAATAACTGCACCAGATAAAGCAACTGGAAAACCCAACCAACGCAGTCACACCAAATAGCAACACTCAGTTTAGTTTTATGGTAGTTCCCATTAGTACAAACCATTCTTGCAGCCCAGAAATGACAAACTACCTAAAGAGAGGATATGGAAACTTAAAGACAGAAACACATTCCAGCAAGTGGTCTCTGCTTACAAGTGAATCATAGAATCATAGAATCATAGAATGGTTAGGGCTGGAAGGGACCTTCAAAGGTCATCTAGTCCAACCCCCCTGCAAGGAACAGGGATATCTCCAACTAGATCAGGTTGCTCAGGGCCTTGTCCAACCTGGCCTTGAACGTCTCCAGGGATGGAGCATCCACCACCTCTCTGGGCAACCTGTTCCAGTGTTCTACCACTCTCATAGTAAAAAATTTTTTCCTAATATCCAACCTGAACCTACCTCCCTCTATTTTAAAACCATTACCCCTTGTCCTATCATAACTGGCCCTCCTGAACAGCCTCTCCCCATCTTTCCTGTAGGCCCCCTTGAGGTACTGGAAGACCGCTATAAGGTCACCCCGGAGCCTCCTCTTCTCCAGGCTGAACAGCCCCAACTCTTTCAGCCTGTCCTCATAGGAAAGGTGCTCCAGCCCTCTTATCATCTTCGTGGCCCTCCTCTGGACCCTCTCCAACTGGTCCATGTCCTTCTTATGTTGGGGACTCCAGAACTGGACGCAGTACTCCAAGTGAGGTCTCACGAGGGCAGAGTAGAGGGGGAGAATCACCTCCCTCGACCTGCTGGCCACGCTCCTCTTGATGCAGCCCAGGACGCGGTTGGCCTTCTGGGCCGCAAGAGCACATTGCCGGCTCATATTGAGCTTCTCGTCCACCAGTACTCCCAAGTCCTTCTCCTCAGGGCTGCTCTCGATCCAATCACCACCCAGTCTGTATTTATGCCTGGGATTGCCACGACCCAGATGTAGGACCTTGCATTTGGCCTGTTTAAACTTCATGAGGTTGGTACGGGCCCACCTCTCCAGCCTGTCAAGGTCCCTCTGGATGGCATCCCTCCCTTCCAGCGTGTCGACGGCACCACACAGCTTGGTGTCATCGGCGAACTTGCTGAGGGTGCACTCCATGCCACTGTCCACGTCACCGACAAAGATGTTGAAGAGGGCCGGGCCCAACACGGACCCCTGAGGGACGCCACTTGTGACCGGTCTCCACTTGGACATTGAGCCGTTGACCACTACTCTCTGAGTGCGGCCATTGAGCCAATTCCTTATCCACCGAGTGGTCCATCCATCAAACCCATGCCTCTCTAATTTAGAGAGAAGAATGTCGTGCGGGACAGTGTCAAAAGCTTTGCACAAGTCCAGGTAGATGACATCCATTGGTCGACCCTTGTCCACCGATGCTGTCACCCCATCGTAAAAGGCCACCAAGTTGGTCAGGCACGATCTGCCTTTGGTGAAGCCATGTTGGCTGTCACCCACCACCTCCTTGCTCTCCATGTGCCTTAGCATGGTTCCCAGGAGAATCTGCTCCATGACCTTGCCAGGCACAGAGGTGAGGCTGACCGGTCTGTAGTTGCCCGGGTCCTCCTTGTTCCCCTTTTTAAAAATGGGGGTTATGTTCCCTCTCTTCCAGTCATCGGGGACCTCGCCAGACCGCCACGACTTCTCGAATACAATAGCCAGTGGCTTGGCAAGTTCATCCGCCAGTTCCTTCAGGACCCGCGGATGGATCTCATCAGGTCCCATGGACTTGTGCACCCTCAAGTTCCTCAGATGTTCTCGAACCTGGTCTTCAAGTACAGTGGGCGGTGGTTCATCCTCACAGTCCCTGCTAGTTCTTTCCACAGCTTGGGTGGTAAGACAAGAGGCTTTACCATTGAAGACTGAGGCAAAAAATTCATTGAGTACCTCAGCCTTCTCTATGTCCCGGGTAACCAGAGCACCAGTATCCTTCCGGAGGGGGCCTACATTCTCTTTGGACTTCCTTTTGTCCCCTACATACCTATAGAAGCATTTCTTGTTGCTTTTTATATCCCTTGCCAAATTCAATTCCTTCAGGGCTTTAGCCTTCCTCACTTGATCCCTGGTCACTCTTACAGCTTCTCTGTATTCCTCCCAGGCTATCTGTCTCCGCTTCCACCCTCTGTAGGCTAACCTCTTCATTTTCAGTTGGTCCAGGAGCTCCTTGCTCATCCACGCCGGCCTCCTGGTCTTTTTGCCCGACTTGTTCTTCGTCGGGATGCACCTCTGCTGAGCTTGGAGAAGGTGCTCCTTGAATGTGGACCAACTTTCCTGGGCCCCTTGTCCCTCCAGGGCCACCTCCCACGGCACCTTGCCCATCAGGTGCTTCAAGAGGCCGAAGTCCGCCTTCTTGAAGTCTAGGGTACAGAGCTTGCTGAATGGTTTCCTTGCTGCCCCATGGATCTTGAACTCCACTGTGTCGTGGTCACTGCAGCCAAGGCTATCCTTAAGTTTCACATTGCCCACCAGTCCCTCCCTGTTGGTGAGCACAAGGTCGAGCATGGCACCCCTCCTTGTCGGCTCCTCTATCATCTGCAGGAGGAAGTTGTCATCCACGCATTCCAGGAACCTCCTGGACTGCCCGTGCCCTGCCGTATTGTCTCTCCAACAGATGTCAGGGTGGTTGAAGTCCCCCATGAGGACCAGGGCTTGTGACCGCGAGGCTGCTCCTATCTGGCTATAAAGCGCCTCATCTGCTCTGTCCTCCTGGCCAGGTGGCCTGTAACAGACTCCTACCGTAACGTCCCCTATCCGTCCCCATCCTCTAATCTTGACCCATAAGCTCTCTGTCAGCTCCTCCTCCGACCCCAGGTGTAGCTCCACGCACTCCAGCCGGTTGCTGACGTAGAGAGCAACACCCCCTCCTCGTCTCCCCTTCCTGTCCTTTCTAAAAAGCTTATACCCCTCCATGTTGACACTCCAGTCATAGGAGTCGTCCCACCACGTCTCCGTGATGCCAATAAGGTCGTAGCCCTGCTCATGTACACGCATCTCTAGTTCATCCTGTTTATTTCCCATGCTGCGTGCGTTGGTGTACATACACTTTAGCAGGGCTCCCGACAAAGCCGACTTGCTGGCTGGAGTGGCTGAAACAAGAGGATGAGTGAGACAAGAGGATGCACTTGTTCAGTACATTTCCCACTGAACTCTGAGTTTTAAATACCGCCACTGGTGAGGGCTGCCCAGGCCAAGGTAGCTGGTAACACTTTTTTCTGGGTTCGGTTCCTCCAGATGGGAAAGCATTATCTGAGGCATTAAATTGAAACTCGCATATTTTCACATCAGTTTGGGATAAATTTGAATACAGGGTTGCAGGTTTTGTTGCAGTATCAAAGAATGTAATTTCCATTCTTCATCAGAGAAGTACAGAAAGAGGTGTCAGCACTGGATTTCTCTCTCCTTACACAGAGCAGTCCACTAGATTGCTTAAAGAAAGAAAACAGAGATAATGGAGTGAGCTGCTGGGATTGTCATTCTGCATCTAGTTCAAATTTCTCTTGCTTAGATTTTCTTATTTAAAAATCAACACGTTAGCCATAGCCAAGGTTTCTGTCTCAGATTATACACTCTTAATTTCTTCCCCACAGAAAACCGGGTCTTGAATGGTGTCTCACTTTCTAAACAGTCACCTTGATTCACTGATTTCCAGACCAGAGCTACCAGCAATAGACGAGATAAATATGAAGAATTCCAGGGGCCAGTAGTAAAGAGGAAAAGTAGAGAAACTTTGACATCCAGGTACTGGTCCTTTCTGAAAGAATATAAGTGAAAACAACATTACCTGAAATTTAAAAGACAACAAACTATCAGTGGCTGAAGGACAGACGTCCTGTGAAAAACTGAATAGTAGTACATCAGTAAAAGGTTTAACTTTCCGAACTTTTCATTGAATATAGTGGTTTTTTTCTAAACCTACTCAATAAATTCTATTTTTGAAAAAAAAAAAAAAACCACCCATATTTTGATTCTGTTGCTCTTACTGCCAAAATTGCATGAAGACTTAACAATTGATACCGGAAACTGATTTCTATATCCGAGGTTATTCTTCTACTGCCACATTTATATTTGTCCCTGTCTAAAACAAGTGATTTGCACAAGCAAAACAGCTTTCTCAGGCACTCATGGCTACATTTCAGGGTCATAAAAAACCCTGTGTGCAGTTACTTGCCTTTCACTGCAGTATTTGTCCTAGCTTTGAATCTCAGTTGCAGAAGGAGCCATCAGTCCCCTCTTGTAGCAGTAGTGATTGCAGAGAGCAACAGAGCTTTCCACACCTCATTCTTCTCTACTTCAGCTGCTGAGAAATACTTGTGATTAATGCATCTACAAAGATTTGGATAATTTTCTCTACAGTTGAAATTTATCTTCACAATCCTTACTTGCAACAGAGGCTCTACCTTGGGAAAAAACACCTCTATAGCAGGTAGGCAGGCAAAAGATCTTGAAAAAAAAAAAATAGAGAAATGCAAGAGATGGCCAGACAGGTTTTTAGAGACAAGATTTATGCAGTCAGTGGCAAATAGCTGATGGAACAGAGCATTAATTAGGTATGAGCAATGGAATTGCTCTGTTGCTTTTGAGAAAAGATGGAGTTCTGCTGACAGTGCAGCAGAAAGAACCTCTGCAGCACTTTTAGAGAGTTCTTCATCATTGTCATCATAGTCCTGTAAATGTTCATACCCTTCAAAACAACATCAGCATTAGTTCCTCCTCTCACACACATGTCTGCTTACAACCTATCATAGCAAATCAGTCTAGATGTTTCAATTACACACAGCATCACCGTATCTCAAAATACTTTCTTATTTTTAATCCACTAGAGGATTTTGGGGACGTTGTAACAATATCTGAAATTCTAACAATATATTTTCAAACACAGTACATATCAGTGTGGATAGCAAAAGCCAAGAAATAAGCATAAAGTGATCAAAAAGATTTTTTAAATTTTTGCCTGATCTCGGTCAGCTGATCAGATGCTGTGTAAATTTTACAAGGAAAAACATCCTGCTCCACATGTATTTTCCTAGCAACTGTGAACAGTCAAGGAATCTGACAAAAAACACAGTTAATCTCTGATGAGTTCAGACTATCGAAAAGCTCATAATACTAGACTTTTCAACATGGAAGACATTTACACTGGAGGTAACAGTGTTGGTAAATCTGCTTGTTCTTTTTCGTGGTTGTCTTTTTATGGCTTTGATCATGAAATAAAATTTAAAAATCCACTACAGACTTTGGACAGCAATGGATTAAAACAACAATTAAATGAGCTGGCATATTTATGAGGCACTTGGCACTATCTTGTTGAATATAAGTTAACATTAGCATTCATACATACACAAAACCTAGAGAGGATAACATTAGCCTTCCAAATGATGCAGCGATTTTTATATGCAATGTCAAGCTTGAACGGGTATTTCTTTTAACTCTCTCAATTGTGCTAATGTAAGTTGTAATCTAACTGTATTTTTGGTTAGAACAGGATTATCTTGTTTATACAAAAATAAGTTATTTGAAACTTCCATATCCAAAATCTCAATGACCATCCACATACACTTAGTACGGTGTAAGTGTTCTCAGTTATTTAAAAATACTTGATTGCATACTTATGTAATGTCCCTATAACATAAGTGAATCACTTATATTTAAACTATCCTTATAACATCAAAACCTGTTTTTTAAAACCCAGGCTCATTTCTCAGCAAAGCTTTCGTTTTCCCTCCACAGAAATGAAAAATCAATAAAAGACTGACATTTGCCCACTTAGCTTAAAATTTGAATGCCTATTAAATTAATCCAAATGGAAAACAGAAAATCCAGGCTGTAATATACAAGTCAGTTTTATGTGATCAAAATGGAGTTATATAATTTTAGCTGTATCTTTTGATGTTTTGATGCAATTCTCTATCATTACTTATTTCATATTTTGAGTGTTCCTAACAACACGGCTGCAAACATTGCTAGATTTTTCATATTTTACTTCAGACTTCAACAAATGAGCTTGCCTCCCCCATTCACTCTCTTAAAGATTCTTTCTGAGGTCAGTCAGAGTAGTAACAACGTTTACAGTGAGCATGAGCACTAGAAGGATATTCTTAAGAGTGCAATGGAGCTTAACATAGAGAAGCCTGAGTAGTTCACTAGGAAAAACAGGGCCATCAGTCCTAAAACAAGCCTGCTTAGGCCAGCTTGGGGATCCTAGTGATGCACATCATTGTTCAGGGCTAGCACATCATGAGAACATCAACTTGTTTCATATAACTATTGGGACATCAGGTGATGGCAGTCCTTCTGCCTGACCTGCTCATTAAATCTAAATTAAAAACCTGCAAAAGATGATTCTTGCAATTGAAACTGATGTTGTAACATGTTTTACATATTTACTCTGTGGAGAACTGGGGAGAGGCTCAGCCACTTCTAAAATGATCAGACACAGAGTCTAGATATCAGTGTGTTTGAGCAGAATCAGAAGCAGACTAGAAAACCAATCAGCAAAATGAAGTCTTCAACATCATGACACGTATTTTCCACATTAAAGATATGGCCAAAAAAACTGGAGATAAGAACTATGTGAATGCAATTACATATTACAGAAAAGAGCATACAGTATCGTAAACTGAAAGCTTACTGCTCTTCTCTCTGCAGTCATCGTGCAGTAGCTATGACAGTTTTGAAACTTTGCCCACAGTTATCTCTAATATAATACAATCCACCAATGGAGTCAAATTAAATTTTAAGAAAAGACCAGGAGCAATACATAGCTAAGTGTTTCATCTTGAGGATCACACTTGACACCACAAGCTCTCATGTCAGACCTCCTTGGGTAAGTGAGATCTTAATTTCATTTTGAAGTGGGATCTTAATTTAATTTTTTTTCTTATATTTTTTGTTGAAGCCTCTAAAATCAACATCAACATAAGGCAGGAGCACTAAGTATCATCAGATAAAAATAGACCTCTTTCATTAGCAAAAGGAACACACAATGAATGTAATAGTATTCATTTGACTAGATGTTCCATGGAAAATTCCTGTCACAATCTACACAGTCATTAGTTGCAGAATCATGTACCACACTCAGATATGCCTTCACGCTTGTAAAATATCTGCCTGCATCAAACCCACAAGCGATGAACAACAACAACAAAAAGATTTCTGGCTAAGGAACCAGATGAGAATTACATTGAAATGACTTCAATTCATTTCCTTGCCATAGCTTCAGATATGTCAAAAGTCACTTAATATGCATGTATCTCACTTAGTTGTTTCCCTCTCACATTTCCTTGCAGCAGTATGCATGCTCTCTTTATTCTTTTCACAGCAGGACAGCCTCTGTCTTTACTAGGGTCCAACGACATACAGAGAGTGAGTCGAAGACCACAGATCCACAAAGACCTCAGCCAGCTGAGTCTGGTACACAGGAACCCAGGACAGGAGGGAAGCTGTGGTACTATGCTGCATCCAACTCTGTGCATTTTCCGCTGGGACTGGTGCTCAGAGAAGCTCTGATGGACCTGTATCTGCCATTACGTGTGCAGTGAATACGAGGCCACATCTTCCATGACACAGCTCACACGTGTGCCTTGCCGTATCACTAAACATACCAGAAGTTCATTCTTGTTACAGAATTCTGCACATGGGACAATCTTTAAGATACTGACCCATTTACAGATTTTGTCTTTGCCTGGCCAGGCAGCTCCCTCAGGTTAAAAAATGGTGCTTATAAGGCTTCTTTGCAACTCTCATTTACCAGTATTCTCTACTTATATTTACAGCTTTTGATGAAAGGTAACAACTGGATTCTGTACAGTGCTTGGTCCCTATTATAAAAAAAAAGTAACTGACTAATACAAGTAAACAAGACCTAGCATTAGCTCATAAGAGGCTTTCTTAACAAAAAATGTCATTTCTTTGTGTAGAAACACTTACTATGATTTTAAAATGTAGTAATAGAGTTTTACTTTTTAAAATAACACTTCTCACTCAGTATTGCAGCAGCACAGCAATTATAAAAAAGCATCATAGCATCACATTACTGATAATAAAATTTTATTCATTACTTTTGTTGTCATATGTAGGAGGAATAACAAAATACATGACATACAAAAAAAAGATTTTAAAAATGCAAATCTAGGCAATCCAAAATTCCCACAAATGGCAACTCTAATTTTATCCACTTATATTAATGCATTAACATAATAAGGTGTCACGTGGTACCAGACAGGATGACGCGGTGGCACTGTGCTAACACAGCCCCGCACAATCATGCTGATTCACACCTGCTTAAAGCTGACATTTGCCAGACAGGTGCAATTCTTCTCTCAATCACATTGCTTCAACAACATCCCCTCTCCTGTCTCCACCACTACTTGATACATGCTTAGCAACCTATATGACCTGGGAAAATGCAATGTGCTGTTCAGATACCTGCTCGAATAACAATGCCAATCAGCAGAAGTGCATGTCAGAAAATACCCTGGATAAAAACAGTAATGCACTTCAAGTGCAAGAGCGAGACTTTACCATATCCTAACACTGAGATATAAATTGCACAGGCAGCTCAAAGAGCTAGCACATGAAATTTAGGGGGCCTCCCCACACTTCCTCAGAACAGCAACATGAGAGGAGTAACCTTTTTGTCTTCCAACGCCAGTGACAGTAGCAAAAATGTGTGCATTTGACCTGCCTGCATGACAGAGGACGTTTAGGTTGTATATTAGCAAAAATTTCTCCACCAAAAGGGTTTCCAAGTACTGAAACAGTCTGCTCAGGGAAGTGGTTGAGTCACCATCCCTGGAGGTGTTTAAAAGACCTGCAGATGTTGCGGTTAGGGACCTGATTTTATGATGGACTTGGCAGTGTTAGGTTTGCGGCTGGACTTGATGATCTTAAGAGTCTTTTCCAACCTAAATGATTCTGTGATTCTGTGATAACTGTATGCAGCAGCTTTTCCCAGCATGGTCCAACGTAAGCTGTTATCACTTCCAAGTCCTTTGAAGAGGAAGGATGATGAGTTTGTGTGATGCAGCATCTGAAACTGAAGTTTT
This sequence comes from Tauraco erythrolophus, assembly GCF_009769465.1. Lineage (NCBI taxonomy): Eukaryota > Metazoa > Chordata > Aves > Musophagiformes > Musophagidae > Tauraco > Tauraco erythrolophus. The sequence goes on from NC_141496.1 coordinate 66,216,924, forward strand.
AATCAGTTGGAAAAAAGTACTGAGAAAGTAAAATAATATTTCCATGAGGCCTGAAACACGTTGCTCAGATCATGGGAACCCCTTTCTCTCAGAGTAAAGATTCAAAGTCAGGTAAACAATGACAGCACGTGTTAGTCCATAGTTCATTTCACTCATTGTGCAAGAATCTTAACAATAATAACAATGATGATAAGGAAGACACTAAAAACTAATGTTTGATAATTAAATATCTTGTTCTTTCTGCTTATAAAGAAGAAAAATTACAGACACCCTAATTTAGAAAGTGCTGCCTCAGTACTGACTTGTCAGTTGAAACATGGGTGACAGTCTCAAGCTGTTGTTCATACCATGTGGAGTTTTCCATTTTTAGTTAATCATAAACAAATCAAGTTACTGTATGAGTCTTTAGAGTCTCAAAGACAAAGATATACTGAAATTGGACTTAAATCCCCTGTCAGTACAGCTAGTGATAGTTATAATGACTACAGTTATTGAGATGTCAATCTAATACCGTCCAGGTGACTGCTGTACATTTTAGTGATAAAACTGCTTTATGTTACGCATACAGCACAAGATGGTATTAAACCACTTGCAACATAAATAATGAGAAAAACACTTTAAAGAGGGTGGGGGGCATTGCCTCCTGCTGAAAGCTGATAAAGGATGTTCTCCTGATGGAAGAAAGAAAAAGGTGTTACCAAGCATATTTTGAAGAGGGAGATACCATACTCTGAAGCACATGATTAAAGTTATACTACACACAAATACCCCAGTGGTGTAAGGTCTACTGCATGCGTCAGTGTTAAACGTTGTAGCAAGCCCATATTAATAAAATTTTCATGAAGACCAGGGGACTGAGAGGCAGGCTGGTGTTGAACAACTCCTTTCAACATAAGCAGTAATTGAAAGACTGGGTATTACAATTAAATTAAATGAAATTAAACGTTATTAAAATAAAACTGATTACATATATCGAAAACTTGAAATGGAATTGCCAAATATTGGAATAAAAATACCGCCAACAATGTAAAAACCAAAAGCTTCATTAACTCTGCCAAACTGTGAAAAATGTTTATGTTGTGCTAGTGAAATCCTAGCACACTACTTACATAAAGGAGAGAAATTTCAAAGGCTCGCATTTCAGATCTTCAAATTCAAGTGAAGACTTTCTCTTCTAAAGTGTTCAGTGAATCGTCTCTACAGTTTTGAAACAAGGACACTCCTTTGATAACAGAAAAATATGATGATTTTGAGGTTACACTTCTTACCTGAAAGTGGAGGACCAGGGCAACACTGTCCCAGACATTACTTGCAATTTCACCTCTCTCTGTTCTATACACTCCAGTCCAATTCTAATGTCATTTTCAAATGACTCAGGGATTACAAATACACTATTTGATGCTTTTCTTCAAGTGTCTGCTATCTGTGACGCTCTGGGACTTCCTGAAATGCCCCCGAAACACCATGCTAAGCATTTCTTTAGGAGGAGCCTTTCTTCTTAAGAACTGAGACATGACTTTCTATTCAAGGAAGTGCATAGTGCTGTGAATGAGTCTCTGAGAAATCAGAAGTCACAGTCTGAAGCAGTATGCTTTTAACTACTGCTGTCTTTCTTCATACTGTGAAAATTTCTCTGTCGTGGTTGTCTGTCTCTTTCAATAGGGCCTGTAGAGCCTACGGTAACTGAAGTAGCCATACATGCTACTGACTTTCATCGCCTAATGGCAACGAAAAGCACACAGTTTCGGCACTGGCAACCATGCCTCTTTCTACTGTATAATGAAAATACACCTGACACCACTAGAAGCAAGAAACTTGCCATAGCAAGTAGACGCAAAACAAGTAATATTTTTATTTGAACTAGAAAAGACTCTGCGCCTTCTATTTCTTTCGCATTCTCTGTATTTGACATTTTTGCTCTTTCCCTTTTTTCTTCTCTCTGCCTAAGAAATGTTAGCAACTGTTACAATGCAGAAGCAAAAAGAACAAACGAGACCTCCAAGACGTGTGACAAAGCCTTGCAAATGATCTTTTATCCCACAAAAAATCATTTGTAGATTATACAGGGACCTCAGGACTCAAGCAGGATGAGACATTTTATCATGACAGGGAATAAGTATATCCTCAGCGCTTACTGACATACTGAAACAAGGACTAGCTGTTTAAAATAATTTAACCAGTGTCTCTGATTTGTTTTCTGCTTAATACAAAATTAAAGAAATTGCTATCATACCCTTAAAGTATTATTCACAAAGATATTTAAGCTCTGTTTTCAAGATGATAAGCAATTGAGAAGTGATAACCAATCTTTGGCGTCCTTTCCCTCCCATGTTTGTTCGCCAATAGAGAAAAGATGCTCTTTGTAATGAGTTTTTTCCCTCCTACCAGCCCTCAGTGGTATCCAGAGAATAGAGCAAATTAAATGTTGTTCCTGTGAATTGCTGAATACTTCCAACCTAGCTAAGGCAAAAAGTTCCATGCTATGAAACCACGTGTGCTGGTTTTGGCTAGGATAGAGTTAATTTTCTTCGTAGTAGTTAATATTGGGCTATGTTTTGGATTTGTGCTAGAAACAGTGTTGATAATGCAGGGATATTTTAGTTACTGCTGAGCAGTGCTTACACAGAGTCAGGACAGTAGGCTGAGGGTACACAAGAGGTTGGGAGGGGACACAGCCAGGATAGCTGACCTCGACTGATCAAAGGGGTATTCCGCACCATGTGATGTCATGCTCAGCATATAAACCTGAGGCAAAAAGAAGGAAGGGGGATTATTCCTAAGTAATCATTACTTGTGATGGAGCCCTGCTCTCCTGGAGATGGCTGAACACCTGCATGCCAATATGAAGGAGTGAATGAATTCCTTATTCTGCTTTGCTTGTGTGGACAGATTTTGCTTTACCTGTTAAATTGTCTTTATCTTAACCCACAAGTTTTCTCATTTTTACCCTTTCGATCCTCCCCCCTATCCCACTGGGTGATGAGCGAGCGGCTGGGTGGCGCTTAGTTGCCGACTGGGGTTAAACCACGACACCATAGCTGTTTGCAGCTTGTCTTTACTCTATATACCATCTGGCACACTCAGATGTGTCTCTCAAGCTTTCCTTTTCTGTTAGATAGCCCATAAAGGTTAGAAGAGCTAAATCCGTACATAATGGCATGGAGAAATGTTTCTATTGCTGAGTGACTGCTAGCTGACTATAACAGCATCAGTTTAATAATATAAAATAAAATTACTCAGACCACAAGGCCAACACACTATGTTCCAACATGAAGCAAAGAAATAAGCCTCAAATTAGATTCTGTTTACTCTATGAGATAAACTAGTTTCATTTTGGATTGAGGTACAGCAGCCAACCTTCGTCTAACTCCTGCCTTTTAAAGCTAGAAGGACAATGTCTGGCTGCAATGTAATGCCAATAACAAAATCTGCTGTGCCAAACCAAGTATTTAATTCTGAAGTGGATTGTATTATTGTGCTGTATCACATGGCATAAGCAGAAACCTTAAACTATGGGATTTCTCAGGCCTTAGTGTATAGTAATTATGCACTCCCTTCCCTTTCCTTGAAATCCATTTTGATAAGGACATATGTCTTTCCATGAAGACTGAGGAACTATTCATGCTTTTTAATAGCATAAAGTTAGAATAATATCGCTAAAGTCAAAAGGGAGCAAGTTGATGTGTGCCAGGACAGGGTCTTGGGGCTGTCCCCTGCTGCGTATCTTACACAGCCATTCACACCTGGCACAGTTTCACGTCATTATGTTTGAATGGCAATATGCACTTTTCTCAGACGTGAATGATGACGAAAGGTCTGATGACATCAGAGTTAGATTTCTGCTTTATCACAGAATGTGTCACAGAAACTGGTTCCTTTTTCAAAGAACCTGAAATCTGTGAGCTGAAATATACTACAAGTATTCACAAATGATGTGTTGAAGTTGTGAGAGATCTCTTACCTAATTTTGGCCATGCTAATTGAAATAGAAGAGGCATGTAAAGTATTCTGAAAGGACATGGTACCTTGGGCACAGCACAGTTGTAATAAGGCTATAATGCTTCTAACATCCAAGCTAGTATCTCAGGATTGAACTAGATCATCTTCGTAAGTAAACTAGCTCATTCACTAGCAGCACAGGTGTCTCTGTAACCAAAACTCTGAAACTTAATTGTGTTGGGGTGCAGGGAGGGAAATTCCACCAAAATTCATCTTTTTCTTTTCCTAGCAAAAATTTTTGTCATCAACACTGAAACTGGGGGTGGAGTGTTAAATTCGCAATGACATTTCCATAGCACACAAGAGTCTTTTTCTTCTTTTATTGCTTGCTACAGCTTACAGCCCACATGCACACCTGATTTAATGGTACTGTAAAGGTTGAATAGTTACATGCTTCACAAATAACACATTAAACTATGATTCTGGGGGAGAAATAACCTGACACAAACTTTTCAGCAAAAGCAAGAAAATAAACCCTCTTAGAATAAATCCTTAAATCCTATAGTAAAAAAAAACTGTAAAATGGAGACAGATAGATTTTTTGTCCTAAAAATCTATGCACCACATTAAATACTTAGATTAGGAACTGTGTCACAGTCAACCCAAATTATAACATCTGCTCTGCTTTTGCTGAAAGTCTTTAACTCCATTGTACCAAAGAAGAAACAACAATATCACACTCTGCTGAGGATGTCACAAATGGAAAGAGAAATAGAAAGCCTTTCAGATACAAATGAGGTAATATTGCACAATTTCAAATTTGCTTCACAAATTGAGTAGTAGAGTGTTTTATTTTGTGTTGATTTTTTTGGCTATTTTTTGTGGGGTTTTTTGTTGTGTTTTTTTTTTTGTTGTTTGTTTTGTTTTGATTTGTTTTGTTTTGGTTTTTATGATGCCTGTATGGTAAGAGAACTATCACTTGATGCCTCTTTCTTTATCAACAATTTGTGAAGATTATGAGAGTTAGGGTTTATTTATTTATTTATTGTACAGTGATCTAGCTACTTCCCCGGCATGATTGCCTGCAGAATTAGTGCAAGTGATAAGCATCTTTATAGAAGCATCCTTACAGGGGATGCAAAAGCAAAACACTGTGAAAGCAATTTCCTGAAAACGTTTTACTCTCAGTCACAAACACATAGAACTGCAGACATCTGAGATGATTTACCTTGCTACTTCATTGCACATATGGATACATGTGGCGCTACCAAAGAGTTTTGGAAGACAGGTATGAGCTATTCAGTCTCTTGTTTACTGTTGAAGATTCCAAGACTGATTTTGAATGAGCAGTCAGGGAAGAAGCCACAAAAAAAAAAAACCCTAGCCAACAGTTATCATTCACACCTTAACTAACCACTGCTTGCAGTGTCAGTTCTGATTTCATTTGGTTTGACTCATGCTGGGTGGGCTCCAGTGACTTTACATGGAGTCACATCTGATTGACACTGGCGACAGTGAGAACAATGACAGGAACAAAGTTTTCCTATACTATTCATAATTACATTAACTTTGATCAAACAATTGTTGAGAATACTGCATAGATACCACAGGGTCTTTCTGTTTCTAGATATATGTTTGGGTTTATGTCAGCAGAAATAAAGACTCAAAGAAATCAAGACCAGAAAAGACACTGGATTGTACTTCTAGATTGGCCTCCCATATGTTACACGTGTATCTGCAGCATGCCCAAAAATGTTTTCCCAAGTAAAAATAAACCTGAAGTGTATTCCAAGAAGAGAACAGGGGAAACCAAGACAGCGTTTATCTTCTAGGTAATTTCAAATGTAGGGACATGATCAGGTGACACAGGCTGAGAGGATCTCAGGAGGAAAGCTGAATCTTTGTTATTGTGGAGGCAAGAGGAAATGTTCAAGTTTCTATGACTCACTTGACAGAAAACTTCAGATGATCCTCTACACTGTGTTGACAGCCTCCTCCATTCAGTATTCTATTTCTGAATGCTATAATTTTTAATGCTTCATAGTATTCAAATTTCCTAACTATGTAGCACTAGATTCTTGCCACTTGAAAAGTATATCAAGGAGCTGCAATACAGAAGAGGAAATGAACAGGAGTATTTTCAAACTGTTTGCATTGTTCCAGACTGACTGCCTCACTGGAATGAGAGCTTTCATCTGCTCACTTTCACATAGGTACTAGCTGTAAAATCCATTTGGCTCTCTGACAGTCATAGAGGTTGTGAAGACCAATGGTAGTCTTGCCATTTTCTGCTGAATGAAAGTCTACTTATCCTAGAGTCAACCCAGGCCGCAAAAACTGCCTGTGCCAAAGCCAAGGTAGATTTCTGTACTGCGCTGTGATCGAAATTGTCTGAAAACATCAGCTCAGTACCTGCCCACCAGATTCCGATAGATCGTGCTATTCCCTGCAGCAGAAAGTACACCTCGTCAGTGCTCGCAATAGAGGTTTGACCGCCCAGTTCGGCTCCCAACCCCAGGCTCAAATTCCATTTATACGCCTACGTAGTTATATCAATTTCTGAAATTTATGTTTGCCAAATCTTGAACTCTTGGAGGACTAGACACCTCACTGATAGCTTGCAATTTCCCAGCTGTGTCCAGAAAGGCAAGTGTGCTCAGACAGCTCACTCCGTAAGGACATAAACGTAAGGAGCAAGTATATAGATATAATGGAAAGTTCTGCAGCTGTGTCTTCCTTCTGAACCTAAAAGACTTAATCTTTCCTGTCTCACATTTAGCATTTTACCATTTTCAAGGCAAGATATTACATATATCTCCCCGTAAAAGGTTTTCTTAGCAAGGGTTGAGGTCTCTGGACTCCACTTAATACCTGATAGTTTTATTAAAAGACTCTGATGTACAGAAGTGTTATAGAGCTCTACTACCATTTTGAGAGAAATCCTGTATTGGATGTGTTTGTGTATGAAGATATTAGTGATGGTTGCTTTAGAAATGTGTGATAATAAAGTAATAAAACAAAGCAATTCTGGCAGTGCCTTTTGGGGGAAATTTAATATCAAAGCTTGTGTGATGATATAAGGCACAAAGTTGAAAGACTAGTGATTGTAATCACCTAAGAAGATTAAAAAAACTTACTGTTTCACAGAAGGGCACTGCTGCTTACAGTGCTATTGCTAATACAAAATTGAATTTTTAAGGAAAACCACTACTGACATGGGTATGAAATGGCTGGCAGCTATTCAGAAACCTTAAACAGTATACAGTTTTCTCAAATTATTTCATTGGAAGAGGGCAGAGAAAATGATCTAATGAAGTCTTTTTCACCTCTAACTTCTATTATCTTGTATGAAAATATATTTGCCTATCTAAGGAAAGCAATTGTTTTCCACACATAGAAGTAATTTTATAGCATAAACATATGTTAACGCTTCCCTGAACACAGTCTTCATTTTCCACAAGTTATTTTCAACTGTAAACTTCCAGAATTTCTCTGAGTCTTCTGCCTCTGCCAGAGTTCTAAGCAACCTCACCAAAGGCAGCTTTATTCCTATATTCAGAAACATTGTAAGGGGTCATTTTTTGCCTTTGCCTTCAGAGTTGCTCAGACTGAAAGAGGTTTTCAAAATCTTTCCACAGGAGAGTTTTCCCCTAGATCGCATAATGAGGATTCCTTTTTCTTTCAATCTCTAAGCAACCAATATTTTTCTATGCTATGTCTTCAAGTAACACAAATCACAAGAGTAAGGCACTAACATATCCTGGATGAGCACGATTAGTCTGTTGCATGGTTATTACCTATTCTATTTATGCTTTCAAAAACAAACAAACAAACAAATTTGTTTAAATAAAATGCATGAAGCAATGACAAAATTTTGCACCTTTATCTGTTTAAGCCCGAGAGGTGTCTTCTACTAAAATCCTAGAATGATGAGCATATTTAATGTAAAAGAAGCATTCCTTTTTACTGAAAGTGTTGTCAAGTGAGTAGACCATGCATCTACTACAAAATACAGACCTTCCCATACCTTGACAGATGGGAGTCAAAAATGGAATGGACCATGGGAGGTGGTGACATTGCTATATATATTTTGATCTGCAGCTGGATTTCTCACTTAGAGTTAATACTAAAAGAAATCTTCAGGTGAGAGTGGCAAAACTGAAAATGCAGTGAATGAAAGGCCCTGACTGAAACACTTACATTGTCACATTGCTATTTTGATAAGCCATGCTTTTGTTCCCGGTAGAGCGCCTTTCTCAGAGTTCAGACCTTTTGGGCAACTGAGGCCTTAAGGTATTCTCTAGTATTGATTCGACTGTACTAATTGTGCTTATGGCAATGTTGCCTACATCAGTCTGGGGTCTTCCTTTTCTTTCATTTCGGGTGCTTGAAAATGCCTCCTGGCATCGCCATTTGACATACCTGTACTGAATCTGAGTTCTCCTTTTCTCTTTTCAAATGGACTACTGCTGAGCAAACAGACAGCTCTTTCTCTCTTTCGCTTTCATGCAGTGATAGGAAGGCAGTCATACAAGATGACAGATTTAGTTTTATCTTCTGCTGAGTGACAATACCAGATTTATAATTAACTCTTTTTTTTCCACGGTAAAGAAATAATCCGGTCTTCTTTTCCTTATAGGGCAAAACCAATTAGTTTTAGTTTAAAATTACAATACGAAAAGAAAACATTTTTCCTTCAATAATGATGAACTCGTAACAAGCACATGCTGGGCAACGCAGCTCAAGTGTCTGTGCATTTTGATGAATATTCTAAGAACATCTTCCCCCATCTTCAATGTAGCAGGGGAAACTGAATGAAAGGGTAACTTTCCACACTAACAAGCTGCTTTGAAGGGGAAAAAGACAGATACCACTACACATATATTTGTAATGACATCCACACACTCTGTCTACAAGGGAGGCTCCTCTAAACTTTCTTCCTTTTATATATGGCTCTCTGTTTCAAGTTCTTTATTTCTGCTCTTTGTCTCTTCATTTTAATCTTTCTACCCATTATTGAAGTACTAAGAATTTGAAGGGCTGTGCATTGCTGGATAACTGAATAGCTGTTGAAACATTTCAAAGCACAGCACTCAGCAGAGGGACATAGCCTTCTCAAAACAGTTTATGATCAAAAGATCGTACTAGCAAGAAAAGAGAAAAATACTAGTGAGTTAGATTAGAAAGCAAAGGATATACAAGCAATGCAACAGATGAGAAACAGGGTAGGAGAGTTAAGATTTGACTTTCCACAGTAATGCTATGTTCTTCTAGGGTGATATGGTAAGGTTTAATAATGGTGAGGCAGTTGGCTTCTAAGTGTTGACATCAGCTCGGGTCCATTTTCAGAAGCTGCAGAAGCAAGAATAATCACCTGTTCCTTGCAGGGGGGTTGGACTAGATGACCTTTGAAGGTCCCTTCCAGCCCTAACCATTCTATGATTCTATGATTCTATATGATGCTGTATGCATATTCTTACCATGCTTCATGCTAATGCTTAGATGGTCGAGCACAGAATGAAGACATATTTTTCACATGTTCCCACAGCTATTCTATGGGATACTGACCCCAGTGTATGTAGAAAAATGCAATATGCTCTCAAAAAAAATACTCTGGAAATCTGAGGAGCCTCTGATGAACTTTAGAATCGTATTATGAATACCTTGATTTATTACATCAATCAGATTACCTGTGGAGTACGACACTATTTGCATCCCATATAAAAACATCATGACCTTGCTCTTACAGGCTGAAAGTATTTGAATATGTTTCAAGAGGCTTCAGACAAGTATTTAAGTGTTTCACTAAATTTACAGGAAGCTATGCACCATTTGCAATTTGCATATCATTGGTAACTAGTCTTTATTTTATAACCCACACATCCATCCCTTGTTTCAGAACTGCAGATGCTCCTCATTTAGCTCAAAACATTTTGTACAATGTATTCAAGATGATATGCCAAACAGAAAATCAAGGCCTACAAAAGGTAGTCATAAAAACATATTTCCCTCTGAGATTGAATACAGCAATTTGCACTCAGCATAAAGCAAAAGTATCTCCAAGGTCAAAAGGAACTTATGCTTATACACTTTAGGTAGCCTGAATTAAAGAATGTTGGAGGGTGAGCAGAAAGAGGGAATGACACAATGTCAATTAGAGACACAAAGACAGAAATTAGAAAGTACTTAAGAATTTGTTTTTCCCCAGCAATAACAATGTACCTGGGAATGTTTGAAGACATGACCAATACATTTTGGCATTAGTTCTAAACTAGCATTGTTTCATTATAGAAGAATGTATTTCATTATAAATTAGAGTGCTTGTTCATATATAAAAGATTGTTCATGAAAAAGGATTATTTGTACTGTTGATAATACATAGCACCTGTGTAGTACAATTGTCAAAGCACTTTTCAAAAAAGGCAAGATCCACTATTCTCACTTAACACCTGTAAAAAGAAACAACGTGCAGACAAATATTAGCTTACATTTTCAGAATTTAATGCCAATAATGGGTTCCTCCAGAGTCTTGTTCAGCTGAAAGTCCTTCGCCTCCTGCTCAGAACTCTTTCACATTCTCTGCCTTTACTTCTGGGCTTGCTGACTGCAGGCTGACAACTACCACACTGTTTTAGCTATTTTTCTAATCCACTTGTTTACATTTGGTCTCAGTGCAGAAAGATGGTCCAATTGATTCCATAGTCTTCAGCAGACAAGGTGTGGTTCCTGATTGCACTGATTTCATGCCTCAGATCCTACTCAAAATGTTTAGGACAAGAGAGCAGTGAGGTTATGCTACAGCATTATGCCCTAACTCTGATTTGAGGTCCAATTTCACCATGAGTCCCTAAAATGCCATATTCATTCAGACTGGATATCTACCCCTCTGGATTAAAAAAAAAAAAAAAAAAAAAAAAAAGTACTTACAGTGAAAAATCACTGTACTATGGTCACCTCAGTCTTGGAGCTCATATGTTCCTTCGTGCCCTGCAAGAGAGAAATGTACTTCAGCAGGTCAGGAAACGCTGATTAAACTGCCTGTAGCCACTATGGTGGGACTCTCAGCTTTTAAAAGTTACCTTCATTGCAACAGATCTTGACATGTGTAAGGAGAATAGCCAATGACACTGTTGACTGCTGTTCACTACATTCTTTCCTCACTTTTTCCTCCAAATCCACCTGCATTTTCTTCAAATTGCATAACATGAGTAGGTATACTCATCACATGCTCTTATATCATCCATATGGGCAATTTCTTCCTTGCTTAGGAAGGGAGGCACAATGCTTTTATTTGGAAAAATTTTTGAAGTCACACACGGCTCTGTGAAACCAATATACCCATACTTCTTTAGGGAGCTTCTTGCAAACTGTTGGCCTTGAAGACATTAAAAACCAAAACAAAATACAAACTAGTAAAAAAATCCTTCAAAGTCAGGTACTAGCTTCCCTATTACTATACTTGGCCCTTGTAACAGAGATTACATAAATGCAGTAGTGATTTTTCAGTCTCCTAAAGATCACATTGTAACAAAGCCATAAAATACTGTTTTGTAGCAGAGAAAATAAGTCTTGGAGTATAAAGATGCTAAGCATTACCATTGCTCATATCAAACTCTAGGACATATTTGAGCATTTTAAATTATATAATCATAATACTTGAATGACGAGATCAACGTTCTCTGATTTTCATTGATGTAAACACAGTTTTATGGAAGATTGAGAGCCCAACCTTCTTTGGTGGTTTAAACTATCATGAGTGCAATGGAGGCCAGCAGACTAACAGCGCTAGTTGAAAATCCAGCCCAATATGTAATCTAAATTTGAAAGGAGAATTGGACGTAGAGCTTAGTGATCTCTAGAAAAGGAACTTTCTCAAGAGATATTTAAGGAATTGTGCTTTCTCTGAAAGTAGGCACCTTCAGATGAATACCAGTGATCAGCAATTTAATTCACTAAGAAGTATAGTGATTTTTTTTCCCACTAGAATAGCTAAAACAAGGGATATGAACACACATATCTATGGATTATTTAAGAACTTAAGTAAGTATCAGAAGGAGAATTTTGGGTGCTAAGTAGCCCAGAAAAATCTGGATTTCTTGGTAGATCAAATAATTCAAAACATACTTATTTCTACTTACTTGGTCAAAAAGACAAATTGTAGCAAAATTAATACATTTTTGATTTCTTGTTTGAAGAAGAGAACATGTTTACTCTCTTTTGTTTTCTTCCAAACTGCCGGTTTTCCTGATACACACTGCGGAGAAAGCATAACACTGGCCCTCACAGGCAAAAGTGAGCTAACCTTTGCAGATTTTCTGTACCACTGTGTTTGTAAAACTCCACAGATTTATCTTAGACTGACTGATTCCAGATTTCTCACAGTCCCCAAATGGACTCTTTTCTAGCAGTTCTGTGAACTAGGAGAAGCAACCTAAGAAGAATAAGTTGCTGAAGAAGGTATTCCCAAACTCGATTAAAGTCCCTGAAGTCAATAAGCTGGAAACAAGCATATGGTTTTCAAAGCTTCTAGATTTTAAAAGGGGATGTTTTCATGACTAGCCCAGATGAAAATGAGGGCGACCTGTTTCTAGGTTGTTATTTTTTGCCACACAGTCCCTATCTTTCTGCTTCCCAGGTTTCCTCTTGGAGGGATCAAACATGAGATCAATTTCAAATCAAATCAGAAAAAGTCCAACCTAGTAACACAGAGGGCTTTGTATTATTAACTTTATGTACAGGTTTTCCCCTGACATTGTGTTCCTTCAAATGTGGCTGTTAATAGAGAGCTCAAGTAGTCAATGCATACCTTCATCTGAGCTCCACAAAACTTCTTTAATCTACCTGCCAGGTTAGGCACATTCATTTATATGAACAAGCCCCGCCAGAATTCACCTTTTTCTTGCTCTCCCAGTTGCAAAGCAGCTCTCAGCTCCTGCATCTGACAGTTTCTTTCTGCTTGCCCTCTTCTAACCCACCACTGTTCAAAGTTCTGTTTATTGCTTCTCTTTGTTATCATTCATCACACGCTCATTCCAAATTTACTTCCTCTGTAAAACAAGATATCTAGTGACACTTTCATGTACTTTACTTTAAAATCTGGGGGTTTCTGAGCCCAGAAATGTGTTTGATAGAGAACACTTATGAAACCATTCTGTAACAGGTATTTCATGGAGGGTAGTTCAGGTTGTCATGGGAAATTATCCAAAAAGTGAACATTCACTATATTTAGAAGAAAAGAAAAGCTCTGTGAAAAAAGAGATTAAAAAATATTTTCCTTTTGGAAACATCTAAAAGTTTTCACTCACAATTTTCAAGCCGAAAAAACTTTTCAGGTGCTTTGTATCCATTTAGTATGTCATTGCTGAACCAGACATAAATGTTTTTAATCTGACACAAATATAGCTGAATTCTTTTTTTCTTCTGATTTTTAATCTCAGCAGATTTAGTTAATTTTTGGAAAAAAAAAAACAATATCTGGTTTAGTGGTGGAAATCTAGAAATCTTAGAAATTTTCTACCAATTTTTGTCCCGGTGGCTCTAAAACAAATATTTCTTTTCTGCAATCTTACTGACAGCAAATTAAATGATCAATGCCACTTCTCAGTTAAAATACAAAACTTCCCTGTTCAAAAAAGTATGAGAGTCCTTTCAAGACAGGTCTTTCTACCACACAGACAGACCATGAAATGACCATGAAATGGTGGAGTTCAGGATCTCATGTGGCAGGAAGAGAACACCTAGCAGAACTAGGACCCTGGACTTCAGTAGGGCCAATTTTGATCTTTTCAAACAACTGCTAGGAGAAATCCCACGGGACAGAGTACTAGAAGGTAAAGGGGCGCAAGATAGTTGGTTAGCCTTCAAGGACCTTTTCCGAGCTCAAGACTGGTGCATCCCAACACGTAGGAAGTCACGAAAGGGTACCAAGAGACCTGCATGGTTAAATGGGGAACTCTTGGGCAAACTCAAGTGGAAAAGGAGAGTGTATAGATCATGGAAGGAGGGGCAGGCCACTTGGGAGGAATATAGGTCTGCTGTCAGAAGATGTAGGGAGGCAACTAGGAAAGCTAAGACCTCCTTGGAATTAAACCTTGCAAGAAAGGTCAAGGACAACAGAAAGGGCTTCTTCAAATACACTGCAGATCAAACTAACACTAGAGGCAATGTAGGCCCACTGGTGAATGAGGAGGGTGCCCTGGTGACAGAGGATAAGAAGAAGGCAGAGTTACTGAATGCCTTCTTTGCCTCAGTCTATACTGCTGGAGGCTATCCTGATGAGCCCCAGAACTCTGAGGCTCCTGAGGAAGTCAGGATAGAGGAGGAGTCTACCCTGGTTGATGAGGACTTGGTTAGGGACCAGTTAAGCAACCTGGCCATCCGTAAGTCCATGGGTCCTGATGGGATGCACCCGCGGGTGCTGAGGGAGCTGGCGGATGTCATTGCCAGGCCACTCGCCATTATCTTTGCTAAATCGTGGGGAACAGTGAGAGGTGTCTGAGGACTGGAGGAAAGCAAATGTCACCCCGGTCTTCAAAAAGGGCAAGAAGGAAGACCCAGGTAACTATAGACCAGTCAGCCTCACCTCCATCCCAGGAAAGATAATGGAGCAACTTATCCTTGGTGCTGTCTCTAGGCATATCAAGGATAAGAGGGTCATTAGGGGCAGTCAACGCGGCTTCACTAAGAGGAAGTCGTGCTTGACAAACCTGATAGCCTTTTATGAGGACATCACCCAGTGGGTGGATGATGGTAGAGCAGTGGATGTGGTCTATCTTGACTTCAGTAAAGCATTTGACACAGTCTTCCACGGCATCCTCACAGCTAAACTGAGGAAGTGTGGTCTGGATGATCGGGTAGTGAGGTGGATTGTGAACTGGCTGAAGGATAGAAGCCAGAGAGTAGTGGTCAATGGGACAGAGTCCAGTTGGAAGCCTGTATCCAGTGGAGTCCCTCAAGGGTCGGTACTGGGATCAGTATGTTCAACATATTCATCAGTGACTTGGATGAGGGAATAGAGTGCATGGTCAGCAAGTTTGCTGATGACACTAAACTGAGAGGAGTGGCTGACACACCAGAAGGCTGTGCTGCCATTCAGAGAGACTTGTACAGGCTGGAGAGTTGGGCTGGGAGAATTTTAATGAAATACAAGGGCAAGTGTAGAGTCTTGCATTTGGGTAAGAACAACCCCATGTACCAGTACAAGTTGGGGACTGAACTGTTGGGGAACAGCACAGGGGAAAGGGACCTGGGGGTCCTGGTGGACAGCAGGATGACCATGAGCCAGCAATGTGCCCTTGTGGCCAAGAAGGCCAATGGCATCCTGGGGTGTATTAGAAGGGCTGTGGTTAGTAGGTCGAGAGAGGTTCTCCGCCCCCTCTACTCTGCCCTGGTGAGGTCGCATCTGGAATATTGTGTCCAGTTCTGGGCCCCTCAGTTCAAGAAGGACAAGGAACTGCTTGAGAGAGTCCAGCGCAGGACCACAAAGATGGTGAAGGGAGTGGAGCATCTCCCTTATGAGGAAAGGCTGAGGGAGGTGGGTCTCTTCAGCTTGGAGAAGAGGAGACTGAGGGGGGACCTCATTAATGTTTACAAATATGTAAAGGGTGACTGTCATGAGGATGGAGCCAGGCTCTTCTCAGTGGCACCTAATGACAGGACAAGGGGAAATGGATCTAAGCTGGAACATAGGAGGTTCCGCTTAAACATGAGGAAGAACTTCTTCCCAGTAAGGGTAACAGAACACTGGAACAGGCTGTCCAGAGAGGTTGTGGAGTCTTGCTCTCTGGAGATGTTCAAAACCTGCCTGGATGCATTCTTGTGTGATCTAATCTAGGTGGTCCTGCTCCAGCAGAGGGATTGGACTAGATGATCCTTTGAGGTCCCTTCCAATCCCTAACATTCTCTGATTCTGTGATTCTGTGACAACAACTAGTGAATATTGGTGTACCAGTCTCTTTTTTAATAATAGTGAAAAAAGTCGACTTTTTTCTATATATTTAGGTACCTAAGCGGCTAAATTTTCAAAATTCCTAAATATCCTACCTTCATAAAGAAGGAGATGGTAAGAAATAAGACATTTTATATCCCTCTTCTAAAAATCTTGCAGTTTTGATTTATAAAATTGCAAAGTTGACTTCTAAAATTTCACTACTAAGCATGACCCAGAGAAGAGTAAGCAAGCTGCTCAGTTACAGTCAGGGAAGGAAAAGAGACCTCAGGTAAGAAGGAACAAAAGATGTTTGTCGTTTTACCATCAGATCCTCAGCTTAAGAATTCTGGGAATCTGCATCCCAGCTGTGTATCAATCACTGCTAGATTATAATTAGTTTGGTTGAGTATGTGGCGCAGCATGGAGATAACCAGGTTAACTCAGAACAAGCTGCTCTGTGCACCAGAGGCATTAAGGTCACAATAGTTGAGCACTTCACTGTGACTTCAGTAAAGTTAAGTAGATGCAGAACATTTCACTAATGGGACTATTCATCTTCTGATATCTCTCTGTTTGGAGCAAAGCTGGGTGTCTCTACAAGGAACCAAATATAGCTGTATTGGTATACTTCTGTGTAAACTTCTACAACCAGCAAAGACCCCCAGTCTCTGGCCTCTACACAGAACTTAAGGCATGGGCTGAAGCAAGTGTAAATGAACAGTCAATTAGACATGAATTCTTGTGTCTCTGGGCTAGTTTTGCATGAACATCAGGAAACAGTATGTAACTACAATGTCTTTTCAGAAATTCTGTAGAAGATAAGAAGAAAAGCAAGCATTATATCAAGGGAAAAAATCATGGAGAAATAGGAAACACATGAACATGCATACATGCACACACACAGTCTATGTTTCTCTTCAACAGTGTTAGTATGAATTTGAAATAGAAGAAATGATTATGAACCGCAGCACTAGGCAGGCTTGTACCATAGTTTAGATTTTGATATTAATATTCTCAAAATGTTTTAAACAATCTACCTGGTAGAAGGCAGCACAACTTCCCCAGTCACTACCAGGAAGGACAGATGATATTTCTGATGCACTCTCACTTGTGCAGCCCCAGCACCATTTCTTTCTGAATAAAGATTTAAAGAAAATTCCAATTCCTGTGAAAGGCCTAAGACTGGCAGCCCTGCAGAAGAGGGTGCCTGAGCTATACTTGGATTGCACAGAGACTGGTAGTGCCAATTAAGCCACACTGCCTCTCCTCCATGTGACTCAAACGTCAGGACCACATCTGTGGAAGCAGGCAGCATCATTCTCAAAGCTAGAGCAAGAGCTACTGGCTGCAGGTTAAGATCAGACAAACATGGTTGAAATAAGGTGTAGTTCTAAGAAACAGTAAGTGTCATTTACCTCTAGGACAAATCACTTCCTTGTGTTTAAAGATTTAGACCCAGATAGAATGCTTTCGTGGAGATGTCTAACACACATCAGCTGCTGACTATATTTTTTAGAACTATTATTTTTAAAAATCAGTCTAGAAATACTGTTATGTAGTTACAAATTTTCAGAGAAACCCATCACTGCACAAAAGACACTGCCAACTACAAATAAGCCCTTTTTAATGGTGCAGAAAGCAGTACAATGCAGTACAGTAAACACTCCCAGTATCTGGGGAAAATCCTGACACATAAAAAGCAGTGTGTTTTGGTTTTTATTTTTCTTGTTTAGGGTCATCCCTCTAAAGAACTGTCTAGTGAAGAATCAGCACTGCTGCTACTTTGCTTTCTTGAAGGTTCTGCTGGGAAAAGAGCAGCAGCAAAGTAAATTGCACTCTTGCAGGAGCCCTGCCACCAAAGGCTGCTGAAGGCAATGCTGGTCAGCCTGGTATATATTGCACTACCAAGGTAAACTCCAGTTTTCACACACTGAACTTCACAGCCACTGTATTTCCATCCGTTTTTCTGGCTACAGCTTGAATTCAATGTATATTATGCATTTGAACTAAGTTGCATGTAAGAGCTGAGCTCAGGGTGCATAGTGGCCAGCTGGGCTTTTGCAATCTCACTTACGTTAGAGCTGTCTAGATCATGGGAACTGGAGACTGAGTCTGCTCCATGGCTCAGTACCTGCTGCTGTTCAGCTTCTACAGAATGCTCTGGAGGCTGGGGCAAGCTTGTCCTTGCCAGTATACAAAGATTGTGGAAGTGCTCAGAGCTATGTACCGCTGAGAAGAACGGCAGACTCCTCACCTCTCCTCCTTAGGCTGCTCTGCTCATGCCCGGGTGTTCCTGGCCCCACTGCAGATTTGGCATTGCTAGGAGTTTGTGTCATGGTGGCTGTGCTGCTGTCTCATGGGCTAGCGGTAGAACTGGGGCTGGTCATACTGTCAGCCAGAATGCCTTTAGCACTCAGCTTGTTTCCTTTCAGCCCTGAAATTTACTGAAATATGTAGGTCAAATGACACCTAGAGATGTAGTCATATAGTCCTTTTTTTTAAACCCAGATAACACTTTATGTATATATTATGGGTTGGAACTTAACCCTTGTTTAAAATGGTGCAGAGTCTGTATTGCAGTCTATTTTATAAACACAGCTAATGTGGAAGGTTTCGGGAAAAAAAAAAATCCAAACGTCTCCTTACAAAAGCAGCTGATCTATATTTCCTGTTGCATAGGTGACATATATAATGCATAGGTGAGATGATCCAAATGAGTCCCTGCATGTGTTAACATGCATTCAGTCCTTTAGTTTAACAACTCAGCTATTGCTGTATATCATACAGACTATTTTATAGCCTTAGAGGCATGATGTACACAAATTACTGAGTGACTGCAGTGCTACTTGCTGAGACCCTAGACTGCTGGCTGACTGTAACTGTGTCAGAGAGACAGCACCATTTCCTCTGAATTCCTTTAGGGGGTTCTCCCAACAAAGGAAAATGGTTTTGAAGTTTTGCCTTTACCTGCTTGCTGCCAAGGAGGCTTATAATAAAACCCATGCTGTTAGCTCATGTTGGAGCTGGAGCCTGCAAGCTGTGAGCCAACAGTGCTTAAAAGCTGGATGAACTCTGCGGAGTAAACTAAATATGCTCAAATATATGCTCACCTGCAACAGATTAACCATTTAAAGGTAATTACTCTATCAACCACTCCAAATCTTTTCCAAGCAAGTTATTTCTCTCTCGAAATCATTGTAATCAGTGCATATGCATTCAAAGCTTGAGCTTTTAAGGAGACAACTTACCTGAAATTGCTAATTTTCAGAGATGTCTGCCTAGGCACTCAGACTCCTCTTTTTTCCTCAGCATCTATGACTCCTACCACAGTGTCACAGAAAGCATGCAGGCCAGTTTACCAACACGTGTAGGTCCGTGTTTTCAAAGGAAATTCTGCCATAAACGCCCACAGGTGTTACATGACCATTTCTGTCAGTAGCCTCCAAAAAATGGTTTCCATTATATTTTTCATATTCATGCTTCTACATTTATATATAAACATCTGATTGCAATTTTAAAAATAAGGTATTCTTTAATGCATTTTTAAAAAATATGAATTCCCAATAGTATTCTGTAAATATATACTATACAACCTAAAGTCTTGCCTGACTGAAAAAAAACCTGTGAGCTGTGATCTATAATATAACTCATATTACTTGTCTGCTTTGCAGCACTGATCTGTGATTTAGAGCTGCATGCCTGAAAACACAGAAGAGAACATAAACTGCAACATTAAAAAAAGCAAAAGACAGAAAACATTATCTGACATCCTTGTTACAGCTGTTCTCCCAAAAGCAGTTTTCCTTTCCTCTTTTCACCCCTAAGATCTGTTGTCATTTCTTGCAGCACACATCTAATTCACTCAAATTACAGCCTCCAGAAAAAGCTGGTCAAGAATTTTCCAAGTGAACAGTTTTTCACTGAAAAATGTAGAAACATTGAACCCAGAAGGTTTCACAGAGGCACTTCTTTTTCAATAAACTTCCGTAAGATGCCTGCCTGCTTTCTGCCAGCTCAGCCATTGGGCTGCAGGGATGTCTGGATCCCTAGGGCTGCAAAGAAGCCTGACCATGCAGATGAGCTCCCAGCTGGAATCTCCAGGGAATCCAGGCTCCCAAAGTCGAGCACCACAGGAGCTTCCATCTCTATCTGGAGTGTTTAGTTTAGATGACTGCTTTTGCAGAAGGCAGGAAGGAATTTGCAGTCCCGAGAGCTCCCATTTGAGATGTCATCATAGGGCTTTCCACCACCCCATCACATATTTTGATGGCAACTTTATAGTTATAGAGTCCCTGGAAGACACTTTCAGCCAACAATCTGCTGGCTTCTGAGACTGCTTTTCAGTACAGGGTTCTCCCTGGGCATTTTTTATGTGTTGCTCAGTCTTGTTTTCTGAAAAATCAAGCCAGAATAGTTATTTTCTGTGGAAAATTTCAAATTGTTTTTGTTTTTTTTTTTTTTTCCTTAATCAATATTAAAACTTTCTTATAGCAGTAGAATTGCTCTGGAAAGGGAAATTTTAACCATTGAAATGCCATCCTCCAAAGGTATGATGAAATGCTCTTCCGGAAATCTGGCATTCAGGGAAAAAGAGGTTACACCATGACAGACACCAGCAGACCTTCTCATCTGAGTTGCAGCAGAAGTGTGCTAAGTCACAACAGTTCCCATACCTTTAAAAAGGGACGAACATATCTCTCCAAACAATTTTTATCTGCTAGTACTGTCCGTAGGCAGGCACACCACAGAGTCAATAGTGTGACCCCCTTAATGATTCAATAGGCATATCAGAGTAGATGTAATCATAAGGCAAATGACTTTCTCCTGTTCAGTAAAGCTGCATGCAAATGCATTTAATCCACGAATCTGGCAGAGGAGATATTTTGTCTGCGGTCAAATGTCTGTACATGCAAATTAGGAACCTTGACGTACAAATAGATCAGATAACATATAATTCTTCAATTTGTTCATACAAATGCCATTTCCATAGCAAAAAAATATGGGAGTCTCATCATGTTGCAGGATCCACTCCATCGTGGTAAAATGGTCCTGTAATACCCATAAACTATAAATCTTGCTCTTAATCTTATTCAGAATTTGGGAAACATAAGTTTTCTTTTAATGTTCTTGAAATAATATGCATATACAGACACAAGCATATATATTTGATAGATATGCTAATTTTAAGAAAACTGGGACATGTCCTTCCCATCTGGTTCACATTTTTCTGCACTGTGAATTCTTATTTCGTTGTTACAGAAGAGTTGGCACTGGCTGAATCAATGCTTGTTCACAGGAAATAAGCAGTAAGCAGTGATGTTCAAAAACACAGAATTGAAACATTTCGGAGCTAAAAAATACCACTCAGCCCAGTTTCATTTTAAAATTTTTAGCATTTTAATTAAAATAATATGCCAAAGTATTTTCTCATGTTTTGAGGAAAATCCTCAAATACTTGTACCAATAAATAGTAAATAACTGAAAGATTTTCTTTAAAAAAAAGTGAGTAACAGTTACACATTATTTCCCAGTCAGCTCTAGCTATGAACTCACATGTGGTAGCTGAGCAATGCGAATCTCAATGTCCATTAAAAAGTTATTTTTGCATGTGACCAAACATCAAGTGATAAATGCAAAAATGTATTTAAAATATTTTAAACATTTAATTACATGATAATGATTCTATTCACACCTATTTCATATAGAAAGCATAATATGCTTCCTGTATTTACGCATAGGTAAGTAGTGCTCTGGGTAAGATATGAATAATGAAGGTATAGTCAGATGGTAATTCATCAGATCCCTCTGGCAGGTAATCTGATCAGGTATGACAGCTATTGTTTGCACAGATAACTACGATGGCTGGGCCAGACTCCTTTCTCAGCAGTCCCGCTGGATGTCTAATGTGCTTCATTTAATTTTTTAGGTAGATAAACTGCAGAATAGATACTGCCGTGCCTTTAGAAAATTGAAGGGACAATACGGAAGCAAGCTGCGCTGCTGTTGCTGCCCTTTCCTGGCTTTCTGGCAGCTGGGAAGCTTCTGGTCCTCTGGCAGAAGTTTCCAACAATGTTTTCTTTTTTTCTCTTGACGTGACAGATGCTATTAAGGCCTTTTAAAGGCTTCATCTAGGTCTTGTGCTACTTCTCTCCCTAAGTTTCAAAGGGAATTTCAGCTCAAGGTCTAATGCTTTGCTGAGAGATTATCTTAACAAAAAGACTGATTAGCTTATCACAGTAGAACTTCATCCACTGGCTCCTCTATTCTTAAATGGCAAAACAAGCAAAAATGGAAAAATTTCTCCAGTATGATTTTCTTGAATATGTTCAATGTCCTGCCACAAAATATTTCCAAAATAGGGTAATTTAATTCCCATTCTTATTGTATTTGAGGCTGTGTTGTTCAGTTACCCTCCAGAAACAAGAAATCTAAGAAATTTGAGAACAACATATACCAATTTAGGTTCAGATGTTGTCTCCAACAGTAGCCAACAGATGTCTAGAGAAGAGAACAATCATGAATCAGTTCTCCTAACACCCCGTAAAATCACCATTAGGTCCTTTGTGAATTAGAAGTGGGTCCCTCTATTAATAATGAATTATTAATTTCTCTCTGACAAACTTGTCTGGTTTTCCCTTGAGCCCACATAATCTTTCAGTATCTAGAATATCCTGTGGAAATGCTTTCCATAGATTTAACTATACATTCTGTGGAGAATCTCCTCTTTCTGCCTATTTTCAATCTAGTGCATGATAAACTCACCTGATTTTGACGTGTTCTTGTACCAGAGGGGACAAAAAATAAACAAAAGAAACTCCTCAAATTATAATGCATTTCTGTTTACCTCCATTACACCTATGATTTGATGGGTTTCTTCTAAAACATCCTTAGTTACCCTCTTCCACAGGGCAAAGGAAGCTCCTCACTCAATTTTTATCACTTCTCATACAGAAGCAATTCCATACCTTTGGGTATCCTGTAGTCTGTCTCTATATCTCTTCTAATTTATTTACCACATCTTAGAAGAGGGAACAAATACTGAAGAGAGTTTTCAAGGCACGGATGCGCTACGGCTTTATAAACTGATGTGACAATGATCTGCTTGTTTTTCTCCTAATAATTCCCTACACGCTGTTTGCCCTTCTTTGTTTATCACTTGAAAATGCAGTCTGCCATTTTATTACCCGCCTCTGCACAGATCTTCACAGTCAGCCTTTGTATTTACTCCATTGAATCATTTACTGTCATCAGTAAACTTTGTCCTCTTCCTGTTCATCCCTTTCCCTGATCATTTACGGACAAAGTAGCCCCAAGCATATACTGTGGGACTCTGCTGCCAGGCTTTCCCCTTTGAGAATACTGACCATTTATTCCAATTCTCTGCTTTCCATCTTCTAAGTCAGTTATTTAAAAATGTGATGGCCTTCCCCTTTATGCCATGACAGCTGAAGTGCTCTAAGACCCTTTGAGAACGGACCTTGTCAAATACCTTTTAGAAATCCAAGCAGAGCATATCAACTGCATGTCCCCTGTGTATGTGCTTACAATCTTCTTCAAAGAACTACAACAGTTTTTCAAGGCAAAATGTGCATAACTCTTAGTGTCTACTTTTTATTCATATGAACAATAGTTCCTTTTTCAGGAGAGTGCCCAGCAATATTTTTCATACTAATCTGTCATTACCATGATGTCTCCTGGAACATCCCTCAAAAACTGGCATTACATTAACCATCATCTTATTCTGTGACACTGAGTCAGCTTTAATAACGAGGCTACACATTAAAGCTTCCTAGCTTAGCTATTTGGGTTTTGAGAACCCTTAAACTCTTAACAAATCTTCATGAGATTTTGCTACTTATTTTGGTAATTTAATCCATGCTATCTTTTATATCAATACAATTCAAAACCATTTGATCCCCAGCACATCTCCAAATAAAGGATCCTGGTGCAGGAACCAAACTCTTTGAAGATCATAGAATCATAGAATCGTCTGGTTGGAAGAAACCCTCAAGATCATCGAGTCCAACTGTTCACTCTGCACTGTCAGGGTGCCTAAACCATGTTCCTCAACACCAAATCTACACAGTTTTTAAACACCTCCAGGGATGGGGACTCCACCACCTCCCTGGGCAGCCTGTTCCAGTACCTCACAACCCTCTCTGTAAAGAAATTCTTCCTGATATCTAATCTAAATTTCTCCTGGCGCAACTTGAGGCCATTCCCTCTCGTCCTGTCTTTTATAATGTGGGAGAAGAGACTGATCCCCGTCTCCCTACAACTTCCTTTCAGGTAATTGTAGAGAGTGATAAGGTCTCCCCGGAGCCTCCTTTTCTTCAGACTAAACAGTCTCAGCTCCCTCAGCTGCTCCTCATAGGACAAGTTCTCTAAACCCTTCCCTAGTTTCGTTGCTCTTCTCTAAACCCGCTCCAGCACCTCAACGTCCTTCTTGTAGTGAGGGGCCCAAAACTGGACACAGTACCCAAGGTGTGGCCTCACCAGTGCTGAGTACAGGGGGACAATCACTTCCCTGCTCCTGCTGGCCACACTGTTTTTGATACATGCCAGGATTCATGAGATAGGGGTGTAAAACATTCATTTCACTTTTTTGCTCTGGCTTGGTCTTTTCCTCTTATATTATCTGTCTTTGGCTGTGCAGAGTGCCTGATTTGTCTCCTGTTCCCAATATGTTTTTTTTTAAAAAAAGATTTATTATTAGGTTTTGTGCTTTTTTCTTCCCATTTGTGCCCTCAAACCTTTTACTCACACCCTCAGGAGGCAGACATTATTGTGACTGCTTCACTGCCTGCCTACAGCTTCCTGATAAAATCCCAATGAGCACAAGTATTTTCAAATCTGTGTTGCTAAAAAAAGGTTTGTGCCATTGGAAACACATAAAACCACAAAAACAAGTCACGCGAACTTATCTTGATCACAATGTCATTCTGAGTTACATTTTGAAAAGTTTTCGAACCAGTCCCCCTGTGTCAACCTATAAGATTACACATTCACTTTCCTGGAAGTATCATTTGCATGTGATAGGTTTTGTGTGAGCAAAATCAAACTGCATTGGCCTGCCAGTGACACTGCTCAAGAAATGTGAATGCAAGCAGGTTTTTAAACATCAAGGAGCTACTGTTCAAAATTTCGGCCTACAATGTCCTTTACTATTATTTGTCAGATCAGAGGCATAAGCAGGAGTTGGGTATTTATTTCCTTCCCAGTCTGAAATGTCCTAAACGATCTTTTGAGTAAAACCTTGCCAAATTACTAGTCATATGGCTTCTTCAGTGGTGACATGCCAGTTAATCAACGTGAAGAGTTGTGTAACTGCAGTAGGACACGTCTGTTTAGTCAGTGGTCTATATCTAATATGTCCGCAACCTGTCAGAAACTACATCAGCCACTTTAACCATTCAGCCTTCTCTCAACAGTATTGCCAGCTGCATGCACTTCCAAAAACTCGTAACAGTCTTTTGTAGTGGGCAGAACATAGACAGCCTGCTTCACCACGTTTCCTTATATAACTTCGCACTTCAGCTGCTTTACAACACATGGGCTGGATCCCAAAGGTATGACAGCGATTTTCAAATGATGGTAAAAGAACAAGAAAACCTCTCCAATGTTGAGCTGCTCAAACAAAACATGAAAGGCATCTTAAGGGCCAGACACATCAGCTGCAATCAGTACAAGACGCTTATCAAATCTATCAAAATCTTGTATTTCCCCTCCTGGCAGCCCTGTGTACCTGTGAATGCATATAACTACCTGTCTGTCAAATCCCTCAGTGTTCACTGGCTTCTGTGAAGACGATAGTTATTTGCAGTCCTTACATGCAGAATTTTGATCACTACTTGGTATTCAAGTAAGTCTCAGAAAGCATGGTTTGTCTTTCCTGACTCCTGTTACTGTGCGTGTTTTCAATAGTCACAATATTAATCTACATGACTCAGTCATAGCCTCTGAGTCTGCTGAAAATAATAACACTTCAATCTTATCAGTTATGTCCCCAAGTTACAGATGTGATGAAAAAAATTCTTATATCATTCATTTCTAATTGTGTTCTGTCAGTACTTCTGTAGTCCTAATGCTGCCACTGAGAGTAGAATTCAGATGTTCTCATTCCTGCCACACACAGCCTTACTCTCCAAATCCTTCCAACTTCGGTTGGTCAATGTAGAGAATAAAGATGGAGCTAAAAAGTTTAGAAACTCTCCTTTAATTTGCTGAGAGAGAAGGAAAGAAAGAACAAGAAATAATTTGGAAGCAGAGACCCATTACATCAGATTTTGTGCAGCAGCTGAGCTTTCTGTTTGATCTGCCCGACAGCAGAAATAAGAGTCATTCTGTTTCTCCTTTTGATAGCACTTACTGCAAGAGTTTTAATTACTCAGTATTGTGCCGTTTCCTCATTAACTATCTACTGAGTGTTTAAAGCAACACAAGGGATTACCAAGCACAATACATAACAGGTAAATGAAGCAGCTATTCTTCTTATTAAAAATTGTATGCCAAAATCAAAGACGACAAAGTAGTCCTTATCAGCACTGAGGCCCTGATGTTGCAAACCCTCCATGCACAGAAGTTGTCATCAATATCACAAATTCGTGTGGGCAACTTGCAGAACTCATCATGTAAAAGCATCAGGGCAACAATATAGCTTCATCGCACTGTTCTAGTAGGGTGGCTACATGGTAAGAATCTCCAGTCAGTACTGAGATAGAAAAATTCTCATGTCTCAGCTCAGAAGTACAAAAAAAAATAATTTTTCACCTCTACGCTCACCACCTCTTTACAGCACCTTCATTTCTTCTAGTTTGAGAAAATTAAAGATAAGCCTAGATAATTTAGGATTCACTAGATCTACACCCAATCAACCATTTGAAATACCACTTCTTTCTAGATTGCAGACTGGCCTCATCTAATGACCTGTGATGTTTAAGTAAGTTCACTGTTAAGTTTCTCAGGAAACTGTCATATGTGTTGGTTCCTCTGTGTCAGTAGTGAGAGGGAAGCTTTTTTTATACTATCATCAAAACCCCGCCTTGAATCTGTTATGTAGAATGCACATTTGTAATGAGGATGGGATTGACAAGCTTCAAGGTTGTGAGGTATAACATTATACAACAGTTCCCCTAATAAAACATTTGTGAAGTTATTATACATGAACAATGATGTGAAATCATCAACAGCTAGGCTTACACAAAATAGACTTCTCCAAAATAACCAAAGAAACACCTCCAACTTATTATTGTGTAAGGGAAAAATTCAAAGGCTTTTTCTCAGAGATAAGAAAATTGCCAGGGCCATAGGACAAAGATGGAAGGAAAGAGGTAGTCACGTAAAATAAAAGCATCATTGCCTTTCCAGAAGATGAATACCCATAACTTGCAAAGCTTTTACTCTAGCAAGCAGCACATATCTTTTTGAATAATCCCGTTATAGTCAGCAGGGTGTTCATGGCAATATTTGGAGGAGCATGCCCCAGATTAGTTTTAAAATAAGACTATTTAACTCACAGCAAGTTGTATGTAAAATTGTTTTTAAAATGCCTCGAAATCACAAAACATTTTGTACGGAATTCCAGTTCACTGTGATCATCACAGTAGCCCCAAGATTTCTACTCAATTAGTAAATGCTCTGTCAATCATTAATTGGTATTCGATATTTAATAACTGTTTAATTGCATTTAAATTACATGCTCACTTGAGATTTTTAATTATTTAACATTAACAGGCCTGCAAATAATTGATTTTTACAAATTGTTATCTATCAAATCCTTCATCAAACGAACCACCCATAGTAAATTAAGGGGAATTAGGCAGCTTCCTAGCACAGCTTCACCCCATTACATGACCCCAAGAAGACGGTGTACAGCTGCAAGGCACCTATGTGGTTGAAAGAAATCCATTTACCGATTCTGCTGTCGCTTTCGGAAATGAAAACAATAAGGAACGTTTAACCACAGGGGCTTCTCACTTTTCACAGTGACAGCTCTGTGGCCCTTACTGAAGCAGTCTCTGTAGAGGTACAGAGGGAATTTCTAAAGGTACAGCTACTGTGTTGGACCATTAAGCCTCTGAGGTACCAAGGAAAACACAAAAGGATTGTCAGTGTCAGGTTTGAGGCAGAAAAATGCTTTGAAATATAAGAAGGGATAAAAAGAAAAGCCTGTACAGGTATGTCATCCCCGGTCAGATAAAAATACCAGCAGAATGGATGATAAAGCTAGATCTGAAAAGCTGCGGTCTCTAGGAGAAACCCAACTCGTTTATTTTTACTGGAAACCTGACACAGTTTGTTGCAACTTAAAGTTTTAAGAACCCACTATGGCTACAAGCTCAGCAACAAGAATAAGAAAAAATTCAGAGAAGTAAAACTAAGCTCTCCGGTTGCTGGTTTTATGCATGTTTCATTTATTGTATATCAAAGAGAAGATGACATGTTTCACCCAAGTTGCTTTTCAAAAGATGGCAAATTTTAATTTGTCCTAAAGGTGCCATAGAGAATATATAGCCACAAATAAAGTCAGTGATGAAGTGGTTTGATGTTTATTAGATGCTTAAAGTTATTCCTGGGGAACATTTGTAATAGAAATGTATTTTTGAAATGACAAAATGTGACATCTTTATCAAAGGAAAACAGTGTATGCAGGCAGATCCTGAATTCAGCTTGGTTCTCCCCACAAAAACTCACCAGTTGCAGCCTTGTTATGAAAGATGTGAAGATTTAATGCTTTTAGTTTTGTGACCTTTTGATTTATCTGGGACAATTGTATATAAATATCTGGAGTTCCACATCCTCAATAAGCATCAGTTTTCCCAGTTTATAGACTGGCATATTTCAGGCTGTTTGTCTCTGTACAGTTAAGATTTATGTTGGAAGTAAGAAGCGAAAGCAAAGCGAAAAGAAAATTATGGTGAAAGGCTTTTCCTTACTTAGCAGAAGTCCTGACTCTAAACAAAACAATTTTAGATAGTAGTCCTTACGAGAGACACCAAACTTTGCACACGTGAGAGGCAAGACAAACCCAGCTGAAAGTTACAGATTGAACATGTCTCTGCTTGAGGCGTTGTAAATGGAGTTTAGTTTTAATCACAATTTAAATGTGATGAAAGGATTGTCTCTACACTGAAGGCAAACTGAGACAAGAAGACAGTTTTTTAGGGTATGCTGCATTATGATAATTCTTATCCTGCACAAAAGCCATTGCAACAAATGTGATTAAAAGTCAATCTGAAGTTTCCGTAAAATCATGGAATGTGAACTTCCTAGAAGGTCATTATATGGGGAAGGAATGGAAAAGATAGAACAAGGAAAAATCTTGGACAATTAATCCCCTTTGATATGGAATAGTAATAGCTCTTGGTTTAATGGAGACTTACAGGGAGAAAGAGTCCATAGAGGCCTGTGGACTAACTTCCTTCATACTTACCCTTCCTCCTACCTTCTACTTCCTTCCCTACCTCCCAAAACCAGGTCTTTGAAACTAAGACCTTATCTATCTCCACTTGTCTACTGCATATCCCACTGCCACAAAGACCCCAAACTATGTTCCAGCCTCCTGTATCCTCTGACTTCCCACTAGGGGCCCTGGTGCCATGGCCTCATTTACCTTTACACGTCAGGGCATTGTCACATAAGGCATATTTTCTCTCATGACTCCCATGCTAGCTGCCATGGCTCTCTTTCTGCAGAGCTGAACTAGAAGCACATGTTGGTGCACTGGCTTCGTTCCTCCAGATGTTCCAAGGCACAGTAGAGAAACTTGAGGAGCTGAGAACACAGACAATCTCTGAGAAAGGGACCTCTGATCAGCTTATTGGTGTCAATCGGTTCTGCGTCTAGGGAGCCGGGGATGTAATTCCCCATAGGAAGAACTAAGACCTGCTGCTAGGATGCATCTTTCTGAAATGTTTCATTTCTAATAAATCTCACCTTCTGTGAATTTGGCCTCTGATTCAACTTGGATTTGATTCCGGTAAAGAACATTTAGAGGATGTTTTGTCTGGAATATTAAGTAGAGGAAGACTTTTTTCTCACTTAATGTAACTCTTGAGCACTTAGACATCTGTACAGTCTGAATTAAACAAACCAAGGCATTATTGCACATATGTGTTAAATGAGTCTTATCTGATGCTCTACTACTTTTCATTAGTGAATTTGTATTTGTATGCTACTCATGTAAGTAGTACATTACTTAGGGTAATGGGAAGGGAAGGGAAGGGAAGGGAAGGGAAGGGAAGGGAAGGGAAGGGAAAATATTTCTAGTTGGAAGGGACCTACAATGATCCTCTAGTCCAACTGCCTAACTACTTCAGGCTGACCAAAAGTTAAAGCACATTATTAAGGTCATTGTTCAAATGTCCAAAGCCTCAAACAGGCTTGGAGCATCAACCACCTCTCTAGGAAGCCTGTTCCAGAGTTTACCTTCTCGATAAATAAATGCTTCCTAATGTCAAGTCTGAACCTCCTCTGATGCAGCTTTGAACCATTTCTGTATATTCTGTCACTGGATCCCAGCGAGAAGAGATCAGCACCTCTCTCTCTGCGTCCCCTCCTCAGGAAGCTGTAGAGAGCAATGAGGTTGACCCTCAGCCTCCTTCTCTCCAAACTAGACAAGCCCAGAAGCCTCAGCTGCTCCTCACAGGACATACCTTCTAGCCTTTCCACCAGGTAAGTTGCCCTCCTCCGGATGCATCCAAGGACCTCCACATCCTTCTTCAATTGTGGGGCCCAGAACTGCACACAGCACTCCAGGTGGGGCCACACCAACACTAAATCCAGCGGGATTATCACCTCCTTTGGCCACTGGCTGTGCTGTGTTTGATGCAACCCAGGATGCGGTTTGCCCTCCAGGCTGCCAGGGCACACTGCTGATTGTCACTGAGCTGCTGGCAGCTGGCACCCCCAGGGCCCTTTCTGCAGGGCTGCTCTCCAGCCACTCCTTGCCCAGGTTATACTTGTGCCTGGTGTTACTCCATCCCAGGTGCCAAGTCCAGCACTTGCTCTTGCTAGATTTCATGCCATTGATGATTGCCCAATGCTGCAATCTATCTAGATCCCTCTGTAAGGTCTTTTGTTGCTCAACAGAGTCAACACCACCTCCCAGTTTGTCAGCAAATGGTTAATGGTGCATTCAAGTCCCGCATCCAGATCACTGATAAAAGTGTTGAACAGAACTGGCCCTAGGATTGAGTCCTGAGGAACACTGCTGGTTACCCATCACCAGCCAGCAGCCAGATGTAGCCCCATTGAGCTCTGCCCTTCAGCCAGTTCGTCACCCAAAGCACCACATACCTGCTCATCTCACAGTCAGACAACTTGTGCAGAAGGATGCTATGAGAGATAGTATCAAAAGCCTTACTAGAATCCAAAAAACCTACATCCACCATTTTCCCTTCATCCACTAGGTGGGTGAACTTATCATAGAAGGATATCAAATTCGTTAAACAGGACTTTCTCATGCTGACTGTGCCTGATGATTGCATTGGTCTTTAAATGTCTTTCAGTAGTATCCAATACATCTTCTCCACAATTTTTCCAGGAACTGAGGTTAGAGTAACAGATCTGTAGTTTCCTGGGTCTTCCTTCTTGCCCTTCTTGTAAATTGGAATAACATCGGGTAGCTTCCAGTCAGCAGTAGGGCTAGGACTTTAGCCTGACTTTCTACGAGTAGTTGTAAAGGTCTATCAGTCCCTTCTTTATTGTTGTTTTTCTTATTTATCCTATTTTGAAAATATTTGGCGCTTAGCTCTTTTTTTCAGCTGTAGTCTGGTAAGGTAGTAAGAAGATGCACTGAAACTATAGTTTAATATAATATTTTGCTCAGGATTAAAAGTCTACAAAATAAAATCACTTAGCATGTGTAGTACACTGTGTCTTGGAAGTGTTTTTACGAACTTCAGTGAGTAATCTTCCAAAACCTCCTTGACATATTGAAGTTGTTTTATTCCTGCCGAAGCAATGGAAGGGTTGGATAATCTGGCCAGTAAGCACCTTGAATATTATTTGTAGGTGTCTGACTCTTATTCCTTTGCACAAATGAAATCTTTCTTTGTAGTAGGTCCACTGAAAGTGTGCATGTAGTTGAAGTCTGTCCACTAAAAAGCTGTTACTAATCTGGAATAGTTGTCTCTTTCTCTCCCTTTCTTTTAGTTCCATTTCTCTCAGCTGACCACTGCAGTCTGAATTCCCGGCTCCTACCACAAAATAGCAAAATAAAAAAATATTTTTATAAAAAATTTCATGCACTTGCCAGCAGTGGCCATCATGTAATACAGGCTAATGTCTTTCATGCCATGTCCCTACTGAAACTTTCTGGTTTGTCCTGGTTTTAGCTGGGACGGAGTTAGCTCTTCTTTTTAGCAGCTAGAAGAGCTCCGTGTTTTGGTTTTACTCAGAGGCTCGCTCTGAGAAGCATGTTGATAGCAAGCTGATGTTTGTGGTTGGAAGTGAGACTCCAAGGACTTTTTCAGTGTGCCGGAGTGCAGAAGCACGGCGGGATAAGGGGGGAGCATAGCCAGGACATGGGGGACACGATTCCCCTTGTGATTTGTGGTGGAACTTAAGATTGAGGGCCAAACTGGCCAATTAGTATTCCATATCATGCAGCGTCATGCCCAGTATAAAAGTGAGGGGCAGCCGGAAAGAAGGGCTTTTTGTGCTTTTGCTCTTTCACCGCTTTTGCTCTTTCGCGCTTGCTGCGCTTTTGCTCTATTGCCTTTTTTTTCCCTCTCTCTCCCAGCACTCCCACTCTCGGAGTACTCTCTCTCTCTCTCTGCCTCTCTCTATTTTGGGGCCTCACGTTCGTCCGGGATTGCAGCTTCGGGACGAGACGGGCTGCGGATAAGAGGGGGTGGTGAGCACCTACACTGTGTATTAAATCATCTGTATTAAATTGTTCTTATCTCAACCCACGGGTTTCCCGTTTCTCCTTTAATTCTCTCCCTCATTCCTGGGGGTGGAGGAGGGTGAGTGACCGGCTGTGTGGGTTCGGTTGCTGGAGCGGCCTAACCCACGACATGGTTTTAGCTAGTTTATTGAAGCTTATTGTGTAAAATTTTCTAGGATACCCTTGTGTAGAAAAGATTAATAATGAATAGTTTGGAAACCTTTTAACACAGCTGCAGGTATTAAAGAGGTAATTCTATATGACTTAGAGGCTTTACTAGGCCACTTTCAGTGGAGTTCTCTGTGGTTGGGATGCAGTATGCTGAGTGAAGAAATGACTCAAGTTTGCACTTCCTTTCCTTTATTCTGGCTGATACTCTTTCAAGCATCATTTGGAAAGGGTATGGGGCTTTAAAGATACAGACTATTATGTTTGAAAGTAACAGAAGTTTCTTTTTCTTCCTTAGCAGATTTCTAATCAAAAATCTGTTATGACAGTTAGAATATGTGATAAAACGAGAATACTGTCTTCTAAGGAAACAGCTTCTTTTCATACATCGTGCAAGAGGAGATTCCCATGGGGAAACTACTGAATCTCCTGTGGGTGATTTTCAGTATCCACTTCGTAGACATGGATTGTCTAAAAAACAAATTTCTGCCTTTGAAAAACAATAGATTTGTAACCCTGATGACTGGCAGTTACTAGTGACAGAGCAGGCCGTGGCCTGATGCATGCAGCTTTTTAACACAGCCCTGTCAAAACACCTGAGCACTCACTGGGAAAGACCACGTACGGGGTCAGCAAGTACTGGTGTTCTTTGTTTACTAGGGATAGTCAAACAGTACTCATATCAGTGTTTTTTATATCAAACAATGTCAACCACATCAAAGACTAGATTCAAAGGGTTTCAGTTTTCTTTAAACACAAATTCTGTAGCCAGAGGTTTTCTTCCAGATCCAGCTGCAGTGACATATGACATTACAACACTGTTCCTTCTTACAGTTCCTTTCTTCTGAAGGTTACAGCCCCAAATGCTCTGTCAACAGAGCATTTCATGTGAGCTTTTGTCTGATTCAGGTCGTATCAATCAAGTCAGGTCAAATCTGTTAGCTTTGCTGATATTGCAGGGAGTAGACGAAGAAACAGTCTATTAGCACAGCTTTTCGAGCAAAAACCCATAACAGAGGGTTAGTAACAAGCAGCTGGAGGGCAGTAGTAGCTTAAACTGCTGCAGATGTTTACAAAATGTACATCTTTTCGCAGTCCAGCGAATAGCTTAAGGTTGTTCCTAACCACAGTGTCAGCAATCAAGGTTTTTTTGAAGCTTACACTTACATACACCAAGTTAGAGAAATTTCAATGCTAAAAAAAGAAAGCACCTCCTGCTTGGAAAATGTAGCAAGAATTAAATAGCAAATGACAAATAAAACAAACCTCCACAAAACTTTGTTCTTGATTACCTCAGTTCCTCACATGCCTGTGCAAACAAGCAGCACATAAATGTTTTTCTCCTATGCATTCAACACTCCTCCCAGTTTGGTTTCTGTAGACAGTAAAATCTCAAACTTCTCTCCAATTCACTAAAAAGTGCTGCGCACATTTTTTCTCAGCTGTATTAACTGATCTAAATGCAGTATATTTATTTTAGAAAGTGTCTGAACACAGTGAACCTCGCCTAAGTTTATTTAGCTTTATGATTGTTCTTTACAGCTTCAGTACAGAGCATCCCATGCATCATATCCTGTTCGAGAACCCTCTATCACAAAGTTATTTGACAGAGATAAAACAGGCACCAGAAAGACCCTTGAACAGAATCCTTACAGTGAGGGCTACATTCTTGGTTGAAGTCTCAAAGTCCTCTTTACCTTCTCCCAGGCAGCTAGGATGTTGCATTCAGTTGTGGTAACTTCTAAAATCATACTAGAGGAGAAAAATCAAATGCATTTCAATTTGCTAGCCATGCTGATGACCAAACAGAAGCCATATGAGAGACAAATGTACCTTCCATAGTAGATCTGCTATGTGTGTGCTCTAAAAAGATAATTTAAGCAGATAAACTACCTCTGTCCAAACAGCAGACCACAGCGAACAGTCTTGAGCCTGCACCGCAAGGCAGTGAGCTCACCAAGCCACACTGCAGCTCCTTTTTAGCCTCTACATCTTAATTTCCTTTGCACAGAATTGGGACATGGGAAGAGGAATAGTAAACAGGATCAAAGCAGAGCCTGCATGCACCCATGAGTTTAGGAGCTGAGGTGACCTTGTCTCCCCATTTGAAAGATAGTTTTAGAGGCCATTCTTTTATCTGTTCTCAAACAGATTATTAGAGATCTCCCTACGTTCTATACCTTCTGTCACATGGATTAAAAATAAACCTGTCAAGATTTCTCTGAATAACAGTAGATCTTACAGCAAAATGATTTGATTTGTTGGGTCATGTTACTTTTTATTTGTGAAAGTGTAGACAACCATGGAAGTACCTGAATCCTATCACAATAAGTACTAATCTGAATACCTAAACCATCTGTCTGTTGTGGTCTCAACTGATGAAGTTTCAGTCTACAAAGAAAAGTAAATAGTGCGATTTAGATGACTCATAATGCAAGATGAGCAGCAAACACTTATTCTTTTATATGTTAAACAATCCAGAAACTCCACTGGAAAAGTACTAACTGATGGTATTTATTGGCCAATAGCTGTTACATTCACAGTACCTGTGACTGATATGTAAATAATTTTATCTCTAAGAATGGGGTACCAGTAAATGAGTATTATTGCAAATGAAGAGTTCAACCAGTTTTTTTCCTATTCAGTCAACAAGATACCAGTTGTGACAACATTCCCAAAATGATGGCATTGTTTTGATAACAGTTTTATCCAAGTCAGAATTCATTTCAGAAATGGGAATTTCTGATGTTTCAATTAAGTTAAGAACCTGTTCTTCAGGTAGAGATCAAAATACATGTCTTCATTAGACGAAAACATGTCTCAGCGTAAGAGAGATGAAGCCATACTGGAGAGCTACAAATCTGGATTTCCCTTATCATACATTCTCCTTTATCATTTGTACATAGCCTTAAGCAAATACCAAAAAAATTAGTATGTGATTCTTCTCAGTGAATAGTCATAGCAATATCTTTTTCACAGTAAATATATAAATGAAATAATGCCAAAATAAAAACATTTCTGAAGACAGTAACTTGGAACCTCTAGAAAAATAATTCAGTGTCCTACCATGTTGAGTGAGCTCAAGGCATATTAAAAGCACTTGCCTGCTTAAAGCAAGAGTACTAATCTAAAGGTTTTGTCACTTTCTGGGGGGCAGACTGTGCAGTTTCTCTGCTCCTTTCCAGCCTTGATGATAGTTTTGGTAACTTTACTGCTGAGACAGCAGCTGTGGTATGGAAAAAGTGCCAGTGTGTCTTTTCCTAACAGAATCAGTGCTCTCCGCAGTGAACTCATTACGCCAAATGAGCATGCAGTTTGTCTTCTCCAGCATTCTTTGATGATTACAATACAGTTTTGACCAGGAAGCTTTCAGACTACAACCACCTTAGACCCTTTTTCTTCTTATTCCACACCAGAAAAAAATTCAATGCTCCTTTTCACTTGCAAAAATTACTACTACTTGGCTTGCCTCTGATCAGCATATGTCTTTGTAGGAATGGTTTTCCTTTTATTCTTAGTAAGACTTTGATATGAAAAACACCTTATAGAAAGCCTGAAAGAAGACTCTGTGTTCTGCAGTACGGCAACTATATTTCACTACCAGACTGAGTAACTGTTCACAGAGCAAAAAGATTTTGGAAATTATGACTAACACCAAAAAGCTGAGGCAAGTTTCCATGATCATATTTGGCACAGGGAATACAAACAGACAAATCAAAGAGGTATTCCCAAGAGATATTCTCTTCTTTAGGATTTACAGAAAACAGGGCTAGGCTTTAAAAAAAAGCTAGATTTAAATCTGAAATTTGAATTGAAACGTAAAGGGAGCTATGTACCACAGTTTTGTACCACATACACACACACACAAAAAAAATCAATGAGATTGTAGGACTAAAAATACTTCAGCTTTGAACATTTTTTCCCCATTCTTATTAGAGTTGAAAGCATGCTCATTGATCTAGCAAGGGCAATTTGCTAATAATTAGACCAGCAAGGGAAGACCTGGGATTTTAACCAGGAGAGGAGGGAGGAGGAGGTGCTCATATTTCACAAGTCCCGTTTTAATACAGATAAAAAAAGAACAACTTGTACCTCTCCTTACAGCGAAATAGATACATTCTAGTCACTATATCAAATTAACATACAAAGCCAGAAGTCCAAGGGTTTGTAGATTAATACAGAGATTCAGATAGGAGATTATACACAACAATACCATTTCAGATAATCATAAAATATTTTCAGTGCTTACTGATACAAGGTAGAAGATCTCTGGTTCTTCCCATCATCTGCAAGTGAGTGTTTTGCGTTTACATGCTTGTAGCTGGATTACCCTAGAAGTGATGGTTTGCATTACATGAAGAGGACAATAACTCAGAGATACATGATTTTAAATAATAATTATTTCAGAAAGTTTTTACTCAAATATTGCTGCATTCTAGTTTGACAAAAATTTTTTAAAGAAATAAAAATAAGTGTGAAAAAATGTAGATTTTTATCAATAGCTAAGAACATAACTGTTCCTCTCATCATCCTAGCTATAAATGCTTACCAATCAATTAAAAAAAAAATCAACGGTATTCATTTTCTCATAAAATATGTATTGTTTTTTATTTTAAAAGAAAGAGAGAAATCAATTTTAGTTTGAAAGGCACATTAAAAATGTAAGCTCAAGAGTATGGGATACATTTCACAGAAGGTTGCAGCTGCTAACATTTTTTTCCTCATCTACCAGAAGAAATCAAATGAAACCAGTTCGCCTCTAGGGTTTTAAAGATCATTACAATTCATCTTAACAATGAAGTTAAAATTAACTGAAAGAAGACAACATTTTTTTAAAAAAAATCCTCAACAAAAACTTTCCCCTCTGCCAACACTTGGGTTTAGTCAAGAAAAGTGGATAAAAGTAATGCCTGCTGTATATATTTAAAACAAACGGTGAGATATCAAAAGCAGAGCTGTCACTGGATTCAGGAAGCATAAGACTGCATATACATTCTGTGGATACATTTTCAAAAGCAATAAACGTGTTTTCCAAACAAGACACAAAGCATACAAAATACAAGAACGAAGGTATGAAGATATGCTATGATTATACTGATAATAATACACTGAAAATATATGCTTCCAATACAGCCATTTTATTTATTTATCTGCAGAAGAATGAAGTGTGGTGCAGAGGTCAGTAAGGGCATCTAATCTATCCAGGCTCCCCATAAATGCTTTAATGAGTTTGCTTGCATTCACTGACCTTGATCTTAAACTGTGCTGAGAGCTTTCCATTCCTGCAGTGTGTGGAAAGCACCTTACAGTATTAAGCCTGCTGTCTCCCATCACCTCGGAATGTGCACTAAGCTTATTAGAAATGTTTTATATCACAAATTATGTACTTCAGGAAAAAAAAGTTGTCACTTCCCAGCTATGACAATGATGCTGACAGTAACGGATAGTGCTATGTCGCAGGTCACTGGTTGTCGCAGACCGCTGGTCTCACGTTCTTCAGGAATCACAACCCAGAAGGTTGGTGTGATTCCCCTCGTATATCGGAAGGTCTTGTTTTGCTCCAAAGGTCTATACTGCAATCAAAGGCTTCTAACAGAGAGCTTCAAGACACTGCTCTCCAGGGGCTCCTACCACTTCAGTCTCCAGGAGGGAACTGCCCCACTCCCTCTTAGGAGTGCCCCGCCTTTAAGCCTCCATGGGTCATGTGTTCTCCGGCTGACCAACGTGACTCAGCACCTGTCTTGATGAGGCACAGGTGCTTTCTGTTTAGCCCATGTAGCAGCCAGAAACTCCCCCGACAGTGCTATGAAACTGAACAAAAGGGGAGCGCTGGTGGTTTCTACAGCTGTCAGGAAAGATCCTCATCTTACTATCTTTTCACCCTGTCTGACTGTCAATTTTAGTTGGACTAAATCATTGTGCTGCCATTTTAAACATTCTGCATGCTTTAAACAGACCTGAGGAAAAAACAAACACATGTTCATTCCAGCCAAAAGTAGAGCGTAAACAGAAAGAAGTCTGACCCTAGGAGGTATTTCCACTTGCCCTTTTGCCCTTGATGCCTAGAAGAAATTTTTTCAACAACAAAAACAGCATGGATGAAGGAAGGAGAAGGTTGAATTCACCAAAGTGAAACTGCCCTCTGACAAGTTGCTTCACGGATTCTTTCAACCTCAGAGCTGCAGGGTACCAATGGAGATGAGCCAGCCACAGCTAAGTCTGAAGTTACAAACTCCAAAGAGCGGGCCATCATAGCCAAGATAACACCAGGGGTAGTCACTGGAACTGCAGTGCTCTTCCAACACCTCCTCGTTTTGTAGCACTGCCATGTACATACAGAAGCAACACAAAAACTTTGAGTTTAACCCCACTGGCAGAATGTAGAGATCTACAAAGCTTTTCAGTCAGTCACTGCAAGTGCTCATTTTGTTACCCCTTCCTCACAGGATCCTCCAGGATCTGACCTATCCTGGAAAAGCTATTTCCATTAAAGACTGTGTGTGGCCAGCCCGCAGCACTCGTTTGCCTGCTTCACACCTCTCTCCAAAACACAACCTTACCCTCTTTCAAGCCCTCTATAATACCAGTTCCTTTCACTATGCAGGATAGATAACACCTGCGCAAAACTCTCTGCTTCAGAAGAGTTGGGATGCTACAAGCTAGCGCATGTCCAGAAAGCAACCTGGTAACTTTCTGGAAGAAAAAAATCGACTGTAGACTGTTAACACCGTGACACCACTTCAGGAAGTCTCTGAGTGGAATTGCTGAAGACTAGAAGAGTGTTCTGGGAAAATGTTTCTACATCTATCCCTTATACTCTTCCTCATTCATAAGTGAAAAGTTACTCTCCAAAACAGGATACCACGCCAAATAGACTCTTGATTTTACTGGGGCCAGTTGCTCTTCTTTTCACCTGCAAATTTTCAAGTTGTTGCTTACTACTACTGATAGAAACAGAATTAAATGAAGTGAAAGCTTTGGTTGCAAACTGTGCCCATAATTGATTGTGGTTCAATTTGTCCTCCCTAGATAGTAGTTTATTCATAATAAGGTTATGACTTTTGCTAAGACATTAAGTCCTTCATGACTTTAATGTTTGCTTTAGTAATGCTTACGCCCCAGCAGCTACAAGGGATCCCAATCTAATTTCCTCAACTAGGTGCTATTATAGTACAAACAAAAAGTACAATTGTATGATATTTTTTGTGTTCAGAAGAGTGGATGTCTAATTTTTCTCTTGTGAAACCTCCTTGAAATTGAAAATAAAACTCCAAGAAACACAGATCAAGGTTTAGTCAGTTTCCCTCCTGAGAAAGTGAGCAGGCTGTTATGGCTCTCCTTGAAACATCTTCTGTCCATTTAGTTTTTCTACTTGATCACTGTACTTATAAGACCTTTGTGGTTTGTTTCACAGAGTGAATACTTGGAGCAGATCTGCAAATCCATGGAGTGTCCAAAAGTACAAGAAAATTCTGCAGCTCAAAAAACTGTTGCAGTTCAAACAACCCTAATCTGCTTTTTTTAATTAAAACACAACTTTTCTTGGCATTTTGAACTTTACAAAAGCAAACTGGAAACGTTTTGCTCTAGTTAGCTCTTTCAGATTCTTTTTTTTCCAATCCACGTTGCCTACAGCAAAATATTACCTTGAAGATCTGAAGAGAAATAACAGAGAAGATATTGACTGAGCAGTTAGTCGGAAGAGTAGATCTCAGTGGACTGAAAGGTTGGACTTTGATGGAACTAGCATAATGAAAGGATATTTTCCTACAGCTCAGGTATTAAAGTGCAGTAAATAACGTATTGGTGAGGTCTTTGCAACTGTTTGGCAATATTACAAGAGTAGGATCTCTCTGTAAGTAGAGAAAAGAATGGCACACCTGGAATACGGTGTCGGTAGTGCTTATGCTAATAGCAAAAAAATGTCTTTTCATATTTTTTAATCCTTGCAAAACCAATCAGCGTAATTCTGTCATAATTTCCCACTAACTTCATACTTATATTTTAAGTACTTTGAAAGGAGAAAGAATGAGAACACCCCATGACTGCAGAGAATCATCATTTGAAACAAAAAGAGCACTTAGTAGTTTCATTCAGCTTTTCCCAGGCAGTTATGTGTGACAAACAAAACAGCAGTGTGTGGACCTCTTACGTAACAGTTAGTTTATTACTGTTAACTACTTTGAAATGGTGGAATGGAGCTTCTAAAATTGTTATCAGAATAATTAGTGACATAAATAAAACTAATGAGAAGTGATGCTGTTCTGGACGTTTCAGAGACCCATAATGATCTGTTAGGTCCAATGGCAGAAGACACACAGCGCTGCTGTAATGACCAGCTCTTCTGGTACTAACAGATGTTTTGCTCACATGGCAAAGTGACATACTCAAATCTTACAGGAAACTATATCAGCATTATTAATCTGCAACATACACAGTTCAATATACAGAACAGAATGAAGCTAAGTAGTCAGCTAACCAATATTTTGGCTTCAGAGGGGTTTGGGTTTCCTCCCAGGCTCCTAGAAGCAAAGTAAATGAAGGAAGGCATTCCCATATCATTACCAAAACCTGAACTCAGTATGACCCAATGTTATTTCAGAATACCTAGTTACTGCTACACTTCTAAGCTTGTCAGAGCAAGGTATTCTGTTTGACTGGTATCTGGCTCAGCAATGACAACAATTCTGACTTGAGCATGTAATTGCTATCATAATATATATATCCAATAAAAATAACATTAAAAAAATAGTTTAGCTTAGATTGTTTACTATGCTGTCTGTGTATAAAATGACCAGTGTACTCTCCTTGCCTTGCTAGTAAAAAAATTTACTAATGCATAACAATAATTAAGGGCCTGTTGAATGAAACAGCCCTGATTATTCAGTGAAAATTGACTTTGTTTATTCAAAAATCCAAAGAAAATACAAGCTCTGCTTTGTAAAACAACCATGATCTCAGAGGATTTATATTAAACACTAGATACAGTGCAGTTCACCATCTTCCAAGAAGCAGTAGTAATCTTTTGTGTAACAGTAACAGTAACCACTGTGGCAGCAATGATTTGTATTTTTCTGTTTCAGACTTGAAAGGGCTTGTGCACCTGAAAGCCTGTACTTTCTTTTCTGGATATGTTGCTTTTTCTAATAAAGGATTTTTCCCTATATAAGTCTTGCTTGCCTTATAAGCCTTTATGATATTCACTAATTGACACTGTTCTTGTGGATCTTAATCTGCTTTCCCAGTGCAAAATGTCAGGTCCCTCACTACACAGTGAGAAAGACAAAGGAAGGCAAAGCAGGTAGCAAAAATGGGTCCCCATCTATATATCATCTAAAATCTTAAAGACAGCACGTACAGATGTGTGCATAGTCATGTATATATATACAAAATATATGAGGTTTAACACCTGAAATCCTGGATCCTATGGACATGGATGGGAAAATGGCAGGTTTAATGGTTAATGGGACCAAACAATTGAATCCAGTGAAGTATGACACATTTTAAAGGTGAGACTTTCCGCTGCTTACTGATATATTTCTGTTATTACAAACTGCCAGCGATTATGAAAAACTTTTAGTGCACAACATAATGATTGTTCATATGGAGGGAATTCTCTTTATTTTTTATTCTGCAGAGGGTAAAGCTGACATTAAAATCAACACCTTTGTCTTCAGTTGTTTAATCCCTTGAATTACATTTAGAAAATGTAATAATATATCAGTACCAGAGAGGAGTAATAATGGAATTTAGTTTGCTACACATTAATGATTTCTGCATGTGCACAAAAGTCTGCTGTGCTTTTGATTTTTCATTCATCGGTAGGAATTCTAGAGCTTTTCATTGCACCAATGGTTTTAATCTCGGCAGAAACACAGAAATAAGTTATCTACCTTCAAAGTCTGAGATATTTGCAAGCGAAATACTGCTTACGATTAACTTCCATTGAGTGAAAATTTTGGGATTTCTTCCCTGAATAAACAAAAGTATGCGACCAGTAGGTAAGTGAGAGAAAAACAAACAAACGCAGGAACAGGAAGGAAAGTTCCAAAAGTCCCCAGAGTCTCTTCTCAGTCTACTGTAAACATAAATTTTAAAAAACGAGAAGGGCATCAATGTGTCTAAAAATATAACTTTGAGTGTAATACGGAAAATGTTAATTTAAGTGCTAATCACATTGCTCTCTCTCTGAGTTATTTATGCCTTTCAGATAATGTTCTGAAAAAAATAACCAAAGTTACTTTCAGCATCTCATTTTAGTTGCTAAACTGATAACAATAGTTCGTGAGATCACTGGATTATTTTTCCTAGAGGGAGATAAATACTTATTTCTTTATGTATTTTATACAATTGAAAATCAATGCTTTAACTTCAAGCGTGGGAGTTATTTACTGATTTAAATTAAAATTATCTTTTAAGTGAATTCCCTGTCTTTTTAAGTTAGTTAACAATTTTCTTAAAAACTTACTTAAAGAGGACGATAATTTTGAAAAATGAGCTTGTATGTATGTATGTGTTGGACAGCTATATGAATTATTTTATGCTGTAAATAAAATTTGTGTGCGGAAAACATAGTTTTCATTGATCTAAATATATCTGTTTAAGCATTTTTATCATGTACGACTTTTTTATTTAACATATATTTTACAGTTGCATTCACTTTTTACTTCAGCTGTTGTTTTCTGTTATTAAAAGTAGTAATTAGTGGTATTGTATTCATTAGGAGATGGCATTTTAAAGATTTGATACTGTTTTTCAAATTGCATTGGCTTGACACAGGTCTGTACTTAGGCGTGTTCTTAAACTTCCTTTTGAATTTACTTGCTACCTATACGAGGAATGTACATGCAGAATATATTCCTAGATGTAAGTTAGAATCATAGAATCATAGAATCATAGAATCATAGAATGGTTAGGGCTGGAAGGGACCTTCAAAGGTCATCTAGTCCAACCCCCCTGCAAGGAACAGGGATATCTCCAACTAGATCAGGTTGCTCAGGGCCTTGTCCAACCTGGCCTTGAACGTCTCCAGGGATGGAGCATCCACCACCTCTCTGGGCAACCTGTTCCAGTGTTCTACCACTCTCATAGTAAAAAATTTTTTCCTAATATCCAACCTGAACCTACCTCCCTCTATTTTAAAACCATTACCCCTTGTCCTATCATAACTGGCCCTCCTGAACAGCCTCTCCCCATCTTTCCTGTAGGCCCCCTTGAGGTACTGGAAGACCGCTATAAGGTCACCCCGGAGCCTCCTCTTCTCCAGGCTGAACAGCCCCAACTCTTTCAGCCTGTCCTCATAGGAAAGGTGCTCCAGCCCTCTTATCATCTTCGTGGCCCTCCTCTGGACCCTCTCCAACTGGTCCATGTCCTTCTTATGTTGGGGGCTCCAGAACTGGACGCAGTACTCCAAGTGAGGTCTCACAAGGGCAGAGTAGAGGGGGAGAATCACCTCCCTCGACCTGCTGGCCACACTCCTCTTGATGCAGCCCAGGACGCGGTTGGCCTTCTGGGCCGCAAGAGCACATTGCCGGCTCATATTGAGCTTCTCGTCCACCAGTACTCCCAAGTCCTTCTCCTCAGGGCTGCTCTCGATCCAATCACCACCCAGTCTGTATTTATGCCTGGGATTGCCACGACCCAGATGTAGGACCTTGCATTTGGCCTGGTTAAACTTCATGAGGTTGGTACGGGCCCACCTCTCCAGCCTGTCAAGATC
This sequence comes from Tauraco erythrolophus, assembly GCF_009769465.1. NCBI lineage: Eukaryota > Metazoa > Chordata > Aves > Musophagiformes > Musophagidae > Tauraco > Tauraco erythrolophus. The sequence continues at coordinate 66,261,570 of NC_141496.1, forward strand.
CCTCTGGATGGCATCCCTCCCTTCCAGCGTGTCAACGGCACCACACAAGTTGAAGTATTATTCTTCTGGTTTTTGTTTTGCTTTGTTTTAAGCTTATGGCAATAAAATCAGTTCATTACCTGAAGCTATTCTTCACAGCTCATTCTTTTGGAAATAAGTACCACAAATAATGAGTATACTCTACTTGGAATTTTAGACAGGAGAGGAGGGGTTTGTTTTGCTACTTTTCTGTTGGATTATGTCCTCAGGTATATTGTTGAAAGTTAAATAATACATTGAAAGATGGAGAGTACTAAATAATGCAGGTTTGCAGGGTATGAGCTTTCTTATGCTAAGTGAAGGAACATTCTTTGAAAAGAAAATTGTGTCTGGAAGAAAAATACATCTCCGTGCTAGAGAATTTTTTCATTTTAATTTTAGTCAATAAAAACAATTCATTAAGTTTCCAAATTAACTATCATACATATATTCTAGATCACAAATTCAGGCAACTGTTTGAAAATCTATGCATTATGTATTAGATATCAACACGTAAACAAACACAGGAAAAGAGAATATGCTCATTTATGCCAGTCAATTTAAAAAACACTTATGGAAGAGCTTACCTTCTTTCCAATTTGATTAGGTGGCATCTGATTGCTTAAATATCCCTTGTTTAAGACGTTTGCACTTCTCTGCACTTTCCTGTGAATTTGGTGTCATATTTCAGGCTAGTTTGTGACGCAGATAAGATAAAACATTTAGAGAGTTAACTCCAGTTACAATTTCTATATTCTTGATGTCCAAATAAACAAAAATGTCAATATGGTACCTAAATATTGTTTTCTTTTTTTTTTTTCTTCTTTTAGAGACAGGAGATCTGTCAGCAATAGCTTGCTGAATCGTTATTACATCATTTCTTTGGACATAACACCTAGGAGCTCATCAGAGTGGACTGTCTATACCTGAGACTAGGGACTCCGACTCTGTTTTAAGAGAGATGCACTTCACAGTGCCAATCTCTGTGTGTGTATCCTGGCTAGCTCGTGTCTGCAGAGCGAGTGTGCTCCATGGGGACCTCTTGGAGAGCCCTGTGGATGAGAAATAGAGAGCAGCACTCATGCAGCTTTTGTCCTGATAGACAGCAAGGATATGTCCTAGGACCACACAAAGGGATCAAGACTGCTGAGCACACCTGCTTCAAAGAGCTACAACACTTATTTCAACAACCTATAACAACAAAAAAAGTAGAAGGTGAATTGTGAGACAACATCAGCCAGCACTGTAGGCAGAATCTCAGGGAAACTTTTTCTCTTCTACTAAGCAGGATTCAAAATAACAATTCTGATTTTATACAGGTTTTCATAAAATTGTGATACCTTTTTAACTCAAATGTGATTAAAATCTGGGAATTAGAGCTGAAACCCAGAAGGTGTTTTGCAGGGTTGTGACATCCATACCAGTAAATAAAACAGGGCTAGGGGCCCTAGTACTGAGCTATGTTTATTCATACTGTTAACCCTTTAGGACTCTCCACAGCAGAGTTTTGATGTATATCAGCTATCATGCTATCAGACAGTTTCTAGGCAGAGTTCAGGGAGCAGGACATGCCAGGGATCACTTCAACACAGACATAAGGCTCTGAAGAGGAGTGAAGTATTTTTTGTTGTGGTTTGTTTTTTGGTTTGTTGTTGTTGTTGTTGTTGTTGTTGTTGTTGTTTGTTTTCATTTGTTGTTGGTTGGTTGGTTGGTTGTTTTTTTGGCATGAGCAGCAGTTTGCAGTCTGATTTTGTGATCAGACCATGATGTCCGCTCTTTGGTCTCTAACAGCCCTTGAGTCTAATGCATCCATTCAGTGATGAGCTCCAGCTGTCTGGAGACCAGAACCAGGATCCTGCAGCACTCTGCTCAGTTGCCAGTGTCACATGTTAAGTCATTTAACTATGCAGCCCATGTTACCATGTCCCAGCTAACTACCAATACCAATATAATCTGAAGTTCAATATTGCTGAAATATTGACTAAACATCCTGTGAATGTTTGATTAAACTGTAAGGTGCCTCACTATTATTCACAGCTGGGCTTCAAGTTCTGCGTTTGAGCTTTTGATGACACTGATGATACTGCAGCTAGACAAGACATCTTTCCAAGTTCTATCTTCTGTTTACACTTCACACTTCACTCCTTGATTTTTTTCTTTTTTAGGGTTACACCTGAATTTCAGTTATTTTTCTCCTACATTTTCCCATGATTTTTTTAAGCTTGTTTACCCAAATCAAGTGTTATAATTTCTAGTCCAATACATAAAAATCTTCCTATTAGTAATTCAGCAAGCACACATTTCTAGGCTATATGGTGTTGTTTGATAAGACAGCAGGAAAGAAGCTATTTTCTGATTAAAGATAGTTTATGTTCTTTGACAGTTTTCATGTCAGTTAAAAAAAAAACCCTTGGAAAATACTGTCTTCTTAAATAGAGCACAGATTGTAGTAGGCAGAGAGAGTATTTAAATATTATTGATCTCATAACTTTTTCTATGTTCATCAGGGTCAATTAGCAGAAATTAATTCACACAGTAACACATACATCATAAAGTTAAGCCTTAAACTTCAAAACATTGCTTGTATGGCACTGACAAACTATAGATAACTCCTGCCTATGCTGATGATGAATCTTCAAAGCATCAAAAAACTTTCACTGAAGAAAGTATTACCAAAAATCTATATAATCTACTAGTCATGGGCATGATGACTATTTCAAGGAATGTCCTGGTGCACAAATGAGATCATTTATGAAAATTTACTCTTCAGTCTTCTTTCTGTTCCCCACCCTCCTCTAAGCACAGTCAAATTAAGAACGACATAGATTTCAGATATAACACATTTCTTAGAGTACTAAAAAGGCCAGTGACTATTAATACAATTGAATAACTAGACCCAAAAGGATAATTTTTTTTTCCAGATAAATGTTTTTATATTTTCTATTCATTAATTATGCCAGATCAGATTAAACATTCAATATCAGTCATGTAACCATTCGTTTTTGGTTGTTTCAATTGTGAAGCCTCTGAGTCGTTTGCATTAATATGCAGTCATACGATTTCTATTTTTCTTATGCTGACTTGTATGTACTTACTTGTCTTTCAGATTAATCTAAATAATTCTGTGTATGCCTCATCACAAAATGGTAATACCTGTCATTCAGTTACTCCATATTTTAAGACAGGTGGAAGCTCTACTGAAACTGGCTAATATCCTTTTGAATTGTTTATAAAACTTCAGGTGCTGCCTGCTCTGCTCTCTTATGCAGCTAGAAGCTGCTGGAATTCATTAAAGCCACACTGTGAGATAAGGGTAGCTATGTCTTGCATGCTGGGGTGTGCAGTTAATTGGTTTCCAAGGCATTTGCCTGTCTCCTTCTTACTAATGGTGTTCAGACCAAAGGGCATACCAGGTCTCTGACTTTGAATAGATTTTCACAGGCTGCTTTAAGATCACCAAAGATGCCAAACAGCTTGCATGTTTTCTCTTCACAGCTTAAATGTGCAGAAGTCTATGGAGCCGGATGAGATCCACCCAAGAGTTCTGAGGGAGCTAGTGGAAGTGCTCACCAAGCCACTTCCCATCATTTACCAACAATCCTGGCTAACAGGGGAGGTACCAGCTGACTGGAGGTTGGCAAACATGACGCTGATCTACAAGAAAGGTAAGAAGGAAGACCCAGGAAACTACAGGCGTGTCAGTGTGGCCTCAGTGCCAGGGAAACTCATGGAGCAGATCATCCTTAGTGTTACCATGCGTCATGTACAAGACAGTCAGATGACGAGGCCCAGTCAACATGGATTTATGAAGGGCAGGTCTTGTTTGATCAACCTGATCTCCTTGTATGACAAAATGACCCGTTTAGTGGACAAGGGAAGAACTGTGGATGTTGTTTACCTCGATTTTAGCAAAGCCTTTGACACTGTTTCCCATAACATTCTCTGCAGAAGCTGGCTGCCTATGGCTTGGACGGGTGTACGCTTCGCTGGATCAAAAACTGGCTGGACGGCCGGGCCCAGAGAGTGGTGGTGAATGGAGTTAAATCCAGCTGGCGGCCGGTCACCAGTGGTGTTCTGCAGGGCTCAGTGCTCGAGCCTGTTCTCTTTAACATCTGTATCAATGATCTGGATGAGGGGATCGAGTGCACCCTCAGCAAGTTTGCAGATGACACTAAATTGGGGGGTAGTGTTGATCTGCCTGAGGGTCGGGAGGCTCTACAGAGGGACCTGGACAGACTGGATCGATGGGCCGAGGCCAACTGTATGAAATTCAACAAGCCCAAGTGCCGGCTCCTGCACTTGGGCCACAACAACCCCCTGCAGCATTACAGGCTTGGGGAAGTGGCTGGAAAGCTGCACAGCAGAGAAGTGCTGGTCAACAGCCGACTGAATATGAGCCAGCAGTGTGCCCAAACAGCCAAGAAAGCCAATGGAATCCTGGCATGTATCAGAAACAGTGTGGCCAGCAGGGGCAGGGAAGTGATTGTCCCCCGGTACTCAGCACTGGTGAGGCCACATCTTGAGTACTGTGTCCAGTTTTGGCCCGTCACTACAAGAAGGACGTTGAGGTGCTGGAGCGGGTTTAGAGAAGAGCAACGAAACTAGGGAAGGGTTTAGAGAACTTGTCGTATGAGGAGCAGCTGAGGGACCTGGGACTGTTTAGTCTGGAGAAGAGGAGGCTCAGGGGGGACCTTATCACTCTCTACAATTACCTGAAAGGAAGTTGTAGGGAGATGGGGGTCGGTCTCTTCTCCCACATTATGAATGACGGGACGAGAGGCAATGGCATCAAGTTACACCAGGGGAAATTTAAGTTAGATAAAAATTTCTTTACAGAGAGGGTTGTGAAGTATTGGAACAGGCTGCCCAGAGAGGTGGTGGAGTCCCCATCCCTGGAGGTGTTTAAAAACTGTGTAGATTTGGTGTTGAGGAACATGGTTTAGGGACCCTGACAGTGCAGGGTGTATGGTTGGACTCGATGATCTTGAGGGTCTCTTCCAACCAAATGATTCTATGATTCTGTGATTCTTGCAAAGGCAGCAAAGCATTTCTAGTAATCTGCAGTAACCCTGCTTTTGTCTCTGCTTGATTTATGCCTAAAGTCACACATTTATAAGACAGGTTAAGCATTCCTTTCTGTTACTCCATTCATGAGTAACAGAAAATATATCCTAGTTAAGGAACAACTGATTAATGAAAATTCACATAAGTTTATTATTATTATTATTATTATTATTATTATTATTATTATTATTATTATTATTATTATTATTATCACCTACTAATTTATTTATTGATTAGATATACCTAATTATTTATATATTTATTTATTATTAGGTATACCTAAGCAGTTCTTAGGCTTTTTTACTTCTCAGGATTGATTTTATTTTTCTCAGTTGTTGAGGTACTGACACACTGGATCACTTCCACTATACAAAGTGGCTCCCTGTTTCCACTTGATAGTAAAATCTAGATGCTGTTTTGATCTTGGAGCTTTATGGACATGTTCTGAATTAATTTCTATACCAGTTTTTCTTCAGTCTCATTAGTATTCATTACTATTTTGAAATTGGTTACTTTTGTTGTTTTTCTCATTAGTCTTTTGTGTCACTCTTTTCCTGACATATTTTGCTTAGATAGATATTTTTTGGCTGTTCATGTTACGTGTCAAGTTAATGTGGCCAGCATTTTGCTATGTGTGTCACCTGGCTTTTTGTAAACATATACGTGGATCAACTGATTTTATTTTCCCTGATGAAAGCTTCTTAGTGATTTCAGTTTCTCTTCTGAAGTTACACATCTTCAATTTGCCTGTTGGTTTCTTTATAACCTCATTGTTTCCCCTAGACATTTTTGCATGGACAGGTACCACATTCTTTGTTTTTTAGACAAATATAAATTAGCCCAGTAAAGCTTATTCTTGTCCCTGCCCATGGCAGGGGGAGTTTGAACTAGATGATCTTTGAGGTCCCTTCCAACCCTAACCATTCTATGATTCTATGATTCTGAGAATTGCCCAAACGGATGTACGCTTTTCACTATAAACTCTTCCATAGAGTAATTTCTTGTTTCTTCAAATCAAACAATAAGAAAAAGTCTGCAGAGTGGCTGTGAAAGAGCTTCCCATTAGGAGTCATGCAAACAAAATCTGATTGATCTTAAGATGGGTCTTGATTCAACTACTGTTGGACAAGTGCACCACTGTTGCCTACACAGTGGATTCTACCTCATGTCCCATTGTAACCTCCAGTAAACATTTGACACCAGGTGAATTTCAAATAATGATTAACTAATTGTTCATGCCCCATATATTTGACTCTCTAGAGAAATACATAATCTAAATGCATTGGTAGGTTCTTGGTGTGGTACAATTTCTTACACCACTTTATGCCACAACATTTGGGGATATTAATCAAGCTATTTGCTTTCTCTGCTCACATGCCCAAAGAACTGTCTTTTCCACTTCCTCATTTCCCTCTTCCTTCCTCTCTCAAAGTCAGCTTCAAAATCTGGCCTGGCATTTGCATAGCTTAATTTTGTCTATGTAATCTATTTCTCTTATACATTTTTATTTGCATTAAAAAACTTCAACCCAACAAAAAAAAACCCGAACAAAAACCCAAAGCCAACACACAGGTGATCCTACATTCTTACAAAGAGCACTGGAATCAGGTAAGCTCATCTTTCTTTACTTCATTTCTCTGCTCATCATCATCATCCACACACATCATTGCCTTGCTGGTGTTTGGTCTATCAGCTCATTTGGAGAGAGGTGAAATTTTCTGTCTTCTATACAGCAGCTACTACATTTTGGCATGCTGTTAAATGAGAAAGCCATCAACTAGTGGCTGTGTACTGTTAGTTTTCTAAGTTCTTTCCTTTGTTTGACAAAGCAGTAGTTCTTCTAAAAGCAGGTTGTACTGTCGACGTTTTCTTGAGAAAGACACAAAGATCTGGGAGGTGATCTGTGTAAACCATGATCGAACCTATTTTTTTGTGTCTAGTTAGAGTCTTTGATTGTATTACCATCCCCAGCAGTATCTCACTGATAGTCTTTCTCTCCCATGACAAAGCTGGTCCAGGAGACAAGGTGAATATATTTTGTCTTCATTAAGGCATGAGAAAATCCCAAACAAATGTAAACCCAAATAACAGGGAAACCGTCAAACTTTCATCTGTTTTCTGTGAAAGATGATGCAGAAATTCAAATGCTTAAATTTTAGTTGCTTTTTAATTAGACGTATGCTTAAATATGTCTGGAGCATATTACTGACACATTAGTAAGAGTAATGAAAAGAGCATGAATTTCTCTAATATTTTATAGAATAAGGTAGGGATTTTCCTTAGAAAATGACTTTTTTTACCCTAAGATATTATATAACAAGATATTGTTAATTTGTCATGAGGTTTTCTCTTCTGTTTCATATTTGCCATTTCTTTCTAACTCAGTTAAACTTCAGGGCCAAAGAAGGGATTCATTTTATATGCAGTGAAAGTCTTGGCACTGAGTTTATAGATCGCCTTCCTCAAAGGGTCCCCTTCCAAATCAGAATTTCAAATTGCTTCACATTAAAGACAGAATTCAAACTGGTGAGTTTTCCTATAATTAACTGTGATAACACAGGGGATGTAGAATGCCCTTTAAAACGTAGCTGTAGGCTTGCAGCTGCCTTTCTGGGATGTACTACATTTTAGCCACTGTAGTGTGCACTATGATTTAACAGACCAAGAAGAACTTTGAAAAGATTGACATGTGATGTGGCAAAATTCAGTCAACCGCACAAACATACAGCCAGCTCTTCTCAAGGTTTTTAAAAGCCCCGGAAGCCACATTGTCATTACGAGGGTTTGGCTAAAAAGTTACACACTTTAATTTTGCTCTCCATGAGAGAAGTTTGCAAAGACGCAGAAATTGCCAGTCAGCTTCCACTTAGCATTTCACAAACTGATAGACTAAAGCACAAAACAAAACAGACTAATTAGAGATTACAGGAAAACGGTTCCTTTGCCTCCCAGCTTCCACCTCCGCTGCTTACAACAGATTGCCCTCAGCTTGTGCTTCAGTCTTATCAAACCCAAAAGCTACCCTCCTCTCTGACTTGTGGTTCCCCATTCAGAATTAATAATAACTTGCAGGATGAACTTGCAATTAAAATGATAGGTGAACTTGTTTATTTCAGCAAAGCAGCACACAGCTGTAACAATAAAATCTGCAAACACCATCCACAGGGAGAGCCAGGGTGTACGTTGAGAATTCGTAAGATAACATAAGGAGTTCACACGATGCATTTCGTGCTATTTAAGCCAAAGAAATACTGAGCACAAATCTTTAAGAAACAAAAGCGTATACGCCTTCCTGAACTCTGCAGAGGGAATCACAAGATGGGAGCAGGTTGGTAGCAGAACACAAAGTATCAACAATAGATGGATTAATTGACCATAACCCACTGCTCCATGAACGTCAGGGGACAGCAGCAATGTAGGAATTGCCTTGAGGATCTTGACCTAATGATGAACTGTGGGATAATTTTCGCTCCTGCATTTTCCTCATGAGAGAACTTCACCCTCTGAAGTGTCAGGAGGTTGAAAAGACAATGAGTGATAATGCCTGGCTACAATTTAGATTCACAGGTAAGTAAAAGACACGTAAACCAAAGATAAGCCTATTTTTTCTACCTCATTTTTGTTGCAGTCTTGATCATATATACTTGGAATTTCTAGACACAAAACTCTGGGGAGGTCTATGTTTTGTTGCCTATATATGTATAAGATTATCAATATCAAGGCAGTAGTACCTTCCTGTGAGAGAGATCAGTCAAATACATAGAAAAAACATCATGAGAATTGGCTGTCTGAGACTCCTGAGGTAGTATTTCTGACCTGAGATATTGTCTAGAGTAATTTTCCTCAGTCACTGAGCTAGTGGCTTAGAAGAAGCAAGGACTGCTCTGCCCACCTGTCTGTATTACTGTTTGTTGGTTTTTTAAAAAAATCAGGAGGCTATCCTGTGTCTTTAAGACAGCGTTAGTCTCTGATCTGAAGTTAATATTGCGATGTGAACTGAAAGAAAATAAAATTGAGGTAGATACCATCTCATTCAGGCATTCAATTCAGAAGAATGTCTAAAATTAGTTTTCCCCTTTATTTTATTTATTTTATTCACTTCAGGTCCACAGTCACAAAAATACTTATAGGTAGGCTTTCTTTTCTGTTTGTTTGCTTTTTTTTTCTTTCGACTCTCATATACCCTTTTTATTCCTTGACATACCATCATAGCCATGATTACTTTCAACTATACGCATTTTTTCTCTCTTGCAAAACTCTGTTTACTATTAAAAGATACTCAGTAGAAACAATAAGAACGCAATTTCTTCTTATTTCCAATATTTATTTGAATAGAGTTATACTTTTTAATGATAATTTTTATAAAAATTGGACATATGAATGGACAAAAATAGTACTTACAGTATAATGTAGTGGAATGAAGCAGTATTCTACCTTACAATGTTTGACAATTCATTATACAAAAAATACCTGTGGAAAGTTTGCATGACATAAGCTTCCAAAACCTCATAAGTTGTACCTGCAACAGCCTAAACAAAATTTTTTAAGGGAATCATAAAAATACATTTCTGCCTCTTTCCAATTCCAAACCTGGTAAAAATAACAATCCACATTTCTCTAAACCTTTCTTTGGCTTCGATTTATTATGTGACAAGTTTTTTTTTTGTTTGTTTTAAATTGAATACAACAGAAATTTACAAACTAAAGCATAAACAATAGAAAATGTTGCAATTCCAGTTGAATAAGCTGACCAATTTTTTAAAGGGTCAGTCATACTGTGAAATGCATTATCCATTATCATTATAATATTTCTTATAATCTGTCATTGTGACAAACACACAAACTGTCTTCATTTTTCTGAACTGTGGACATTTTCTGCACCTAGTGAAGTCTGGGTCACGTCTGAGTCTGTGGAAATTGCAAGCACCGCAAAATACAAAATCGGATATTGGTGTCGCAGAGAAGACTGGTAAAAAGTTACAAGAGAGTCAATGATTTTTTAAAATATCTGAAAAGTGAAAACATAACTGGGAAAGACTTTAAATGCAAATAAATGCAACTGCTATGGTTGCTCTAAGTGCAGAGACCTCTCAGTACCCGGGGGTGCAGCTGTGCACCCGAAAAAAGCACCGTAACTCCTTTCCCTGGAGGGGCGGTGAGAGTCCTTGCGCCATCTCCAAATGCACTACTTCTTTCATCTATCGGCAGAGCTGCAATATGTGCTGACTGCTCTTTGGCTTGACTAAAATGTCAGATGCTCTTTCTCCATTCATGGTTTTCACCCCTTCCAATCTTATTGATCATCCTATTACCAAGTCACTGTAGAAGACAAGGTGAGAAATCACTAGTGGAAGAAACAGGGAGTCTGCATGATGGAAGGGAAATAAGAAAGGATTTGGGAAAAGGTGACAATGGGATATAAGATGGAAACATTAAAAGGACAGAGAAAATAAAAAAAAAAGAATCTTTTCTTCAACCTGTCAGACCTTTCATTTAGTTCCTTACTCACACAGTCTTCTCAGCAGGATACCAAAATTTGTCTTGCAAGACGCACCCAATTCATTCCACAAGCTGTTTATTGTCTGCTATGACACTAGAGGTTTCCATAGGAATAATTACTACTCTTCTTCGTCTTCACAGACATCCACATGCACAATGAAGATAATTTCAGCAACGGTGGGAGTGAACATGACATATATGCATGCATGTGTTCACAAAAACCCAGGCACATGCATGCCTGCACATTCACTCCCTACTTTGGCAAATGTACCTTCATTATTATTACTACATGTCCCAGCGCCAATTTGCATTACAAACACTTTCATAATTTCATGAAATGAAGCCAATGATTTTCATAAATTGGTATATAAAGTCTCAGCCAAGACCTACTCTTAATTAAAAAAGACATTAATGTGTTAAATATTTTGTCATATTTCATAGTAGACTTCCTAATTTTCCTTGATGACCTATTTTAATGGCTTATGAGTTATTTGTTCTCTTATTAACTGTTTCAATTTTGAAAATGTGAAATAAAGATTTTCTAAAGCCATGAAAGTCATATTCATACAAAGTCTGACATTTCAGCTTGTTGCTTTTAAGTGTCTGTGATCCAGGTATTCAGAAGTGTTTGAAAGCCTGAAGGTGTATCACAGTTTTCAAAAGTATCTGGATACATAAGGTACAATTGAAGCCTAAGCTGTGAAGTAGGCAGCTACCACACTTAAGCATTTCTGTCAGTCCTGATAATGAGGATGCTAAATGCTTTTGAAATTTAGTCTTGTAATCTTAAATTTAGTTTTTTTAAGAGGAGTCTTCCAAAGGGCAAGCACAACTATGTCTGTCCAGAGATCATGAATATATAATTCATGATCTTGTGATACTCATTCCTTGTCCAAAATAGATATTTTAAAATTTATTACTTTCAGTTTTTTTAAAAAACAGCAACCTTACAGATTAGATTGCCTTTTCTTTATTTATTACAAAAACACCCATCAACATAATGTCAGACTGCTATGCAATAAGTGATTTAGAAGCTACTAGCAGAGCATTGGTATGAAAAAGATAATAGACATTTGTCCTCTAAGATAAATTTTTATAGTATTCACCTATTCTGGATAAAATCAGAATGTTTTAGTTAAGCTACATGGCAATAATATCAATGGCTAAAGTAACTACAAGTTATTTGTCATTGTGATTTAAAAACTTAAGATTGATACTCTCATGGCAAGTCTATTTTACACAGAGGGGCAAGCTTTGGCTAGTTTAGGTCATTTGTTTCAAAGAAAGATTTTACAGAAATATCTGTCCCCTCCATTAATATTTTAGAGAGTCTTAGAGTTCTTTCACGAAGAATATTGGAAGAAAAGATCTGAAATACAGCAGGGCTATTCTTTTGCTTTAATGTTATTCTTTTTACTTCTCCTTTCCCTTTCTCTAACAGAGGAAAAAAACCCACAATATTAGTAAAATCTAGGATGACGAATAGACCATGGAGACTACTGACGATTTTTCAAAGACTTTGTCAACAAATAGATGTTCAAGAAGCTCATCTGAGCCGAGAATCTCCTGCTCTCCTCTGCCATAGGCTACAGTGGTCCTGACGGACTGTGTCTCCTATAAGCTCTCTATGCCCTGCTGCCAGTATGAAAAAAAAAAAAAAAACAACAACTACATTTTAAATCAGAGAAAATGAGAAGCTTCTGCAGAGGGATACTGAATGAGAAGCCAGATATTGACTCCAGAGTGAAGATATAAGAATTAAGACCAATTGCATTCAGGAAAACAGCATATTGGAAACCAGTGAAAGAAAAAGTCTGAGACTGAAGTAGCAAACAATGGTAGAAATGGGAGAAAAAAGGAAAAAGTGTGAGTTTAAAGGCTTGACTGGGAGAGAAAGAAATTATTATGCCAAGTCTCAAAGCAAAGAGACAGGATAAGAAGCTGGAAAGGACACAAAAACTGGTGTAGGGAAGAAGCAGATGGAGTAGGAAGATAGATTCAGCTGGGATAGGCAATAAGGGCTCATGCTCACTAAAGTACACTTTCCAGGATCATAGAATCACAGACTCATAGAATGGTTTGGTTTGGAAGAGTCCTGAAGATCATCTAGTTCCAACTTGACTGCCATGGGTAGAGACACATTCCACTACACCAGGTTGCTCAAAGTCTCATCCAACCTGGCCTTGAACACTTCCAGCAATGGAGCATCCACAACTTCTCGAGGCATCCTCTTCCAGTGTCTCACCATCCACAGAGTGAAAAATTTCTTCCTTATAGCTAATTGAAATGTACCTTCTTGCAGTTTAAAGTCATTACTCCTGTCCCATCACTACATGACTTCGTAAAAAGTCCCTCCCAGGTTTCTTGTAGGCTCCTTCAAGAACTGGAAGGCTGCTACAAGATCTCCCTGGAGCCTACACTTCTCCAGGCTGAACAACCCCAACTCTCTCAGCCTGTATTCATAGCAGAGGTGCTTCAGCCCTTGGATCATCTTCATGGCCCTCCTCTGGACCCGTTCCAGCAGCTCCATGTCCTTCTTCTGTTGGGGGCCCCAGAGCTGAACACAGTACTCCAGGTGAGGTCTCAGGAGAGCAGAGTAGAGGGGCAGAATCACCTCTCTAAATCTTCTGGCCATGCTTTATTAGATGCAGCCCAAGATGCAGCTGGGTTTCTGGGTTGCAAGCACACGTTGCCAGTTCATGCTGAGCTTCTCATCAAGCAAAACCCCCAAGTCCTTCTCCTTAGGACTGCTCTCAATACATTCTCTGCTGGCCTGTATTTGTGCTTGACATTGGTCCGGCCCATGTGCAGGATCTTGCACTTGGCCTTATTGAATTTCATGAGATTCTCACAGGCCCACCTCTCCAGCCTGTCAAGGTCCCTCTGGACAGCATCCCTTCCCTCCAGCTTGTCAACCACACCATACAGCTTGGTGCCATCTGCAAACTTGCTGAGGGTGCACTCGATCCCACTGTCCGCATCGCCAACAAAGATGTTAAACAACACTGGCCCCAGTACCAACCCCTGAGGAATGTCACTTGTCACTGGTCTCCACCTGGACATCAAGCCGCTGACCGCAATATTTTGGAGTGTGCCCATCCAGACAATTCCTTATTCACCGAGTGGTCCATTCATCAAATCCGTGTCTCTCCAATTTAAGGATAAGAATGTTGTGCAGGACAATGTCAAATGCTTTGAACAAGTCCATGTAGACGACATCAGTTGCTCTCCCTTATCCACCAATGCTGTAATTCCATCACAGAAGGTCACGAAATTTGTCAGGCGTGATTTGCCCTTAGTGAAACCATGTTGGCTGTCACCAATCACCTAATTTTTTCCCATGTGCCTTAGCATAGTTTCCAGGAGGATCTGCTCCATGATTTTGCCGGGCACAGTGGTGAGACTGACTGGCCTGTAGTTCCCTCGGTGGTCCTTTTTCCCCTTTCTAAAGATGGGGGCTATGTTTCTCCTCTTCCAGTCAGTGGAAACTTCATCAGACTGCCACGACTTCTCAAATATGATGGATAGTGGTTTAGCAACTTCATCCACCATTTCGCTCAGGATCTGTGGATGCACCTCATCAGGTCCCTGACTTGTGTACCTTCAGGTTCCTTAGATGGTCTCGAACCCAATCTTCTCCTACAGTGGGCGGTTCTTCATTCTCCCAGTCCCTGCCTTTGCCTTCTGTGATTGGGCTGTGCAGCTGGAGCTCTTGCCAGTGAAGACTGTCGCAAAAAGTCATTGAGTACCTCAGCCTTCTCCATATCTTAGCTAAACAAGTCTCCCGTTTCTTTCCAGAGAGGGCCCATGATGTGATGGAAGATTGTGTCCTGGATCAGTCATCTAGATTCTTACAGTTTACTATTGTCATATTGTCAGTAACATCTGAGAAAAACAGGCAAATTATGAATGAAGACTCAAGTTATGTTTCCTGTCTCTCAGCTGTACAGTGTGATCAGGCTCTCTATGGCCTGCAAGCAGGATTGAGCATACATACTGCACTCTAGTATCCCCCAGCTCTACTGACATGTCTTTCTGGAGACTGAACAGATTCTAATCCTGCTGATGACTTATTTCTGTGTAGTTATGAACTCAAGGAATATGTTTTCGGAGGTTTGTTTCTATTTTAGTTTTCTTAAAAAAACAAAAGACAGGGGAAAAAAAAAGAAAAAGAAGTGCCTATCAAGAACCGGATGTCAGTGGTAGCGTTATCTTTGCAAACTTAATATATTCTTTGTGCTCTTGTTTTACTTACCCATATGCTGCATCAACACGTAGATGGATCATCTGTTGCTGAATGCATCTGTGTAATGAACAAGACTGACCTGTACAGCATTAGTTTTTTCTATTACAGAATTCAGATAGTGCTGCAGTGAAGGGAGAAGACTGGTCTCATAAAAGCAGTGATAAGAAACTCAAAGATAAAAATATGGAAACAAACAAAAATGAAACAAAACAAAAAATAACAAAAAAATCCAACAAAAAAACCCACAGACAAACAACCAACAAAAAAACCCAAACCAAAACAAACCAAACAAAACAAAAAAGAAAGTAAATTTCAAATGTACTTATATAAGAAGATACAGACATATGGAGGAAAAGCAGTGGCTGATATAACTTAAGAAAAGACCAAGGAGATTTTAAGGTATTCAAGAAATAAAGAAATAGCATGAATATTTAACAGAGGATATCATAAAACTGTAAATAATAATGCAGAAAACACAGAGCCGATACTTCTTAGGATTTGGAAAGAAGTACAACAATTTACTAACATCACTTTACAGGAATCCAATTAAATCTATTAATAACTAAGGGAATCTCTTAGAATTATGTAGTTTTACGCCAACAGGCCTGTGTATCTTTCATCCACACGTTATCAGTAAGTTGGATGAAGAATTTTCTGGACTTTTCTCAGCTGGTATTACACAGCTAGAACATGGAAGACACTCTAGAGGATTCAGAAAATATTAAGAATGCTCCAATGGGAAATTGGTGGTAATTATGTCATATTAGGAAAAAATATAGAAAAGTTAGTATGGAATTATATTGAGTGAAAATTAAATGAAAATAATATAATCAAGGTCAACTGATATAATCTAAGAGAAAAAAAGCTCTTGTAAATCAAATCTAATTCAATCTTTGGTGAGATTCGAATTTTGGTTGGTGAATTTACTGCACAAATACACCTTTTATGAGGATTTTGACTCAACATATATTATGCTTTAATTATTAAATTAATAATAAACACTACAATAAAGCATATATTAAAAAGACTAATAATTAGATAATTGATTAGTTGCAAAAACAACTGGCAATAAATAATTAATTGAAATAGGGACGGTTTCTAGAGATGAGTATCATAAACCTCCATATTTTTAAGTGTAATTCAGAAGTATGTATTACATCAGTGCAGAAGAAGCTGATGAAGATTATACAAAACTAGTAGACAAGGAGAAGGCCAAGGAGACCAGTTTTGGCATTTTTTACAGAGAAACAAAAATTGCCTTTCTTCTCCACTCCCTACTCTCAAAATGTAGCACATATCTGCACAATGAGAAGCTGTTTCTTGATAGCATCAAGTCTGAGTTAGAAATTCAAGGTCATTACAGACAAACAAATAAAAATTAGTTCCCAGTAAATCATAGGGACAATGTAAACCTCAAAGGAACAAGCAAGGAGGAGCAGCAATGAAAAGCAGTGGTGATTTTATGCCTCTAGATAGCACTGGTGAGACTGATACTGGCAAACTGCCTCCTGTTCTGCATACTGCACACAGTTCATTTTTAAAATGTCACTGAAAAAACTGGAGATGATATAGAAAAAAAAGCTGCAAAATTATTCTAGGCTGCAGAAAACTCAGGTGAGTGAGGACTTAAAAATATCAGTCTGTTTATCTTATCAAAAAAAAGACTGGCAGGTAGCTTGATTGCAGTGTATAAGCAGCCTCACAAGGACTAAAGAACTCTGCAATCTAGCAGGGAAAGACAGAAACCAATAGATAGAAAAGGAAGGCAGGTAAATTCAAAATAGGAATAAGATAAAAAATTTAACAGCCTAGGTGATTAACAACTGGAATAAACTCTCAAAGGGAATGGTAGATTGTCCATTATTTGTTCTCAAATCAAAGCTAGGCATCTTTCCAGAAAATGTACTTAGTCTGAAGTCACTGGAAGAAATATAACGCCCTGTAATATACGGGACACGTGTAACTAGATGATCTAATGGTCTCTTCTGGCCTTAACATCTGTCTGTCAAAGGTAATTCTGTAAAATATTGCCACACGAAAGGATTTTAACCCTCCTTCTACCGCACAGCACACCTAGATAATGTTTGGCAAATCACTTGATTCAGAATGTCTATAAACAGTTGCCGACAGTGTACCACTGTTTGGTGCTTGGATCCTGGTCTTGCAGTCTTGCATACTGGTGCTTACTAGTACAGCCAAAGTCAGTGAGAACAATGCAGAGAACTTACCAACGTGCCATGGATCACTATCTGAATATCAGCCTCTGGGAATTTCAGAGTAATAGCTCTTAATTTTATGTGCCTCTGCTCCCTACGTGTTGGTGTAATTAAGAACCTTTTCTCCCCATCTAAGTGTAGTGAAAACAAACCAGTATCCACAAACGTTATCATAATGAATGCCAAAGAAAAGCCTGTGAGAGAACTATCAATTTTTGTGCTCACAGAAAGGTATAAATAGATTCCAGTGAGTAAGACATGAAAGTGTACATTACATAACAACAGTTAATGTGCAAGTCTTTCAACTAGTCTACAGGTGATTTCACTGAGTGAACAAGGCAAGGAATCTATGGATAGTGTACAGTTACGAAAGACTGTGTTAGATGTATCCCCAAACGCACCAAAAACCTCATGTTGCATCACTTCACATTATCTTTTTTATTAGATAGGAATACAGTCCCATCTTTGGTGGATTTCACACTGCTTTTGTCGTAGCTGGTGAAGTGGACTCTTCTCCAAATCTTCACAAATGATAAGAAAGTCAGAAAGAGAAAAATATTAAATGGATCCAATTATACTGTCTGGGAGAAAATGTAGTCTAACTACTCCCAATATAGCAGCATAAACAGATAAGAATTACAGAACTTTGGGCACCGGATGGTACAATAACATGGCATCTAATGACCTAGCCACCTTGCAGTGTACTTTGAGAAACCTTTGAGCTTCCCTACTCAAGATCCTATAGCTCTGGGATACATGACAGTGGTCAAGAGCAAGGCTAGAGAAGGCAACAGCTGCCTTCCATAATACAGTAAACTTCAAAGCTGGGAATAGAAACGTAACCCCACCCCCACTGCTCTGTCTGAACAGTAGGTAAAGTGGCCAGTTACCAGCTGCCTGTCTTTTGGATTTACTTCCTTCATAAAACTTCAGATGATGGGTAGAACACCCGTTTGTTATGCTTCAATTCTGGCCAGAACATTCTAGGGATCAACATTAGCTTCCCAAAGAAAAGTGGATAGAATGCATGTACATGAACTAACACAATTACACAGCTCCATCATGATCTAATGGAGTAGTGGCTCACCATCCATTCAAACATGAACGCATGGTAAGTTCTAAAATCTTTTCTCAGCACTTAATATTGTCCATTTTGTATGAAAATAAACTCAGACACAGAAAAGCTAACTGAATTACCTGATCCTACACGGCCATTTAGAAGACACAGGAATGCATTTACAGATTGTGAAAGTTTTCATCAAATTTTAAAGGCAGAGGTTGCCTTTTACATAATTTTGAGACAAACTTAATCTGTTAGCATTTAAATGTTGTGTTTACAGTTAAACTTAACTGTGTAAGGAATTGTTTATCCATGAAAATTTAGCTTGTGTCTTATGCACGTTTCCTACCTGTCATGTCTTCTGATATAGATATGAATTCAAAGTTCATTGTTTTAACTCAACTTTTACATAGGTATCAATAATATAATACTATTGCATTATTTTCAGTCAGCTATGATTTCTAAGTCTGCAGGTGGGTGACATCCTTTGTAGCTTCACGTGAAGACAAATTTCAAAGCTTCCAGCAGTGTTCGCTAAAATCGATTCTGAAGTCATGGTAGTGTATCTTCGTCTATCCTCTTGCAAGTGAGTTTCATTACTGTCATTTCATCTAGAAATCAGATTATTAAGTGCCATACTTACAGGGAAAAGAAATAATCATTATTTTATCATGCAAAATTATCCTGTTTCTAATGCATATACTTGAACATTTGTGCCGAAATTGCAAATTGCATTTATGCAGCATTAAGAGTGAGACTGAGTCTGCTATTCAAATTCAGATCTTTTAATAGTCTTATCTTAGAAAGGCAATGGTAGACCTGGACAAGGAGCCTAAGGATAGGTACGGATTTTCAGAATGATCAGTCAAATTACAGCAAATACCTGTGTATAGACAACACAGACTGTTAGCACACACAGCAGAATTTCAGAAGTATCATCTACACAAGCAAGTTAAAGGAGAGAGGACTGCATCTCTTTTCTTGACTAGAATAGCAAGAACTTTTCACTAGTCCTGAATCAGGTGCAATCTCAGTGTTCAAATGTCATCAGTTATATCACTAAACCTCTTATAAAGTGTGGAGTTCTTTTGTTGGGGTTTTTGGGGGTTGTTTTTTTTTGTTTTTGTAAACACATGTCACTGCTTTTTATAGCTTGACAGTCTTATCTATGCTTTGATTATAAAGTAGTGCTTGTGTGAAATAGGTCTGATGTGCTATAAATACATCTTGACAAATTCTACAATCAACAGCATAATACCTTAAAAATTGCTCACATCTTGGCAGGTTTTAAGAGAAGAGTATGTCCACACTGGAGCTGACAACTCACTAGTTGTTTTCTCTGTTAATTTAAGTCTTTTTTAAAAGGCATTTTAATCTCATTTGCTACAATTAATTAAGTCTGTTTGTTCACAGTGATCATCCCAAGAATCCTGATGCCGATAGAGAAAATGTAGAGCGAGTGAGGAATTCATGCACCATGTGAGAGCTTAGAACAATAAACAATTCCCTTACATGTTCAACTTCTAGAAAAGAAAATCTTGAGAAAATTATATGCATGTGTTTGGCTATACATCTCTACCAATACATAGCTCTGAATACATTTAAAATGCTTAAACTATTATCTATTCGGAAATGCACGAGATAAAATTAGTTCCATCTGTCATCTGAGTACCACAGAAACTTCCCCTCCACTTCCTTATACTGATCTCCTCCTCCCACGTGTCCTATGCCAAATGGATACATATTATGGTTTATCAATAAAAACTGCCTCAAATTAATAATTCAGTCTCCTTTTGTCTCGTCAGAATACAACGGGCCAAAGCAGTACCAGCTAATCACAATCACACTGCAGCCTGCTCTCTTTTGAGAGTCGAGGCTTTTTCATTACTCCTAAACTGACCTTTTGTTTCCTTTGTTTCACACCAGGTGCCTTATGCAAGGGTTTCAGCTATTAGAGGCATAAGCCGCGAGATGACAAGAACAAAATATTTCAAAACATATTATTAATGACATTATGTAAGAGACTCACAGGACGATATTTCCCCAGCAACAGCATACACACCCTAGAAGTATGCCTTCAGTGATTGAGCTTGGCAAAGACTATTGGTACATACTGCATTTTCCATCTTTTTTCTAGCACTTAAGCGTTGAATAACCTAGTCCCCCTTTGATGTCATTCTTCTGCCTCATTCAGCTATTAAATGACATCATGCAACAGAGTGACAGATACGAACCAAAATGGAAGTCCTAATAAAGTAAGTGCCCCAGTTTCCTGGTATTCATAATTTTTATTCTCATGGCAGATGCAGTTCAACAGTAGGAAGTGAAATCTCAGAAGCATAAGTCTTTCATTAAGAGCGATGGTGATATTTTATATTAGGCAGCCAACCAAGCACAGGCAGTGGGCTTGTCCAGTATAAGTAACAGACGGCACAAAAAAAACAGGGAAATTATGAGCCCTAGTGTCCTTTCTTGCCTTTTTAGGTTGTTACAGTCACGATTTGATAAAACATACTCATGTGGGAATTAAACACATAAACTTGCTATAAGAAATAACATCTGGTTTGCCTTGTTCTCGGGTCCCAGAGGGTTAATTTGTTTGCTTTTGTTCAGAAATGAAAGAAAGACCTGCATTTGAAAAGGCAGCTGGAAAATGATCTTCTGGATAGTTACAAAAGTAGCAGCAGTGAGTAATCACTCAAAAATCTGTGATTGTGAGACCTCAGTGTGCCTGGGTATCTCTGTCTGCCAACAAGCATTGACAGGCTGCAAATGCGCTTGGCTTGAGACCTCCCTCTAGAGAGCACAAGTCATCGTATAGTTCCTTCATATATATCAATCTTTATTCCTGAGTCCTTGGCATGTTGCATTGCATGCATAGCCCCGTAGTATTAAAAGCATGCCCCAGGGAACAGACTGTTCAGTGAAGGATATTTAAAATCCCCAGCTATTTCTGGAAATGCAAATTCTGTGTCTTTTACTAAAGCAAAGAGATTCAGTGAAAATAGAAATTTAAATTCCAAAATCATGCATGCAAGTGCCGCAATGCCTGTATCGATACTGCAGACCTACATATAGGGATCTGGTGAGGAGCAGAATCAAATAGAGCTGTAAAATCACTTCCTGCTTTAAAATAGCACATTTTTCTATTTTAATATGTAAAGATATGTGAAAATGAAGATAAAAACCCCCACCTACTGTACATGGAACACATCACCTGCTTGTTCTGACAATCAGAGTTTTATCAGAGATTAAAAAAATCTCAAACTTGAATAAATTGTTCAGATAAAGAAATACATTCAGCTATGTCTTAATAAGTTGTAGCACTATTGCAATATTTACCCAACTATGTAGTTTCAAATGGTACAGCAGGTTGCCAGTCATATGGGTAAATGCTCACCTGGTCATCTGTTCATTTGCAGGATACTGCAGAATTCAGATTTCTCCTTCCTCTTCTTTACCAGGCCTTTGAAGCCATTAGCATGTGAAACAAAGGTTCATAGGTTTTTTGCTATGTTGGTAGGATGTACCCATACATTTCTACCTGCCAGTTCTGACTGAGGCAACACAAAAAGTTACCTGAGTGTGAGTGTGGCTGGGGGTTTCGAAGTTGTCTTGCTTAGAGTCAGTGAAGTAACACTGCAGGAAAAAATCTGCCTGTTTTTGTGATGATATCAACCCTTCAAAACGAAACCATTTAGCTGCTGTTTCTTAGCCAGGCTGGTAATTTTTAGAGTCCCAAATTCAAACTCTTCAGACCTTTTGGATACACTAAATAATGCATCTACTCAAAATGTCACACTTCACACTGTCAGAACTAAAAAGCTCCTGACAATTCTGAACTTTGAGCTCTGTACCTTCCAGAATTGTTGCATTACCTCTGCACAGTCTTTCTTTTCATGCTCGCAACTTAAAAATAACATCTGAAGTGCTGTTTCTCAAAGTCCGTAGCTCGAGACAAAGCTGCAGTACAAAAAGAATGTGCAAAAAAACCACCCAAAATAGCACAAGAAACTTCAAATATAAACAAAACCACACAAACAAACAAAATGAAAACAACATCCTCCCCCAAAACTCAAAAAACCCTACTGATCCTTAAAAATAAAGAGCATTGGCTGTGTCCACTGCAATATACATGGTAGGCTGGAACCTACACCTAAGAGTTGCCATAGATAAAGCCTTGAAATGCAGTGAGGCTGCCGAAACTAAAGAGTATCTTTTGCAGATAAGTGATTATCAGTTGTTGAAGGGCAAAGAGGAAAAAATAAGCAAAGCTAAGCATAAAAATGATCAACTATGTGGAGCCACTACCCAGCCCAGTATGCTGAGACAAGCCCAGCCATCAGTGCTGTCCTGATGACTTTCACGGTCACGTATGATATATGGCTGGAATATAAGAGCACAGTTACTACACCTGGTGTCTTATTGTGGATGACTGCAAGATGGGCCATATTTAACTTGTCTTTTCTGTACAGGCAAGGAGCATGGCCCCATGCCAAGTTTAAAGTGTAAACCAAAAAGCTACAGCGGTCGCTTTTATATTGTTTTTATATTAGCTTGAACTTAATAAAAAATGTGATGAGGCAGTCTTAAGGTGTACGTCAAGCATGTGTCTCAGAATAACACGAGTCCTTAGAAAGGGGAGAAGCAAGGGCTATTTCTGCACATGGTCACTGTCTGGCCACAGTGCCGTACTGATGTGGCCAATGCATTGTACAACAGGTTGAACTCTCTGTACTAGAAGTGTGGTGCAGACCTAGAGACTATTAGTGTACTGCTAACAAAGATGGAACCATAACTGTGTTTGTATAAATTCAGCTACATCAATACAGTCCTGTATTGATTTTGCTGTAACGTGGAGAACTCACAAGTATTAAGCTACACCAACTCTTTTCATAATAATAGCAGATTAAATGAAGGTTATTCCCATAATTTTCTGGATGTTGTCTGTGCTATCTACTTGTTGTAAACAATCACATTAATTGTAAACCATGCAAGAAAGAGAAAGATTCATGTGTGGTAGGGGTGGATTGTATAAGGAAAAGCAATGTTTGTCAAAATGAAAATTGAAGACGTTGACAAAGTATGTTCTGACTTTTTAGTCTGAATAATAAAAAAACACAGGACTTTTAACATTCTTACAAAACTTCCTTTAAACAAAAAAAAAGAAAGGAAAAAGAATAATAATAATAAAAAAATCAACAAGCTCATTCCTGGCATGCATGCACACTTGTTTTCCTGCATTTAGTAAAAGGTCATTTCCAAAAGTGCTTTGGTGCTTTTCCAATTGGATGTGTGCCCCTTGCCTTTTCTAGTCCCTTGAACACATATTGTTTGATTTTTAGACAAGAACAGAAGCATAACCAGGACTACTTAGGAAAGAGAGTCAGAACTCTAGACTAATTGTCGTGGGTTAGGCTGAGTCCGGCAACCAAACCCACGCAGCTCTCCCAGACCAGTAAAATGGAGAGGAGAGAAAAATGTAATAAAAGAGCTGAGGATCGAGACAGGAACAGCGGAGCACCCACCAACCACGGTCCCGGGCAAAAGAGGCTTTTTCTTAATGCAAAACTATTTATTAACAGCTACCTACAAAAGAGAAAAGCAAACAAAAACGGTTACTTGAGAGAATAACAAGAAAACAAGGCCAGGTCTTAAAAACAACACCACTCCCCCCCCTTTGCCTCTTCTTCCCGGCTCTACCTCCTCCTCCCCCCAGCGGCGCAGGGGGGCAGGGAATGGGGGAGTGCAGGTCAGTTCATTCCATGTTGTTACTGCCGCGTCTCTTAAAGGAAAAGGAGTCCTTACACCATTGTCCCTTGATCCAGCGGATCCCCTACTCACGGCGAAAGCGTGAATCCTACCCGCTGGGGGGCAAATCCTTACCCCATCGGATTTGCCCCAAGTGCGGGCTTTACCAGTCCTGGGCTTTTAAGGAGCTGTAGCCACTCACTCTGGCGTGGGTCATCAACAAACTTTAAATGTGCTCCGGCGTGGGTCGTCATACCGACCTTAAATGCGTCTCCGTACAGAATTTAAATGCATAAATGCGTAAATGTGAAATGCGTAAATGTGTCTCTACCTGTGCCCATGATTCACAATAGTCTCAGGCTCAGGCATCTCTTCCCGACGTGGGTCATCCACTGGTTGCGAGTGGGTCTCTGCTTGCTCCACCGAGGACTGTTAGAAAGGGGCCGCTCGCAAGGGGGACTCAGCCGCGGCACACGTTGTTCTGTTCCATCTTCACTGACCTCTTATCTGTGTGGCCGTTTCTCTGAGATTTCAGTCCTGTCTGGGTGAACTCGGCCCGGTGGGCGCCCCGGCAGCGGGGCTCTCCCCGAGTTCCCCAAGCGGCTCCGCTGCCGCCATCCTCGACGGAGCGGGCCCGGCCCGGCCAGGAGCGGGGGCCGTGCCCCCCCGTCCCGTCTCCTTGCTCCTGGGCACCGGCACACCTTTCCGGTTCCTTTGTCCGACGTAAATAGGGCAATTCGCAGAGGCGCCGATTGGCTCAAGCCCCGAGGGGGATGGGAGTCCGGTGTGATGGGCAGCTTCTGCCACCCGGACCTACCCCCCGCACTTCAAACCATAACACTAATGAAAAGAAATATCAGGACTTTCAGCGTTTCTTTAGCAGGAAATAAAAAGCTTGCAAACAAACAGTAAGACTAGTTCACATATCTCGAAGGTATTCTCCTAATGAAAAAAGAGAAGAGATGTTCCTCATCTCTTGTGGCTCGTCTTCATTATGCAACTATTTCTGCTCTATTTCAGCTGGTCTTGGTATGGTATCATATTGACTGACATATTAGCAATCACCTTTATTGCTGCACATGGGTTTTTCTCCCCTCTATACACGGACTAAAACAATGTAATTATGGCTACAATCTCAGGAGCATGTTAATTAAATATAAGCATTGTATTTTCACATATATATCCACAAAAAAAGAAAAAAAAAAGACTACTGTGTTTTCTGCTGTGAAAATCTCCCTATAAATACACATTTCTACACAAAAACCTAGCCTGTATTAGGAAAATTGTGTAAGAGCTCAAAAGACCAAAATGGAGTAAACTTCCATAGATGGGATCAGAACAGCGTGCTGTACCCTGAATGGAGGACACCTATTCAATGTCTTATGATGTGGGGTTCCCAGCAGCTGAAGGGGTCTAAGGTTATCTATACTATCCTCTTTTTCCCTATATTGTTAGCACCAATAAATAGCATTCTAAATTATACTTCAAAGAATCTGAGTGCCTTTCTCACTGGGATCACAAAAACCTAGTATAAAATTGGTGCAAATCACCTTCATCCTAGCTTCCTGAGGAAGCTGTTTTTTCAAAATCTACACCTTTAAGGCAACCAGCTACGAGTTGAAGATGCCAATGACTCCAGATCCCATAGCTCCAAAGATATCTTCCAGCCATAACTACCCCAGCACCAGAAACTTAGGACTTTCATTGTTTTCAACAAAAATAATTTTTTTCTTCAGAATTTTTAACCTAACGACACACATCTCTTACATTTAGTACCTTTTTTTTTTTTTTTTTTTTTTGCCACATGGCAGCTCAGCAAATCTATTCCATGATTATACGTTCCTCCTTATAAGAACAGTAGTTTCTTCTCCATATAAGCCTTCTAGCCTTCTCCTTACCAAGATCTTGACAAAACAAAAATATCAACATACAAATCTTTTCTCAAGCATTGGCAATCAAGACACAAATAAAGCTTTGAGAAAATCTTCCTTGTTTTGTTCTTCCCATTTCATGTGCTTAGGTTTTAATCTCATCAGTTTTCTCATTTGCAAATGTTCTTCAATTCAGAGATTCCTCTTTTGTAGGTTCCTCCAACTATATGTTCCATGATGTGTATTTCTAACTCTTTTAAAATCCAAACCATAGCTAGTTCTGTCATGTGGATAATTTAGAAATTCAGAAAGTTGAACTCTGACAATTTTTGATAGTGTTACAAATCATTACACATGAAAAGCAGTATTTTTCTGAGATATTTTCATTTGCTTAGTTACTCAAAGAAACTTAGATGCATGTGTATGTTTGATGGATTTCAGGCTTTCAGGTCCATATGCTCGAAGACAAATAACATATGAGTTGAAGATTCATAGGCTGATCTTCAAGTTGTTGATTGAATTCCTAAACCTTTAGAAAAAGTACAGGAAGAGAAGCTTCTGCCAGTCTCAGACATTATGTCCTATTAGATAACAACACTAGTTTATCTTTTTGTTAGATTTGTGTCTGGTTTTCCTTGCCATCTTTTGTGGTTTCCTGGATAGTTGAGCAAACATGAACACACATATGTGCATAAAACCATATGTAAAAACTGTGACTGGAAGAGCTCACTTCTTTCTTACTTGTTTTGTTGTATGTCATAACCCAAAAGTAACATCATAGAAATTTTTAAGTGCATGTATCTGTTGTGTATGGAAAGAAACATTAGTGGTATTAACAAAACACAACAGCTTTATGAAGAAGGCATGCTTGCTTGAAAATAAATAAATAAGTATCTTTACACTTCTTGACCAGTAACAATTAGGCATTTGTTGTGGGAAAGGAAATAAATCAAATTACCACCCAAAAAACTCAGTGTACCAAAGGTGAGGGAAACAGATGAGCAGAGTCATGGTCATCAACAGCTGTGCAGTGAAATTGTGACATGGAGAGAATGAACAGCTATCCTGCTCAGAAATCCTTTAGATTGATGCAACGAACTTGATCAAAATTGTTACTTTTGAGAGTTTACTTTCATTATATATTGTAACTTTTAGGAAAGTTACTTGTCACCTGTAGGATTCTCTGGGTAAATTAAATTATTTTGCAAGGTGGTGAGATACAGTATTTCATACCTGCTGTGATTTCTCCCATAGATGCATACTATGTGGTGATAAGTACATGAGTCTCAGTATTGAAGATACTATTTGAAAAATACTCCAGGATTTTTGGAGATGATCTACATTTACTAAGATGAACAACACTGTAGAGATTTAGTACACTGCATACTCTCATCTACTTCAGAGAATCAAAGTTAGGAAAGTAACTGCTCAATGTCACTAACAGGGAAATACAGCACCCTCCAAAAAGACGATTCCAAACAACTAGGTTAGATACTTAAAAGTATTCAACAATCACTCTCCCATGTATGCACAGGCACAATTTAATTCATAATGCGTATTTCATATGAAGAATAAAACCCTTAAAAATAAAAACGCACCCCTAGTTGATCTCTTAAGAGTACATGTGACAACATGAAATGTATTTATTTATGGAATTCAGTCATCCACTTCGAGGAAAAGACAGCTGCAGTTGAACTCTTACAATATACTTGGGACTTGGGAGTGCTGGTCGATGAGAAGCTCAACATGAGCCAGCAATGTGCACTGGCAGCCCAGAAAGCCAACCGTATCCTGGGCTGCATCCAAAGAAGTGTGGTCAGCAGGTCGAGGGAGGTGATTCTGTGATTCTGCTCCTCTACTCTGCTCTCGTGAGACTCCACCTGGAATACTGCGCTCTGCTCTGGAGTCCCCAGCACAAGAAGGACATGGAACTGCTGGAGCGAGTCCAGAGGAGGGCCACGAAGATGATCCGAGGGCTGGAGCACCTCTGCTATGAAGACAGGCTGAGAGAGTTGGGGCTGTTCAGCCTGGAGAAGGCTCCGGGGCAATCTTATTGCAGCCTTCCGATATCTGAAGAGGGCCTACAGGAAAGCGGTAGAGGGACTTTTTACAAGGGCATGTAGTGATAAGACAAGGGGCAATGGCTTTAAACTGAAAGAGGGTAGATTTAGACTAGATATAAGGAAAAATTTTTTACACTGAGGGTGGTGAGGCTCTCCAACAGGTTGCCCAGAGAAGTTGTGGATGCACCATACCTGAAAGTGTTTAAGGCCAGATTGGATGAGGCTTTGAGCAACCTGGTGTAGTGGAGGGTGTCCCTGCCCATGGCAAGGGGGTTGGAACTAGATGATCTTTGAGGTCCCTTCCAACACTAACCATTCTATGATTCTATGATTCTAATATACACTCGATATTGCTATCAAGTATCTAAGGCTAGCAAGAACATCCCCCTTCAAGAAATCTTAACCAGCATGAAAGCAGCAGGTGGGTAATTGACATATTGTTGCAAGTGCTCTCCAGCTGCAGGCTCTTCAATAGAGTTATGAATTAGCCATCCTCAGGCTGATGTTCTATCAATCACAGATAAGTTCTCTGTGGCAAAGATCTAAAGATAGCCTGTGTCCACAGTACTCCAACAGGGAAGCAGAGTAATAGGTAACTTCTGTATGATGTGTGCAATGCACTTATTTAAAACTGACAGGAGGTTTGATTCATAAAATAACAGAGATAGTAGGGTTAGCTTTGACCCTTTTCCAGAGTGTTCCCCTCAAACTAAACCTGCTGTTGTCTCTGATCAGAGAACTAAACTGATTTGTGTGTTTGGTTTTCTGAAGGAAGGAAAAGGAGATGGATTTTCTAAGAGAGGAAAGACACTTCAGACTTGATTGCGAATTTGGTTGTTTGTTGATCAAATGCTGTTTCATAGATACTAATTCTTCTTATTCATTAGATCAGTAATTGTTATTTGTCATACAATGTTACAGGTAACAATTGCAAACAAGATAATGCAAGCACAATAGAATCGATTGAGTGCTTAATCATAGGCAATTTGTCTCAATATGTTTGTATTGTACTCACATTCATATCAAAAATAGAAAAAGAAAAAGTAAGTAAGGCTGAGCAAATACAAAGCAAGCTTTCTGCAAGTCATTTCAACTTAGTGGCTCTGAATGAAGAGAATGGATCTAATCCTTTAAATATAGATGGAATTCAAATTATCCATTTTGAAATGTTCTGGTATCAATTATGTGTATTTAACACTTCAGAGATAATACAATGACTGTGTTGTTTTAAGTCATTGAAAGAATATAGTCTTTTAAAACAATATGAGCCTGAGGAAAATAGTCAGTAAGCTTGGCCTGCATTGAGTACAGGACAGGTTTGTGTTTTACTTACCTTTAGATTAGATGGAAAGTTTTAAATTGGTGAGAAATGAGTAGTTTAATCTTGAAGTCCTTTCTCAAGCAAAATTAGTAATAAAGAAGGTGAAGATGTTCAGTTCTTAAATGAAGGAAGTTACAATACGTTACAAACATAACAGAAGGTTATGATGCAGCTACATTCAGTTTTGCCTAGGAGGAAAAGTTTTGGATTTAAATAATAAAGTATTTATTTCCCTCTATTTAGACCATATAACGCATGAGAAAACGCAGAATTCCCTGAGAATTCTTATATATTTTTACTTTTATAATTTGTGATCAAAGACTTTGAAATACGCCATTTTCTTATTCCTTTGTTTAAAAAACAAATTGTCAAGATTTATACTTTCATATAGAATTGGAAATGCACTATAATGAATTCTATCAAAAAAAAAAAGGTAATTTCTGTAGAAGTACTTTGTGTTGAGGTTCAATCCAAATTGGACAGTTATTTATCACCTGAATGTAGTAAATTTCCAAGTTCTAAGATAGTGGACAATCACACATAACAAGCATTTATCTTACTGGCATGAGGGCTCACTCTAGTGATGTCGCATTACTGATAAAATTCTATTTTGCTACTGATTTTCTGTAGAACTTAGGTCATAACTATGCAAAATTTATTATAATTATTGCACATAAATCTTTTTCTTGTAGTTTTGATTTTACTGTTTTCAAAATGATTACCATATTCAGACTTCAGAACAACTTTCAAGCCATGGATAAAGTTGTCTTTAATAAAGAAGAGGTCCATAGCAGCAAGCAAATAGTTCAATGATCTCATCTCAGTCAAGGTAACTGTTGTGAGATGCTCCGGGAGAAAGGTGGTTATCACAACCAGCTTGAACAGCCAAATTGTCTACAGTCTGCTAAATGAGAATATAGTAGTTTTATAAGCTATAAATAAAGTAGGTAAGTCTGGCAGATACAAAAATAAGTTCAATTAAGCTGTGTAAAAAGTATATTTCCGATCTAATTATTGTAAAAAATATCTGTTTCGTTTAGGAATTTAGTGATAGATAGGTGTGGAGAGCTGTTGTTCTTTCTTTTCCCTTTTGTGATATGAAGCTGTTCATTTGACAAGATACAGACTAGCAGACACAAAGTAAGTCTAAATAATGATTATCTTCACAAACTACTTTAAAACTGGATTAACATAGAATATATGCTGTACCTTTCATTCTGTGATCATGTTTTTTTATTTATATTTTACCATATGGCAGCAGCAGAGACATTACAGAAATCCAGAGACTAGAATACAGCTGTTTCTTCCCATCCTTTAAGCTCAATATAAATTATATTTGCAAAAACCTAGCAATTACATTCATGCTAAAAAATACTAAATTATGCATGACAAAAAATAAAGATATGCTATAAATAACAAATCAGTTTTATTACAACAGTTCAGTTAATACTTATAAGGCACCAAATATCTTCCAGGAGTAAGAGCTCAGCAAAAACAAGGGCAGTTCTTTTATGACAT
Organism: Tauraco erythrolophus; assembly: GCF_009769465.1. Classification (NCBI taxonomy): domain Eukaryota; kingdom Metazoa; phylum Chordata; class Aves; order Musophagiformes; family Musophagidae; genus Tauraco; species Tauraco erythrolophus. The sequence continues at coordinate 66,292,197 of NC_141496.1, forward strand.
CTGCTTTGCTGCATCCTCACAGAATTAGTCAGCCTGAGTCAGATATTCAGACAACTAAACCTAACAGGTTCGGCTACAAATGGCCTTAGTAATTTTGCATTCTGTCAAGGGCAAAGGCCCCAAAATTTAAAAAAAAATATCGCCACAGAGATGAAATACACTGTTTATGAAAGACAGGATTAGATCAGTCCCTATCTATAACACACTGACAAGCTTCAATTATCAAACTTGATATTGTAAAATGTCAAAATCTTTTGTAGCAGTAATAGCATACTCCATAGAGAAGAAAAATTACTCACAATACAATTTCCAATGCATTAAAATGGGCTGTGTCATTTTTACACAATTGTGGAAAAATAACGGAAAATAGGGGGAATGGAAGAACACTGTTCCCCAAAGTTCAGCTTACATCTTAACATAAGCTGTAATATTAGAGCAACTTTGAGATGGGATACAGTTGCTGCTCCCAGAAGTGTAATGTGGTTGACATAAGCAAGGCCTGCTCTGGCCAAGCGGAACGTGCAGTATCCTTGGAATGGGGAGTAGAGTGGTACGGAAGTACCACAGCTCACCCCTGTTATCAGAGGCGGAGAGTGACTGGCAAAGATACGCACATAAATTGCTATCAAGGAAGATGGATCGCAACTGCTGCCTCAGCAATGATGGTAAAATCGTGTCCTGTAGCTGAACTTTGCTCATTACAATGTCATTATAATAACAAAACACATCTCCATCCCCAAAGCTACCCACCTCTGGGCTGTGACCACCCCTCACTGAGCATGTGCTCCGAAATTCTTCTAGTCTATACCTTTAAACAAAAGCGAGGAAAATTTACAGCAATCCTGACAAAGGTATGTATGACTAGAATCACTCAAGCTTCACCTGAAAGTAAAAAACAGTATAAAGATGTATTTAAGAGAAGGTAGTGTTGTGGGAAGATGTCCATTGGAACATCTAGGACCACTCAATGGGCTGGACCTCTCTTCTCCCGCCTATAGGGACACCCATTGGGTAAGAGTTCTGTTATGTGCCCTTAATTACTAACATCTTGCTAGCTATTTAAAATCATCACTGATCAGTTTCTGTTTGTATATTGTTCCAAATCTGGTTTTGCAGTCAGTATCTTATCACCGGCTATCCTTGAACCTTTCTCCTGTTACAAACATACATAATAAAAATGGTTTATTTATAAATATAAGTTTCTGGAACTTCAATAACTGATATAGGGAATACAAGGGATTTGTCCTGGTGTCGCTGCCCATAAGGGTCCCTGAATAGGTTAGACACTCACCTTCCAACTTAGCGGGCTGCCCAGAAGGATTTGTCCCAGTGACACTGTCAGCATGAGCCTGACAGACTGGTAAAATTGTAAAGGGTTCGAGGTAATCCCCCTTCTCCTTAAACGATTGTGGCAGGCTGGTTGGATACAAGGGTCTCATCTTTCTTGGGAAACAAGCAGGCTGATCAAATCAAAAAGAGCTCGAGGTAGTCCCCCTCTCTGTCCTTTACTGACTCAACATCATACCTTATAATGACAGCAATTACAGTTTGTCTTAATATGTTCCAAAGAGCACCACTGAAATAACTTGTTGTAGAAACGACTTAGGTATTTTTTCGGTATTGACTGCCCAGGAGATTTCCTACAAAACACAGACTGGGCCAAAACTATCTAAAATCATGGAAAAAACAATGCCAAGATGCAACCTTATCAGACAGTCACATCAGAGAAACCTTGCTAGAGCTTCTTAGAGCTAACCTAAATCTACCAGTCAAGATTCACAGCTCTTGGCAAATTGAAGTAGGACAAGAAAGCCCATAGAAATACAGTAATCCGCACATGACTTAGATAAAACAAATTAATTCAAATTCTTTCATTTGATAAGAGAAAACAAAATTACAGCCAATAATCTTTGTCAATATGTCTGTCACAGAGACGGTATCTGAAAGTCTTCACTGCACTTTAGGAACAAATGACTGGAATACACATCCTGGATCATGCAATGCAGGCCCCTGATATCATAAATACTTGGTTTGTGTTTTGCCTTTTGAAAAAAGGGGTTTTTTTTGTTCACAGGGGAAGGGTGCTCTAGAAATGGAGGCGTCTAATTACTGATCAGCTTCATGTAATATCTAAAATTAATTCACGGCCTGCTTACTCCCTTTGTCTTTTAGTATAAATAGTTATTTTCCTCTCTAGGATAAAGTCTTTGATGTCCTTACATGCATGCTCAGTTATCAGTAGGCTGAACAAAGTGAGCTCTTCTAAACTCAAAAGATTCCTACTACCCCAGCCATCTAAAGAACCCTCATCTACACTAGCTTACCTTTAATTTATTTGTTTTTTCATATAAGAAACAAGAACTGAAAATGAAATCAAGAAGAACCTCTCACGCAAGCCCTGAAAAACTGCATTAATGTGTTAATACTTTTCTGTTTCCTACGAATTCTTCTCCTGTCATCTTAGGATCATACTTGACTTTTTCAAGGCTACTTCCTGCTGACAGTTCACAGTTATTCTGTGATCAATCAGAATATTCAGCTGCTTATTAACATCTTTTTTTTTTTTTCCTCAATTGATGAAACCCTATTTTATGGTAAAAGCTTCTGTTATGAACTCTTAACATAGGCATCAATAGAGGAACTTAGGCATTGTGATGTTCAGCATTGGAAAGCCCAGTAGATATTTAGGTCAGGGACAGGAATATATGAAACTGCCTTTGGTAAACAAAAATTCTTACACATGGCACAGGCGTGAATGAGGAGACTAGTTCAGGAATGCAACCAACAAATATGTTGAGCTCTCCGACACCAAAGAAATCCAAGAGGAAATGTTAAAGATTGATGCACATGTGAAAACTTGTTTCCTCAACGGGCTTATGTACCTGTCTTAAGACTGCAACTGAGAGTCCTGGTAAATAGAGCTGAGGCCTAAATTCACTTACCTCATTTTGCCAAGTGCATCCACACAGGACTTGAGGTAAAAGGAATTCTTCACATTTGCCGTCAAAGGAGAAGAAACTGTGAAGATTCCCATGGTAGGACCTTCTGGTGTGGAGGACTCATCACAACACCTAATCTTCCAGAAAAGTAAGCAGCCATAGTACATAAGGAAGGTCCCTGTATAGACAAATAAAAAATAATAATAATAAAAAAAAAGACAAGAAACAGGAAAACAATTAAAATCGGCTAATTCTTGGAATGGAGGGAGGTTGCCAGCTCCACATGCATATGCAGCTGTTCAACATTTTTTATGTGTCTTGAAAAAGAGGGTGAGCAATGGGAGTGGCAAAGTTTGGTGTCAGCCCGGTTATTTAGTGTCATAGGATGGGGACTGATTGAGATGAACTGTACTTCACATGACCAAGGAATTATCAAAAAGGCAAATGAGATTCAGTGTGACTAAATGCAAAATTAGGCAGGGTTTGGTGTAGGAGAAGACTTCTACATTTGTAGTTAGAATTGTTCTCAACTGTGTATTAACCGAAAGACCTTGCTCCTGAGTAGTATGATAAACAGTTTGGCGGTCAGCAGAGATGAAATAAGAGAACAAACAAGCAAATCAAATGGGAAGAAAGGATTAGCAAATAAAGAAGAGAGCATAATTGCTTTGCTACATAAATCCATGCTGCATGTGAACCGTGAACACTATCTGCAGTTCTGCTCTCTTTATCTCAGAAAGGATATGGTAGAACTGGAAGGTACTCAAACTTCCTTGTTGCTTTAGTTGAAATTATAAAATAGTTTCCTTTTAAACATCTGTCAAACAGGCTAGGACTTTTTAGAAAAATAGACCTTGAGGGAACATAACAAAATCTACAAAATTCTGAATGGTACAGAGAAGATGGACAGACGCTGACAATAATCCAATCTGAGGTTTCTGAGTTTAAACATAAGAAGAAACAGGGTGCTGGTGTTTTTTTTTCTTTTTATAGTGCTTCATTCCTGAAGCAGGCAGGAGCTCCAACAGGTGAAATGTCTGTGTTTCAACCAGATGACTAGCATTTTCATATCAACAAGTGTCTTCAGCCATAGCAAGCAAAACATTTTATCCTTAATTTTTCAAAAGTGGTGCAGGGCACAACACAATACAGTCACACAGATAGAGAGGGCCATAGGTGTATTTCAGAGAGATTTTTTTTGTTTACACAAATAAGAGCCTCTTGCCTTCAAAATACTCACTTTGTCAACCTTCACCAATAACTAAGGCATAATAAAACTATTTTGCTGGGATTCACTACATCGGAGTCTACAGTAGTCGGAGTACTCATACATTAAGGCAGAAGGTAACTGGTAGTCTAACTCTTTTAAAGTAACACAGCGTCAAGAACTGAGGATTGCAACAGGACAATCAAGGATCAAAGAAAGTACAGAAAGGAGTCTACTAGAAGGATAGTCCGTATTCAAACACAGTACATTAATACGAGGGTGACAAAACAAATGAAAAATTAAATGTGTTATTGATTGCTTTCCCAGTTAATGCCTCCATTTCCACAAAACAGCTTGTTCAGCTCCTTAAAAAACTAAATCGCACACCTAAATGCCAGCATTAAAAAAAAAAGAAAGATTATTCTAAGTAAAAATATAGTAAACTGATCAAGGAAGCATATGGAGAATAAACAAAAACTACAGAGCTTCCTGTAGCTGTTTGAGCACATGATAAAATACAGCATTTTAGCTGTTTTTCTCAAAGTGAGGGACACAGAACCTGAACTATATATAACCGTGACTGAGCTCCACATTCTAAAGCACAAACCAGCAAAGGCTCACTCACAGCTGACATCAAAGGTGCATATTTAAAAGGTATATGATGTGGTGTCTCCATTAGCAAGGAATGAAGGAGTCTTAAATACAGCCACATTCTGCTTCACAAAGGGCTTTTAAAACCCACAGAGGTAGTTTGAAGCCGTTCTGCCACTCCACTCTCAGCCGAAATAAAACAGGTCAAGCATTACGTGTTCACAATTGCACAAACCAAGAACAAACATGCTACTCCATTCTGAACAAGCTGTAAGTGCTGTAGACATTGTGCTTCCAGGAAGAAATTACAGAAATGAGCCTCCCAGTCAAGCAATTAGATGTTGCTTTACAACTTTTTTCGTGAGATCATTAGGCTAACTGCTTGCACACATTGAACCAGTGGGAAACTCACACGTGATAAAAAAGCAAGTCAGAAGGAATACACAAATTCTGAATGAGCCTCACTAACCCTGAAAGTTATCATTCTGAGAGAAGAAAACCTTTTTCTGGCTTGGAAAGATTTCTTCTCCACAAAATAGTCCCCTTGGACTTACTGATGAGGGATATACACACCCAATCCAGATGAGGTGAATGACAAAACTAATTAAAGGTTAATCCACAGACCAAAACTTTAAAAGTCCACAGAAAGTAAATACATCATGCTTCTCAATAAAAGCACTGCCAAGTGTCCCAAGATGCTCAGAAGAAACACAACTTTTCTCTTACTGGAGAGTGAAAAAAGGAGTGGGTGCCAATGATGCTTTATGTAGGAAAAGAGTAGGAATTAAAACATCTGAGAATTAAAGTTAGCTTTCCTCTTTGCTTGTTCCCTGGTGATGTGGGAACATGAGAAAAGGCAGCTGGACAAGTACTTGTGTTGTCCCTTCAGTAACACAAGGTAAGAATGTGTACACATTTTGAAAGAGAAGTAAGAGTACATAGTCAGAATAAATTACAAGAACACACAGATGATATGTGGGGGAAAAACAGAATGAGGAAAAAAAAAAAGTTCGTTAGATTTTTTTTTAATGTCACAGGATACATGGTTTTAAAAAGAAAGATAAAAGAGTAGAAAAAGAAAAGTAACCTTAGAAACATGACCTAGAGCAAAAAGTACTACAAAACTGAAAAGAAAGAGGTGTTTATGAGAGGAATCAAGTAAAAAAAAAAGTGAAGGAAAAGAAAGTAAACAAAAAAGAAAGACAAACTAAAAGGACAAGGACAATAAAGCTACTTTTAAGAGAAGCATTGTGGCTAAAGTGCTACAATATGCAAAAATAGGTATCTCTGTTAGCTCACACAATAAAAGTTTATACTTTTACTGCTGAAATGTTCCAGCTTTCATCTCTGGGGACAATTCTGTTATCTGGATTTGTGGTGTGACTATTTGCACCTAATTTCGACAGAAAATATCCATCTCTGTAGGAAAAAATAAAGCAAGAATAAAAGACCCACTTAAACCAATAAAAAAACCCAGAGACTGGGAATTGTCTGCAATTTAAAAAAAAAAAAAGGAGAGAGAAACTAGTGAAAATATATGAGAAAGTCATCACCAGAGTCTATGAAGGTAGGCTGTTTTAAATGGCATGTACTTTAAAAGTGTCATAAAAATACATACCAAACATCAGACATTTCTCTGCTACTGATGTATATGCATATTTATTTTAAAGTATATCTGAACTCTGAGTAGCTGTTTTATCTTTTGCTTTCTCTCCTGCAGCAGGAATGTCATCTATTATTTCCTAATGGCAAAAATACATGAGCAGTCACAAATAACATACAGACATGTAAAAGATCTGACAATTTATTTAATTAAGGTTTTAAAAATTTCAGATCCTTCTAGGAAGTTATTTGGCTGCCAGTTAGTACAATGTCAGTAATGTGAGGGTTAAGCAATACATTCAAAAAGGATGAGTGCTCAAACACTACTGAATTATAAGAAAAAGATTTTGGACAGCATTGACATGACACAAACACAGGCACTGTCAAACATGACAATAAATCACTTGTCACAAGAAAAGAGCAAGAAACGTTTAATGCAACCAGATGCTTCCGTGATTGATATGCAGTCCTGATCTTCCTCAAGAAATACAGTGAATAGGAAACAACATGAAGTTTTCTGTCACCAAGGAAGAGAATGCATATCCTGCAACTATGAATGAAGCAATTAGACTATCTATTGCACACACATTTATGGATAGCAGCTTTCTACAAATACTGGCAGGATTAATGCTGTCTTTAGAATGACAGATCTGCTTTTTTTTTTTTTTTTTTCTGCACAACATGTGCAAGCAGGATTTAATTTAAAATGTGAACATTGATTTTTGCCTTTTTTCCTTCATTTTTAAAATGGCAAATTAAAAAACACAGACAATAAATAAGATAATTGAAAATGGCATCTACATCAGGGAACAAGAGAAAATTCTGTTAAATGATTCAATAGTATTCCCTTTGATGCACATATAGCTTCTTTAGCTATAGAAATATTTCAGCTATTTCTCTCCTCCTACCCTGTCACTTTACCTCGTACTAATTTACAATGTTGCTGGATAGTAGCTTAAGAAATTATTCAAACCAGAAAGCAAGCCTGCAATTTTCAGGCTAAATCCACAAAGCCATTCATCTACAGTACCAAAAAAACAAACAAACAAACAAATAAATAAATAAAGTACTGAGATACCAAGATACCAAGTAAGATCCAGGTACTTCAAATCTTTGTGGCTTTAACAAATGGTTAGTACTTTTGGTCAATCTGGAGCACAAAGAGGCTGAGGAAGCCAGATTTTTCAGGCTAGAGAAGAATAATCTGAGATCAGTTTTATCAGCTACCTGATAGGGTGTTTCAGAGGCAGACTCTGCTCATAGGTGCACAGATAGGAGGCAAAAGTTGTGATAATGCGAATGCCAACCAAGGGAAATATCTTTCACAGAGAGAGCAGGTAAGTGCAGGGACACGTTGCTCAGAGAAGTTGTGGAGCCTCCATTCTTGAATGCTTTTCAAAATTCAGTTGGACAAGGCCTTGAACAACACATTCTAACTTGGAAGGTATTCCTGCTTTGCATTGGCTTGGTGGATCTACAGATATTCCTTACAAACTAAATCATTTTATGATCCTAAATGAGTTTTGAAAACAGAACAGACTACTAAATCATATAAGGACTTTTATTTTTTTTTCCTCATGTTTGTACAGTGTACGAATGTGAAGATTCCTGGATTTTAACTTTTAATCTAGACAGATAAGCATTACTGAAATAATGGGAAGAGTTTACCTGTAATTCTACTTTTTTGACAATCCTGGAATATCAACACGTCCAGACTCGATTCAATAGAAAATGAATGAGTCATGAGACTGGATACTCTGCATCATCATGTAATTCTTCAAATTCAGCTGAATTCAGTGGCAATTCATAGGTTCTTAACCATGAGAAGGCTGCTTAGCAGCCTGAACAGAAATTAATTAGCCAAACAGTTTCCACACATCCATGCTACATAAATATACTTTCCCTAGTAGATTCAACACTCACTCTTAAATCTCAATGAACATGAAAGTTCATTTAAGTCTCTATCTTATTTAGAGATTGTCATTTCAGTTCTTTGTTTAGTTGCACAAGGAAATCAGCCAAAAGTTTAAATCTTTCCTCCATTTTATTGTGTGTTTTCAGTGAATAAAAAGAACATTACAGACTCTGGGGATATTGATCTATTAACAGGCACTAAATTCATTTTTTAAAAGACAATATAAGAGCTTTTCCACACTGGATATCTATGCAAAGCTGTGAAAATCAAAGAAAATTAAATTTGAGGAGTAAAGTCTCTCTTGATACATACATGGTGAACTACCAACACATATAGCACCATTTATTCAGTAGGAGGAAAATAGGTTCTATACGGGAAAAAAAATCTGTTATAGCAAAGGTGAAGAAGACAATAAAATAGTTACATTTTATTAATATTAAAGACCAGAGGAATGTGGGTTTTTGCAGAAGTCTAAAACATAAAACTGCAACACTAAATCATCACATTTTCTTAAAAAATTAGCCACAAGTGGTCTTCGCAGTTAAACAAATATAAATTCAGAATAACCCTACTCAGTGATTTTCTCCACTCTTCCACATGGTTTAACCTCATGTAACCTTGATGTAAGATCAAAATCTGCTCCCTTGTTAAAATCAGGTATTCATAAATCCAAATTTGATAAATATGTTTCTAAATCTACCTGAAATTTCTGTGACACCCACAAATACTGGATTTAAGGTCAAGGGATATAACTATATTTCAACGAAAGCATGTCAAATGAGGTATGCAAACTGAAAGTTGTGAATAATATAATTTTAAGGTGCTTAACTTCAGGACTTTTTTTATACAGTTATAGCTTAAGCACAACTTCATGAAGAAATACCAAATATTTACATTTCTTGTCTACAAAAACCCCAATCAACCAACCAAAACCAAAACACACTTTGATAAATTCTGTGGATTTGCTATGATTGTAATTCAGAACAGGAGTCCATGGGAGAGCGAAGGTTAAAGTGGAGGTTTATTTGTCCTCCTCTTGCTAGCAAAGCTGTTCAAGATGGAAAACAGCCAATGTGATATGGCATTCAGAAACCTAACTGAACCTGCAGTGTTGGCAGTCTGGAAATCAACACCATTTAGTGTTGTAAGGAAAGGGTATATTTCAGACAAATAAGCCATTATTTTAACCATTATTTACAATAAATTGAATTATGCAGTTGCTGGGAACTCTTTAGTTGATTCTCTCTGCTAATATGGATATGGTGTCCATGACAGTGAGAAAAGAACGATATTTTATGTAGATAACTTCCACATGTACCTTACAATTATTCTTACAGATAGTTTTGAAAGTGGAAGTATGTAGCAAGAACTTTAAGAAAGGGGACATCAAGAAAACAACTTCACAAACCACTTAATGTAATGTAAGCATTCTTGCTGCAGAAACAATAGACAAAACAAAATCCCAGATTGCCATTTTCACAGCACTTTTGGGGTAGAAATTTACAGTATTGTATTACTGCTGAAGCTGAAATGGTAAAATTCTATGACACACTTCAAGTTTAAATTATCGTCTGGATTCAGCCAGTACAAAACACCAAGCAACTCTACAAAAGTATTCTAAGGTACATCTCCTATCAGAATAGGAATTGAATACATTCATCAAAGCAAACATTTTGTACAGAGGTCACACTTTGAAAGTTCATTCCACCTTCGGAGAAGTCATCAGTTCCAGTGATCCACCTTTTACCTATGTGGATTCTCTCTCAAACCTAGGGAAGCAACCAAAAGAGAATTAACTTTTTTAGTGCAATGACTGTACGTCAAATCAGTCACCTTTCAGTGAATTACAATGAGGGTACCAGCTATTGAATCAAAGTTATCACCTCGTAAATCATACCAGGATCAAGTCAATGTCAGATATACTGCATGGTTGAGTAGTTATTTCCCCTGGTAAATTAAAGTCCTGATATCCTACACCTGCTAACATTTACAAAAGCAATTATATTCAGAACTGACCTGGTATAACTTCCTGGGAAAAATCACAATATGGTAGTTTTTTAGGTAGTTATTTTACTTTCCTTTAGAAGGAAAAAAGCAAAAACACTGGATTTTTCATGTATCCAGTCTAATACTAATGCTAATATGGTCATCATGCTTTATAGAGCAAATTACTAAGTAACAAATACTGCACTCATATCTGAAAAGTCTTTTTGCTTTATGACGTTTACTGTAAAATAAAAAGATTAGTAGAAATGTGTTTACTTAGTCTTAAAAAAAAACATATTTAGGATTAGAAATACTAATTTAATGTGATATAATGAAGTTATTCAATCACACACAGGTAATCTCATACAATAAGATTGCCATAACAGTCTGCAACACTTTATAACACTTCAAGTTTATATCACTGTGTTTTCCAGATGAACAGTTTAAAATATATAATTTAATTTATAATTGTGTAATTCGTAATATGTGTACATTTAAAGTTGAGATAATATGATTTTTCAATTATTTGAAAGAATTTGAAAGGGTCAAGATATTCCAATATCAACCTTACTGAGAGGGTGTTACACTTCTTTGCTTTTAAATTTTATATTTGCTACCTTTTTATTTACATTGTGATTTACCACATAAGACTTTATTCGCTCACACCGATCTATTTTACAAAACAAAGCCTGTTTCAAAAGTAAATGTTTTGTTCCAATTGAGAGTGAAAACTAGTGTTAAAAATGTACTATATTTTGAGAAATAAAATCGCTTCTTTCCTATGCAACTACTCAAGAGGAATCAGTTTGAAGCAGTATTCTAGGTACCTTCATCATAACTGTTTTTGAAATAAACAACATACACTTATTTCTGTTTTACTTACCAGAAAGCTTTTTTCTATAATACTAAGGTCAAATGTTACAAGATGCTGTTCTCAGAAACTAGAGTTACTGTATTATTCCATTCCCCAAAGTACCAGAAACAACAGAGCAGGAATCAATTATTTCCTGCAGCACTATTAAAATACTGTACTTTCAAAGAAAATAAAGTGAACATTCCAAAATGACAATTCAAGTGATAAAGAACTAAGATGATAAAAAAATCTGCAAGATTGACCCATATTATATTTATTTTTTTTTTTAGACAAAGAAGTTTGAACTGTAGGGCTGAATGAAAAAAACTGTAGCAAATATTGATGTGTGTCTTTTGGATAGAGACACTGGGGAAAGGGTATATTTCAGACAAATAAGCCATTATTTTAACCATTATTTACAATAAATTGAATTATGCAGTTGCTGGGAACTCTTTAGTTGATTCTCTCTGCTAATATGGATATGGTGTCCATGACAGTGAGAAAAGAACGATATTTTATGTAGATAACTTCCACATGTACCTTACAATTATTCTTACAGATAGTTTTGAAAGTGGAAGTATGTAGCAAGAACTTTAAGAAAGGGGACATCAAGAAAACAACTTCACAAACCACAGTGATGTAATCCTGTGTCTTTCCAGACCACTAACCCTACATATTGGGAATAATTCCTAAAGTTACAAATTTTACATCCTGTGTTGAACTAACAGCATATGTCTCTGTTTAAATCTGATATAAACACAGCAGAAATGGTATTCAAGTTTACAGGTAAAAAAACCCACTGAGCCAGCATTTGTGGTTTCCAGGACATAGACCAAGTTGAAGCCTATAGTGCTAGGCATGTGTCCTGGTTTCAGCTGGGACAGAGTTGGCTCTTCTTTTTAGCAGCCAGAAGAGCTCCGAGTTTGGTTTCAGTCTGGGACTTGCTCTGAGAAGAACGCTGACAGCGCAATGATGTTTGTAGTTGGCACTGAGGTCTCAGGGAATTTTCAGCTGCCGTGTTCTTTTCAGTGTGCAGGAGCACAACAGGATAGGGGGGAGCATGGCCAGGACAGGGGATCCATGACTCTCCTTAAGATTTGTACTTAGACTTAGGCTTGAGGGCCAAACTGGCCAATAAGTATTCCATATCATGCAGCGTCATGCCCAGTATAAAAGTGAGGGACAGCCGGAAAGAAGGGCCTTTGCTCTTCCAGGACTCTCACTTTCAGACTCTCGGAGTGCTCTCTCTGTCTTGCTCTCTCTTTTCGGGACTCTCGCTTATCCGGGATTGCGGTATCGGGATTTATCGGACTTTTGGGATTGTTAGTTTGGGACGAGACGGGCCTCGGTCAAGGAGTGGTGAGCAATTACACTGTACATCACTTGTTCGTACATATTTATCATTGTACATATATGTATTATTCATGTAGTAGTAGTAGTATTATTAAATTGTTCTTATCTCAACCCACGGGTCTCTTTCCCTTTTCCCCTTTAATTCCCTTCCTCATCCCCAGCAGGTGGAGGAGGGTGAGCGAGCGGCTGTGAGGAGTTTAGCTGCCAGCCAGCCTAAACCACGACAGCATGTCTCTTAAGATGTTAAGATCATCACTTTTCAAACCAGTACTTGAGGGTTTTCTGATATAAGCAGGATAGGCTATGGGAAAAATACTCTGACAAGTTTCTAAGCTAAGCCTGAAGACAAAAGTAATGTATATGAATACTATATGAAAATATATAAAATATATGTTTCATACATTAAATTAATATGATGTATATTAATATAGATAATCAGTGTATACAATGCATATTATATTTATATTATGTAATTTATTAAAATATTTCAACACAAATGTTGATCAACTCAAATGAGTCCATCATGCAAGTCATGAGAATATATGATGCTATTAGATATTTCATAGTGTCTCATCATCATCAGATAAATATTGCTCCTCAGAAAATACTGCTAAATAATAATACTGGATACTTTTTTTATTAGGAGGTGAAACACCCTTCACCTTTTATAAAATCAGTATTGAGGAAATGTTAAGTCTGAATTCTCTGAAGTAATAATACACCGGTAGTCTGAAATTGCTCAGGGATTATCAAAGGATAGATTTATTGAAGCCAACCTCATATCCAAGGAAAACAGACCATACGATTCATAATGCACAATTTATTTGACAAATTTTCCAGTTTGCAAATTGATATTCAACAAATATTGATCAGTAGTTTTGCAGCATGCACCACATTCCATATGCAAAACTGGAAACAGAAAGACTATTTTTCTCAAATTGAATATCATTATATGAGAACATGCAGCCTATGTCTCAAATAATAAATATGTACACAGATATATATATTTTCCTCCACATAGGTAAACAAACATTAACATAAAGTATTCTAGAGGTATACTCAAATACTGAGAAATTAAAGTTTAATCAAATTGGAAAATTATGTCCATATTTCTCTCAAGTATCTAAGGAAAAAATGAAAATATTCTCATTTATTAAGAAAGGAGTAGAATGTTACAAAGAGCCTTTATTTATCAGCGATGTATTGTTTGCTTTTTATTAAATAGTTTCAGGGGAGGGGAAAAAAAAGTTTAGCTTTTTGAGGGGTAATCCAAATCACAATTTTTCTGAAGACTAGTTCCTCAGTACAGTCCTTTGCATTATATTTTTCTAAGATTTCTGTCCTAATGACTACAACTCTTTCATCTAGATAAGTGATTGTATTTACAAGTAGTTTTTTTTTTTTTTATTAAGCAATGCATAGATGGCTGGGATCTCTCTTTTCTCAAAACTGGATGCAGAAACAAATAGAATGAGTGCAGAATTTTCTTAGCATTTTTCGTCCCTTGCAGTCCCTCAAAGACAATTGATATTTCAAAATTATTACTTCTTGATAAAAACATGAAATGAAAACTTTTGATACATCAAACATTTAATCCAATTTCAATATGGATGTTGACCTATCAGAACTTCACGAGCATCAAACATTCAAATTCTCAGTCAGCTCCTATTGAAGAGATCCATAGCACAAGGAGAGACACTGCATTACTAATATGGGAGAGCGTGAGAACAGACACAACAAACCTAAGGTTAAAGTGTTTAAATAATCCTATTTAAGTGATATACTGAGTAACTCCAAACAAAGCTAGTAAAGAAGGAGATACAGCGCAAAGCATGCAAGTGGGCTCGAGATCATGTCTGTTTTGTTGGCTAATTTTTGCATTCGTGTGTTCTTTATGTACACATATCATAAAAACAGAAAGATCAGTGCCTTTGTGTTTCCCATCATAAACAATTCAAACTAATCTTGTTAGGGTTCTGTGTACTTTTGGATAATTTAGCAGAGTGTTTCTGTTCATAATTCAGAATCTCTGAGCTCCTCATAATGAATAATTAATTATAACTGCTATTGAATTTCAGTATTTTTTTGTTTTTTTTTTTTATCCTGAAACAAGGACTGTATCTTATGTACCCAAGAACAGCACTTCAATTTTCATATTTTCATAGAAAATATTATTGGATTCTAGGGACATAGCCAATAAAACTCATTTATAATTACTTTAGTTTTGATAAGCTTAACCTGAAAGTTAAACTGAAAGTTTCTAAGTCAGTTGTTCACCTCCTGACAAACAGTCTGAAAAATTTCAGACTCTACTCTTGCTCAGAATGAGGCTAGCTACCAGGGTAGAGAGGACAGACGAGGGAAGGAGATGCCCAAAAAATATGGTGCTGGAACTAAGCAGAAACACAACTAAAAATGGCAGAAAAAGGGTCAGCAAGGGATGACAATGCTGGGGGCGGCAGGGCGGGGGGCAGGGGGAGCTAAAAAAAAGGCAAAAAAAAAAGTTCAGAGAAAGATATTGAGACTGCAAGAGTTATTAATTAAGTTTCTTCACACGAAGACTCATGTAGAGAAAGCACAAAGTAGGATAATATTAAAGTAGGGTCTAGCAGTCAGGAAAGTGGAGACTGGAATAACAGGATGACAGGACACACAGTCAGCCTGAGCAGACAGAAAGAAGATAGACTGAAGGAGAAGCGGGGTCTGTGAGGGTTAGGGAACCCTCCCCTCCTTTAACAGAGCTTCAAATGCTTGCCGCTTATCACTCCGTAGCTGTCAGCATCCCTCTGTGACACCTACTAGAAACAAACAAATTTCATCACTCCTCAGTGCTAGTTTGTCTGTGGAACAACTACCATTTCCATCAGTTACTTTCTTGACAACTGGCAGCAGTACACATAGCAAATTTATACACTCAGTTTCCTACAGTACAGGGGTGATTTTATCTCCAGTACATAAGAAAAGAGTCACAGAGATAAACTCCTCCTTCCTCAGCCAAAAAGACCATTAGATTAGTTCTCCTCTCCTTATCTCTTCTGTTTCATACAGAAAATTTTTAAAAAAACTGAAATTTTTTAAAAAAACTTTCGAGATAAAAATTGCCCCAAACGAAAAAGATAGTTGCTGAAGAACATTGCATGTGTAATAGCTGTATATATATGACATACTTGCTTTCTACTTTGTGCTTTCCTTGCGTACTTAGAGAGTTGGAATAGGAATTATCTTTTGTTTTGCAGAAGAAGGGTTTGCTCTTGGTTAAAATACAAAATTAACAAATAGTTTACCCTCTACACATATACATGCCCATATACACACACAAACATTTTGTGTGTAGTTGTGGCAAACTTGCATGCACTTTAACCATTAATTGCCTGCACAGTTTGCAAAGCCAGCCCTTATTTTTAGAAGCAGACACAATTTCTGAGTGTATTCACAAATGGGGGTGGTCAGCATTTATTCTGCCAGAAAAGGTGCACACAGACTGGAGTCGGAATCTTTGTGGAGAATCTTCATTGAAAATTAACTGTTCTGACTGTGCAACTCTCAGCCATGTTCTCATGTACCATTTGGATGGCAGAATCCTGTGCTTTAATAATTTTGTCATTCTGTGGAGCAGCAGACTCAGTATGAATGTTTTTGCAGTAGTAAATAACTAGTGTCTATGACTGGTCACACCATAGGCAGAAATTTGTTGACAAAAGATTTGTATGAGATGGGACTATATCCCTTTTCCTTCCTCAACACGTCTTGAATCACCAGCACTACCTGAGCCCTCAGATCTTTGATGCTTTTGACATGTAAGCACAGCAGTATAAATACAGCCCTAGATTACTGGCATTTGCTCCATTCAGAACACATTTCTCCTAAAACCAGCAAAATGGCTTCACATTCAGCCATTTTCTTACAGTCAGTGTTCCTACAGTGTCCTTTAGTCTGCTCTGCTGTAAACCGGGAAATTTAGCCTTAAACAAAGACTAGATGGGCACTGGATTCATGTCTTAATTGACCTGCATAAGGCAGCATCGTGAAGAACATACTGCAAATAGCAAGTATGATATCAGTCATACATTGTAGAGCCTAGCAATGCCATGAGCTGCAGCTCCCAAAAAATGCAGAAAAATACACATTACTCTTCATGCTGTTTTTAGTCTTCTAATATACTGATAATATATTTCCTAATGAGTTAACTAACCTAACCACAAACTAAGTAGGCCCTCCAGCCAGAGGTAGTTCATGTGCAGTGTCATATAATAGTGACAACCAATTGAGATGCTTTGTGATCTGCATATGTTCTGATTTTCAGCTGCTTAATGCAATCTTCCAAAACTCATCACTTCACTGTGAGCAGCCAAATCACAAACACAATTTATATCTTTTCCAGACAAGCACCTTACCTTAGCTACCAGTTTAGTCACAACTAGATCCCAGCAGAGATAATAAGGCTTCTTGTTTTCTAAATATGGATACATAGTGTGCCATTTCAAGTCCAAATCTTCATAACACCACTTGGGCTCAGCCTATACAGCATTGTTTTGCTCTGTCATTCCTGAAAACCCTGGGCATTGAGCCCCACAACAAGCCCAGGTGGCCACTGTTCGGTAGCAGTTACACAAGTCAGAAAACAATGTTGTTAACTTGAGTGCAGGCTTTTGATTGGTCAATTATTAACTGAACAGGCTGGTACCATTTTAATACATATTGTACTGGTTAAAGTGTAAGAAAATTGGTATTTGCAATGACAAGATCAAACGCCTTAATGTGGGTTGCAATAACAAATTAGCAAAACTACCAGCTAACCTTAGCAAAGAGTAGTTTCTCAACTAACCATAAGAATATTGGCATTTTTCCAGACTGACCTCAAATTAATGTTTAAAGGAGTGAATTTGCATAATACATTACACAGCACATGAGCAGAGTTACTAACAGCTTGTTGCAACCACACTGGTTCCTTACTTAGGCAGAAGCAGAACAGCAGCTGGTTGCATACTAAGCTCCCTGCTCGGTACTCCCTTACTGCAGCTGCATGCATGTAGGGAACTGATTTGACTTCCTCTAAAAGGCAGAGGTAGGAATGACCTCTTGATCAATTCAGTTCTTTCCAGGTATATTTGTTTCAGTAAATGTGTATAAGCAATGACATTTGTGCACTCCATTTATGAAGTGGTAATGATATTGTAACATGTATTTCATTTTATGTTGATTATTACTGTGCTGCAATAGACTGTGTTCTTCAACACGAGGTACAGAGGTGATCTTCACTGATGCAAAATGTGTAACTTATTGGTTTTATGCCTACCACCATGTTTTCTTCATTTTCCTCGTATACTGTCAACAATTCCTTTTTTGCTCTTGAAATTTGTCTTCCATTCATGCATTTGACAAGCTGTTTGCTACTGCTGACATGGGCTGGGCTCATTACTGCAGGCAAGGCCATGCTGGAGCCAGACAGCGGCTGTAACGGCAGTGTCCACAGGTCCTCAGGTGCCCATCACCTAGAGACCCATCACTTCACAGCCACATTAAGAATGTAAGGAATGCAAAAGGCAAGATCACAGCAACATTTTCCTTTACGAAATCGCATCAGCAAACTCCATGCCTGTGGTATGAGTGAACCAGGGGTATCCACCTCTGTGGAGAAGAAAACAGGTCTTTTCCCACACACTCTCCTCCCTATGGGGTAAGTGAGTGGCACAATGCCTTCCCAGGCTGTCCTCCAAACCATGCACACCCAACAAGGGGAAATTTCACCCCATTCTCTACAGAGAGCCGCATCCAAAAATCCTGGGGTTTGTCAAAGCTCCAGAGCAGTCCAGTGTGTCCCCAGGCAGGACATTCACAGTCGGATCAGCCAAGAGGTGTTGAAAGCATCCTACAACATTGTGGCAGCTCCTTCTACCAGCCAAAGAGGGTGGAGGGAGAAAGGAAGAAGTGTGTGTGCAAACAGTCAATGATAATTCACACAGAGAATTTTGTGAATTGTTTTGTCAAGTCACACAACCAAGTATGCAAAGCACGTTAGATTACAAGCGAAGTTTCTGCACAGAGCTAATGCAATGCTACGATGAATATAAAGTAAGACACAGTTTAAAGATATGATCGCATACCGTTTTTATCCCAGGGATCCCTGATTTATTCACTGCACAGGATGGATGGTACTTACTTCAAAAGCAGCTGTTCAATATTTTATTTTTCTCCTCATTGTTCTTGTGTAGCTATAACATTATTCAAGCCCTGCTCTGAAGATAGAATTTCTAATTTCCCTTTGGGCTCCTTTAGGGTAATCATCACTTAAACACCTAAATTTCTGAGTGAGTGCGTTTATTTATTTTCATGAGACCTTTGTGCGGTGAGAGTCTGATTAACTGTGCTTAGCAGACAAACCAAGCCTTCAACTCCACAAGTGTTTAACTAGCCCAACCTGATGCTGTCATCCCACCATCCCCACCTCAGCCCATGGCCACCGATTCCTGCCTGCTGATTACTTTCTCCTTCTGATCCAAGTGTGCATGCAGGGGTGCTCCCTGATGACATGCAGCTGTGAAGAATCTAAGTGTAGCAGATCTAAAGGCTTTCCCAGCAAGGAGCAGAAAACAAAATTACCTTAACCTACTGAAAATCTCCTTTCTTCTGGCAGAAAACCTGCACATCTATGATGCAGTACCAGAATCATTGCTCTCAGACAGACTTGTTGTGGGTATGATAAAGCAGCTTCCTCAGACTTGGAACATTAAGTGAAGTTGCTTTGTGGCTAGCAGCAGTTAAATGACTTTCTAATAACTTGAAAGGTATAAACTAATCCATGAAACATCTTTCAAAACATAACAAAATGGCAAAAGGAATGGCCATTTCCAGGCAGGTCTGACAGATCATGGCACTCTGGCATGCTGCAGAAGATTCAGACCCCTTGTAACAGCTTTGAGGGTTTTCCTATTTGAGACAGGAAAAGATCTAAACAGGAAATCTGAGGATGTGGTAAAAATTTATTCCTCATTTGCAAGAAAGTGACTGCCTACTGTTTCTTACCATTAAGCCACAACGAGATCCTCTTTAATATTTAGTGAGAAGAGGTCAGCTTTCCGCTGTCTTTAGGGCGTTAAAGATGCCTCATCCTATTACTGCTTTAATTTCTGTCTAGGGAGTATAGAGAGCTGAAATATTTTTGTAGGTATTACTCAGTCAACATTTCTCTTTTTGGCTTTTTCTGCAAACATCTCCCAGGGCTGCAGCACAGATCCAGTTTAAACTATGCTCCAAGTCCCATTAGCACACCCCTATGTAACTGAAGGCTTCATCTGATGAGCCTGTAAATGACTATTTATTTTCCTAAAAGGAGACATTTGTAAAACCCTTGTTAAGATACATGTTGGTTTCCCCTCTGAGTACTAAAATACAGTTCCTTAAAAACCTCTATGACTTGAACTTTGCGCTTGGGAAGTTTTCATTAAACAATCAAGGCCAAGATAGTCGTCATACCCTAAAACTGTACTGGGCAGTTAAGGAGTGTTCATGTATCCTGTGGCTTATGAAGTTGAGGAGAGCTGTGCCTCCATTTTCGTGAGAATATTTTGAATTCTTCAATGTTCTTGCTGTCCCTCCTGGCTTTAGTGTTGCTCACAAATGTAATAACTATGCTTTCACTTCCATTATCTAGATCATGGTGAAAATATTGACTAGTGTGTCACTCAGGACAGTCTCCATCAGAATCATACTGAATACACCCTTTCATTTAGGCAATGAAACATTGATAATTCTAAAGAGCTTCTGACAAGTCAAGAAATCCCATAAAACCATTTGACCATATGATTACTACAGTCATTGCTCACTTTGAAGAATTCTACTTCTTACAAAACAATATAATTTCCATCATTCTAGCAGCTGAAAGGAAGTTACAGCTTTTAGGGATCAGAGAAGTAACATCTGACTGGTGATCAGAGACAACACTAGCCAGAAGTGTTCATAGTGTGCTATCTTGAGCTAGGCTGTTTCCCAGGGTGGAATTCTGTAATGAGGAGTATGATTCTTCTGTTGCAAACTGGTGACTAATCTGACAGTCTGTCTGGAAAAGTGGAAAGCGTTGTTCTGCAGCAAAAGTGCTGAACATCGCATGGTTTTTCCTTTGACGCTGCTCAGAGCCTGGTGCATAGTGGTTTCATCTGCCTACTTTCCTAAAATGACAGTGTGATGGGTTGATGTAAAGGGGCTCTGGTGGCAGGAGAGGGTATTTGCTCCCTGTGAATTCCTTGGTTTTGGAGCCAGGTCAGACTCCGTTCTGGCCACCAGATCGGACTCCCATCCCCCTCGGGGTTGAGCCAATCGGTGCCTCTGTGAATTACACTATTTAAGTTGGGACAAAGGAACCGCAAAAGGTCTGCTTTTGCCCAGGTGTGAAGAGAGAAGGGAGGAGGGTGCTGCCTCCACTCCCTGGCTCCAGCCGGGGGCTGCCTGCACCAGGCCAGTTCCACCCGCTGAGGATGAAGGCGGCGGAGCCGCCAGGGGAACTCAGGGAGCACCCCGCTCCCGGGGTGCCCGCTGGTCCAAGTTCACCCAGAGAGGACTAAGATCTCAGAGAAACAGCAACACTGACACCGAGTCAGTGAAGATGGAACGGGACGAGGTGTCTCAGAGTTGAGTTTCCCTTGCAACTGGTGGCGAGACGGCAGGCGGCCCCCTGCAGCCGGGACAGACTTGGTGGAGCAGAGACCCACTCGCAGCCCGTGGAGAAGCCCACGTCAGAGAAGAGATGCCTGGGCCTGAGGATGATCGTGGAGCATGCGTCCCAGTAACAACTCCCTAAGAATCCGAGACTGTGATAAATCCCACACAGGATCAATCCAATGGGGAAGGATTGCATCCTGCGGGTAGGACTCACACTGGAGAAGTCTGTGTTTTTATTTCCTTGTGAGTAGGGGATCCACTGGAGCAAAGGAAAAGGGTGTAAGGACTCCTTGTCCTTTAAAAAAAGGAGCGGCAGGAACAACATGGAATGAACTGACCTGCACTGCCCCATTCCCTGTCCTCCTGCGCCACTGAGGGAGGAGGTAGAGCTGGGAAGAAAAGGAAAGGGGGGGGGACGGTGTTGTTTTAAGATCTGGCTTTGTTTCTTTTTTATCCTCTCAAGTAACTGGTTTTGTTTCCCTTTGTCCTTTTAAGTAACTGTTAATAAATTGCTTTGCTTTAAGAAAGCCGAGTCTGTTTTGTCCAGGACCATGGTAGGTGGGTGCTCCCTCTCTGTTCTTGTCTCAACCCTCAGTCCTTTTATTATATTTTTCTCCTCTCCACTTCACCGAGGAAGGAGTGAGAGAGCGGCTGTGTGGAGTTTAGTTGCTGTATCGGCCTAAATCACGACAGACAGCTGTCAGAATATTTTGAGCAGGTGAAGTAGAGCCGCAGTAGCTGTTCTAGTAGTAGCTGTTTGAAAACACCTGTTTTCTCCTAACCATCTCCTGCACTCATCACAAACCGTCCTCTCTCTTTGCTTTCCTATCCTGGCATAGGTTGTTCTAAGCTCCTTGTCTCATCCTGCCTTTCCAGCCCACCTCTTGACACATGTCTTGGAGACCTCTGGGCAGGAGACCTGGCTAGTTCCGGGCTCAGGTAAGCACCTGCACTCAGGCAAGCAGGCAGGAGCTGGTCCAAGGAGCTCCTCAATGCCTGTCTTGAGCTGCTTACCTGCAAGTCATGATTAAATCAGCAAGGAGTCTGTAACATGGTGATTGCTGCATGCATGCAACTGCTGATGTACAGGACTGTGTATCCAGGAAACACGTCTGTGCAAGTAACCGGGATCTGCTGTCAAAGCCATCAAGACTGTGACTTGAGTATGTCTGCTGTCATGTGGTTACGTAGGGTGTACAACAGAACAATACCACCAGCCCAGCAGATTCAAGGCTGCCCTCATGCTGGAAGAATTTCATCCTGTTGCTGTTTTTTGCACTAGTTTAGTCCTGTAAAATCAGATGTAACTTCTCTCAGTGCTTGTAGTGACCCTCTGACCGGATTTCTCTTGCCTGTTTTGTCTGAAATATCTTTGTGATAAGGACAGGTCCTTCGATGTGTAGCCACGCTGCCTTGAAAACCAGAATCCATGTCCTGTTGGGTCCTCATAACTAAATGCAGAACACTTGTGCGTGTGGTTTTAATGAAAAACCCCAAAACCACCTAACTTCAAAAAAGCTCTAGCCAATCTGGCAAAAAACAGAGAGTAGAATGTATTTACTTTAGTTTAGCTTTTGGTCCCTTCCTATCCCTGGATTAAGTCAATTAATACATTAAAACAGGTACATGAAAGACCATGTTTAAAGATAGTTGTCATCTTTTATTTTTTCAAAATAAAGATGAAAGATGTGATTGAGAGTTTTCTTTCTGGAAAGCAACATTATAATAAACATTAGCTATACTTCTTTGATAAAACACCTTTAATGAGAATTGTTCAAATGAAAAGCATGTCTTCTTTTATTTGAGAAAACACCACTGAAATAGGTTGTTAAGTGTAATGTTTTTTCATGGCATGTTTTCCACTCTTCTCTTCCTCTGTGTGAAGAAAATCAAGCCATCTGGAAATCCTTAGTTTCAGATATTTTAATCTGTAATGACTATTCAATTTTTCTTCCATACTTTTTTATGTTTATGTGTGGTTAATCTCTAAACAGAGTCACAATTCTGTCTTGCTAGTAGTAATAATGGTAATGAATCTGTATCAGTAAGTATATTTCCATAGAGATTTACTACCACAGAGAAGGACAATGGTACTTAGATCTTGGGTTGTTGGATTTTTGTTTAATTATATTGGAAGATACTGAACAGCTGTTCAGGTAAAGGAAGGAGACTACATGGATAGTCAAGTTAAAGCAGGAAAAGGAAATTAAAAGAGGTGTTCCCCTGCTTCCCCCTCTGTTCCCCCCTTTCTTCCCCCCCCCCCAGTCCAATTCCTATAATTAAAAAGAGGAAAAACAAAAAGGGAGAGCAGAGACAGGCATAAAGTTTATAAGGAATAATGGTTTGCAGGGTCAGTTGCTTCAGAGAAGCCAGTATAGTGTGGCTGTCTGAAACTGATGCTGGAAACCTTGGAAGCCAGTCAATAAAGTTGATACTCCTGGTTTTGTTACTATTAGTAAAAAGACTAAAGTCCAGGATGCTTTCCGTTCATAAGAAATTACAAGAAAAACATAAAGATATAAAGATCATATGGCTCCAAAATGAATATTTCTCCTGAGTTTTCAAGCTACATAATAACTTTTAATGCATAAACAAAGGCAAAAACATTTTTTTTTTGTTTTTTCATTAAAGGACAAGATATTTTTTATTCCAGAATTCTGAAAGAGTTGGGAAATGAAACCATATGTCAAGTAGCGAGAATTTGCAACGAATCTTGCATCCCAGAGAAAGGTACTATCAAACTGGAAACCAGAACATGGTTCAAGAGAACATTAACATAGGTTCAAAATGGAAGAGTTATAAGGAAAATGAGTTGGGAAACGACATGGGCAAGAGTTCGGCCTTAGTAATAGTTAGAGCTCAAATTAATCTTTACTTGAAACATTGTGGGTAAGTTGCAAATGAACGAAACATGCAACAGGATTAGAAAGGCTGGTTGGTCATCAAGCACTTTTCACAGATATTAGTATTTTGGACATGGAAAACGCTCTAGGTCTCTGCTCTTTGGAATTCGGTGGAGGAATTTGTCACAATGCCATGTAGGAAGTTATTAGTTCAAGTGGAAAAGGTGGGAATTGCTACAAGAATAATAAAGGGATGAGGGTTTGCCTATAGGGAAGATAATAAAACCAAAAAGCATCTTGTAGGGATGCAATTAGTGAACTCTCTGGAATTTTTAGAAGCCAGCCTGGAGTGAATATTTTTGCTGATGATCTTGGCATAATATGCTGTTGTGTGCTTCTGAAACAAAGTTCATAGACCTTGTCAGCACAGAAGGGGAATCGAACATAGCTCAAAAATTAAGATAAAGCATAGTGTCTTTTGTTGTTGTACAATTGCCCACAGAATTCCAAACTCGTTTAATGTAATTACTGACTCTAAAAAGAACTTGCATAGATCTATTCACATGGCGGGGTGGGGGATGGGTGAGAGAAGAAGGATGAGATTGTCAGAAATATTTGAGAACACTGTTGATAGATTTTTAAACTTTTTTTAGTAAAGTTTCAAACCAGACAATGTATGCATTGCTGTCCACTTTTAAAAACAAAGATCAGCCATATAATTTTTCTACAGATTTTAGTGTGAACTGAAGAGTCCTTGAGGGACAAGAAATGAGCACGCTGGAAACATGAACCAATTTAAATTTCTTCGCATCTACCACTGGAGATATTTTTATACCTCAGGCTAGAGTGACAGAATGATCAGCAACATAAGTCCACAACTCTGAACTGGACAGGTATTTGGAGTCATATAGAATTTGGAGCACTGTTACCTTCCCTTCCTGTCACGGCAAATGCACTGGTTTAGGGTTTAAACAGTCTTAATTATTTGTGTACATGAAGAAGCAGGGTAGAGAGACCTTTTCTGGTTCTAAACCAGGTATAAGGAAAGGAAGCTATGATTAGGTGATCTTGCCTTATATAATTTCCTTTCCAAATGTCGTCTATTTTAGCTAGAAATTATGTGTATGTACACATATACACACATGTTTCCAGGGTGAAAAGGTTCAGAAGAGATCTGGAACTCCTCATGTGGTCATATCGTAAAACATTAGGTTGCATAGAGGAATTATCTGGCACCCTATTGCAGAGATCGGTTGTATTTCAGTATTTTTACCAATTTGTGACAGTATGTTATATTTGTAAAGTCAGACCATAGAAACAGCTGTGAAATCTGCAGCTGATAGTTTTGAGACATGAATTTAACCATATTATAACTTAAACTACAGAAATATTGTAGGTAAGATGAAATCACATTTAGAAAAAAAATTATTTAATATCATTAGCCCAGCATGCAATGTTACATGGAGTTCATTAATATAGATGTTCATCATTCTGCTACTTCTTCTCTCATGCTGAGGATTTATTGTGAATTATTTTGGTTTAAAAAATAAAATTATTTAAATTACCTAGGAACAAAGATACAAGGGACACACATTGGTTACTGCAGAAGTTAATAACGCTCCAGTGAAATAATTTATTTGAAAAATGCTTGTTGAGCCTTAATTGTTTCATATGAAGCATCACTACCTTTCACCAAGTCCAAGGAGTCTTCTAAGGGAATCTACAGAAACTCCTTTTGAACCACTTGAAACTGAAGATGCCATGCTCTTACCTTTGGCTTGCAGGCAGCCTCAGGGACAGGCCCATTCTGAAGCTGGGTATCTCATAAGCTCTAATTCCCAGGTGGAGGAGAAATCCCTGCCTCACAGAATTTTTGCCTGGCTTCCCAAGTAGACTCCAGCAGCTTAGCAGGTAGATTTGTCTGGTAGGTAGCTCCAGGTCAAAGGCTGCAAATGCGTCAGGTGACAAAACAGCAAAAGCAGTAGGAAGCTATTAAGAAATCCAAACAGAGCCAAGATGCTCAGGCTCATCTCTATAAGGTTGAAACTCTAAGGATAGAAATCCTAGGGGAGTTTGTAGGGTTCTTGACAGCAGAGCAGTCTGTACAGACAGCGGGTGGCTGCAAACAATGCTGGGAATCCTGAAAGCCAGTTAGAGAAGTTGATACTCTTTCTGGTTTTTTTTTTTTTTTTTTTGCTGCTAGTAAGCAGAGCAAAGTCCAGAGTGGTTTTAGTTCACTGGAAATTAAAGGAAAATATTTTATTTTAATTTTGTGTGGAAACACACAAGCAGTAATACCACACAATCTGGAAGTATTACTGGCATACTTGTTAGCTTTGGTTCAACCCTGTGACTGCTGCTGTTATAGGTTCAAAGAATTGGATTTGAACATAACTTGATGTTCTAAAAAGTACTGTGCCACATTGTGTGCATCTGGACTAATACTCTCAGAAGTATTACACTAAAAGCACACAAAGATCGAAAGAAACTATAGATGTCATATGCAACTATATTCAGTTACTCAACATAAAAGCACAGAACTATGTGCGAACAAAAGCTATGGGAATAATTAAGTACTTAATACATTAGGTAAAGTTTTTAAAGCACTTTACAGCCTCAAGTAGGCCATGCTACCAGAATACATTCTGGTGGACAGGTGAGAAACACCTCCAAGCAAAATAGCCAGTCTCTTCAACAAAGAGAAAGACACCACTCTTGGATGCTACATTACTTCTGAAAAACAGCCAGCAAATCAAAAGCATCCTTCATTGCTCATACTATATTTATATTAACAGTCTTAAATACAGATATCAACAGTTTAGTTTTTGATTTTCTGATATTTGATCTTTATCCACTGCCAAGTGATCATTGTTCAATAAAGACAAGACTGGTTTTAAGAGAATTCAAACACTGAAACAGTTCCTGCTTTGGTACGAAAGACTCATGTATAGTTGCTTTATTGCTTGGTCATTATTTTCTATAAAGAAAGAAGCAGGGGAGTTATTGCTGAAATTTCTTCATCACTAGTGCAACTCTCACTCATAGGAAATCAGCAGTGAGGAACAGAGATGTAGTTTGCTGGTCACAGTATCTTTTATGTACTTATTGGCTTAATTTCAGCAAGGAGAAATTTTCCAGCTACTGTACCTAGAATAGCCTAAGCCTTTGCAGTAAGAGAAACCGTCTTATTTGTGTCTCACATTCTCAAAATACAGGCCTCTATGTCAGCAACACCGGAGATGTATAGTGCTTTTCTGCTGTGGTCTCTGTCACAGAAGGTCTGCCTCACCTCTCTACTTTTTTCCTCTGGATTGTCCTTCTCTATTTTTTTTTTTACTCACTACTTCTGCTCCCCACAGCTTGTACTCTTAGAAATTTTTGAACTGGAATTTCAACTTTCTTTCAACTTATACAGAAGAATTTATGCTGTATAGACAAGCATGTTAAGACTCATGACATGAGCTTAGTTCTCTATTCACACAATTGTATTTCTTACTCTGTTATACTATCTTTTCCTTCGATCAGCTCTTTTAACAGCATACATATCTATATTGTTTAGTATGTCAGCTGTATTTAAAACACAAATTCATGAACCCTACTTCCAACCTACCAAGCAGACCATACTACATAACCTGTATTCTAACAATACAGTAACCTCTGCCTTTATAGTTTGAATGCATACCATAACAGTACAATGAACTCTGAAGGCTGGAAGGGACAAACATGAAATGAGTGCACTGTCACGTCCTAAGAAGTAATGAAACATTGCCATTAAAAGGCAGTCAGAAACATGCTTAAGCAACGTGAAAAAGCAGCCACTGCTCAGCTTGCATTCACAGTATTACATAATATACGTTTAAATCACTACGAAGAAAAAAAGAGTCTCCCAGAATTTCTAAGCATACCTGAAAGATCATCTGCGAGAGAACACTAGATAAAAAGTGAGACATGAAGAAAGGAGATATTCTTCTCCTCCTTCTCACTTCGTTCTCTGTCACAACAAACACCCTGTATTTAATCTGCAATTTGTAAAGCTCCTTTGACATCTAGGTTGTGAATACTTTCTGTGAGTGTCACAGCTGCACTCAGGACACGAATTAACACCCTCAAGGTCAGGCAGCTGTGGAGACAACTCATATACTATCATTACTTACCTGCAGAGTAGCCCATTTAAAAATCTTTATTCTGCAGATAATGTGTGTAAGGAAGTAATTTTAATTTCTTTTCCAATCTAGCATTTCTAATATTACTTGCTATGTTAGACTGCAGCCTAAAACTGCCTTGATCAGTAAAGGATTTTTCAGTCACTCTGGACATTCTTTGAACCGGGTCCCCAGGCTGAACAGCTGCAGAACTTAATCTAGCTTCCCAGTAATGATTTCATTCACCTCATTCATATGCAAGTCATGCATAAGTACCACAACTTTAAAGTAAGACCAAAACCGATCTTTTTAAATGAAGTGAATGTACAGTAGACTTAAACTGAAGCAGCTTGCACAGAATTCACAAAGAATTTGCTGTGTTAGTGAATAACCTGCATACACTGCAGTTAGAAAAATTCCTTTCAGTGTTGCCATCTAATTCTCTTTCTTGCCTACAAAATTTTACTGGTAATTGCTGTCCCTTTGGGCAGAGCGATGAACAGCTGATTTCTAACAGCACCCCTTCAGCTGGGGCTCTTTGAGGGGGCCTATAGTGCAGCCATACGTATAAGAACGTCTGGCTTCTTTCTTGCCCGCTGGACTCTAACCTGGATGTTAAAGTAGCAAACGAGCCCTTTATTAGGAGTCTCCCAAACAGTTGCCAATGCATCCCTGCAACATCTGTCCAGCACAATGCGTTTCAGCTGAGCAACCTGCCTTCTGAGTAACCTGAGTCTGATGAAGCTCAGCCAGTATTACAAGGAGGGTCTCTGCAATAGGCTTATGTGTCAATATGCTCCAGGGTGCACCTGGAATGCCTTCAAGCCTAGAGTTTTCCTTTCTTTTATTCATAGAGAAGAAAAAGTTGAAGGAATAATGGTTGGAAATAAGTAGGAAAATGATGCTACTATCGGTAGCCCAATGCTGGCATTACGCATTTTGTATTTGGGCTTTCTGGTGGTTGTTATTTTGCTGCATTCGTGTGCCACAAGGTGCTCTGTAATGGTCAGATTCATCAAGAGTGTGTTACCAAAGACTGTGGTAAATACGCTCTTCAAATGCCATTCTGCTTGGTGTTAGGGATATGGCTGTCTGTCTGAATTGTATCTTTCCTCTTTTTATTGCTACCAGTGGTTTAGATTAAAAATAGATTAAGTTGAAAAATTAATTACATTAGTCGTAGGTCATTCCTTTACACCTCTCATAGATCCACAGCACGCTGAGTGGTATAAAGCATTTCACTGTTTTGCCTGAACTTTATACTGGACTACATATGACTATTCTTAAAAGAGTGTATAAAAGCTTTGTGAAGAAAATTCAAACAGCTGAATGCCTTTGTCACTGTAGATGCTAATGCATTAGATGAGAGCAGCGCTTTTCTTTCAATGTCATTTTTTGAAGAGTAGTAACTTCTTGACCTTGTAAGAATTTAATTCTGCAAATTGGGTTTTGTGCTTTGTGGAAAACCTTTTACTCCAGTTTTTACTTCACAGTAAAAAATTCACAAAGCTATCTACTTGAGCAAACTCTGAATTAAGGTCACCAGCAAGCCATTTGAAAAATTATAGTTGTTTAGTCCGTTCCACGTGTGTAAGTTGCTCTGCTGCATGTTCCGAAAATGCTCTAACATAATATCGCTTGGTGACACGTTTTTTTTTTTGTCTCAACAGCAGTGCTTCACATATTTAAACAACTATTTGAACAAATACTGAAATGGAAAGTCATTGTCATTCTGATGGGATGCAGCAGTGTCTGAATGGCTTTTGTTTGTCAGAAGTGTCACTGTTGCCAGGATACTCTGAGGGAAGATGTCAAAAGACAACAAACTGAAAGGACAGACAATGTGGACTATCCTGAAACCTGCCCCTTGCATACTAACAAATTTATGGAGTGCTCCTTTTCTCACTGACTTCAATGAAAACAAAATTGGGCTGCTAGTTTCACTTAGGGACAAGCTGTAAAGGATCCCATGAGGCATTGTTAAGTTTCTGACACCGAAGAGGCAGCTAAGATAGTATCTCTGCTTCCAATAGCTTTATACACTTTCTCTGGATGTAGCTAAATCATCCCTGCAAGAAGCTTATAAAAATTGTTTTCCTTTTGATTGGATTCTGCTCTATTGAATGGATTTTGATCTCTAGAAGGAGTAGCTTTAGGACCTTCCCGAATTATGCAAATACTGATCAGGTGTTTTTGTTAGTACGGGACACAGCTTAGGCCTTGATGCCGAGCCCTCACTTCAGTGGACAGGTACACAAGTCTCTCAAAGACCCAGTGGTTTAAAAGAGAAATAACCCAAATTCAGCTTAGAAAGGTGATAGAAATTAACTGAGAGCAATGTAACTCTTACTAAGGATATGTGTGGAACCACCTTTGCAAGAAAGAGGACCAATGAATTTCTTTATCAAAGTGATACCCACAGCTCAGAGGCAGCCAGCTGTTTTTGTCATTAGTGTTGGTGAATCACGGTACAAATCGGTGCTCCAGATGGCCTTTCTTGCAGCTGGCACACAGCAGGGACACACAGAGGACATGCCCAGCTGTGCTGCCATACCCAGTGATCTATGCTCAACTGTCCATACCGTGGATCCTCTTTCATTTTCTCTTTACCTACCACCCATTTCCCCAAAGCTGCTAAACTTCCCTGTTTTCACCTGTTTCTCCCTCCCATCCACACAAAAACCCCCTTGCCAGCCACACAACAAACTTCCCCCTGCCCAGGTCTTGACTGCAGACTCCCACCTAGACGTGCTCCAACTCCATATGCAGCCCCCCAGCCCAGTCCTCATAGGGTCTGCGATCATTGCACTTCACTCCTCTACTGGCACAGTCATATTTCATGCTTGCTAAATAAGAAATGTTCACATTGCTTCTTCCCCTCCCCAGAAAAAGGAGCCCCTAATTGCACGCACCACTGCACACGCTCTCCCTGCTCTCTGATGAAGGCAATTGTCAGCGAAGGCAATAAAGAGCTATGTGTGCAGCAGGCCGTTTCTTGGCAAGTTAGCTGTCCCTGCAGTCACCAGTGGTTACAGACCTGATTCACCACATCACTCCTACGTACCTGCATTATAAGGCAGTTGGCAGAATAACCTCGGCGTGTGTGCACCTCTGAAACAGACTGCAGACAGAGAGCACTGTGAGCATACGGTGTCAGCCCCAGGCTTCCCGGGTATTCAAGTGTTCTTTTTCTGCAGCTTATTTAGGAGTAGAGAGGGGTGGACACCATGCAGTGTTGTCAGTGTCATCAGAACAAATTTCAGAAATAGAATACAGATGTTACTAGATGATGCCCTTGAGATTGCACTGTTTGCTTTGTGGGAAGGCGCTTTTCCTTGTTTTGATCGTAAGAAAGTATCCACAAGTCTCTTCATCTTCTGTGGAGAAAATACAGCCCGAGGTACAACAGCTTATCACAGGCTGAGTAAAAATCTTTAAAGGCACATGAAGTAAGTCAAAATACTGAAACCAGAATAATACCAGGACTACCATGTGTTTATTCTGTGTTTCCTATGGCTGGAATAATAAAATGAGCCTATTTATTTGAATTCAAGAGAGAAAGACAGAATCAGTTGTTAAAGGTGGCAATAATTACCCTCTATTCAAATATAGCACTAGCATTCAAGAGGGTGATTCATTAGTGCGTATCTCTGATTCATCATAAAGCATAAACAATCATGCCACCAAAACATAATGTTGTCATAAAGCTTCATCTAAACCTCATTGAAAACAGCAGAGATTCATTCTGCTCAATGAACTTTGTGTCAGACTCTTTGTAATATGAAAATAAGGCTTTTTAGACTTCTTACTATGTGTTATTCAAGCCTGCTTTTAGAGTTTATTCAATATGAAAAAATGACATTCACAATGTGAGAAAATAATGCAATGTTCATACTGAGGCCATTCATTAACACTTTTGATAACTCATTTCCTATATCAACAGTTAAAATTTGGTGTTGCTTAATATGAGGGTTTGAGACATCCAGAATAGATATGAAAGCCTTTAAAGTACATCTAAAAAGCCCCCTTCTTCTCAGTCTGCATTAAAAATACAGTCCAGAGAAATGCAATCCAGAGAAGTGTGTGTGTAAAATATAGACTGGAAGTGTGTAGTGGTGCATTTACAACCAAAATTGGAACAATTCCTCATAAAGATTTCTGGGCTGCTATGAATTTAAACAACATATTATTCAGGGTCTTAAGTCAGTATTTGAAATGAATACTCTGTATATTCTTGTTGTTCGTGTGTAATGGCTGTACACAGCAAGGGACTTGCTTTGTCTGATGTGTCAATGAATTCAGTTTCTTCATACAGAATTCTAAGGCTCCAGGATGCTTATGAGTTGCAATTCTTTTTGGCAAAAGACTCAAATATTAGGGTATAACATGACCAAAATTACGTAAGATACTTTAGAGAGCTGCTGCATTGACTGAAAACTATCTGAAGCCAAAATGCATGTGAAATTTAACCTACAAAATATCAGTGTAACTTCCTATAAAATATGGAGTAGAATTACACTTCGAGCAGCTGGAGTTTAAGATCCTGTCTTTTACAGGCTCAGCTATTCATGATTGCTAGATGGTTACTAGCCCTTTGTAAATGTGAACATTTTCAGAAACTGTGATTGCAGGTGCTGAGATTTATTATTATCGGAGGCCAAATTGCAGAAACAACTGAGGAAAGAATTCAAGCTTTGAAATTAAGAATCTTGGATTGCTCCAAGGTTGCAAAAATAAATAAATCATGGTCCAGCCACCACCCTGCAGGTTATTTTGTGCCTCATTTTTTGCGGTTCCAGCATCTGTAGAAATGAAAAATGAAAGGAAGGGGGCCTACAAGAAAGATGGGGAGAGGCTGTTCAGGAGGGCCAGTTGTGACAGGACAAGGGGTAATGGTTTTAAAATAGAGGGAGGTAGATTCAAGTTGGATATTAGGAAAAAATTTTTTACCATGAGAGTTGTAGAACACTGGAACAGGTTGCCCAAAGAGGTGGTGGATGCTCCATCCCTGGAGACGTTCAAGGCCAGGTTGGATGAGACCCTGAGCAACCTGATCTAGTTGGAGATATCCCTGTTCCTTGCAGGGGGGTTGGACTAGATGACCTTTGAAGGTCCCTTCCAGCCCTAACCATTCTATGATTCTATGATTCTATGATTTTGTCGGGTTAGAACTAAGGATATGTCTGTATCATGAGAACCAGCATGTCGCAGTAACTTCTAGGCAAATGTGGCATAAACTAACTTCAGAGACAACTTGTGTCGACCCTTCAGATTAAGACTGTGCCAAAGCTCGTGAGCACTGTGCTGTGCTATGACGGCAGTCCATCATGCACTGGGCTGGCACCAGGAGCCCTGAGCTCTGCACTAACATCCTTCATAGACACACCCAAAAGACATCCACTGCCTTAAAGCATCTACAGTTGAAGATATAAAACCTGACTTTTATGCAAACGTCATTCTGCCAATGCTTTTAAAGCCAAACAGTTATTACCATGCTCCGCTTACAGTACATTTATTGCACAGTCAATTGATTACAATGACTCATGGCAAGTAATAAATAGGATATGATTGCATAAATGGAGTACAAGGGAAAATGGGCACAATTAACAGTAAACATATTTTATGTAGCATCATTTTTTATTTATTTGATTTTACCTTCGCAATTTACAGCGTGATGTCAGTACGTCAATCTGAGCGTGATGCACAGAACAGCCAACTCCAACCTCTTACATGCTCGGGAATGCTGAAGACTATGTACCACAAGAAGAAAAAAAAAAAAAAAAGGCAAAGCAACTCAGAAGAAACAAAACCAGATCTCCTTAATTTAAACTCACGTCTTGAAAGTAGAGCTTGGCAGCTTATGTTTATACTGAATTCTAGAAAAATGTACTGTACAAAAGAATTATAACAGAATTTGCTGCCTAAATGTGCAAGTTAGTGTCAGACGTCCTGTTATAATGATTATCTTTCCCTGAATCCTCAAGGATACACATTAGTCCTCTAAATCCTGTATTAAAAATATCCCACAAAACCTTAAGTGACAGATTTCCAGAAACAAGAATTAAGCAGAGAATGAGTAACTTAAGTTTTTGTTTTGTTTATGGTGTGTTATGGATTTTTGCATCTTTAAAATCCAGACCAAGAAGGACTATTACATTGCATAAATGCATGCCATTAAGCATCATGCTCCAAGTTAAACATGAGAAAGATTAAAAAGCAATTGCAGAGTACATACAGCCACACTGGAAAGAGAGATGACTTCAGCAGCATGGAACAAGGCATAAGCTCCCTGGATGAGAATAGGGGAAGCGTGTTAAGCTTCCACAGATGCTGACTTCATAGCATTTTTTAAATACTACTCAGAAGATTATTCAAATACTCTCTGCAGTTCATCCATACTTCTCACCAGGACATTCATGACCTTTCAGCTTGCTCCTCTCTGCTGCTGCCATTCCTGCATTCCTGTGTCACGTGCACTAACACAGAGATGACCTCAAGTTTCCTCATACAGAGAATAATTTAGACACTGAGGTTCTTCATCTCTTTCCACACCCTGTCACCTCTGGCTTTGTAGCTTCTCTCCTTTGTTTTGAGCAGGAACCTCAAAGCTTCTTTCTTCCATTTGTTCTCATATCAAATGTACCTAACCATCAACCTGCTTTCTGTAGTTAAGCTCTTCGGTTTCCTTGATTTTTGTCTTTTGCAATAGTCTGTTTAACTCATCGATGATTATGTCAGCCTTCATGTCTACGATCAGTCCACCCCCTGCTCTGCACATAAGCTCACCCTCATATTTTAGATATAACCAGGAGTCTTGGTTCCTCCTCCACTCAGAAAGCTATTATGTGATTACAGCCTTCAACAGGTACTACCTTAACTTCACTGTCTTTTGCTGCAGTTCTCCTTTCTAATCATCCTCCAGTATTTTTGCACAGTACCTACCAGCATCATTTTAGTGCCTTGGCCTTCAGCATTTCCATGACTTTCTGTCCTTTTCCATCCATGACTTCTCTGTTCTCAGCTCATTCTTCCTTTTTTTTTCCTTCAATACGATGACTGAGTCTCTCAATGCTTCACATTTTTCTGTCCACAACTCCTGTTCGTCTCTTGCCCATTGGAAGATCCACAGTACTAGTCAGTACCTAACTGGCCTTTCTTGTGCTCTGCTTTTGCCCTTGCCCTTGCTGTGTAAATCCTTTAACCAATGTTTTCATTTAACTGTTAATCTTCCTCTACATCAGCTTCATTCTCTCCTTAGTTTCTCCTTAGCATTTCTCATTCTGGATGATGGGCAAGCTTCTTGAGTAAGACGGTAACACATAGAGTGAATATAAAACAGTATTTCTGAAAATTATCTTAAGAGGATGAAATAAGTCAATGTAACAAAGCATTCTTACAATCAATATCAGTAGGTAATATTATTTGCTCTTCAAGGTGCATCTGGTAATCTTTTTTTTAACTTTATCTTTTTCCAAGAAACTGCTTCTATTTCCTGTGCAGGATATAGAAAAAAAGTTTATATGCAGTTAATAAGCCTGTTGGATATGGATGGGGGCCAAGGCTCACTAATAGTTGTTGGGTGATTTGTTATTATTTTCGATAATATCGAAATCTTGAAATAAATACATTGTGAGACTCAGTTATTCCTAGAGAGAACATGGATAATTTTTCTTTCATTAACAATGGAGCTGGAGTAGCACTGTTTTTATTTATATACACTAAAAGCTTTCCCTTTGAAACTGATAGTATTAAATTCTGATCAGCCCTTGATGAAGAAAGAGCTAAAGATCAACAGCAACCTTAACATTTGTACACAATGCAGGTTAAAAAGAAACCTAAAAGTCTAAGAAGGATTTGTAAAGTTTGAGTTTTTCCTCCAAATGTAAGATGGGATGAATTGCACAGCTCTTTTTAATGGCACAGTCCAAGCCAATAAAGAGGTAGATTGGATTATACTTTGCAATATTGGAGTACCTGTATGTATTGTAATGTCCAGCTGACCTCCCTAGAAAGATGAATGTGCTTTTGCAACGCATTGCATGATAGCAACGTCTGCTTTGCACACCGGTAACGTTGGACCTGGATTTCCTGAGTCCTTCTACTTCAATATTTAACACACACTGCTTGACCAAGCATTTTTCACACAGTTAATATGGTCTAAACCTCAAAATCTGAGACTGCAAAGCATCACAGTAACAGATGATAGTCACTACACATAGTTCCATGATATGGTGAGATTAAAATACTTTGTGAGAATTTGCTTATAGAACTTTGAATTATTGCCATATTTTTAATATAAATGTCATAAGATTTAATAGGTACCATGGGAAAAACAGAACACAAAACAATATTATGAAATGTTTTCAAAACTCTTGAACATGAGCTCTGGATTTTACAACTAGAAAACTCTCGGTATTTTTACTGGAGAGAATCTGAAGCCACTTAGGAAGACCTCTGCCCTCTCAATTCTACATTATCACTGGCTGCTAAATCTTTCAAAAAGCCTTGTCAGAATGACCAATGTGTCATTCATTGGAAGACAAGGCAAATGACTGGAATTCTCCATGAAAGATCAAAGCAAACCAAAACACT
Organism: Tauraco erythrolophus; assembly: GCF_009769465.1. Taxonomy (NCBI): domain Eukaryota; kingdom Metazoa; phylum Chordata; class Aves; order Musophagiformes; family Musophagidae; genus Tauraco; species Tauraco erythrolophus. The sequence goes on from NC_141496.1 coordinate 66,328,875, forward strand.
GCACTGTGCTTGCTTCTGTTTCTCAATTACTGGTATAATAGAAACAGTGGCTGAGCCTACTGTCTAGTCTTCATTAATGAGAAGACAAGCATGCCAATGACTTTTGAAGGAGGATTGTAATCTCTACATAAGTGAGCAGGAGCAGGATAAGTAAATCAGATGGAAAACAAGGAAATGCTTAATCCTCTAACCCAAACCATTCTACGATTCTATGATCTGGTAAGATCACAGAATGTCTATGATTAGCTAGGACAACTAAGTTCAACAAGATAAGCATAATCTGCTGTTCTGAAGATAAGTGTAAAGGATTTTATTTCTGTCTTGTTCATAAATACTATTTTGTGAATCAGCTCAACATTTTAGAGGAGATAGATGTTCCTACACAGCTAAAATGGCGCCCTTTTTTAGATGTAAGAGTCCCATTGATTCCAGTGATTCCAGATTTGAGCAGCTGCTCACAAGAACAGATGCTTCTAACACCAATCAGGTGATTATCTCCAAGTGTCTTGTTTTGAAATTGTTAGCAGAGGCATATTGAATTCTCCATATGCAGCTTGCGATATTTATCATTGTAAATTTAGTGTTCTAATATATTGCGTTTCTGAGATCTAATCATAGAATCATAGAATTGTTTGGGTTGGAAGGGACCATAAAAATCATCTAGTTCCAACCTGTCATCAGCAGGGACAACTTCCACTAGATCAGGTTGCTCAAAACCTCATCCAACCTGGCCTTGAACATTTCCAGGAGTGGAGCATCCACAACTTCTCGGGAAAACTCTTCCAGTGCTTCACCACCCTCAGAGTGAAGAGGTGATTCCTTAGAGCTAATAAAACTTTTTTTTTTCAGTTTAAAGGCATTACCCCTGTCCTATCAGTACATGCCCTTGTAAAAAGTCCCTCTTCAGCTTTCTTGTAGGCCCCCTTTAGGCACTGTTCCAACAACTCCATGTCCATCTTCTGTTGGGCGTCCAAAAGCTGAATGCAGCACTCCAAGTGAGGCCTCATGAGAGTGGAGTAGAGGGGGACAATCACTTCCCTAAAACTTCTGGTCACACTTCTTCGGATGCAGCCCAGGATACAATTTGCTATTTGGGTTGCAAGCACACGTTGCCAGTTCATGCTGAGCTTCTCATCAACCAAAACCCCCAAGTCCTTCTCCTCCATGCTGCTCTCAATCCATTCTCCACCCAGTCTGTATTTGTGTTGGGGGTTGCCCCGACGTGCAGGACTTTGCGCTTGGCCTTGTTGAACTTCATTAGGTTTGCACAGGCCCACCTCTCCAACCGGTCAAGGTCCCTCTGGATGGCATCCCTTGGTGTCCACAACACCACACAGCTTGGTGTCATCAGCAAGCTTGCTGAGGGTGCACTCAACCCCACTGTCCATGTCGCTGACAAAGATGCCAAACAGTGCAAGCCCCAGTACCAACCCCTGAGAAACTCCATTTGTTACTGGTCTCCACTAGGACATTAAGCCATTGACCCCAGCTCTTTGAGTGCAACCATCCAGCCAATTCCTTATCCACTTGACGGAGTGGTCCTTCCGTCAAATCCACGTCTCCAATTTAGGGATAAGGACACTGTGTGGGCAGTATTAAATGCTTTGCACAACTCCAGGTAGATGACCTCAGTTGCTCTGCCCTTATCCACCAACATTGTAACCCCATCATAGAAGGCCACCAAATATGTCAGGCATGATTTGCACTTAGTGAAGCCAAGTTGGCTGTTACCAATCACCTCCTTTTTTCCCATGTGTCTTAGCATAGTTTCCAGGAGGATCTGCTCCATGACCTTGCCAGGCACAGAGGTCAGACTGACTGGCCTGTAGTTCCCCAGGTCTTCCTTTTTCCCTTTTTAAAATGGGGGTTATGTTTCCCCTTTTCCAGTCGCTGGACTGCCATGACTTCTCAAATGTGATGGATAGTGGCTTAGCAACTTTGTTTGACAGTTTTCACAGGACCCACAGATGCATCTTCTCAGGTTCCATGGACTTGTGTACCTTCAGGTTCCTTAGACAGTCTCAAACCAGATCTTCTCCTACAGTGGGTGGTTCTTCATTCTCCCAGTCTTTGCCTTCTGTGACTTGGGCAGTGTGGCTAGACCACTTGCCAGTGAAGATCGAGGCAAAGAAATAATTGAGTAATTCAACCTTCTCCATATCCCAGGTAACCAGGTCACCTATTTCTTCTGGAGGGGGCCCACATTTTCTCTAGTCCTCGTTTAATCACTAACATACCTATAGAAGCTTTTTCTTGTTGCCCTTGATATGCCTAGCCAGATTTAATGCTATCAGGGCTTTAGCTTTCCTAACCTGATCTCTGGTTGCTTGGACAATTTCTCTGTATTCCTCCCAGGTTACCTGTCTTTGCTTCCACCCTCTGTAGTCTTCACTTTTGTGCCTGAGTTTGTCCTGGAGCTCCTTGTTCATCCCTGCAGGCCTCCTGGCGTTTCCGCCTGACTTCCTCTTTATTGGGATGCACTGCTCCTGGGCTTGGAGGTGATCCTTGAATATAAATCAGCTTTCTTGGGCCCCTCTTCCCTCCAGGACTTTCTCCCATGATACTCTACCAAGCAGATCCCTGAAGAGGCCAAAGTCTGCTCTCCTGAAACCCAGGATATTGAGTTTGCTGTGCTCCCTCCTTGCCACCCTAAGAATCTTGAACTCCACTATTTCATTTTTTAACCTGTTTGTTAGGACTGCTTTGTAAAGCTTGCCAAGGTAGTTAGAGTTAAAGCTCAATTAAAAACTACAAATACATTAAGATTTTCGGCACCATATCGTGACTTTTGACAGACTGAATCTTAGTGATTACTTTTCAAACACGAAGAATACTGAATCATAGAATCATAGAATGGTTAGGGTTGGAAAGGACCTCAAAGATCATCTAGTTCCAACCCCCCTGCCAGCGCAGGGAAACCCTTCACTACACCAGGTTGCCCAAAGCCTCATCCAACCTGGCCTTGAAAACTTCCAGCAATGGGGCATCTACAACTTCTCTAGGCAACCTCTTCCAGTACCTCACCACCCTCAGAGTGAAAAATTTCTTCCTTATATCTAATCTAAATCTGCCCTCTTTCAGTTTAAATCCATTTCTCCTTGTTCTATCACTACCTGCCCTTGTAAAAGTCTCTCTACAGCTTTCCTGTAGGCCTCCTTTAAGTACTGGAAGGCTGCTATAAGATCACCCCAGAGCCTGCTCTTCTCCAGGCTGAACAGTCCCAACTCTCTCAGCCTGTCTTCATAGCAGAGGTGCTCCAGCCCTCAGATCATCTTCGTGGCCCTCCTCTGGACCTGCTCCAGCAGCTCCATGTCCTTCTTGTGTTGGGGACTCCAGAGCTGAACACAGTATTCCAGGTGGGGTCTCACGAGAGCAGAGTAGAGGGGCAGAATCACCTCCCTCAACCTGCTGGCCACGCTTCTTTGGATGCAGCCCAGGATACGGTTGGCTTTCTGGGCTGCCAGCGCACATTGCCGGCTCATGTTGAGCTTCTAAATCTTACTGAATGCTTTGTTTGAGAATGCTAATTATAATATCACCTGCTGGGTAACTTGAAGTATTCAAGTTTTTTATTATTATTAGTTCATTACTTCTCCTGGAACCTGAATCCTTCTCTCATCTCAGAGGGGCACACCATTTTGTATTTTTTTACAAACTTAATATAGAGTTTGAAATATTTTCTGAAGGCTTTTTATAACAATATGCATTTTTTGCATACAGAACATTTTCAATTGGTGTATCTCAAAACACTGACAAACACTAGTCAATTGAAACTCACAAAACTTAATAAATAGGAACTTTTTATTTTGAGTAGAGGACAGTGATATAAAGAGAAGCTTAGTGACTTCTCTGAGATTTCACAAAAATTCCAAACTTCATTTCTCAGTCTCATTTTCAACTCTTTAAACATTCCAACCTGTTGAGATCACTGTGCCGGTTCACATGCTATTCGTCTTTTTGATGACATTTTAATTTTCATTCTTCTGAAGTAATGCATTACTAGCAGAAAACAAGATACACTTGAGTATGTTGATTGATATTGCTCAGTTCTTAAGAAGTCAATTCCTTTAAATTGATATGCCAGAGAACAAAGAAGAGCATAGATAAAGAACAAGATACTAAAAAGTCTACTGATACAACTCAAAATTCGTCATCGTCATCATTTTGGAGAAACAAGCCACTCTTTTGGTTCCCTCACACTCTTCTGCAATAAATAGCCCCTTTACAGAATACACTCATTCTCACAGTTCTTCATTCACTCTGAAAAGGTCTCTTTCCCAGTCAAAGCATCATCCAACTGTTGAGGTTTTTTACACCAGAGAAGGCTGTAAGTACCTTATTTGATCTTGTAAAAAGTGCGTAACTTTGCAGTGCTATACTGTCAAGAGTACAAATATTCTTTCTATTCTGCAGAAAATTGTTGTCTCAGTTTATCAACTTTCTTTCCCTCCTGAATTAGAATAACAGACTCAAGCTCTAGAGATGATGGTACAGTTTCATTTATTCAGCAGTAGAATAGACCGTGCTTCCATGTAATTCACATGCAGTAAAGCTTTTTCACATAAGAGAAGTCAGCTTCTGGTGCAATTAGCAATTAACACTGTCTCTGAAAAGAAGAGAAAGAGCCTTATACGCACTTTCCAATTTGCAGTGCCACTCATGAGATGCAGATGTCCCTTGTGATAATTAGTTTACACCCTGAAGCAAGAAGCTTGATTACCTCTACGTAATTAAGTTAACTATGGCTACAAATGTAATTAATGGCCTGAATGTTATCCAGCATTTAAAAAAAAACCCAAAAGGCAACATTGTAAGTCAGTGGTCTCCTCAGGCTGATTACAGTATACTTAGCATAGAATCACAGAATCATAGAATAATTTAGGCTGCAAAACACCCTTAAGATCATCGAGTCCAATTGTTAATTTAACACTGCCAAATCCACCACTAAACTATGTCCCTGAGTGCCGCATCTACATTTCTTTTAAATATCTCCAGGGATGGTTACTCAACCACTTCCCTGGGCAGCATGTTGCAATGCTTGACAACCCTTTCAGCGAAGAAATTTTTCCTAATATCCAATCTCAAACTCTCTTGGTGCAACTGGGAGAAGATACCAACACCCACCTCACTACAATCTCCTTTCAGGTAATTGTGTAGAGTGATAAGGTCTCCCCTCAGCCTCCTTTTCTCCAGGCTAAACAACCCCTGTTCCCTCAGCTGCTCCTCATAAGACTTGTGCTCTAGACCCTTCACCAGCTTTGTTGTTCTTCTTTGGATACATATAGCATTTTTTTTTTTTTTCCCAAATCTACTGCCATTTGACACCAACAAGTGCGTTTTTCTTCTTAAATTGGACCATAAACCACCTTTGTCACTGTAGTTATATCAGTTCCTAACTTAGTGCTAAGCAAATACAGACTGCACTCTGCTCATAACTATGCTTAATGCCTCATAAACAGAGAGGATTCCTCTGAGTGCTGCTTTTTGTGAAAACCTTACTTCAGACCATGTTTGCAAGTGGTCATTAGGAAAATATGAGATATGTGACAACAGCTAGGTAATGGTAATGCAGAGACTATATCTAGGCAGATCTGAAGAAATTGTCTGTCACCTAGTATGTTTAAGTCCAATATGTAGGCACCTGTGTGAGATCCAGACTCTACACGTGTAACAGCTACCAAAATTGTAGATTGTGTGTCCCTCTAGAAAGGAGACACCGTCAATAGCCCAGCTGAAGTGCCTCTATACCAATGCTCTCAGCATGGGTAGCAAGCAGGAGAATCTGGAAGCCACTGTGAAGCTAGAAAACAATGATCTAATTGCCGTCACAGAAACATGGGATGAACCACCGAACTCAAGTGCTGCAATTGATGGTTATAAACTGTTCAGAAGGGACAGGCAAGAAAGAAGGGGCAGGGTTGTTGTTCTCTACGTAAAAAAATAAGGAATTGACTGCACAGAGATGTCTTTGAGAAACAGTGATGAACAGGTTGAGAGCCCTGGTGGAACCACAGCCTTGAGAGATATGGGCCAATTGAAGAGTAGAGTGGAGAACCTGAATTTTAGGAGACCAAACTTACAGTTGTTTAAGGAATTGGTGGATGGGACCCTCAAGGAAACTGCTCTCAAGGATAAAGGAGCTGAACAGAATTGGCAGCTCTTTAAGGACGTTTTAGAGAGCAAGAGCTCTCAATTTCCATGGATAAATCAGGAAAGGAAGCCACAAGACTAGCATGGCTGAGTAACGACCTCCAAGTCAAACTGATGCATAAGAAGGAAACGCACAGGCAGTGGAACCAGGGATATGTATCCTGGGAAGAATAGAGACACTGTCTGCATGTGTAGGCATGGGAACACGAAAGTTAAGGCATAGCTGAAGCTGAATTTGGCAACGGATACAAATATTCATAAGATCTTCTACAGGTATGTTGGTCAGAAAAGGAAGATTAAAAAAGTGTACACCCTCCCCCGATAAATAAGACAGGAGAACTAGTGACAACTGACACGGAGAAGGCTGAGGCACTCAATTTTGCCTCAGTTTTCAATGATAATATTTCTTCCCACATCTTTCATGCCTTTGAAACTCAAGACAAGGACTGAGAGAATGAAGTTCCTGCCATTGTAGGAGATCTCGTTCGAGACCACCTGAGGAACATGAACATACCTAAGATCTTGGGACCTGATGAGGTGCATTCCAAGGTCCAGAGATAATTGGCTGATGTAGTTGCCAAGCCACTCTTCATCATACTTGAAAAGTCATGGCAGTCAAAGTCCCCAGTGACTGGAAAAAGAGAGACATCACACTCCTTATTAAAAAGGGTAAAAGGTGGACCGTGGGAACAAATGACTCATAAGCCCCACTATGTTCCCTGATCTAATCCTCCTGGAAGAGGCGTTGAAACTGATCCTCCTGGAAAACATGTCAAACGTGCAGAGGACGGGGAGGTGATTAGAGACAGCCAACATGGTTTCGCCAGGGGCAAACCATATCTGACTTATTCTAGCACCTTTCTGTGATGGAGTGACTGCATCAGTGGACAAGGGAAGAGCTAGGAATGTTATCTATCTGGACTTCTGTAAGGCCTTTGATATGGTCACCCATAACATTCTCGGTGCTAAATTGGAGAGATACGGGTTTTATGGAGGGACTGCTAGAGGGACAAGGCTGGATGGCTGCATCCAAAGAGTTATAGTAAATGGCTTAACGTCTGCATGGAAACCAGTAATGGGTTGTGTCTCTTAAAGGTCCATAGTGGGACCAGTAGTATTTCAATCTTCATCAATTATGCATATAGTAGGATTGAGTACGCTGTCAGCAAGCTAGCAGATGACACCAAGCTGAGAGATGTTGTTAATATGCTTGAGGGAAGGGATGTCATCCATAGAGACCTTGACAGGCTTGAGGAGTAGGCCAATGTGAACCTCCTGAAGTTAGACAAGATCAAGTGCAAGGGCCTGCACCTGGGTTGATGCAATCCCCAGTATCAATACAGACAGGGTGATGAACTGATTGAGAGCAGCCCTGAGGAGAAGGACTTGGGGATCCTGATGAATGAAAAATGGGACATGAGCTAGTCATGTGCACTTGCAGCCTAGAAAGCCAATCGTGTCCTGGGCTGCATCAAAGGAAAGGTGACCAACATGTTGAGGGAGTCCCTCTACTCTGCTCTTAGGAGACTCTACCTGGAGTTCTGGAGTCCTCAGCACAAGAACGACACAGACCTGTTGGAGTGGGTCCAGAGGAGGGCCACATAAATGGTCAGAGGGCTGAAGAACCTCTCCCACTAAGACAGACTGAGACAGTTGAGGTTGCTCAACCTGGAGAAGGCTCCAGGGAAACCTTACTGCAGCCTTTCAGTATTTTAAGGGGGCTTATAAGAAAGGCACAGAGAGGCTTTTTACGAGGGCCTGTACTGACAGTACAAGGACTAACAGTTTTAAACTAAAAGAGGATAGATTTAGTTTGGTTATAAGAAAGAAATTTTTTTGGGATGTGGGTGATGAGACACTGGAACAGATTGCCCAGAGAAGCTGTGGATGCCAAATCACTGGAAATATTCAAATTTAGGTTGGACAGGTCTTTGAGCAACCTGATCTAGTGAAAAATGTGTCTGCCTGTGGCCGGGGATTTGGAACTAGAAAATCTTTAAAGGTCCTTCCAGCCAAATAATTCTATAATTCTATGATTTATTACCTTTTTTCTCTTGCGGAGCCCAATTCAAGACACAGTTTCAAAACAAACCTAGTGAATTGAGTTAAGAAAATTAAACAGCAAGAGAGAAAATTTTCCTTTACTGCCCATACTGCATCAAGAATCCCTTGGCTGGGGCAAACAAATTAATATGACGATAATAATGACTTGGGTAACATGTATTCATTATGGAGAAAGCTTAATTTTAAGACACCAAATCCTCATCAGAACACTATTAGAGGAAAAGCAAGTCATCTAATTAGAGTAACTTTAGACATGTAAATGCCACGTTTCTTCTGAGGTCACGTATGTTATATTGGTCAAAAGGAGTTTGCCCAAACTGTTTTAATGATCTAACCCTGGCTATTGATCAGCTGCAGGAGTCTTTCATAGGCTGCTGGAAATATGCGGCATTGCCCTAAGTAGGTCTTATGGCAGAGAAAAAAGCTAGTGTATAGCCATTTTAACCTGAAAGGATACTTTGGTTATTTGGCATCAGAAGAGTATCCAGCGACCTGGTATTTGAAACTGATTTGTCTCTTCTTATTGTGAAATATTTGGTTTATATACATTTATTAGTGATAACCCAGTTTAACACAGTAATTTCATGGAAGGATGTAAAGTAAAGCAGCCAAACCTTCCAAATCTTTCTAAAAATAGGATCTAATTAGGATTGCGCTACAATTACATGAGAAATGGCTGAATTTTGAAGCTTTTTCAGGTAGGAACAGTATACTGACTGTAGATACAGCTACTTGGTTCAGATTTTCTAACTTGATTTTATTTTTCAAAGAAAGCAAAACAAACTCCTTATTAGGAAAGTTGCTTGCTTCAGTTTAGCAAGAATTCTCTGCATCAAATTTTGGTTTAATTAATCTGTTGATTCTGCATACAAACCTTACTTCTGTCATTAAAAATATTACATGTTCGAAAAAAGAAAATTCCCCTTGTCTCCAGGAAGGGGAAATGACTACCTACCCCTTTGAAAAGAAAGTATTTGCTAATCTTCAATTGTAAATTACTGGAAAAAGTCCTCTGACTCAGCACCTTTAAGACAACATTCTTTCTGAAATATCATAAACCAAGCAAAGTACACTCCTGTAATGCAAATCATAGAATCATAGAATCATAGAATGGTTAGGGCTGGAAGGGACCTTCAAAGGTCATCCAGTCCAACCCCCCTGCAAGGAACAGGGATATCTCCAACTAGATCAGGTTGCTCAGGGCCTCATCCAACCTGGCCTTGAACGTCTCCAGGAATGGAGCATCCACCACCTCTCTGGGCAACCTGTTCCAGTGTTCTACAACTCTCATGGTAAAAAATTTTTTCCTAATATCCAACCGGAATCTACCTCCCTCTATTTTAAAACCATTACCCCTTGTCCTATCACAACTGTCCCTCCAAATGGAAGGTTATTTTACCTTAATATTGATGACAATTTACTTCAACGAACCACTGTGTAGCATGGAATTTAATGCTTTTTTTACATATATACCTCAAGTAAACACCCTTAGATCTAGGATAAACAATGTTGAATTTTAGTCTGCCTATAGCTTTGCAGCATTTAATAGTTTTTGCTTCACTACCCTGAAGTAATTTTGAAAAAATTCAAAGCTTTTCAGATATGGTTAACTGCTTATCCTGGGCAAATTAAATTAAGCCTCTGGCATATGATGAAAAGTGTGTTGCACTTAATTGAGCATCTAATGAGTACAGATGAATTTAAGCTACTCATAGAAATTTTGTTTTTCAAAGCTTTTCTGATTAACATCCATTCAAATGGAGAAAGAAACACATTGCATTTATATACATAAGCTTTTGAAAGAAAGCTCGCAATAAGATTTTGATCCCTCTAGAAGGTTTCCCCTCAAACTGTTGCGTCCTGTATTGATAACAGTAATTATTACGAAAATATCCTGACCCATTTTTTCTTTTGATTCATACAATTGCCTCTTCTTATTTCCCTAGGCTTTTCTGTACAATATTGTGTACACTTGCTAAGAAGCTGTGCTCTTCAGAATCTTTACTATTACTCTGATCAAGCTAGCATGTCAGTTTTTTCCCTCTAGAATATGCACCTGGAAACTAGATATAGCTTTTTTACCATCAAAATGTCAGGCAACCAGGGAAAGGGGTGGATAAAATTTCGGACTTTTTTGAGATTACTGAAAGCTTTATACCTCTGACCTTGCTCCATTTGATAGTATTCCTCTATGAATTCTTCATCTTAACAATATTGAAAAAGCCTGAGATGGGCACTTTATTCTTTTTCACTCATTATTACACAACAATAAAGCTCTGGACTCTATCTTGTCTTTTGGGTTAGGATAAAGGAAGAAATTATTTTAAAGTAAAAAGTAAAAATTTTTTATCCTAGAAATCTTCTCATTTTGAGGAAACCCACAGGCTTTTAGACAAAGGATTTTAAATGAAGAGATTGTGTCCGAAGAAAGTTCAGTCAGTTTTTCACACCACACAGCTTGGCCACAGTCCCTTAGTAAAAGCTCATGTGGTTATCTACACTTGCTTCCTTCAATTCCACATTAAAAAAATCAAAAACTTCTGATACAGCAAAAACCTGATTTGACCATGTCTTTTTGAAGCTTGAACTAGCTTTTTTCCTTCAAAATATTTTGTTCTGCCTTCCCCTTCCTTTTAAACCACTACACTTTGTGATCCTGCCTACATCCAGACTCTAATCCCTTCTTGCAATCACCCTACTGCTTGTGTTTGTTCAGGCTTTTCTTACCATTTCCTTTGTCTCGAGCTAGGTGCTTTCATTTAATGCCTTTATACCACCATCCATTTTTGCTGTGCCTACACTGAATTTGAAGATGTGATCGAAGCACAGAGAGGCATGCCCATGCTAGCCTTAATCTACCTGGTTGTGTTATGAGATTATTGCCTTCAGTGCAAACCTGCCAGAAATTTGAGTCACCTACTCAAGATGTGACTCTGTTCACCCTTAACTCTATGAGTCCACTTCTTCCCTACACTGCTTCCAAAATCGCCTGGTTTAGAGCTAGCATAAATATACATCCCAAAGCGTGCCAGTCACCTTACTTCTGGCTGCATAGATTAATGTATAGCGTATTTTTAACCCAGAGCAGTGTGTGGTTTATTTTGCTGGGATGGCTGTGTTCCTCACACAGAGAAGGACTAGCATCTATGCCCTGCTTCAACGTGATTACAGATTATGGTTTCATTGCCTAAAGTTTCTTCCAGTTCCTACAGGCAATTCTGAAAGAGCCTTATGTCATTTGCTGATAAAATATGTTTTTTTTCTATTCTCAGAAGAAATCAGGTATTACACACTATTCACTGATGCCCTATGTTTCTCATTTCAAAGCATTTGTTAGCCGAAGCAAGAGCAAGACATAGGCAGGAACTTAACCACTGCTGGGCTGACAAACCCTTCGCTGTGATGAGCTCCACAGAGAGCGAGTTGCGCTTCACCTTCTCCCAGTTACTGGTATGGTCTTGTGCATGGGAATATTTTCACACAGAAGTGAAAATAATACCCTAGAGACATATATATATTTTTAGACAATCTAAATAATGTTATATTTGCTTTGTTACAACCGACAATTTTTCCTGTGATACTACTGTGTGCTTTCACTTGATCTGGCCTATTTAGCTATAGCAAAGTTCAAAAAATTCAATATTGTTCATCTCAGGCTAGAATAAAACATTTTTATATTTTCTCAGGTCTTCCCATCCCTAAAGACCTTCATTTATCCTTTTACACAAATCATTCCATAACACTTTATGAATCTTTGTCTTTGTATTAAATCAAATAATACTAAAAAATGGGAACACACCTTTCTCTCTTCTTCAGCTTACAACAGAGGCCAGGAATATATTTTCAGAGATGTCCATGCTAAAAAGTGTGGAACTTTCTTTCTGGTCCCTCCCAAAGCAGTACCTGCATCTGTGATAATTCAAGTTTACGGCTTTGTGCTATTTTTACTAAACAAGTTAATCAGTATTGTATTTGGACTTTTCTACACTATATTACTCTTAAATGCCAGAAGGGCTGCAACTGCTTGCAAGTGCCTGGTACTCTTTCTGATGTTCCCAATTAAAATATTTACAATAGTGATATACCATAGACTAGGAAGAATTTTCAGAGATGAAAATGGAGTAGTTGCGAACCACTTCTGTGAAGAATGTTTTTGCTCTCATTGATTTTAAAAACTCTTGTCAGCCTGTATGGATGCAAAAAAAAATGCTCTCCATTTTCTCTCACGGGAAGGAACAAGGAAGGGTAAGAGTGCCAGTTTCCAAGTTCCCTGCTGGCAATAATAATTTGAGATTTTTGCTTCATTTTGCGTAATGCTTGCCTCCTATAAAGACCTAAAGCCTTTGTATTCAGAGAGTTCCTCTGCATTTGTGATGCTTCATTTCTGTTCATTTGTTTCACACACAGACCAATGGTCTTCAGCTTTGAGCAGCAGTTTTCACACTGCTGAAAAGAGGATTATGATAATACCTGCTTTGGAATCATCTGTAGACAACTGAAATTGTTCTTCCTGGTGTCATTCATGACCACTATCACTTCCTCAATTAACTCCTTCAGCTTCTTTTATTTTGTGTTAAGGTTTTAATTTAATGTCCACAGGACATCAGCCCAGAGTAGCATTTTCATATTACTGCTTTGAGTAGCTGGATTAGGCACACTTCTTATGAAATATATTGTTCAAAGGGATCTTTGCTGGAGCAAAAATATTGCTGATGGCAACAGCTGTACTCTGCGCTACTCCTAGTCTTTCTTCTTTTGGGGGTGATTTTTGTCTCAGACACACTTTTTTATAGAATTACCTGTGTAATACCCATGCCTGTTTTTGTTGTTAATACTAGGTACCACTTCTGGCAAAACACTCTTTTGTACATCACTGTCCAGCTTAAAATCATTTAATAATCCATTTCCTTTCAGGGTTTTATAGAGGATTTGACTGAGGTGTTATAAGTACTTCTGCCACTTTCGTGCATATTATGAAAGCTCTTACAAACTCTTGTAGCATGATATAATTATGTTTTTTACAACATTTGTATGGGTGCTGAGCATTGTCAAGGCACCAATAGGGATGAATTTCTTGTAAGAGTGAAAGAATCATAACAGAACTAAAGCTTCAGACCAAACCCACAATATCTGTTGCATTACTCACTGACTCCCTACATCAGTATACCTTCATGTCTGTTTCCTCTTTCCATCTTCTTCAGCATTACTAGTTCTTACATCAACCTCCTCTCAGCCACCGGCACTGCTTTGCAAGCCATGTGTGGCCTGCAAATACTCTAATGAGCATCTACATCTTTAAGACTTCCCTCAGGTGAAGTAGTGAATGCTTTCACAGCATCACTTTGCTCAGTAGGTGAAGTCTTTTCAGTTGGCTAATTCCCTCACTCAAAGCAATGCAAACGTGAGACTGGAAGAGTTAGTCTCCTGCTCCTTTGTCAGAAAGACTAAACAGAAAGAGTATTTGATCACTTTAAGATTCTGGATTGTATCCAGTTAGTACTTTATCATCTATATTAGTAAATTGTCTCGTACCTTTTCATGTCTTCCAAGACATTTCTCTGCTGAACATAGTCTCTTTTTCTTTGGTTTTGGGTACCTAAAAAAAAAATAAAAATCACTTTTTAAAAACAGCTATTTGGTTATATAAAAATTAAAACAAATTGTCAGCTTCGTTCCAGACTGACAGCTGTTAGGTAGGAAAACAAGTATATTTTATCTAGATTGCTGAATCTGGGTAAAGAAATATTCTTCCTCAAGAAGTCTCGTTAACTGCGTTTCTGTCTCATAATTTCAAATGCTTGTGAAAATAAGAAGATAGCTAATATTTCATCTCTAGAATGAGTCATTGCATTCATATACTAACAGATACAGTGAAGATTCTTTCCTTTAAATGCTATGAGACAAGTTCGTCTGTAACTTCCAAATTATTGTTTAAATGTCAAGCTAAAATCAGTGAAACTTGATAGAGTATACCACAATCTCTTTATAAATCACACTTCTTTTTAGAGTTAGAAAGCCACTGAAGTTTCTCTGCTAAGGGAACTCCTTTACAAAAAATGGCTAAAATTAGGTTCAGATGTCCTTAGTGGGCAATATATCTGATCTTATAAAATAGTCTACTGTATGAGAAGTACTTAGATTTTTCAGCAACTTTCTTTGTAAGAATCTAATAAAACTTCCTTTGTGCTAGCACACTATTTCATGTAAAATATCTCCACTTTAAAAATAATTTTTCAACCTTCTTGCACAAAATATTGTAATTTTTTTAACAGTTAGGATTCTAATTTTAAAATAACATTCTATGAACTGGAGCAGAAAAACTGCTTTTCTGTTGAAACCTTTGAAGAAATTTTTGAGTATATGAACATACGGATTATAAACCTTAAAAAAAAAATATAAACCTTTTCTTAAGTGAATGAGCACTGTAATAGAGCATCTGGTATAACAGTTTACTGAGCTCCATACGAGATACAGTTGCGCTAACCCTTAATCAAAATTGATCATTCTTTCTGTAAACTAAGATGCAATCCATATAGCCAGAAAAGCCTCCTACACGTTCCTCCTACAAAATGTTCAATTTAGATTTTGCCTATGACTTGCGCTCTAATTTGAAGACCTCCATCTATACAGGGAAGAATCCCTCAGCTTTCAAGGCACTATTTTCAGCACAAACTGCACAACTACTAGCCAAAGCTGAGAAGACTCTGGCATGACATTGCTTATAACTATATCTCTGTGTATATACATATACACAGAGAGAGATTTTTTTGTGTTTAGTTTCTAGCGGAAAGCCATTCATTATTCCGTGAATTTCAGAGTGAGACTTGCAGTTCTTTATTAAATGAATGATGAAAATGTGAATGATACTGAATAGAAACATTAATATAAAGATTAATCAGTTTCCTTTTTCGTATGACTTCCATTTCAAGGTCTTCCCTTCTTCAATTAGTCTCCATGAATTGATTGTTTAATGCATAACTAATCTTGAACTTGTTCTTCTCTTGCTGATGGGAAAATTAAAGTCAATTTTGTTGAAGTCACGGTGCTTATGTTGCACATTTATCAAATTATATTTTCGAAATCCACATAGCAGCTTTTTTGTTTCTCCTCAGTAGTACACAGAAGTCAATTTTATTTAAAAATATGCAGAACTCTACCATGTTTCCTCTACTCTGTTTCCTGAAAAAAAATAAAAGTAATAAAAGGCAAACAAACATTTTCTCCTTCAATATAGAGTTTTTGCTGCATAGTAGTAGGAATTACCTTCCCATGTGCTGCATTACAATAGATTAAAACATAATATTGCTTAGGTTGGAAGGTCTAAGTTACTGGCAAAAAGGGTTAGAAAACCAGCAACAGAGAGAGTTTCTCTATAGAAGGCACACAAAAAGAATAGATGTAAAGGGCTGTGATATGTTTATTTGCTACAGCAGTCATATTTTAACCAAATAAAACAATACCTGTGCCATAAAATTACTTGAAATGAATCTGAAACTCACCTCCAGGCCTTTTGGGAGTACATGGCCAAATTCATCCTTTGTTAGTCTCCTATTTCAAGCTTTACATTTTTCCAAGGGAATTTTGCTTTATAAAGAACTGGTGAGAACTATGTTCTCATTTAGAACATAGTTGAAGCTTTTGCATTTTACCTTCCACTGATTTTCAGCAAGTTTTTTGTAAAGGGGTTATCCAACACAAAAAAAAACACAACACATTAAGTCTCCCTGTGAAGCAAAATTAATGGATAAGGGTGAAAAGCAATGATATAAACAGTATCATATCCTTAATACAAAATCAACTGCACAGAGGCTGTGAATCCTCATCTACAGTGCAGATTTAGCGTGCTGACCATTTGTAGAGCTACAACAGTGACTAAGAGCTAGCATAATTTCAGACCTATTCTACTAATTTTATAAGGATTTATTTTTTTCCCTCAGCTGTGCACTATCCAAATCCCTTCAAGCCTGCTAAAGTCACTTCAGTCATTCGTACCATATTTTTTCCATACACAGATGCCATGGGTTTGTTTCACTGGATGAAGTGGAGATGGAATCTGCCTTTCTTTTCTGTGCCAGCCTTATTTTGTGCCTCAAGACACAGTAGAGCATCATGTGCCAGTGAGAAGATGAGAGAGATTAAATTCTGTTCACTCAAGTTTACCCACAAAATTATTCAAATAGTCTGAGCCTCGAGCTTTTGAATTCCCAATCTCTAATCTTGACTACATTGTGGTAAACAGATAATTTCATTAACTATAATGAACTATGTTAAATGATTTTCCTCTCATTTAAATAATAGGGGTGTGACATTTTTATTTTTCTGGTTTTTACTTTACTAGCTAGTTTTTTCTTAGCAAATACTAACGGGTGAGCTTGAGTTTAGCTAAATCCTTTGACATATGTGCTCAAGTATCTTAGGAATCATAGCACAAAGAAGCTTTTACCACTGTTTAGAGACAGAAAAATAAATATAGGCATCTAAACATATATAACTGATGAAATTAAACAGCCTGAAAGTACACAACATTAGTGAGCATATGAACTTAAGAAATTGTTGAGAAACTGCCTGAAAGGGAGACAGTATAGAGCTCTGATGAAAGAACTACTGATCTGGAGAAACACAATTAGGGAGTTTTCAAGTATTCGATTTAGAACTGATGGTATTTAAATATTTTCATCAGTGACCTTCCCAAACAGAGGAGGAGGATGCTACTGCAATGTGCCGGTGCCATGTATTCCTGTTTTATCAGGTCATGGCTATATTCCAGCTACAATACAAAAAAAGGCCATATGGATTTCTTTTCATTACATGATGAGCTGCTGCTGCCAAAGCAGTTTGGCTCTTGGCCCACTCTATGCCACTGTTTCTGTCAAGCCCCCTCACACGTGGAAAGGGAGCAGGACACAAATCTGATGACTGTTTTGAAGAGACTGGCGGATATTCTGAGAAGGCTGCAGCCTCTTCCCTGTCATTCGTTTTCCCAAGGGCCTCTTGGTGTCTTTGTTTTCACATGACCAGCTATGTATGTGTACCATCGCATGAATGAGTTCAGTTACGTAGTTATCCCTGGTTATATAGCAGATACACACTGAGTTAGGGAATGGGAGCACGCCTAAATTTCAGGCCACATGGGAAGAAAGAGCATGGATGCCTTATCTTATGACCTACAGACAGATTAGTGGAAGACATTCATACCAAGGTACAGAATAGGGAAGAAATCCTGTGTTACAGTCTTAACTGCCTCTGTTGCCAAACATTTCATAAATTAAGCTACCTAGTAAGGCTTTTGAGAAAACAAAAGGTGAATTATCCAGATATACCATTTAGGAATATTTCTGACGTATGGATAATGTCCTTGGATCTGTATAACTTTTAGACTGTCTTTCTGTTGACTTTTATTTTAGCACAAAGTAAATGCATAGGATACAGCTGAAGTTTCTATCAGAACTGCTTTCCTTTTGAGCCAGTCAGCTTTCTATGTACACAGTTTAATAAAATTCTCCTTTTGTTATAAGAATCTGACAAAGAACGAGAACAACATGTAGGTCTGTCTTCAATAACGTGTTCTAAGGCTGTGTACCTTTCATGTGCTTTTCAAGTATTCCAGCCTCACAGAAAATGTAACTTTCTTCTTTCTGTTTTTAAACTCATAGGAGTTCAAACCCAGATGATCTCTGAGGACCCAAGAAAAAGATATTTGCTAGTTTTTCAGACTATTATTTTCAGGTTTACAAGTTTAAAATGAGGAATAATCAAAAAACAGGAGGGAAAAAAAAAGTTTCTGCTTTTTTTTTTCCCCCAACACAGTTCAACAGATAGACAAACATTTCCTTTCAGGCTCTAAAGAATGAACACCAATCGTGTTTCTCTGCATTTTTCACACATTTTATTTTCTTTACACTAAAGATTCTGAGGTATTTGGAGTCATACTTCTGTTCTGGAAACTCTTCTGTGTCCTTATGTCAAATAACAGTGGGCAGTTGTTTGAGCTTGACTGACATGATATACTCCAAATACAGAAGTCGGTTGCTCTACACAACTTCTCTTAAGCTTTTGCCAACAGAATTAGACTACGATATCATGTTATATCATGTGCGTAGTGAAAGTCTATAACCCTCTATTTCTGCAAACCTGCAAAGTTTTGGTAGCAATTCACCTACCGAGTCATTAAAATACTTTTTAGTAGTGATGCGAAGAGGCTACACGTATGTTTTTTTTTAGCTAAAAGGGAGGTAATGCTTATTTATAAATTTTAGTCTGTGTATCTGAATTGCACCTGTTTTCCTACAATCACCATTTCAGCAGAATCTTGTCAGAGAATTATTCTGCATAATTCTGCATAAATGGATGCCTTTGATAAGAACAGCCATTAGTAGTCTACAGAGAGGAATATGTGATTTATATCTTGTGTAAGCAATTTTGTGTAATAATTACTAGATTGGTCAAGTTGGGGGGGGCAGGGGAGGGGTGTATGTAGTATAACAAACAGTGGTCAATATGTTGTCTTTAAGAACATTGCTACAGCACCATTACAAAATAATCCTTACCCTGCTTCCCTGCTTTACTCTTCTGACTTCCAATAATAAATGGTTTAGGGATTTTCAGAACTGCAGAACTATCCGGGCTCTTGTTTTTCCAAATTTGTCTAATCTCTTTTTGAATCTATTTACTTATTAGGTCTCCACAAGTTATACTACTTTTTTTTTTCTTAGTTTAAGTTTGTTACTCTATAATTTCAGTGTCTTAACTAATTCTTATGAGCTTAAAGGATAGTAAATCATTTCCTGCCTATGATATCCAAACACATCTATAGTTTCATAATTTTAGGTTTTTCAGGTTTGCCATTTCATCGTTTTTTACTCTGTGTTGAAGAGTCCTAGCCTTTTACTCTTTCCTCATATGGGAGCCATTCCAATCATCCTTGGTAGGCATACATTAGTTTTTCTAGTTCTACTATATTCTTTTAAAGACTAATTAATCAGAATTGCAGGCAATACTCAAGACAAGGGTATACTGTTGTTTTGTGAAAATTCACAACAGTATTTTAGGTGTTGTTTTGTTCTGGTTTGTTTTTTCCCCCCTCTACTCTCTTTCTAACAATAAAACCTAATGTTCAGTTTTCATTCCTGCCTGCCACTGAGCACTGGAACTGACATTTTCAGAGAACTGTACACAATGCCTCCTGGATCCCTTTTGTCAGTAATACCTAGTTTAGAGCCTGTCATTTTATATATATACAGTTTCCTGTATGCACTTACCCATTCTGAAATTCATCTCCCAATCCAGTTGTCCTGTCTCTGGTATATGTATTGCAATGCCTAATCCTGAATAGTAGCCAAAAGAATATAAAAATGTAAGAATTGTAGGAAAAACGTCAATAAATATATATGGCCAAAACGAAAGACACGTTTCTGATTCAAGGTATTCACATGTCAATAGAGAAGATATATTCAAGGGAAGATGGTGTAGTATCAAGTCTACTAACATTGTTGCAAGGTTAACTAAAAGTCTGGACCAAGTGTTATGGCAAATACCAGTACTATTTCACAGAAAAGACTCTAGTCTCAAAGACATCCAAAGACTACGAAAATACTTACAGGAATTTAATCTTCATGCAGGCCTGGAGCTGCTGAAAGCAGAGAACATTCAAGTCAGAAAGATATGATATTAAAGAAATATCGCCAAATCAGAAAAATGAGGAAAGGATGCTTTCCGCTATCCTTCACAACATGTGTTTCTTCTGATAATTTTTTTCAGTCCAAGAAACAGAGTACCTAGAATGAAAAGTGCCTTAAGAAGACATTTTTCTTTCTCTAATAGATAGCACATGCCCATTATATCACATTCATCTCACTATGGATATGGGAAGAGATCTGAAAGGTTTGAAATAAAATTTATAATTGACAAAAAACCACATTTCTTTATGGATAGAAATTTAAGACAATTCAGAGAACTGCTTATATCACAAAACTAGTTGAAATTAAAATTAAAATATTTCAAACAGATTAGAATCACAAGAGGTCAATTAAATAAAACTTTAAATTTGCATACACAGGAGTAAGTGTATCATCATAGCAACCAATAACTTTGTATTCTCTCTGTTGGTCATGTGATGCAAATATTGACATGAATTATGTAGTAAGCCCTTAAGAAAACTAATGAATGTTTCATATGATAAATAAGGTATTGCCCTCTTTCCTTTAAAATCTTTTCCTAAGACTCATTACTATCTAGATGCCTATAAAAACATCAGCAGATATATTTGGCTAGGTTATAGATCAATCACAGAGAAGTGCTATTGCTTATTTATGAGTTTAAAAAGATGAACTCAGAAATAACCAGCCATGAATCTAACAGAAATAGAACTACCCTATAATAATTCATGAATATGATTAATCTGGTACTGGGGTACTTTCTTTTTGAACATAGAGGTTTAGCCTAATAAGACGGAAACACACACAGACGCTGGAAGAAGCAGGCAAAAAAAGGAAAAAGAAATCAAAATAACTTCCTTACATCTCATTAATAATAAAGAGTTAAGAGAAAGTCCTATGAAAGGACAAGGCTGATTATATAATAGGTCTGAAAGACCGCTGCAATTCTTCTTTGTTTGTTTTATTTATTTATTATATTTTTTTTAAAGGAGAAGAGGTTAGCTGCTGGGGTAGCTTTTATAACAGACTAGACAAATGCACAGACACCTGTTGGAATATCTGAAGATGATAAGCCTTCCGAGGAATAGGAGGATAGATGTATACACAACGTCTGTTTTAAAGTTTCTATACTTTGTTCTTACTGTTAAAATAAACCATGCACTGTATTTAAATCCATTTATATACATTCATGCTATGGGTACAAGTGTACTGACATTGTTAAGCAGAGACTTTTACACTCCTTTCCATCCTGGAGCAGTCCAAGCCTCCTGCTCTCATTTTCAATTTATACAGAAATATGAATGAGATCTCTCCCAGTCACTTCCTCTCAGTCCAAGAATCTGGAGTCAGGACTGTGAGGAAGAAAGACAGAAAGGAAAGTGTCTACGTTTAGCCCATATCTCAGGCTAGACAATAGCCAGCTGTTCTGTTACTCAATGACCTGTCCCCACTTGAAATGAGAAATTGGGAAAAGGAAGGAAGACCCCATGGGTTGAGATAAGAACTATTTAAATAATTGGAATAAAATAAAATATGATGAAAAATAATAATTATAATAATAATATATACAGATAAGTAATGTACAGTGCAATTGCTCACCACCCCTTGACCAATGCCCAGTCGATTCCCAGCTAGCAATCCCAGAGCAGGAAAATCCCAAAAATGCAATCTTGGAAAAAAGAGAGGAGGCCTCAGGAGCAGAACAATGGGCAAGACCCTCCAGGGACGGTGACCATTGAGAAAGAGACGCTATCTCAAACTTCCCAATTATAGTGAGCATGATGTTACACGGTATGGAATACACGTTTGCCAGTTTAGGTGTTAATCACCCTGGCCATGCTCCCCCCTAGGTTCTTGGACATCTGGATTATTAGCAAAAACAAGTTGAAAAGTCCTTGATCGCTATGGATATCTGCATACCACGGATGGCTACAAAGTCAAAGTGCCTATGAATTTTGTTCTCACCAAATTGAATGCTGCAGTCTTCTTAAAAATGCAGCCTGCTTTAGAAATGTAGCTTTTCTGAACAGAAAATTGATTCTATTATTCTGTCTCAGTGCAACCAGGACAGTAGGTTATGAATCCATCTATTGGAAACATCTCTAAATAAAGAACAGTTATTCTTATGTAATTTTTTTTTTTTTTTTTTTTTTTTTTTTTTTTTACTTTGGGTGATCGCATCTGGATGTATTCATGCTGGGGAAGAGTCTCAAAATCTCCTGTATAGGCTATCCATGACTTAACTGTTTTTAAAAAACATTTGTTAGAAGTTATGGATGGCTCCTCATCTCCCAAAAAACGTGTTATGTGGGGAGTTTTTGTGGCAAAAAATAGGCACTTGTTCACGCTATCTAGCATGTCTTCAAAAGCTTGATCTTATTGTTGAGCTTGTCTATTATAAGAGGCGGGTGCTCAGTATAAAATTATGCAAAAAAATCAAGAAATGGGATTTAAGAATTCAGAAAAACAGAAGAAAGTAAAGAAAGTATGGCATCAGTTTTAATACTGATGATAGAATTTCAAACAAGCAGTTAAGGAGATTTGAAGAATGTCACAGTACAAGAGGACACATTTAAATTATACATACTCTGTAGAATAAGCAGATCCACCATCTAGGCAGCTGATACCAAGCTGATATGTATCAGCTCACTTTTGGGTGTTAGTCATACCTCAACAAATCAGGATCAAATATGTTCAGTAGCAATGTTAGAGTATGCCACTTGAAGGGGTCATCCACCTCTTAGTGAAATAGAGAATTAACTTTTTCACCACAACTCAAGCAGACTATCAAATCAGACAAGAAGCGAGGAGCCCTAGGCATATTTGGGTGAAATCTCTTTAGCATCGGAGATTAGCCATATTCTGTCACTTTTACCTACGGGGAAAAACCTGGATCATCAGCCTAATGGAAGGTAATTCTTAGGTAACTAAGAATTATCCATTATGTATCTTAATATCCCATTATCAGTTTTTGGTCTTCATTCCAGATGCAGACATTTAGGAACTTATAACGCAAACATTTTTATTCAATTTGGTGTCTAATCTACAGCCTTTTGGAACTGGCTAGCTTCCTAAATTGGATAGTTGCTAAACAAGTGCAAACCACAGCATTCCATGACACATCAGCTAAAATTACAGGAAATATAAATGCTAGCTGAGGGATGCTTGGGCAGACTCTCATAGTGAATGACATACAAGTATAATACATGCATACATTTTCATTTTAGTTTACGTTCATTTTCTGATGTATATGGTACTCACTATGCTCCTCTATTACCCTCCTGCTAGCCAGGGCTCGTGAACATGAGGCTGCTCCTGTCTGTCTATAGAGGACCTCATCCACTTGGTGTTCCTGGTCAGGTGTCCTGCAGCAGACCCCCACTATAATGTCACCTCTCCCTGCACTCCTTTTAATCCTGACCCATAAGCTCTTGGTTGACAACTCATCCATACCCAGGTGGAGCTCCATGCACTCCAGCTGGTCTTTGACATAGAGGATAATTCATCCTCTTTGTTGCTTCTGCCTGTCCTTCCTAAAGAGCTTGTATCCTTCCATTCCAACTTTCCAGTCGTAGGAGCCATCCCACCACATCTCTGTGATACCAATAAGATCATAGCCCTGCAGATGTGCACACATCTCTAACTCCTCTTGTTTATTCCCCATGTTGTGTGCATTTGCATAGAGGCATTGAAGTTGGACCCCCAATGAAGCTGACTTAATTTTGGAAAGAAAAATACAGCTAGCCATCCTAACATACCATTTTTCCAACATAGCAAATGTCAAAGATGTTTGCAGCACAGTGAATGGATGTGCAAAATTCTCCCCACTTTCCTTGAACCAGTACTGACTTGTTATAATGGAAGTGGCTATAAGCATAATGCATAAGGCCTTTCTGGCTTTATTATTGCAAACTATGGCTTTTAGCTGTATCTCTGCAACTAGGAAGTCAGATACAGCAATATTAAAGTGATTTGGAAGCTAGAGTCTTCTATTTTTATTGGATGTGAACAGAAGGTTAATGGTGTTGCCTTTATACTATGTATCCTCTCTGTGAATCCAACAGCTAACATCCCTTTGTGAAAGCTACAAGCACTGATTATTATTTTTAAACTCTCAAACACTTTCTAGGAGCTTGTATACCTGAATTAGATGAAATTTTTTTACACAGGTCTCTTATTTTGTGCAACTTTCTCAAGAAAATTTTGACAAGTGATAATGAAAGGTTGGAAAACCAGGCATACCACCACTAGTAAAATAACTGGTGAAGGGCAAGACGCGCATGTGTTCTGCATCTGAGAGAATTACTGTTATTTGTGATTTGCTACTGAAAGGATTTGAACAGTGTTACATGTAGTGAATGGCATTATGCAGAAAACTCAGAGATTTTTGCCCATAAATTGTTACACTATCTGCTAAGAGGTAGAGGACATTGAAGCAAACACTCTCATGCCAGTAAGGAAGATACGGTGACACTTTCTGTCCTAAACTCACAATTTCATTTACTGCCTTGGAGTAACTAGCAGGGGAATGATTGGAGACATGGATTTTTTAGATAAAGTGATGTCACTGCACTAGCTGATTGCTTATTTGGCTGAACACAAATGTTTAAATAGTGAATAATAGAGAAAGTGATCTGGAATAAGAAAGCTCTCTGTTGTCTGAAGTGTCAACACTAGGACACTGACTTTAGTGGAGCTTCAGGAATGTAAATGACACTTTATTTTGGCCTGCTGGCTTCAGACACAAACCTCATCACATCCTAAATTACAGTGAAAACTATATCAAAATTCTCATAGCCTCCACTGAACTGTATTACCCTTCTTATAAAAACAGAGATGTATAGTCAGACAAGCTTGGCCATGCACAGGCCCACATTTTAAGAAATTCTGCATTCACAACTTTTCCTCAATTGTATTTGAAGGCATACATA
The DNA here is from genome assembly GCF_009769465.1 of Tauraco erythrolophus. Lineage (NCBI taxonomy): Eukaryota > Metazoa > Chordata > Aves > Musophagiformes > Musophagidae > Tauraco > Tauraco erythrolophus. The sequence continues at coordinate 66,353,674 of NC_141496.1, forward strand.
CTTACAATCAAACATGTCTTCTTATCTTGTTTGTTGTTAGTCTTCTATTAACCTTATCTTATCTTTCTTCATGTAAGAAATTTGGAGAAGGAAAAGCAAACCCAGCATCAGGCTTGGAGAAAGAAAGCAAGTGCCTCCAAGCACAAAAGAGGGACTAAAGCCATTGTCATGGCAACAAACATCAGATGTGAATGCTCCTGTTGCCTGTATTCTAGCAGCTAGGTGAAAATAATCCATGTCTAAACTTGAGGTGCAGTACTCCTTGTTAATGATTGCATCTCTAAATTATAGATTAATTCACACAAATTGCAAGGAAAATATATTCAGAGAAACATATTTGTGTATTAATTAATTATTATAAAGATATTATCGTTTTCAAGAATGTGGAACAGTGTACAGGTATTACATAAAAATAAAATCTTTTAAATATTTCTTTTTGAATCTTCCTTTCTGAACAGTTGTCTCTCAGCATTTTATGCTGAGTAAATATTCTGTTTTCCAAAGAGTATGCCCTAAATAAAATTATTTCTTGGAATTCAAAATCCAAACAAACTATATGTATCTGTACAGTATAGTACACAAAATCATAAATTGAAAAAAGATCACTTTAATCATTTCACTAAATAATCTAATAGGTACATATTTTTTTTACCATATTCTTTTCTTTTTTTATTTTAAAAGAGGATTGCACACATTTGAAAAGGCTTTTGGAAGAGCACAGATCCAATGATCCTGGTCTATAATCTACCAATATTTGCAGAATACATTAAACACTTTCAAGCATTATGTGCTGAATATTTAATACATAAAATACTCAGGAAGTATTAGAAAGTCAGTTTAAAAGCTGGAATTCTTGAGTCATTTGTTTCTTTGCTATAATCAGGAATTATACACGGTACCATATTAGGTTTAAAGGAAAGTATCTTTTCTTCCATTTTCAACATGACACTGTCTTACCAGCCTTCCATCCTGACTGCTAATGGTAACTGTTGTCTAACACCAAATCTTTTGTTCCTCAGGAAGTCAGTGCAAAGTAGCTGCCAACCGAGCTCCTGACTAACCATCTACTTCCCAGAGCCCAAGCAGCTGCTTTGCCCTCCTCTCCATGCCAGGGGTGGGAGTGCTGGCTTCCTTTTCACCTCCTCTGTAGCTTTGGTCAACGCTACAGTTAGGCCATGCCTACCTCTACACCTGTTTGTCAACTGGGAAAATGTCATGTGTAAGCAACTGTGTTGGAATTCTTTCCTGGAGTAAGAAACACCACCAACAGTGATGTGAACCTGCATCATGGCTTACTGGCTTTTCAGCCACCAAATCCAACAGGAGAGTTTTGCTTGCAGTACCAGCCAGCATGCTGCCTATAGGGAATCTGGTGTTTTGGTGTAAACCAAAGGTCTAGCATTATGCAGGTGATAGTTACTCTACATACTACCCTTGGGTGATGACCAGTGAAATGCTCCCGTGCTTTAACTACATCAAGTACTGAATGAAAAACTGATTCTGTTCAGCTGCAAGAGGGACATTAGGTTCACAGACAAAGAAAAAGTCATCGCAGCAACTTTCAGTCACAGCCCATCCTTCTGTGATAGAAGATACATAGGTATGATTAATCAATATAGCCTATATTCTAACATTATCTTACAGTCTTCACTGACACTGAATGCTTATATTACAGCCTCCAAAAATGTCTCTTTTTGCCTTTTGGCTTTATTTCCTGTTATATCATTTTTTACAGGTTTTTGGGGTTTTTTATTGGGGTTTTTTTGGTGTGATTTTTTTTTTTTTTAGATATCCTTTTGGCTCAAAGATTGCTGTGTCCAAGCAAAGAATGCTTCAGTGCACCTAAGAGCAAACTTCTTCTCTGAGTTAATCTGCAGAAAACGTGTTTACTCTCCCTGAAAACAGAGGACCACGAGAGAAACCAGCCTCCTGTGGCTAAAGTTTACTTTTCCGCACCAGTCTGTATGGTTGCTATCATGGAGTAACCTCCTGCATGAACCTATTGAATGCTTTTAGTACTTCTGCTTTATGACAAAGTGTACCACAAACGTGTTAAAACACATCCTCTACAATACGCACTGGTCCCTTATTACATAGAGACACATGCCTAAGGTCTTAGTTCTAATTTTCAAGATTCCTATGACTGCAAACAGCATATCTAAATAAATTACTTCCATGGGAATATGATGGTAGTAAGAAATTCAGAATTTCAATCAAGATGAAACATTCAACTGCCTGTTGGAGACTAGACCAACTTCTTTCTACCTTCAGCCACCAGCATAAGCCATTTTTCAAAGAAAACCTGAAGAACGCTATGTTTTTCCAAAATCTACTTTTTCCATCTTCTCCATTGTAATTCACAGGCACGGAGTTTTTATAGCATCTCCTCAGCTGAAACCTCAAAATTGAGGATTTTAGTAGCATTATCCTTATGATGGAAAACTCACTTATTCTGACTTTAATAAAGAAATTTAGGTAAACCCTTGACACCTACATTCAATTTACATGTTGTTTTGCTACAGAGGTCACAATTGTTATAGGATCTCCTTTTTTTGGATAGGGTTATTCTTCTCAGTGTGAAACAAATGAAATATCCATTTTTTTTTTTAAAGGGCTTCTCCATTTGGCTCGTCAGAAGTTATCATCACATTTTCTCTACTCAAACTGGAATGATTATCAGTTTGAGCTGGCAGGATCCGTACACTGTCCAAATGACAGAAGTCCATTTGTACTTTCCAAGATCTCCAAAACAGAGTTCTGTAGGGTTGTCTGCTGATACTCGGCTATGAGAAATGATGCTCTGTGCCAACCAGATTGTTACTGACTGTTGTTGACCAGCCAGATGCTGTACACTGATCTCATCTGTATAGCATTAGCTTACAAAAGTCATCATGCCAATCCCCACTGTTCCCTTCAAATCCTATAGAAGACTGTATGCTTCCTAAATAGTATGAATTTTTAGATTTAAAATATTTCATCCTGCCAAAGCACTATATGTTCATGTTTCTCCCTTGATCTATATTATATGCAAAAATGTGCCTTCACTATAAACTTTTTATTTGTTAAGTTTTAGACCTCTCATACAATTCAAAGTCCCAGATACATTAACAGCTGTGTACTTTGTTGCTCTCTCAGTGAGTGAGTCTTGGCTAGATGCTCCCTCAGTCTCATTTTAGGCATGTTTTCCACTGCCAAATTTCCTTTTTACCCAGATAAATTCTTTCTTACTTTGACTGAAGTTTTTAGAACAGCAGAAAGTCCCACAGTTTAAAATAATGACATAATCTTCCTCTTCCTGGCATTAGCTGTATTTCTAGGGTGGATGCTTGCCTGTTGATTTTCCAGCTCCATAAACTTACTTAATTGTCTCTTAACCTTAAAAAAAATCTCCTGTCTTTGAGTGCAAGCCTGCTATCCTATATCCATTTCTCTCCAGTGGAAATCAGCATATTGGTATTTCTTCTAATCTTTAAAGCATAGATATAAATCTCATTTTCCAGAGCAAACCTAATTTTTCCCACAGCAAGTTTACTGTTATTTTCCTGAAGAGCAGTTATTCCACAAGGATAGAAATAAAAAATAATGTAACAGAATTTCGGATTTGCTGATTAGCGAGTGGTTATTTGCCCATTAGATTAGACCACAGATCTCTGCAGTAACTACAGACTTTCTGCCATAGTAATAGTGATACAAACAGTAAGGAAAATATCTATATACTTGATTATCTCAACAAGTTCTTAAATTGTTTTTTTTTAATATGGACATCAGCTTTGCGAAACTTCTATGTTCTCAAACCTGTGTCCAGTGTGAAAGACAATATAGGTAGATGAGTGTATGAACAGCCATTATAATTTTCCCAACTTTGATAACTAGAGTATAAATTGATGTTTCTTATCTAATCCATCCATAAAAGAGTTCTGAAAAACTGGCAAATCCACAAGCGGATGATGTGTAATAGGAGCAAAGTCCAGCAAAACTCCTTCCATCTATGGCTGTCTGGGAAATTATCCCATTTTGAGCATTCTCAAAATTGGATAATTTTTTTGCCCATGGAAATGTCTCTTGTGGATTGTGTGGCTAAAATAAATTAATCTCTTTTGAAATTATTCACATTTCTTCACACTTGTTCATGTTGACAATCTTGTGTTTTCATAGGCCAATTAAAACTATATTGATCCTTGTTCAAAGACTAACACGTAAGAAGACACCATCTTTCAGCAAACAAGTAAGAGTCTTCAAACATGGTTTGAGGCACTATGTAAGACAAGAAAAATAGCTTTGTATTATCACAGCACTGGCATTACTACAAAAACGTTTTTCCTTTGCCCTTTGGATTAGTTTCCATTCGCCAGTACCAACTTTTAAAGCCAAGTGTAGAATACAAAATTAAACCTAATATTGGTGCCAAGTTATGGTGCATCAATGTCAATTGATAAAAATACTTTTAATCTGTTTCCAACTTGGGACAAATATAAGGTGGTGTTGAATTGGTGATTGCCCTCACTTTTAAAAGAACTGTAAACTCTCATCCTGATTACCCACAGTTCCACACCTCCCATCACAACATAGCCAGTACCTTTTCAACCCAGTTATTCTGTGACCTGCTTATCAGAAATGCTACCTGTCAGCATGGTCACAAGGCTTTGGGTGCCTAATGGCTTAGGCAGTGCCAATGAAGAAGCAGTGTGCCTAGAAAGACCAGTAAAACCCACATTTTGACCACAGTTTGCAATATGAAAGTGAACTGGACTTTCATAGACCTGATATTGTGGAATTTTAGAAATTATGACAGAGATGATAGGACTTTCCCAGAGACTGAATGAAATACATGTGTCTTGAGGGTGGGGTTCTGTTTGTTTTTTTTTTGTTTTTTTTTGTTTTTTTTATTGAATCATGGGGAAGATAACAAGTAGTGCTAGAAGACTCATTATAGATTTTGACAAAGACCTGAGGAATGGGATCTCAATACTTCTCTTTTATTTTGGCTACTGATGTTTACCTAGGCAGAGCCTGTTTCATACTTACCACCATACCAGACTCTTGTCAGGTCAATAAACAATAAACTTCTCTTTTTCTTCAGTTTAGAAGATTGCTCTTGAATCCTAGCTTGGAATAGTATTTTGGTTCTCCCTCATTAAATATATGTCATTGCCAAAGAATGAAACTGTATTTGCTTTTTTCTCTTGGCTAGCACTTACGTGATTCACTGTTTCATATTTTATATATTAAAAATAAAAAATCCTATCACCAGGTTACTAGTTGCCAAAAACATTCAAAAAATGAACAGAGATCCATTTCAGATCCATATCTGGAGGAGTTTTAACTCTTAAAATCTCCCAAACTGTAAGTTTCATATTTCGACTTCTCCTCATATATTCTGTACTGGAAAGATACTCATAGCCTACAAATCATGAGTTTCACATAAACTGTATCTTTAAAGATGAATATGCACACTCAATTTGTAAGGCAGCTTTCCTAGTAGCAATTACACATTTATCAGCTATATTAAAACCCAACTCAACCCAATTATTACCCTCTTGGCTTATATTCCAATGACCCACTTTTTGATGAATGAAAATTCACAACTCAGTTTGTCTATTTGGAGACCAATTCGGTGAATAGATTGTGGATCTCTGTGCCAAAACCATTTGAATAAGTTTGCCTTACAGTTACGTTTGAGCTTGCACAGTTTCTTTCTCATGTCTACTAGTGAAGATAGTAGAGTTCATTTACCAAGATACAAGCAAAAGCAATGCAACTGATTCTGACATTATCAAAATAGACAAAAGTCTTTTTGGTGTGCAAACCTTAATTCTTTGAGTGAAGGACTTTCACTAGCACATTCCACTTAAATTTGACACACTTCTAACAGCTGTATTCAATCTCCTGACATAATCGCTGTCTATGTGAATTACTTCCATTAAACTCATTGTTTAGTTTATTTTAGCTTGGAATGGTTTACTGTTTTAAATAATTGAAAACATATGGAACACAGATGACACTTCTTTTCATTGTCACAGGTACTAAACAAAGAGTTTTGTGAACAAAGGTCATCTTCTGATTGCAAAGCCGTTACTCTCAGTACACTGCTGCAAGTGATCCAGACAGTGTGGTTTGCTTATGATGTATTTTGTCTCCATTAGGCATTTTAAACTGCAAGTCCAAATTCATGTTTAAACTTGCCAATTTCCATTTTTTCCTGGAGATGTTCAATGCTGCGCAGTGAACCACGAAAAAATTTCTGCTAAAGGTTATTCCTCCTCTCAATTTTCAGCTACCATCTTTGGCTTCACATCTCCAAATGTGCATCTGGATCTTGTACAAGTTCTAGTTATCTAATGAAGCCTTCCCTCTCCTTCACAGCAACAGGTCATGCAGCACCACAGAATGATCGAATGGTTAAGGTTGGCAGGGACCTCTGGAGGTCACCTGGCCAAAACCTTTTCTCAAACAAGGCCTCCTAGAGCCAGTTGCCCAGGACCATGTCCAGACAGCTTTTGAGTATTGTCAAGGATGGAGATTGTACAATCCCTACGGGCAACCTGTTCCAGTACTTAGTCATCCTCACAGGGAAAAAGTGTTTCATGATGTACAGGAAGAACCTCCCATGTCTCAGTGTGTGCCCATTGCCTCTGGTCCTGTTACTGGGCAGCATTGAAAAGAACCTGTCTCTGTCTTCTTTAAGCCCTCCCTTCAGATATTTATATATATTCATAAGATTCCCTCTGAGCCTTCTCCTCCAGTCTGAACAGTCCCAGCTTTTTCAGATCCTCCTCATACAAGAGAAGCTCCAGTCCCCAGCAGAACAGAACCATAGAATGTCTCTACCAGACCTTTTTCAATATTCTTGCTCTTTTTCTCATCTGTTCTTTCAGACATCATGCTAAATTAAGCCAAATAAAAGTAAGTAACCAAGGAATTTTCTCAAAGATATAAGACATTTGCATGAATTGGACTTGGACAATTTGCTTTCTCCTCCTCAGGTCTTTGTGGACCTTGAGAAGAACTGCTGTAAATGTACAGTATTGCTGATAGCATTTAACTGGTATAAAAAAAATGACCTTCACTGTCATCAGGAACTATTCATTTTCTTTCATCAGCACATATTACTGCTGAAGTCTTTGAAGGTCTTTTCTGTTGGCCAAAACTCTAATATCCTCTATTTTCCATAAAACTTTCTGATCTAGCACAATCAGGTTGCTGATTCTCTCTTTAATGTGACTTGACTGTCCAGTTGTTTTATGGCTGGGTTTCTCGGTACGCCTAGATCTTTTGTTCTAACAAAGACTTCATCTGCGTTTACAGGTCATTTTTTTTTCTTTCCTGTAAATCTTCCAGTTGTCCCCATTTCAAAAAAAGCTTAACTACTTTCATTGTGTTTAAAGATAGCAGAACCTAGCAGCTTCAGATATTTTGCCTCCAACAGTATATGAATAAAACATATCATAGCAGTTTGCTCACAATACATTCTTGCTCACTTTTTGCAGTACTACAAGAGAGTCCCTATGCAGAAAAGTTTTTGGAATTGACTTGAAGCTAATATTTGCTGAAAAATTGAGAACTTGCAGATGATCTTCATTTCACCGTTTTCACTAAGCTCTTCCAGTATAAAGCCTATGGCTTAAAAGAGCTTCAAGCTCTAAAGAGAAAGCTGTAAAAAGTCTAATTTATTCAGAATGAAATGGGTTGCATTTCATTCTTACTGAAATTTGTACAAACAGTTACTTAAACTAGATATTTATTTTTTCAAGCTAGTTATAGCTATAGGGTCATGCCTACCCTCTTCTGGAAAATACAGTGTTAGGAAACAGCCAACAAAAAATTCAAATACAAAGGAGCTCAACCACAGAAATTACAGATTTTGTTGGTCACTGATGTGAACAACTTTTTCTTAGAGCATCCCCAGGAGTCAAAGCCATGACAGCAGGCATTATTTTAAAGGTCACTGATTTATTATTGCCTGATCGAGAAAGATCAATTAATTCTGAGCAAATTCAGGACTTCTGGAAGGCAGGCTACAGGTAAACTTGAGGGGGACTGACAGGTCCTGAAACAGAGATTGTGTTATATCATGCTATCACTGACCGAGCAGGGCAGACTGATCACACACAATTTCAGCTCGTTAATGTATATATTTCTTTTGGGAAACTGGGGAAAGAAACAGAGAAGGAGGAAAAGGGAGAACAGCACTGAAGTCTGCTCAAGTGGAGCAGACTAGCTATCTAAGGAGACCACAAGTTACTTTGCAGGTCATGACTTGAGACAACAGAAGCACATGCCTTCCTGAGTGGTGGATGTGTGTGACGCAGAGGGAGTGGTGGCAGTGGTAAAGCAGGACAGACAATGCTGACAATAAAGTCTCCAGTTTAGTAATATCCATAATATAAATAATTTTTTAGACTGTCAATCAAAGGTCATCCCTTTAACAGGCACTGCATAGCAGGAAGAATATGTTATATTGAGAACCAGAAGCTCTGAAATGTACAATTGAAAATATCCCTATCTTTACAGCCCAGATAGCACAAGTTTACATACATAATGGAAACTTTTTATTTACTTATTTTCACATTACCCTCAGTGTTATTAAATAATTTACCCAAAGGAAGGAGAGTAATGTAAATAATGCATTATTGCTACTACATACAAATTCAGGTGGATGAAAGCTAGTGATGCAATATGGACTTTAAATATCTATTAGTTCATAAAATCTGTACATTAAAAGACTGACAGGTCCACAATTTAACATTACAATTTACAGAGATGTTTGGAGACAGAGAAACTTTGTATTAGTAAGAACACTGTCCGAAAATTCTGATAGTTCTCCAGTCAATTGAGCTCATTCTAGAGAATGTACTTTTTTTTTATATTCTCCCTTTTAGAAGATAAAAATAATACCTTTGGCTAATTTTTGTTGTTGTAAATTAATATTATGACAGTTATCCTAAAATAAATAGGACAAATTGTATCTCTGTTTTATATTTTGTCATATATACAACTCATAACAAGTCAGATAACCTGTTAAATCTGAGCAATGCATTTTAGTGGCAGTATCAGTAAAGTTGTGTAGAGATATCTAGCCCTTGTTATTTTAAGACATGATGGACAGGTATACGACAAATACAGTTAGTTTAATTTCAAAAAGTAGAAGATGACTTTATTGGTAACTGGAATTAGTGGAAAGTGTTCTGTCCAGATGGTCATGCTGCTATTAATGGATTCCAGAGTAGGATGACCTTAAAAAGGTGAAATGGTACTTTAAATTGGACCCACATCCATTATTGCCTGCTGCAGTTAGCTGTTACATACTTCTGTTTTTTATCTTGAAACAATAGCTTTAAAATTACAGGGATTTACATAGTATGTGTATATGTATACTTTTATGTTTATAGCCAAGACTATCCAGCCCAACGTCAAATAGCTTCAGGCACTGACTGAAATTTATACTGATTGTCTCTGCAATTCATTATGCTCAAGCTCCACCAGCACTTTGGGAAGCAAACCTGAAAAGCATCTATGCCTGTTCAACTTGTCATATGTAATTACAGCACATTATATTAGCATTATTTTATTTTCTTAGAAGTGTTCAGTCTAATTACAGTTGAATTGTTATTTTGACTTTATTTTCTAATGGTGTGTTTGTTAATTTAATTTACAAGAACAACTTCAATTGCATTACTTTCAAACACCTACAAGAGAAACGAGATTAATTCAAGCAAAATCTAGAATTTTATACCTTCTCCTATTTTCTGCTAAGTCAGCGTAAGATTTCTTTTGTGAAAGAAGAGCTACCCATTCCATTCCATTCTCACACTGTGCAATCGCACATGTTTACATCTCTGAAGTTAGCACATATTTTCTTCTGCTTGGCAGCTGTGAAATAGATTGCATCTTTCATCAGAAGTTCATCTAACTACAGGGCATTGTCATTCCCAAAAGCATTATGTCATTCCCATTCAAAATTATCAAACGCTTGCTGTTTCTCTCTTTTTTTTTTTTTTTAAATTAGCTATGGCTAAGACATTAATAACACTGACCACATCTCACAATAACATTATCTTTTATTAGAGATCTTGTTTTACATATCCCCATAAGATATAAAACCTTTCAAGAGAAAATATCAAAAACCTTCAGTTGAAATCAGTTTGTTTCAGACAATGTGAGCAAGTAAACCGAAGACGTTTAAGATAAAGGAATGTAAAAAAAAAAAAATCAGTACAGGTACAACTCTGGTATGGAAAGTAATTACAAGGTTTGAAACCATTTCTTACACAGCATTGTCTTTAAAACCATACTGGAAGGTAAGGATGTTTGGTTCTCTTAACCAGCAGTTATAAACCCAGCAGCTATAAAAACAGAAAAAGAGAAAATAATATGACTAAATTAGATGGTCAATGCACAGAAAAACCAAGAACTTAATTGAAATATCCAATGTAAGAAAAATATAATGTGAGAATTCATTTAGAGTTGTTGAAAAAAAAAACAACAAAGAAATCCATTGACAGCCACATTCTGAAACAATTAAAGTAAAATTTATTATGAGACTTTGAATGGAGCTGACTTAGTTAAGGATTTCAGGAAAGGATCCCAAATTGAAGGCTGTTCCGTCGTTGTACAAAAAATGCAAAATAAAGAAACAAGGAATAAATCTGCTGGTTAAGGAAGATTCAGGCATCATGATTGTACAGCTGATGACAAAAGATTGAATGCTATATGAAATATCTTTTGGAAGCAACTCCAACAGGCAAAATACTTTAAAACATTATTGCATTAAAATTTTACTTTTCTGCCTAACAAAACCGAAATAGTATTTTGAAAACTCTCTTGCACAGAACACATAATAATAGTCTCTGAAGCATTTTTATTCTGAAGATGCAACAAAATAAATGTTATGAGAATTTTCTGCTGGCAAGTCTACAAAGCTTTGAGTTCCAACAAAAAAAAAAATAGTATTTTCAAATACTACCACTAAGAAAAGTTACAGTACATGTTTATTGCATGAAAACATCCATTTACTGGATCCATCTGATTTTTCCATTTGTGGTTAGTGGTTCTTATATTCTTGATATAACTTGCACCAGATCCTACTAAATATTCCATTAATTACAAAACACACAGTAGATTGAATTAAGTAGGGAAATCTACACAATCTCAACAGAGATCCAACTTTTGACAATGCATAAAATCAGTTTCACTTTCATTTTCATTTAAGATAGCCTTTAGCTACATGATATAATTTGATACACTGTGGAACAATAATGATGAAATTAAATACAGTAGGCAATATTAGAGTTAGAAAATAGCACATCTTTTTACCAGTTATGATGACTTTTCATGCATTAGCATCAAAGATAAGCAATGACATATGGAAAAGTCAAGCAAAAGCAAGAGACAGAAGAAAGTTATGAAGATAAATGAAGACTAGGAAATGAGATCATACTTAAGTGCATGTTTATATATATTAACTGTAAACAGCAGCTCTACTTAAGGAAATACTTTTCACTTCAATGGCTTCAGCACTAAATATGAATTACTTAATATGTGAGAACAAAGCAAAAAGTAAGAATCCATTCTTCAGTAATGTGAACAGTGGCAATGTAAGTGAGGTTGCAAGTTTGAAAAATGTTGTTTAAAATATAGGCACATGATTCTGAATTAACAGGTCACCACAGTCTGTGACATGCAAGCACATGTTTCGATGGGTTTGCAAACTATGTCTTGCTTACTATCAACTCTCTGCATCAAGTTGCAATTTCCTTGAAAGCAGCTGAATTTAGATTTTACAGTAATTCTTTCTGTGTTTCATGTTATTATGACATCATTTTAATACATTCAAATAGTCAAAATGTTCAGAATAAGATAGCACAAACTTGGTGCAGGAGGACATAGATCAGAGTGTGGCCAGCATTGTCAAATAGGAGATACACAGCTTAAGTATTATATAAACTACCTTTCCCCCCAAAACATTAACATAGACACCAAAATTGTAACAAGACATATCAAAAAATAAGGCACATTTATCTTGATATGGTAATCTTGAAATAGAAAACTCATTTCAGAGAACATTGGTATCTAAATGAGTTTTATAAAAAATCTTGTATTAATGATAATTATGGACATTTCTCATCATACACGATAATGGAATAATTGCACATATCCCAGTGTGTCAAGTAACAAAATGGGAATTTTATTAAAGATTTCCATTGCAAAATTATTTTGTAGGTCCATGTTTTCCTATTTACATAACTCAGGTGAGTGGTAGAAGTATTAAAGTCTACCATCACTTATCACAAGTACTGCAGACTTTCATTTTACCACAATTAATAATCCCCTTTGTGTTGAATAAACTGAAATTAATTGTGGAATAAATTGAGATTATTGTCATTTGTATAAATGATTGTAAATATTTGGACATAGCTACTACACAAGAACATTTTATTCCATTTTATTTCCAAGCTGCATCAGGACACTCTACACTGAATTGTTTGTACATAAATTCATCAAGGATCAGCAAAGAAGGCTGTTTAAAATCCAATCCCCTCTTTATGAAAATTAAAACATCAGAAATATCATTAGTTAGCATTTAACCTGAGATTTAATCTGTTGAGAGGTTAACATCCTTAGAAATTTCTTCACTTCTTGCACTAACTTATACTGATGTTGTTATTTTATGAAAAAAAAAACAAAAACAAACCAAAACCAAAAAAGTTGCTTGCAACATGGCTTTTCACTGTGTTGGTCAAAAAAATTACAGAATGCATGTTTTTCTCACAGTATCCAGAAGCTAGAATAATAATAATGTGCTTCTTATTGCACGTGAAACTTAGAGGAGATATAATTGCAGATTCCTCTTCGCCATCTGAGTATTAAAGCCAGATTTCATCTTAGCCGAATCCGAAATGTATTTATCTCCATAGAACTCATATTTATTTCACTTATATTTCTGGCATCCAGAGATGAATGCATCAAAGATATAGATGTGGGTGTAAGACTTTCCACTCTGAATTTGTTGAAGAGTTTATGCACCTTTATCTGGAAAAAAAAAAAAAATTTAGAAAATACAGTATATTTCTTAAAATTGACTTTAACCTAATCTCTAACAATGATCCAAATCAAACATCTCCTTACAGGTATCAGCACAGCAATTCTTACACCACAGACTATGAATAAAAAAAAAGTTTAAGTACCATGCCACAAATGCTATACACTAAATTAGATCTTTTTAGGCAGTGTTCACCTGTCACATTTCAAAGAAAGTAAGTTAAATCACTATATTAAAAAATGGATCTGAAATATTTGGATTAAAACTTTCATTGTTCCTAACAAAACAACACTTCTCTTCCGCTTAAAGAAAATCTCAAATCTATTTCAAAATTTGATTACAAAATTTCTACAGATTCAAACCCATCCAATCCATCTGTAATCTTCAGAACAAAACTGTGTAATTTTTATTTCTTAATTTTATGCATCACATCAATTCTATAGCAATTGCAAACCACTCGGCTATTTCCAATGGTGTAGGTCACGTAAGTGATCATGGATAGACAAAGGATATACTACAATAAGCAACAGCTTTCAAAGTTTAATTTGTGGATATGTTAATAATATTCAAAAGATACACTTCAGAATATGTAATTTGATTCTAGTTAGTAAAGTTCTAAAATACTACTGAAAAATTATTTGAGAAATACTGATTCGTGTTATGTGAAAACAACATTTAAAGGAAGTTAATGAGATTAAAACTGACCTAGAAGTTTACTTGTTGATGCTTACATGTTCATTCATGCCCACCAGCAGATCTATATCTTTATGAAATGGAAAGCAGCTTCCCACACAAACTTAGCTATTATCCTGAAAGTATAACTCTTGAAAAATAACTACCTAGGACTTTATCTATAATTTGACTTAAATATCAGTATTTCTGCAATATTTGTAGGGTAAGCTACCCATAAAATGTCAGTATACCTTTCCCTGAGTAGTGGAACAGAGCAGACCCATGTCTCTGTTTGAAAATCTACAGTCAAATCCCTTTCTGTGAAGAATCAGAGCAGCTTCATCAGATGGCTCAATATCTACCTGCAAATAGATAAAATAAAAAATTACTCAAAGTCACAGAACTAGAAAAACATTTTAAGACCTCATAAAATGATCATTACCTTACAGTGACAGAGCCTCTTATGCGCTAAATAATGTTCAGCCTAGATTGAACAGTCATGTTTCTTTTAACGTTTATAAGACTACACACAGAAAGAACAGCAAAGAGAGCTTAGATATACAAACTACTACAGAATATAAAAGTAAGTTGTTAACCACAGTGTTCAAAGCTAAATAGACGCACATGTTCAGACTCGGAATTAAAGTGTAGCTATCATAGTTGTATTAATTGGCTTCCCAGAAAAATTACACGGCAAACCCAAAACCCAACTATAAATCATATGCTAATTACAACAGCCAGTTTTAAATACTCCTTGTGACTATGTTCCATCAAGTTTCCGTTTTCCAAAGCTGCCCTCTAAAGTCTAACTCAGCGTAAGGTGCACATGAAACCGTACACTAAAATACAAATATTACATAAATTTTATGTTTATAGATAAGAAATACGGCACACTTGAGACAACAGGCATGAAAGAGTAACCCAAGAGCAACCCACAATCTCAACTTCCTACTTTGGATCAAATCACTAAAATCACTGGGGACTAATGGTCACATGTATAGCACATAAATGCCTCAAGTCAAAATCTTGTTTCAATATGTACTTCAGAAAACAAAGTCATAGCCCAAGTCTGGCTGGGAAACTTGAATTTACACAAAAACTTAATTTATTTTCTTTTACACTATGATGTAGAAAACCACTCTTGCACAGCAAGAGTAACAGAAAAGACATTCTTCACATTATAGATGACTGTGCATACAAGCTATCTTCACAATACACAAGTGGCACATGGCAAGATGCCCTTCATGCCGCAAGCTGTTTGCTGTATTGCTACGCTCACCTTAGTCAGTTATTTTCTATGAGGCATTACTTTATTTCTTTCTTGTTGTTTTACGTTCTTCAGCTTTTCATCTTAGTACATATATAATAAGGGCATAAAAAAGATGGTTCTGTTCGCAGCCATGTCAGCTCTTCAGGTTATTTTTCTCTAGTTTATTTCTGGTTTACTTGTTTTTGTACCGGTACTTTTTCCCAAAAGTCTCTGCCATGAGTTAGGTTCATTTCTGGTACCTCCGTAAGTATCTGTTGCCTTGAAGAAACCTATGCCAACAAGCATTAGCAGGCATTTTGTGCTGCTTTAGCTCTTGAAGGTGTAACAAAACACAGGTTTTAATATAACAGGCTTCAGATCCAAACCAAATTTCAACTAATGAAGAAGATCTTGGAACAGCTTAACTCAACTTCTTTGAAACTTGGCATGACACAGCTTCATAGTATGACAAATTCATAGTATTAAGTACTCATTCAAATAATATAAAAAAATGTTAAACTGATAAACTCAAAATTACAGTTTTCTAAGTAACTTCCTCATTCAAAATAGTAAAAATTTACTCAGCAGTACCTGGAATTGAAATGAAAGGCTGTGCAGTAAAACATAGATCGGTAAAAACATTGTATAGTTTACAAATCATGAACAAAACTCGGTTTGAGAAGATTTCAATGAACGACATTAGCTTATAACCACCTAAAATCAGGTTTTGAATTAATTAATGAATGGTATCTACAGTCAGCATATTCAAACAAGTTTGCAGTACTTGGTATCATTGATGGTTGAAAAAGTTCTTACCCTATTTATTGGAACAGTGGTACCACTTTCTACATTAGGTAAGGTAATAATGATGTGTGACAAAATTATTTTCCTTCTCCAACTATGAAATACTTGACTTGGTTTTCACTGTCACTGATGTGACAGTGCCGCACTTAAAAGCAGACGTTTTTATTCACGCAAAATAATACCATCTGCCTAAACATTAGATTAGTGAAATACTAAAATTCATACTGCAGAAGTCTGTCTTCCTATGGGGTAAATTGATAATAAAAACAAAAAGTCAGTAATGGGTATCAACACTTTCTCTATTACAGTGGAATGATCTTGCACTAATCTGCATGACAAATGCATTTATGCATTTCAAATGATGCATGAATATTTAATCTTTTAAGTTTTTAAAATTAAATATTATCTTAATCAAGATTCAAAAAATTTAGAAAGGTAATAAACAATTAATGGCACCTTCAGAAAAAGAGTTTTGGCAAGTATAAATATCTATGATATAGCAGTCAACCTGTTAGAATTCCTAGGACTTTATCATGCACAGAGCATCCATGTGTAATGAATTAAGCTGTTCTAACCTATCATCAAAGCAGGTGTAAGAGTAAGTTGCCACAGCCTCTGCATCTACTTTAACTTACCTCTTCTTTTATCATCTCTAGGTAAATTAGATGAAGTGTATGCAAGCCTAAGGAATGTCTGAGCAAGGATGAACCTAATTTCCATCCAATACACCTTCTAAACATGACCATGTTAATTGCATGAAAGCTTGTAACAAATTTCTCAATTTTCAACTCACAACAACATCCTTAATCTTGTAAAACTTTACAGTATTGTTATACGACAAAAATTCCTTAACTACTGTACTATCAAATCTCTGACTGCCTTTCTTGGAAGAGCTGCCAAAGTTTGATTTGATTTTGATCTCTGAGAAATAAAATGCCGTTCTCACATCAGGCTTCTAGATGGAAAAAAAAATTTGCTAGGCTTTCTCATAAGTAATATCCCAGGGCAATGCTGCTAAAATTTTGATGAGAAAGAAAACCCATTTAAACACTTTTTTATCTGATTACTGTAAGCTTAGAGACATGCATTGAAAAGTTCAAGCAACATGACAAAAATATGTATTTATATTCAGTATAAAGGGACAAACGAACTCAGTTTTTAAAGCTTGAGGCCCAGTCTATTTACAGTAGGTAAAATCTGTGTCAAACAACTTAAAAACTGGAGCTTTATTAAAAATTTATTTACATTTCATATTCCTGAGGCATTGGACTCTTTCATGACAAGATCACATATCTTACAATAGCAATATTCTTCCCACTGAGAAGAGTTTGAAGGGAAACTAGGAATTCCCTTAACATTTTTTCTCATTTATGCTTTCATACATTTTCATGCATTCTGATTTCTACCTTAAATCTTAATAATATTTTATTTTAATTTGGTACCTTTATATGTGAAATTGTAATGATATAATTTCGTGAAAAACAACTTCAATAGCTAAAGTAATGGAGAAATCATCTATATTTCTGGAAAAAATTGCATTGCATCGATTAGCCAGAGTTATGACACTTGTCATTCAAATTCTTGGATGAAAAAGAAAGGAAGTAGAAAGTGAGGAGAGATTTAAAAAGGCCACTTTGGCATGCAAGGCATTATTTGCAAGGCATAGAACCATTTCGACTGTGGGGAACAACTGTTCTGTACCTATAACAATAGCACTCCTATCCTATGACTACTGATAACTTTCACTTTGAAGTGCACAAAGTAATGTTGTAAGCTCAAGAGTTGTCAATCAGGTAATCATTGAAATGCACAGTTATGGGCAGGGAAGAGATCATAGCCTCAAACAATCTTACACCAACTGGGATAGTGTGGCTGGTATAGCCCAGATAAAATCATACAATTCACCCATGAGTATCACTGGACACAAAAAAGCAGACACGGAGCCAGCCTTCCATTTCACAGGTTTCATGGTCACGAGATACAAACAAGGGGAGGAAGTTTAGGCCTTGAAAAGGGAGAGGGGGCATGTTCATGAAGGTCTGTCCCTGAACATGACATGCTGCAGCCAACAGGTGTTGCTGAGCTGGCTCAGGTAAATTAAAAGATTTCACACAGAAGTGTGGAACATACGCTTAATATGAAGATTTATTTCAATATGAAGCTTCCTCCTAACTCTTCAAAGGCATAAGACCTGCAGAATGAAGAGCTGTTCCACTGTGAAATCCAAAATAAGAAACAGTCACAGCTGAAGAAATACACATGAGATTGAACCACTAACATAGAAAGTGTGAGAAAGTAAACTAATTCTTTAGGTTTTAAAAGAAGGATTAAGACTTAAAATGAAGAATGATGACAAAACAGTAGCAAATGGCAAGTTTTGCAGATATTCTGAATATAATCTGAGGTTACTGTAGATAAGCAGTTCTTCCTCAGCCATCATAGAGACCCTAAGGGAGAAGGGACAACTGTAATTAGTATCTAAGTATGGCAGAATGAAAAAGGGATTTCATCTATGGAAACAGCACTGGCGAGTCATACTGCAACAGAGCATAAAAGTTAATATACTCACATTCTAAAAGGTGTTGAAAAAAATGATACAAGTGCTGGTAGAAGAAGGATGCACAAACAGTTCTACTTCTATACTTTATCAAATAGAAAATTGAAATATGGTAGTTACAATTATGTAAGTTCCTTTGCAAGGAAAAAAATATTGAGTACAGAACAGGTTTTTTGTTTTTGTTTTTTTAAACCTACCAGAGAACATTTTCCCAGGAACCAAGGCCTGTAAGCTAGTAATTAAAATAGGTCTTGTATTTAAGCTTAAGAATATTTTAACAATTTATTCCTATGGACATTAAGACGTGCTAAATTTTCTTTAAGTCTTCCAAATGGAGTCAGATGGGTTTAAACCCATACAGTTTATTAAAATTACAAATTATTGTACTCAGAACAAAGTTTAATGACCTTAAATCTAATTCTTCTTAACACAGAACAGGCAAAAGTGTAGGAACCCTTCTGCTCTTAAACTTTGGGAATGCATTGAAGTGTGCCCCCTTCAGAGACAGAATAACGTACTACGCATATTATTATGCTGTGAAAAAACCAGTTCCTGTATTTCATGTTACTTGGACACAAGTCTCTAGTTCTTGCTGAATTAACAAAAACTAGTCATCACGCTGCAGTTTATCAGAGCACATAACCCCCCCCCCATTACTCTCCTAGAATAAAGTATTTGATTAGACCACATTAATAAGCTATATCTCATATTTGCTCATAAAAACAGTGGTTTGAGCTTACCTTTGATTGGATTGTCCTCAGATTGACTATATGCATGTCACAAGGCATGGATGACATGAGTGGAGAAAAAGTATTTAGCATCTCTGGGACACCTGAATCTGCATATGTTGTCATTGGAATTGCAGGATGATTTAAGAAAGAAGAAGTCATATGGCTAAGAAGTGAGGGAAAACTGACTGATGCCTTCTCTTCGTTCTGCAAAATACAAGAGAAAAATATTTGTAAAATCATGTTAATATACCATCATGACTGAATTTTGAAACCCACTTACTTTATGTATGAGTCCATTAATTTAATAGAAAAATCTTAATTTACAGAATGTCCATTTAATTACTTTTGGAAACGTCTGATCATCCAGTAATTCTCTTCCAATACTAGGTATACTTCCTGTTTTTACAAATCATTACCGTACCTTTCAAAATGATCATTAGATGACACCTCGTTTTACACCATTCCTCAGTCTTCTGTGTTAGCCCTTGATGTGTAAACAATGTAGTTTAGAGAAAGTAACTAGCTTATACTTCAGCAAGTTGCTCCTATTTATTCAGTATTTACCTGAATACCGACAGCCAGCTAGTCTTTTGCAGGGTTCCTTTTCTGTATAAATTTTCTGTCCTGTACTTATCTACTTTCTTCAGATTGATCTAAATTGTATTCTACATCCCTCTTTCGTTTAAAATCTAACTTCTTAAAACTGTTTGCTGGAAGAAACTAGCATCTTTGTCCTGGTCTATGGTGCAAAAGATTTCTTTCAGCAGTTTTATTTCAACATCATGTTAGCAGGAACTGAAGAGACAGACTCTCTCCCAATATCTTAAAAGTTTTATACTTTCCTGAGTTTTGTATTTGTAGTGTTTTTACATGGCTGCAGAAGCTGTGTTAAAAACATGAGAGGATTACGTACTCCATACTCACAACAGCTAGTTAAAGCTCCATAAAAGCCACAAAATAAAACAAAGGAACTTTAAAAGGTAATTTCTGTTTTAGAATGTCAGTGAAGATAAGGTAGAAATGGGTGAAAACTTATTTTTCTCTTACTTTTCCTTGCATACCTAACCAGATAAATCTCTACTTTTTTATAGTTAAACAGCTGATTTTAAGTGAAAACTTTGCAGAAAGTTTACTGAAAACATAGTATCTTAAGCATTGATATCTTAAATTTGCATTTTATGATAGGCTGAAAATGTGGAAATGAAAAATAAATGGGAGATACTTAAAGCAAAGGGGAGGATTATTTATCAGCTTATAATGGACAACCGTAACAGTAATTTCTGTTTTGGGGTGCATAAGCATGTATGCATATTTATTTATACCTCTGCAGTAGCAATAAATACATCTGACAGTGTAGCAATTTAAAATATGCCAGAACTGAATTGGTGCAAGATGATAATTCCTGTTTTATTACTGGTGCTGTTCTTAGTAATGACTATCACTGTTTTCCTCTTTGGTAGCTACTAAGCATTGAGGCTAGTATTTTTATAGATCTATTATGACCTCCAAACTAATTTCCAAAAATGGTAATAGCTGTAGAAGATTGCTCCTCCATGTGCCTCATTACATTTATTTACATTGAATTCCATCTGCCACTTTACTGCATGTTTAATCAGTATTGAGTCCTCCAATTCCTTGGTTAGCCTTGATTTTTTTTTTTTTTATTACCTTGAATACTTCAGCATCACTGGTAATGAATGAATGACTTCCTTGTCATGATTTTCCTTTCCAATTAAAGTATAAGCAAGCTTGCTCTAAGTACAGCTAAAGCTAAGTGTCTTCAGTTCAAGTGACCACATGCATGCTCTACCCACAAAGAATTCACTGTTTCACCCCAAAAGGAGCACCGTTTACACTGTTGCCATAGATGTGCTGAAGTCAGTCAAAACATTTTATCGTCAGTTTTCCTACTATTATTCAAACATTTTTTTCTGTACAATAAGTTGATTGCTTGCATCTGACAACATAAAAAAAGGTCTGCTAGAATATCTTACAAATAATACATCAATCAGTGAAATAATTTATTGATTGAGTTGCCCTTGCAACTCCTTCGTGGTTCTAGGTACGTTACCTGAGAACAAGCAGAAGAAAACTACTGTCCAGCAACAAGAGTCATTTGAGATCAGTATTTCATATGTACTTTTAAACAACAGGCATTCACACTCAAAGCATTTGAGATCAGCCATTTTACCTAAACAGAATTCATGTTCAGCCATTTCCTCCTCTACTTTCAACCACTGACTAACACACACTACAAAAATACGGAAGTAAGAATGGCATGCCCCATATCCAACGCAGTTCCCCTCAACTCCAGATTTCTCAGATTTAAGAGACTCCAAGGAGTTGGAATGAGAAAGAAGGGTAAGCCTTCACAAAACAATTGTTGCGTTTTGTCGTGTTTGTTTTTTTTTTTTTAAAAAGTTTTATCTACATGCCAATTTTCACTCTAAGACATCCCAACTACTTATGTGGAGAAGGGCCACAGTTTGCTATGAGAAGAGTGACTGAAAAATCATTCTACTAATTGCAACTTCATGCCTGGAAGTACAGTACTCACTGAAGACAAACAGAACTCATTTAGATGTCCTCAATTTCAGAAACAGATGTTCCTCACAAAATGTCACCAAGGTCATTTGAGACGAAGGGACACAAGATCTTTTTAAAAGCTTCTGTTTCATATACAGAAAAATACTGTGTACCTAAATAAAAGCATGACGTCCATGGGTCAAAACCTTGCCCAAATTCCAAGATCAGAACTACAGGAAAAAATGGAAGGCAAGTTTGTATATTGGCTGACATGAAAGTAAAAAAATCACTCCTGGTTAAAATATCTGATGAATCCTCAGCCTCGTCTAGGAAAAGATAGCACAGGGTAGGTCAATCTTCTAGGACTGAATCCTTCTAAGCCTTCTCTAAGGCTAACAGAAATAACGTGAATAAAGGTGTTTTTCATACAAAGATGTAGTAATGTATATTGCTGCTAAGAAACCAGGAAAATAGAAGGAAAGACACTGGAAACTGAAGAAGAATGTGGTGGGAGAAAATCATTTGCTGTTAACGGGCAATGGGACAAAATTCTCAGGTAACCCATAGCAGAACCATAAAGAGCGGCTCCTCAATTCCTAGATTCTGGAAATAACAGAGAATTGCAGAGAAACACAGTCTTGAAGGATTCCGGCAAATGCTAGAATCAGAGCTGATTCGACTTGGCTTATTTTTGCTCCCGTTGTGTTCAGATGTTTTATCACTGCATAAGAATTGTACTTTAGCATTATCCAATTTGAAAAGCTGCACTAAGACTAGATGGAGATTTTATCTTAAATCTTGTATTCCCACATTTGGAATAACAGTCAGTTTTGGATGACTATACCAACAGAAGATGCACAATCATTCAGTGAATCTATGTAATAGCAACGGAAATGAAGAGTACAGCAGGTGCCAAAAGTTGCCAGGAGACCAAGGCAAAAAGGGTTTGCAAACACTGTGAAGACAATGCTATCACAGAAGATCCAGAAGTGACACTTCAAGTCCCACTCCCCCTTAGGTACATCACAGTCACAAAAGCATTGGAGTACGTCTTTCTGCTCTCAATCTAGTGATCCACAATTCAAACATGACTCTAGGGAAAGAGAGGGGAAGAGTTTGAATGTACAGACAACACATTTGGAAGAATAGTTACTCTATATACACATTCACTATGTGGGTGGCTTTCAGCAGTACCCTGCTGACACTAAGTCAGAAGATGTAGTCCCACAGTCTCCATCTAATTAAAGTACTGCTCTCTCAAATGTGGCATTATTTCCTCAACTTCAGTGACAGTGTTTAGCACTCAAAGTGTGAATGAAGCTCCACTGGCAGCCTTCCAAACAATACATACTGGCAAGATTCTGACAAATGCCACTGATATAGCTGAGTGTTGGCTTAATGAGCTCTAATCAAAGCAAATATTGCCTTTTTAAACTATCTTACAGGACATTCATATACAGTTATCCAATTGGAAACTGTCTGTATTGAAATACAACCCCTGGAATGATTGTGCAGTAAATGTGAACAAATCCTCATACAGGATCTTTCCTTGTCATCAAAAGTAAAATGAATAATTCTAAACTCATAATTTTGAAGAAAAACAAACAAACCAACCACAGTTCAGTATAACCTTAGGTTACAAATTCCAACAAGTTTTAAGAATCTCCTCATCTAAAAAAAGTGCCCTTAAATCAGAAATGAGCTATTTTATTGATAAGTAGAGAGGATGGAACAGATTGAAAAAAGATTCAAAGGGTTTTCTGGTAAGAGTTTAAATTGAGGAACTCAGGTCCTTAATTAGAGGGGGAAAACACTAATTAGACTCTTCAGAAACCATTTAGTAATTGAATGGAAGAAAGAAACAGAAAATACTGTAGAGAGGAAAGTAAAGCTGAAGCAGTTGATAATTGGACTTCAATTGAGCTAACAAAGAAACAATTAACTTTTCAGCTCAGAGAAGCGGTCTAAAATTTCCCATATGAAAGGAAAAGAAACTGAGGCAGACAGAATACCAAATCACAAATCTTGACTGTTTACTCCTCCTCTAGACTGTTCTCTGCTATGAGACCCTACTCAAGAAAGAAATTTAATTATAACTCCAAAACCTCACCTGCATCTAAACTATCTGATCAAACATGATGAAATGTGGATGCTGACTTTGGATGTCACTGCATTCAAATACAATCTGGAAACAGAAAGAATTCGAGCTGCAGATCCAAATAGTCTGATATGAAATTATTTGGACTATTCCTGGAAGGAAGAAGTCTCTCACTCTTTCTCATGCTTTGTGAGGAAACGATTTTTATTAACCTTGTCAGATAACCAACCGGCAGCACTTTTCGAACAAGAATGTTTCTGGACTGGAAAAATCTCATCTGTGGAGTAAAAAGACTCTGAATCAGAGCATCTCTAGTCTCAAAACATAGGGAGACAATATTATTAAATATCTCTCAATCATAATCTAGCAGTAACAGCAAGCAAGAACGTCAGCCAAAGAATCTAGAGCTTCCCAAAGACAAATATGGACAGAAAAATTTATTTCTTTCTCTACAATCCAAAGATTGACAGTCCATCTGCATGTTTGACGAGATGCTGCTTCTACTTGAGAAACTGGGTACTACTGTGCTAGCCTGCTTATAGGTGAGAAATGTAATGGCAGTCAACATCATTGACTATATGAATATGTTTTACAACACACAACAAAACAAGTGACAGGTAAGGACAGACACCTTAGCTTTAAAGTTACATACGTTCTTCCCCAAATGCAAACATCTTAAATCCTTAACAACTATCTAGAGTGTTCCCCACTCCAGGAGGGCCACAAAGATGATCCAGGGTCTGGAGCACCTCTGCTACAAGGACAGGTTGCGGGAGCTGGGATTGTTCAGCCTTGAAAAGAGAAGACTTCAGAGGGACCTAATAGCTGCCTTCCAATACCTAAAGGGAACCTACAGGAAGGCTGAGGAGGGACTTTTTACACGAGTGTCCACTGATAGGACAAGGGGAAATGGGTTTAAGTTGAAGGAGAACTGATTTAGATTAGATCTTAGGAAGAAATTCTTCAGTACGAGGGTGGTAAACTTTGGAATAAATTGCCCAGAGAAGTTGTGGATGCCCCTCCCTGGAGGTGTTCAAGGCCAGGTTGGACAGAGCCTTGGGTAGCCTGATCTAGTTGAGAGGCGTCCCTGCCCATGACAGGGAGGTTGGATTAGATGATCTCTAAGGTCCCTTCCAGCCTATGCCATTCTATGATTCTATGATTCCCCACTTGAGGAAGGAGGTGTTAGTACACAGGAAGAGAGTGAGAAAATTGTGCAACACTCTTGCATGTACATTGCCCTAAAGCTCCCAAATTGGAAGAGAAATTCAGATTTTGAGACTGATACCAATCAAATTCATGAAACTGATACCAAGCAGCAAATAGTTTCAACCTAGTTGCAGGTTTTGCATGCAAGACTGCCTGGCTGTTATCTCACCAAGGGAAATTCAGTTGCACTTGCTTTAAACTCATCCAAAGTTGCGCATTGTAATACAAAAAGAATAATCAAAGTCTGACAAGTGCTGAAAGTCCTCCAGATACGGATGTATCATTCCCTTTCTTCTGAGGTCAATGTTTGGAGCTAGATTTTTGTGTGCCTGCAAAAACTCCTAGTACTTTTGAAAAGGAAAGGAGAAGAAGGATGTTAGATAATGGGGCTTACACCCACAATGCAACAAATATCAATTAGTCACTGATGAAAATTAGATTACTTCTTCTGAGATGAATAATTCCTTTTTAGCGTCCACGAGTGCAACGCTGATGTAACCATGTCAAAGAAAACACTGGCCACCACTTCAAGCAGCTTTCAAACTGGCTAGAGGTTGCAGAAGGAATTTTGTATGGAAATAAAACAGGGTGATAGGAAGATCTCTAAGCAGTGGGATTCGGAACAGCTAAGACCTCAAAGCTGCACAAAAATTTTCAGCAGAACAATCTTCAGGTAATCTCTGTAAAAAAGCAGGTCTTCTACAATGAATTAGACTTTTAGGGAGGCCTGGAAAAATTAGAACCAGAAATAACAGTCACAAATGCGAGTACTGAACAGGAGGCTCTCCTGAATTCTTACAGACTGTAGACAAAAATACTGATGCCAATTTATTTTCTGCTATACTAGAGCATTAGTCTTTCCTGAAATCCTGGGGGGCAAAAATCCTGAAAAATAATAGGGATTAGATCTGCCTGAAGTGTTCATATATACTTCTTTGTCAACACTGAAATATTCATCAGTTACGTTACAGTTTTGCACATCAAAGCATAAATTCTTTTGACAGTATGTTTCAAGTCCTTTATTGAGAACCATGATCTGGAATGCTTAGAGTTTTTTGATAGCTATTCAAGTGACCAGCAAAGGAGGACTCAACTGAGCAGACAAAAACTGATATTACCTATTTACCTCAGGGAATGGAAAATTTTCTATCAATTCCCTTGAAGGCTGTTACACTGGAAATGCATTTCTGCCACACTAGGTGAAAGGGGTCCCTGGAGGCAGATTACAGAAGAAACGAGAATTCTGAGGCATTGTAAAATATCCACAAGGCTGTGAGTTGGCTCAGAGTGATTCTACAATCACCACAGTGTTTCTATAGTGCCTGTGGATTCTTAGCTGGTACTGAGACTGCAGGTGAGGAAACCTGGGACTGCTACAGGCAACCAAATCCATGGAAATTTGGACCCACAGGAGGAGTTCTTCCCAGCCTGCTAGAGCCAAATTCAGTAGTCTCTAATACCAGAGGACTCCTCTCATCCCAGGTGGAGAGATGGGAGCCTGCTGTGGTTCTGCTCCTCCAAGATCAAGCAGGAGAAAGGGAGAGCATGTATTCCCAATAGGCATGCGCACACATACATAGCCACCCATACAAGTGAGCAGAGAGCAGCACCTTTACCAGTGCCCACATCAACATAGAGCACCTGGCTAACATGAGCAGAACAGACGATCGATCCTGATTGTGCCCTCCAGCTGACTGGATCTGAGGTTCACTAGTCAAAGACTCCTGCTTTCCTGATTCACAAGTATGCTCAACAACCACTGACCCCTCAAAAATCAGCGTGGATTTTAAGTCCATCTGATATCCAGGCCTGGACCTTAGGGCTTTTAACCATTCACCAGCTCAGGCTTCGCATCATTCCAGGTGCTGGCCCTCTACCTGTCAGCTTAAAGTTGGCTAGCAGTTCACATGCACACACAGAAAATACAGGTCTTGCCACCAAGTGGCAGCCAGTTGCACTGGTCCCTCAGTCCCATGGTCTCTGTCTCCAGTAGCTGACACACAGACCTCTTCTTCTACTTGCTTCCTAGTCTTACCTGAAGTTGCTAATGGCTCACACAGATTCAGAATAGGTTGTGCATTCACACAGAAACCAGATTCAATAAGAATATAGGGCAGGGCAGGCTGTGGTGATCAAGCACTGGACTTGATCAGACCATTTTATGCACCTTTTAAGCACCTTTTACCAGTATTTTTCTCACTTTTTCCACCTCATTCCTTCTCTTTTCCCTCCTATGGCCCTTCCACTGAACATTCCATAAGAAGCTTCTTATTTTTTAATTATTTAAAAAAAAAAAAAAAAACAAGTCCAAAATTCTCTCCATTCTCCAATTCCTGTAAGTCCTGGACCCTTTTAGGCAATAATGCCCTTAGTGTATATAAAGTGATTTCTGCTGAGTCATCTTGTTGAGTTTCACACCACGAACAATCTACTCCTCTTCCTTTCATGGTCTCAGGAGCAGCCAGTTCAGCATGCTCCACTCCTCTCTAGTTAGGTTCCTTTGCTTCCTCCACCTGTCACTGTTCCTTCAACGACTGTCAGGTCCTTGTGTTTAATTTAGTTAGTCTTTAATCAGATACCATAACAGCAATCATGCTCTATAAACAGTCCATTTTGAGAATAGTTGCTTGCTAGTGTACAGAACAGTGCAGATGGTGAAGAAAGTAACCAGTCACCATGACCATGGGCACACCACCGCAATTACCGAGGTTGACAAATACACAGCCATCAATATAGTTGCCTAAAAGGGATCACAAAAGCAGACAGACAGCATAACATGCTTTTCTCAGTAACAAAGTATTTTATACTGTAGTAACAGCGTCTCCCACTAATTTTATTTCTTCTCTTTTAATTTTTCTTACAGTGTTTATATTGTTCAATAATGGCGCAGGAGGAGGGATTTAATGCCTAAATAAATAACTCATGCTAGAGTTGTGGAAGGGACATGGTGCTAGATTTTGTTTCCTGTTGACTGTGAAGAGCTTGTCCTGTTCCTGATGGTGGCAGAACACAGGGATCAAATATCTTTTGGAGTTCTGCTTTGATGAGGAAGTAGGTCACTAAACTGATGATAAAGACAGAAACTGCACAATGATATCTCCTAGTTTATTTCCTCCAGAGAGCTATCTGCCCTGGAAGTCTGCTGCTCATGTGAAGTTCTTGCTGCTGATGGAAACTGCTTGTTCCACATGCAAAGAGATTATCCCTTGAGAGTTATTTCACTTGAGAATACAAGAAGCAGCAGCCAGACTTGCAGCCTTTCTCCCTTCTTTAAGAAGGATTCTGCCCTACTGCCAGAGCTTGCAAGAGGAACGTGCAGGCCTTCCTAGAAGCGGTGATACGCAAAGGTTTAAATTTAACACCTCAAACTGCACCAGCTCAGATAAGCTCAGAAAAGGCCTTGAAGAGGTCTGCCCTCCTGCTCTGGTCAATTATATGGGCTAAAAGCGGAGAGACCAAGCTTGATTACTATGCACACTACTGAAGTAAAACAGTTTCTTTCTAAAAAAAGTTGGCAGACAGACATGCACAAATGAAGACAAAGTAATTCACTGTAGAGATGCACGTACCTCAGGAAATAAAAAAAACAACCAAACAAAAAAATCAAACACAAAAGAGACACAGCTGTAAGTCCAGAAATCAGAGAAAGGCAGTCCTCTGTACTACCTACTTCACCATGAGCCAGCTACAACAAGTGGCTGCTGCCCTGTTGTAGGGTGAGAATATTCACTCCCTACAGCTTTGGACTCTTATCACATGAATGGAGTTTGAAGACAAATATGTCTTTATTTAGAACCTTTCTGGAACACGTGTCTGTCACAGTGTGGAGAGAAAACAGCATTTGAAAGAAATCAAGCTGTAAGGTGCCCTGGCATAAAAACAATGACAGTGCTGGACTGAAAGCAGACAGTATTTGTAGATGGAAACACTGTTCTTGAGCAGCAGGCACAAACTTCCAGCATAAGAAATACAGTATCATCTATATAGCAGTAGCAGTAATAATAATTTAAATGTAGTGTTTCAAGCAAAGCTGTAAAGAAATAAAGTATACTTGAATCTCTCTTCAAATGAAACAAGAAATAAACGTACCTCTCTTACTAAATATACACGGCAAGGCTCTAAGGAAGATGTATTGTGTTCTGTGTGAGAGGAAGAGAGTGAAATGTCTGTGGCCACCAGATTTGAAGTTCAAGATTTTGTCTGTATTTGATGAGTTCACTATTGTAGTCATAACTAAAAATTATATTAGGAAATCCGAGGTTGTCACACATGGGCTTGAAAACACTTTTAAACAGTAGTAGTTAAGCCAATGATGAGTTTCTGTTTTTTTTGAAACGTCACGTTAATTATGTTTATTAAGGTGTGGTTACACCTAGCATAGCAATGCACAGTACAGTATATAGCTACTACATGAAACGTACACCTGCATTACAAATATGCACCACCAAGTAAGTGGCAAATGCAACTCAATAATCAGACAGAAATGGCTACATCACCAAGCATATATTTTCAGAGAAAGTAGATATTGATAGATATTTATTAAGAAAAACAGGAGTAGTTGTATGTGGTGGAAGAAAAGGAGTGTGACTGACTGCCACGTATTTGTGATTTTATTAATTGCCTGCATCATTGTTTCTGTAAACAACCTCCCCCAAGTCACAGCAGCTGTTTGAGCCATTGAATCCTGGCTCTCTGCTTGTGACTAGGCTATAAATCCAGTTATATAAATTGAGCAAGGCAAGGCAAAGTATGAAACAGGAATCTGAAGAAGAATGTGTGCCTGGCATGGCATCTTTTCTTTAGCTATGTCATTGATGAAATAAAGATATTACCACTTCCTCTAAATTCTATTTCATTCATATTCTTATTCTAATATAACACACTAAGGCCCTGAAAGCAGAAAGGTATCAATGCTTATTTTTAACAAAACTTACAATAAATGTAAAATAAAAAGTCTGTATTTTCAAAAAGAAACATTTACTGTTTTGACAAGCAAGTATTAATAACTGTACTTGGTTTCATTATCAGCTAAATAATAATAATCCCTTCAATCTAAAAGTGAAATGCATTCAGTTTTTGCTTAACAATCTGAGAAAAAAGAAGAATCAATATGAGGAGAGAAGTCAAAAAGACATGAAGAGTCAAAAAATGCTTGCAAGGACAAAATGAATATATAAGCAGAATTAGTTACATCTAGTAGGAGAAAAAAAAAGATGTACATAGAAGTTATATCAAACCATAGTAACAACATCAACAGAGGTCCAGGGACACAGCTGTCAATAAATCAAGTAAGAATAATATAGAGTGAAATGAGATTTGCCCAGCTCTTATAAACGACTTACTTAATGAACAATACCATCAATCGGAATACACTTTTTGTAATATCCATCTTAGGAGGAAAAGAAATAAATAAAAAAATGTCAGCAAAACAAATCAATCTGAAGTCTTTTGCAGAGAGGCAATATCAGCGTAAGTATTTACTACTGGCTAGATGAGCTAGAGTTCAAGAGCCAAAACCCAGGTAACACTAGGATTAGGGACTTAGAATACAGGCTACCTGAGCACGCTAGAAGAATTACTAGTATTATGAATTCTACTTATCCACTGGACAGGTCAATCTTACACTTCATGACATGCGAAAGTTTCTCAAAGAGCACAAAAATTCCTGTTCTTCAGAACTGTTTTTGAGAAAAGATAGAATGAAATATTTTGGAATACACTTTAGGAAATGCTTGTACTGGCAAAGACGCCGAATGATCAAAACTCTTGGCTCCTGTAGCTTCTATGGTTCCTCAAGTCAGTAACAAAATAGGGCTTGACAACAAAATTAGGGTCAGTGTATGAGTCACACTGCAGCCGATTACATACATAAACAGCATATAATTTCTTCATAATTTTTCTGACAGGGCTATTTTTAAATTATTATAACAACTACCTTCTGAGTAACAATGCACTAAAAAAATACGTTTGTACATTTAAAAAAAGAGAAAGAAAGGGGACTTATTTTCCTTACTTCAACATATCTGAAACCATTACATGAACGAGAAAATGTTACCGATGTTCAGAAAAATTTCGAAAAACAAAATGCTAGAACACTCTTAAAATAGCAAAGGGGAAGTCCAGATATAACACCAGAAAGATAATGTTTCTTTAAAACAT
Source organism: Tauraco erythrolophus (assembly GCF_009769465.1). NCBI lineage: Eukaryota > Metazoa > Chordata > Aves > Musophagiformes > Musophagidae > Tauraco > Tauraco erythrolophus. The sequence continues at coordinate 66,384,718 of NC_141496.1, forward strand.
CTGGCTTGGCTCCTGAGGGTTGTACACACTGTATCAGTTGGGCCAAAAGCACTTCTTTGACTGTGCCCACTCCCCCATAGCTTTGATCCCCCCTTCTTTTCAAGTCCCTGCAAAAGCATGTAAGAACCAACTGCCTTTAAAGGCTACTCTGCAGCTATTTAAAACCATTACAAGCTCAGTAGGAAGGGTTAGGGGGATGGAAGGCAGGTGCTGGAACACAGGTACCCAAAACACTCGAAGATTTTTGATCATAGTAGGTAACTGTGCCTTCTCCTTTGAAAGACTGCAGCAACTTGCACAGAATCTTTCAAAACTGGAGGAAAGGAAGAGGATTTTAATAAGAAAAGGGAAATACATTCTTATTCTACTGAGCTGATGTCTGAGTGGTATCTCAGATAAACTGGTAAATGTATGCAAAGACACACGTAAATGTTTCACTAACCAGATGATCCCAGAGTTGTTTAGGCTGCTTTCATTCTAACTGAGGTGACCTCAAACTATTTTCCAAAGGAGTATTTTGGTTTGAAGCAGCAGTGCCTTTCTGAAAATAAACTTAAAGCCCGCTCCACTTAACCAGGCACAATGCTAGTTTGCAGAGGAGTCTCAGTCGAGTGCATCGACAAGTTTTTCTTTAGAAGGAAGTAACGAAGAAGCTCCCCTGGAGGTACGCACCAAACGTGCTCTAACCCTCACATCTTCATTACAGTCTGAATGGATGAATAATCCTTTGGACTGTTCTGACACAAAAATAGACCTGCTTTGAGCAAAGACTGGACTAGAAGACTTCCAGAGATACCTTTTAGAGAGAAAATACCAAAACTGCACACAGTGTCAATGCAAGCACCATGGCACTAACTGATTTGATCTGCTCCTGTTGTTTCAAATTATATGCTAATGTAAACATAGATTTCCACGTCCAATAATTCTTACTTACCAGCTACACATTCTAATTTAATACAACACAAATTACCCTGGGTACTAAAGAAGTTTCCTGTGGCATTATAGATCTCTCTGCAGATTTCTTCTGGTGAAGGTAGATTAACCTGTGTGATGCTCATTGCTGTCAAAGCTAGACTGCTGTAGAATTCAAGTTAGCTTCTTTCAAGTTAGCTTAGATATCTGCACACCATACTAATAAATGCAGTTAATATGCTGCCTGTGTTATACAGGTTGAAGACCTAAAAAATCACAATGATACGTACAACCTTAAAAAAACACTGTCAATTATGAAGTGGTAGAAATTAGCTTCCAATATATCTGCATATTCATTAGCCACTCAGTATACAACCTCTCATCTTTAGCTATGTGACGATTTTAAAATACACTCAGTACTGTAATCATGATTCTATTGCCACAGTTGGAAGATGTGTTTCTTTAGTCCATCTCAAAAATGATTGGGGAAAAAAGCAAAGAGAGAAAATGCAAAAGAACTGAGAAAATTGAAGAGTTATTCAAAAGACTAATACAGAAAAAGGTGAACTGAGATTATCTGTGCAAGTGAAAAAAAAAAAAAATCACAAACCCTTACACAACACAGTCGATTCAACTTTCCCAGAATCATAATGAAGTGAGGTTTCTATGTCTGGCAACTAAATATTTCCATGTAAATCTTACGTCTTAAGAAAATTAAATTTATAAGATGTTTTCTCTTTCCTCCCATTCATTCAAAATACTTTGTCAACCTTTTCCAGATTCACATAACCAGAAGCAGAAGTCTTGCTAATTAGCAATTTTTTAAAAGCTTCCTCAACAACAACAACAACAACAAAGAAGATCATTCCACAACAGTATCCCAGTCATATGTCGACATGTGAGAAAGTAGGCACACTGCAGGTATTTGTGTGAGGAATAGTGAAAAATGAAGTCTTTAGGATGAGAATATGCAAGCAAGCTGATAAATCTTGGAAACTATTGTTTCCTTAGTTCTACTGCTCACGGAATAATTTCTTTACTGAGATCATTGCTGCTGCAACAGAAATAAATGTTTACATCTTAATGAGCCAGAAAAATCCAGTGAATCCTACCACATCTGTTCCATGCCTTCTTTCCAGCAGAAGTCGGAAGATATTAGCTGTAATCTTGTTATCTTGGACACCTTGACCAAGGCCACGGTTGTCATCCTGCATAAGTCGACGATCCATGATCACTTCCAACTGACCTGGAAGAGCAATACAGGGATTACACTGGTAACAGGAATATGTGTAAACACAAGAAAAATATCCTGAAACGTAACTTATAAAGAATTGTAATCTTTCCCTTGCGTATGAAACAGTTAATAGCAGATCAATATTGTTAGGACTGATTATGAAAATTGTTAATACCTTTGGGTTTTGGCTGTTTACAACCTTCCAAAAATTCTTCACAAGCCTTTTAACAGAAGTTCCTGCAAATTTCTAACATAAGACTCTAAATGAAGTTTAGCATGAAAAGTTATTATTGTTAACTATTATTTGTAACAAAGATAGTCGGCACATCAAGCATCAAACAGGAGAATCACCCCAGGTAGTGGTACCTGCATGGAGAGACCTTCTGTAGAGGAACTGTCTTCACCTTACACTCCATAAAAAAATAAGCCTCCCAAACATATTTTTTCCTTTTTTTTTGGTGTTTGTTTTATATTTGGAAGCAGAAGGAAAAACAGGTAGGTAATATGAATATATATATATACAGAATTACTCCTTCTTGTAAGGGTATTTTCACTTGTGGGAGTTGGAAAAAGAACTTTGCACCAGATGAACATTGCATACGAAGTTCTGAGTTTATACTGAACTGTAGTGTTGCCATTCAGAATAGCTCTTTAAGCATAATGTTAAATCATAAACAGCCTGATGGAAGATGAAGGTAATATCTTTTCAAGTTGATATTTCCAGAGGGAAACCAGTTCAGGGCATGTAATTAAGGCTGTTATGGTTTTTGCACACTTCAAATAATCTTCAAATAAGTGTACATGCTTCCTAAATAGAACTGGAAAGACTGAAGGATTTGTTTCCTAAACAAGAAAAACACAACTTAAGCTACTAGAAAAGGCTGCTTAGTAAGGCAGTGTCTTTTATACTTCTTCATTGTTCCACAAATACTTACCCAATTTTTCTAAATACTTGTTCTTCCCTTCCCTCAAGTAAAAACTTTTTGTGTATCCAGGACAGAAGTCAGCTGGCAATGAGTAAGAAACAAACTATCATTTTGAATAAGGTATAAGGCTAGGATTGTGCGTCAAATTGATGGCCCCTGTGGCTTGCGGTACGAATATGGGCTGACAGACGTGTATGAAAAGTCTCTGAAAAAAGCTAGAACCAGAGTAAAACCACAGGATAAACCTATGATGAACAAAAATCTAGACCCAAAACAATCTAACCGCATTTCCAACATTCTTTAAGAAGCTAAGATAATGAAGGCTGACAAAATGAAGATTAAGGCCTTTGTGAACAGCAAATACAAACGAAATGATCCGTGCTGCTAAAGTCAGAGATAAAAACAATTTCAAAAGGGGGTCAAAGATTAAAAAAGATTGTTTCGGAAATCTATGACTTAAAAATAGTATAAGTGTATTGCATGAGGTTTCAGGACACAGGTGATCCCTGCTACCCCATTAATTATCCATCAGAATGCAGGAAAGTCCACCTCTAAATCACTGTGGTGCATCCCATCTATCTGGAGGTCTTCCATGGGGCACAAAGGATAATACACCAAGTAGTAAATTAGAGCAGAACTGGATGGAACTTACAAAGTGGAGGATGTTCAGCATCTAACATTAAAAAATGATATGCATCCAATCCCACAAATGGGAAGAGAGATGGAAAGTAGAAATAAAGTTGTGGCACAGGTACTTTACAGCTTTTGATCAAGTCTCTTAGAAGCCGATGTTGAAGTCTGATGACAATACAGTGACAAATCCTATTCCATACAGCTGAGATCACCTGACAGCATGAGAGTTAATTAACTGCTCCATAGTAAGGAACTCGCCTCTAATCCAACAAGGAGAAGTGAGAAATAATCAGCTGTTCATATAAATCTCAGATGGTCAGTTACGCCTTGAGACACACAGTCTCAGACACACAGCTACTGAAGGTGCTTGGCTAAACTGTCCTGAAGGGCCGTCGAAAGAAGTGTCATGAAGCATATGACTTTCAGCAGCCACATAATTTTCAGCTTCATTTTTGTTCTCTTTTAAGGAGTTCAACATGCCCTCAGGACAAAATTAGTAAACAGCTGTTACATGGAATATTACCTAATGATAACAAGTCAGGTGAATACATTCTCCTCCTTTTTTTTTTTTTTCTTAGTGGGCACAGAGTATCTCTCTTAACCTTAAGTAACATAGTAAGAGTTTGCCAAAGAGTGACATAGTTAAGAAATTAATGCCATGACCAGCTACTGGATACATCTTTCGCTCTTTTATTCAACTGGAGTATGGGAAACGCCTCTAACGTCCTCTGACTCGGTTGAAACCAATGCTTACAGAAAGCCAGTTTCTCCCTGATACTTAACTGCAATATGTCAAACAGCTCTAGTCTTAACTTCTCTAACTTGAAGACAGAAAGTGGGAGGCTCTGTGGAGTCAGATGTTGCATTATTCTGTGATGCAGAGACTAGGATTGTTAAAGAACAAATACAGACACTATTACAAGGTAACAGTGCCTCTGCACACTAACTTAGTCTCCAATATCTACATAATGAGTGCCTACAAACGTCTGGTGGTGTCAAGTTCATTCACAATATCAGGCCACAGGGAATTTGGTTTCTAGCAATGGAAGGCATGAAAAAAGTGGTCTGGGTTTTACATCAGGTGCTCTTGGAACAAAAAGCTGATGTTTTCCAGTATGGCTTTATTAAAGCATTAATCTATAGGCCAATGATCAGTCTTTGCCCTAAAATGAATTAGGTGTGCTAATACTGACATCAATCTAGTACAGTAGTCACCTTTTGTCAGAGCAGACATTAATAGGACGTTTTTCTGAAAAGAAACTGGGAAGCAGGTTTCAGTATAGTTTCTGACGGACTTTTTTTCTTCTAAGTATTCATTCTGCTGTTTTTCAAAACAGTGTAAATTTAAACTCACAATATATCACAGCAAGGAATTATATATCTTAAATTATGAATCATATATATCTTATTTTGCTCACTACTTTCTAGCTTTATTTGAATGTTTCCTCATTCTGGTAGCAGTATAGACTTAACAGCTGACCTCCATTTCCATCCCTCCAGGCCATTCATCACAGCCATGAGGGACAAGACTGTGTCTCTTTTGGAATTCTTAATATGAATTGATTTTTCTTGTCAACATATTATCAGCTTTTTCAAAGCACTCCATTCAATTTGGGAGGTATGATTTTGCTTCAGAAGAAGTATGTTGATTCTTACCCAGGATCATTTTATTTCACTAATTCTAGTCTTCAAAAAAGTTGCTGTTGTTTTCCTTGACAGCTATGTAAGGCTATACTGCATATACCTTAAGACTAGTGCTTTCAAACCTAAAGCAAACAAACAAATCAAAAAACATTATCAACATCACATTATCTATCTTAAGTCCTCTTAAGTCCTCTGCTACCAGAGCAGTACAAAAGAGAACACACTACTTAGTTTTGCTGTTTCATCCTAGAGTTCCGTCAGAGTTCTTGGGTGAAAAATACCTGGTTCTGTCAATTTTTTGCTCATTTTGTATTTTTCATAATCTGTTTCCTCTGTCACTAGTTTAGGATGAATCTTCCACTGAAGATGACAGGATCTCAGGTGGGAACAACCTCTACCTCCTCCTTTATGGATATATTCTAAAACTTGTCAGAGTTGGAGAAATGTATTTCCTTTCTTCAAATGTCAGTAGTTATGGTAATCTGTGAATGAACTATTTCTGACAATCATGACGGATAGGCCTTTATAATACCTATCATCTTATATTTACCATTTTTCAAGCTTGCAACACCTAGAGACTGAGCTGAGTGAAGTGTCAAACGAAAGCCAGCATCTTGGATATAAGCCATTGTAGTCATAGGATAGATATTTGCTTGGAGAGGCAATTTGCTCATCGTCAGTCTTGGCTGGATCTGCAGTATGAACATGAATTTCAATAAAATACATTCTTTTTATGCATTGAAAATTCAAAGACCTTTTCAGACATTTATCCCACATGCTTTACAAGCACAACCGGTACCAAAGCATTCACTTGACTGTATTCTTTAGCTTTTTGGAGATTTGTGGCTAAAATTACCACTTTGGAAATGATAACTTCAATGTACTTTTACATCAAAGAATATTAAAAAAAAAAAAAGAAAGATAGATTCGTCAAGGGAACCTACAAAAAAAAAGGAATAATCACAGTTATAGAATGAGAGATATTTTTTTCTTCTCTAGAGAGCAAGCAGTGAATAGATTCAAAGTAGCAGAAAAGGAATTGTTGATTTATAATGGGAACTTATTAAAGTGCTAGTGGAATTATTGAATGGTACATGACAAATGAGTAGTAGTATTAAAATTACTTTCATGTTTAAATATTCACTTTATTCTCTCCAGCAAAATGCAGTACTACACACTAACTGGAGAAACAGTAGTTTCTTACTCACCAGGTATGGTTTTGAACGTATTTGCAAAACTATTTTTAGCAAGGAAGGAAGGTAAGGAAAAGAAAATTTTCTCTTTTGTGTGTGCTGCAGAGTCCAAGTTAAGAAAATAGTCACATTATATGCCACCAGGTGCATTACCAATAGAACAAGTTATTACACTCCAAAAACACATCTCTTATGTCCATCCCAGCAGCAAGCAGTTGTTCTCTAGGTCTGAGTTGCTGGACTTCATGCACATCTAGTGTTGTGCTACCCAAAGAGGTCTAATTAGATAGACAAAGCAGAGGGGAAAGCAGCTATACAGATACACGAGCAACTACATGGTGGCTTGTTGTAATTTGCTGTATTACCATTCTTAATGTTTAAAAGGATATTAAGAAATATTTAACAAACTTGTTGAAAGAAAACAGTTGCTACTTCATCCGGTCTAAATCAAATTTTGTAATGGATACATTTTTAAAGCTTCTCTCCTTCTAAATTATTAGTGGAGTTCAACATAAGTGATTAATATCACCCAAGCCTTTTACAATCAGAAGTATTAAGACAGTCAAAAACTGAGAGTCAAGGCTTTTATAACTAAGACAATAATTACCTGATATCCATTAAGATCAGTATAGAATCTATGTTGACTGTTTATGTCAGATGAAATTCTCATTGCAAGCTCACGATTATATTCTCCTCTAATATCCACAATATTGGAAACTTCCAGAGACTGGCCTTCCAAACCTACATGAAAAAGATGCATTTAAAATATCTCAATTTTTAAAAGCAGTTGCCACATACATAAGAACGACCATGCTCCCAGAAAACAGTGCTCTAGTTTTTCTTTTCTATCTAACCAGATTTTTGAAGCCAGTTAAGTACTATGCGATATAGAAGTACTTCTAATTAAAGTACTTATTGAACCGACAGTCTGAAACCTTCACTGAAGCAGAACAGAAGCAATTTATAATAAGAACCAACGCAGGTTCAGGTAAATCAATAGGAAACAGCACACAACTGTTAAGTGCTGTCTTCAGTGCAGCTAATACGCTGGAGTAAGACCTAGCCATTCACTTGTCCCCTTGACTCTCACGCAGTTGTCACCATTCACAGACAAGAATGAAGTCACCAGCTTCGTGACCACAACTGTTTCACTAAGCAGGAAACCAGTCAGCTGTTTTAATCAAAACCGGGAGAATCTTCCTTAAGGGCAGTGAATTAAGAAACTGCACACTGATATGACCACAAGCAGGACACAAATCTTTGTTGACAAGGAAAAGATGTGTATTTATTAGAAGAAGAATTAAGTATCTGAAAATCTAGACAGATGTTCAGTGAGATTGTTCCCTACAGTGCCTCACACTGAAAATTCAGTATCTTTAATAATAACCTGACCTTTTCAAAGATTTCGAGACACAGTTTGGACTGGAATCATACCATCATTCAGCATCATGACTTCTACCCTTTCTCTAGTCTAATGGGACTAACAATTGTGAAAAGAATTCTGCCAAGCGGAACAGATATGAAGTATCTCTTTGTAGTGAGATGAAATTACATTGTGCCTGTCTGATGGATTGTAAACAGAAGCCCCTAGAAATAGAGGGACTAATTAACCAACTTAGTCCTCTAATACTTGAAGACAGTATTTAAGAGTCTTGGATACTAAATACTTTTTTTCTAACAGTTCACTGTATGTCAGCTTAAAAGACCCAGAAACACGCACATCAGTTTGGATTCCTGAACTGCAGTACCTTTTGGAGAAGGGCAAAATATCTTTGAGTAAAATCTCTAAATTCTCAAACACATACACAGGAAGTCAGCACAACCTCTTTTTCCTTCTACGCATATAGTTTTCCAATTCTTTTAGCAGTTCTGTTTGACAGCATATGTCACATTCTAAAACAAACACTGAACCTTTACACAACAGAATGCTGAAGGTGTCCGCCTGCTTCAATTTTTATGCTATTATTTAGTGTGTAAAATGCAGTCAGGGTTGTGATTTTGTCACCTGAATGAGGAGGATGTCTAGCTCTGTATTTGTTTCCTCATATTTTCTAAAATCTGAAAGCCACCTACAGCAGTAGCAGCAACTGTTAAAATGTTAGCATTTACCAACAGCTATTATACTACAGTGCTAAATGAAAAACATTTGGTTCGGGTAATTACTTCTATTTCCCCAGACCTAGTCTGGAAAAAGTGGATCTATATGCTCCACTTTTAACACTTAGTCATAGATTTGCCATCTATTTTAAAGTAGGGCTATTAAAGTGTAAGTACATTGAAAAAGGAGAAAATAATTAGTTTACGATTTTTAAATGACCATACCATAAATTAGTCTTGGCTTTTTTCTACTGCATAATTTTGAGTTAATACAAAAATATAGTTATGGAGATAATGAAACATAACAAGCTTCTGAGAAAAAGATTAACAAAATCATGCTGATATCAAAACCAGATGCCAAAGGAAGCAGAAAAAGTTAAAACACACTCATTGGTCAATTACTGAACAGAATTGTCAAGCCAAAATATTTTCTGCTCAAAATCAACAGAATTCTAAAACCAAAAGTGGGAAAAACAGTATTTTAATCAAAATTGCTGAAGAAGCTGGAGGACTCGGAAGTAGTGTCCAACAGTTGGATTAGTCACACGATCAAGCTTTCCACTTCTTGGCAAGCACGTAGGTTACAACAGGAATATCCTCCTTATTGAAGTTCCTTCCTTGATAAGACTAACGTACTGAAACCAACACGGCAAAGCAACTTCCTTTTCACATTTTCGGCAACATGTTAACCTCAAGTTACTTTTTTTTTTTTTCATCTAAGCCCATTTTCATATTGGCCACATAAAATAAAAAAATATAGTCTTAAATACAAACATGTTCCCTCTGGATCTTCAACAACAAATTACTATACATCATTTTGGTTTGTATTCATAAGGAATGTGATCTAGAGTTTGATCTAGAATTACTGTATCAGACGAGTAGACAACTGAACTCAGATCAGTATGTGGCATATGGGTAAACTCTAGCAACTTCAAACTTCAAAGTATACACTTATATCATAAAAAATGAGGCATCTGAATCACATTTAGTTCTAAAGAGAAACATGTTACAACAGAAAAAAAATAATCAGAGAGATCAGTTCTGTGCGACTCTAAAGTAGGTATTGTTGGCAATACTATTTTTGAAACCTAAGAGAAATAAGGGAAAAAGAAAGGGAGACTTTCAGAGTACCTATAGCTTCATTATTTGTTTTTGAAGATGTTCACAAAAATGACTAAATATGATAAGTAATAATTTAAAAAACATGCAAACAATTTTGACACCTACAGTAAAGGTAATACTGATAAAACATGTTTAAGTTCCTTCAATTGTTGAAAATATTAGCCAATGCTTCTGTATTTCAGAAAAATTCTGGTAAATACAAATAGATGAAGAGCTGAAAAGGTATGTTTCCTACTTCAACTACAAAAAGATAAATATACTTGAGCATTTAAAGCCAAGTTCTACAGGAAAATAAGTCCATACAATCGCACCATGACTTCCTCCTTCTTGTACATTTTTCACTGGTCAATTTAATAATCAGATTTGGAAGGGTACAGTTTCCAAAGTTACTGTTTTCCCAGAATTTTACTGGAAATCAGCAGTTGAATAGAGAAGGAAAAAATTAACGCCTTAGTGAATGAAAAGCAAGCAAAACTGACACAAAGTTATGTCCTGAGAGTCAATAAGCCAGTGTTCAGTGCTGGTGCCTCTCAAAAGACACAGTCAATTTTGTCACAAGCTCTTCCAAGCAGATAAAGGACATAAAGAAGCAGCTCACAGCTAGCTAAAGCATGCCTACAGTTAAAATGCCACTAAAAAACTACTTCATATTTTTTACGACTTTAGAGAAGATACTGTTCTACCTCCATCAATAAGTTTGAAGCTACGAAAGAAGTTATGTTTTTACATCATTTCCAAGATATTTCTAAAAATCTTTTTCCCATTTTCGTGACTTACAGCTGCCTACAGAATTCAGATGACCCAGTAAAGTTCAGGACACTCTTGTAGGTAATTTATACTCTAAAATTTCCTAACATTGAGAGGTATCTCCAACAAATCTGTTCAGTTTAAGCACGCCGGCTTAATGACTAGCATGATGCTCAGAAAGGGATCATGGTGCACTGGACCCAGCAAAGACTTCAGTCTGACAAATTCTGCACAGAGGGGTATTTAAACATTAAAAGACAGGATCCAAGACTGTAGTGAGGAAAAATAACTGCTGAGAGAGACAGAATTTCACAATTCTTACCCTGGACTTTATAAAGTCGCATAGTATGTGTCACGTGGTTGAAAAAACATACAACTTCTGAGAAAATTCTTCCATGAGCAACTCTTATGGTAGGCGGATCTGTAAAAATATAAGGCTACAAAAAGAAAATGGAAAAGTTAGAATAATTATTTTGAAAGTTTTGCATAAAAGCAGTGTCGATAAATCAAAGTATTTAATTAATATTAAAGTCTTTTACTTTTTTAAACTGTTCTATAACTAAGTCTAGTCTAAAAACTGGGAATTAAAAAATTACTCCACATCTGAAATTCAGCAACTACTCTTCAGAGCCTCCTTTCTCTTTTAGCTAAAATGAGGATAGCCCTCATTACATATCTCTCAGGTATTTTATGAGGACTAACAGATACAAGGCCTACAGACAAACACAGTGATGTATTAATATTGACAATATCTGGATTGAGCTTTTTTGCTAGCAAAATTATACTTGCTAAACAGTAATCAAATACTGTAGTTTCCCAATGTGTGGCAGATGGTTTAACTGTTTGGTTTGCTCACAGTTTACTGTATCAGTGGTACAGACTGCATGAGGAAAGCTGCCTCTACACTGTCTCGTGGATCAGTTTGCATATCCTTTTGAAAGTGAAAGAGGAATCTTTTTCTTCATCAAAACAGTTACAATTGCCAGGGGAGTCCCCTGGAATTCAGGGTAGAGCTGGGAACCATTAAGAAACCTCAGGAGGGACACTGGCTTCTTACTAATGTCTGTCAAAGACTAGCAAAAATTTTGCATATCCATAGTCAAATCAAAGAGATGAAGAAAATTATTTTTCCATGCAGTCACAGTATTTTGAGTCTCAGCTGAGCAAACAATGACTTTTTTTAAAACAGTTGATCCCAAATTGAACTGTATAAACTATACAGAAATACATGGATGGCTACAAAGGTCAAAACGGGTTAAATATTAAGCATGTACAAAGCCCAAAATGAAAATACAACACATGCAACTACTACTAGCAACAGCAATAAATAAAGACTTCACTCAAAAGACCCAAAAAGATACTTGAAAAACATGTTATTCAGAGAGGTCTAAGCAGAAAGGTCTTGGGGGGCGGCTGTCATCCTGCTTTATGTACCAATGTCACAAGAAGGACAAAGCATGCTCTTTCTTCTCAAGCAAGGAAACGAAAGATCAAACGCGTCTTGAGGAAGAGGGGAAATCAAGATCACATACAAACAGACAAAACATGTCAGTGAAGAACAGTACAGGTACATATCGTCCAATCTTCTTCTTTGAGTATATAACTATACGCATATTCACAGAGAAGATTTCAATAAGTATTGTATAAAAGAAGAAAGATATTTTCAAAGACTAAAAGCCTGTCTTTCTATTCATATATTTATTCTTAAAGCTTCAGAAAGAACACTGTTTAATAAGAGCTTTGCCAAAGCTCAAAGAGGCAACTCTGCAGCTATCAATTACAGGGATACTTTGTACATGAGTTTGGTAGAGGAATCATAGTTGCTTACACTTCAGTAAGAAGGGCTGTTTCAAGGAGAGAGGGATTTTTCTACTGATCATCTTATAGCAATGTTTTATCCAGTTAATCAGCACAAAAACCTGAATGAGGAAAGAGTCTTTTGAACTTGTTAACAGTTAACATGAAAAAATGATGAGATACTTCCAAGGGGTCTCATCTTGTCAGTAAGATAGACAAGTGTTATCTATTATGCAAAATTCATTTGCTAGCTGAGAAATACAAGAGGAATATGGTATTAGGAGGGCACATAAACCAGGTGAATTAATGTGCTGGGATAACAGAAATTTGAAGATCAGATCTTAGGTTAGAATTTGAGCTTGCTTTTGGATTTTCTTATTTCCATGAAAAACTGCCAAGATCAGTAAATGTACACTGAAACCTCCCCTTTTTCTGGCAGAAGAGATCGTGATCTGTTTATGTATCAGATATAGGTAGAGAAGACAAACTCATTTAACTTGCACCTACACGTTCCTAGAAGTGTATGTTTAGATTAAAATCCCATGGACAAACTGGATCACTGATAGGAAGGTGGAATATTCAAACCCTTCAAAAATCTAGCTGCAGGGCAGAGCAACATGAAGATCTTCAGGCTAGCACTGAAGGACTGGAACAGCAGCTAAAGGAACTCTCAGAAAATGAACCGAGAAACCTGAGGTCTTCAGGTCAAGCAAATACCTTCGTCAATTATCACCTAGGAGAATACTACTTATACGAACAGCAGCCTGCCACTTGCATTCTGTTAGCAAAGTAACGCCTATTTTATGGGCTTATTGCTGTTGTTCGTAAGAACATTTCTCACTAGGGCTCTCACTGGAGCTATCCAGGACCAAACCAGCAAAACAGAGAGATGACAGATGAGTGACAAAGGACTGTAAAAGGTTGCGCACTTACTAAAAAAAGACCATATTACCTGAGGTAATGTTTTTAAAATAAAACAAAATAAATAAATAAATAAGTACTTGGGAGGAACTCTGTTCCATCGAACTTGTAGTTGTCATGGTTTCATGTGGGGGGGAGGTTCTGGTGGCACGAGCTGCCCATCAGAACCGACTCCCATCCCCCTCGGGGCTTGAGCCAATCGGCGCCTCTGCGAATTGCCCTATTTACGTCGGACAAAGGAACCAGAAAGGTGTGCCTTTGCCCAGGAGCAAGGAGAGGGGAGGGGGGCACTGCCCCTGCTCGCTGGTGCCCGGCGGGCGGCAGCCCGGTCCAGTGCCACCTGCCGAGGATGGTGGCAGCAGAGCTGCTTGGGGAACTCGGGGAGAGCCCTGCTCCTGGGGTGCCCACCGGGCCGAGTTCACCCAGAGAGAACTGAGATCTGAGAGAAACGGCCACACAGACACCCGGCCAGTGAAGATGGAATGGGACAAGGCGTCCTGGAGCTGTTTCCCTTGCAAGTGGTGGCGAGACAGCAGGTGGCCCCCCTGTAGCAAAAGGTGGTCCTCGGTGGAGCACAGACCCACTCACAGCCTGTGGAAAACCCATGTCGAAGAAGAGATGCCAGAGCCTGAGTACTGTACGCATCTATAGTCCATGGGACAACCCACGTCGATGGGGAGGTGTTTTGTTCAGAGGAGATGCCTGAGCCTGAGACTATTGTGAATCATGGGCACAGGTCGAGGCGCATTTATGCATTTAAAGTCTGTATGGAGATGCATTTGGATTCTGGAACAGCTCTTGGATTCTGGGATATTGCCACAAACACTAAGTTCACACACCAGAGTCTCCAAGCCACACATGTAGCCACATCAGCTCCCCAGCTGAAGATAAAGGCAACCATACTTACCATTCTTAACTATACAGAAAGATGGGGTAACAGGAAAGAAAACAAATTAAGTGTTATTTTGCCGATATTGTCTGAAACTAACAATTTTTTTTTTAATTATAATTTGTGATTGTGACTAGCATGTGCATTGAGAGATTATGTATTAAAACCAGTTTGCAAGCCCCTAATTCACACAGTGTGGGGAAAAGACACAAATGAGCAAGAAGAGTTACAAAGGCACATGCAGTCCCATGGTTTTGAAGCTTAGATAATTCTTTCCGATACAAAGAGTGGAGACAGGGGGCGTACTCAAGTTCTGAAGGATGCCTGTTGCTTCCTGACTGTTGGGCAAAGAGGAAAGATGAAGAAAATATGACGCTAAGAGAACAGGGAAGCCTCCTGATTCATTTTTTGTGCCTAGAAAAGCAGTAGTGCTAGAAAGTGATTTCTTGATAGTCATCTAGAGACGTACTGAGTTCAGAACCTATAAAGAGAAAACTGACCAGGTTTGCCACACTAAAAACATTTCAATGAATCAGGTTTTTAAGCTAGAAAACATCTTTATGCATTAGATGTGCAATTATTCTATTATCAATGTAAAGTCTCACAGAGGCTCATCTGGACCTGAAATATAAAGACACTTTTGATGTGAATGTCTGACTAAGATGCAGAAATAGGCCTCTTACTACTCAGACACAAACCACTTTGCTTTCTAAGTTGAATGAACAAACAATGATAGAGCTATTTGCAAAACTGATTAGACAAAATCCTTGTCTGAATTCAATATTTAGTCTGCTTTGAGTGGGGTCTTGGACTAAACAACCTTACGGTGTGAAAGATTCTATGATTACTCAGACCTTAAATTAGGAATAAAAATATTTGGGTCTCATATCGAGTAGTAGTCTCAAGACTTCACTTCCTAAACAGTTAAAATGAATCTGTTTAAAATCTGTTCCCCTCAGCTTCACTGGAATGAGATCCACTACAAGAATCACCAGCCTGCTGTGCCAGGTTTTATTGAGCCTGGAAAGCAGTATTTTCAGAAACAGGATAACAGAACTATGGGTCAAAGGGTCCAGAAGCTGTTTATCACTACTCAGATTCAACAGAAATATGACAACCTCCCTGTGAAAACCTAGAAATTTTACAGAAGACTACTTGGAGCAAAATAATATCCTATAGCTCCTTAGGATATCTTAAAATACGTGGTATCAAATTGGGTGCCAAAGTGCCATGGGGCGGAGATAACTGGAGAGATGCCTTCACTTAAATGTTTACTGGCTTGTATGGAAGCTGGCATGGCATATTGCAGCCTGAAGGCATGACACATGGGTAATAAACCATTCCCCTTGTAGTCAAGTGAAGCACTACTAACCATCTTAGTGTGGCCTAGAAATTTCTGGCAGTGCAGCATACTGCTGGGAATGGAAGTCACATAAACTATGACCAAAGGAAAGTTTTCCAGCACAGACTGAATTGCTCTTCATATGCCTGAGATTTAAAAAAAGAACTCAAGAAAAAGCCTTCAAGAAAAGTTGCTTCTCAATAGCCCATCACCCTTCATTTGGCAGGGTTTAAGTTTAGACTGGGCTTTAGGTGCGGGAGTGGGAGGGAATAAAATAAAAATCAAATACTTTGAGCTCTTGAGAACTGTGTTTTAAGAATTATGTGGCAGAAGACAAGATGGTTGTTATTTTAATATTTTTGCCTCCAAAAGCAACCCCATCAAGATGTGGGGCAGATTTTCAGATGATAGATATGATGCTTGAGGAAAATACATAGTACTGAGGAGAGATGAGACATTTCAAACGCAGACAATGTTTGAGCACTGTGAGCATCCTCCAAGTAATGGTTCCTGTGTACTTGTCTTTTCCTATTATCAGGCATGCAAAAACAGGGAGAGCATTAAAAGTAAGGATACTATGCTGAAATGAGGATCCTTGGCCCTTTTGAGAGGAAGATCTGAACATGGATACAGTGGGTACTCTAAATGGATAGTCTTTCTCCTTTTGAGCAGTAGAACATCCCAATCTCACTTATAAAAATGCAGAAAGATATCATTATCTTTTCCTTAGGTTTGTAGGCCAAGCATTTAGATAACTCAGATATGTGTTGTTCTCTGAGAAGTTAGAGGCAACAAATAATCCTGACAGATTAAAAAAGGACTTGTCATGAAAAAGGGCTCTTGAGGCTAGTAGCAGCAGCTGCAGCTATACAGTCAGAGATCATTATCAGTAAGGGAAGTCCAACCATGGAGACCAAAGCGTTAAAAAGAAAAAAGGGAGAAAAGCTCCAGCACTAGAGATTCTGCAGGATGAAAAAAATAAATCTCTCTTCTTTATACATTCTGTTAGTACATAAGTACCTACAGCAACTAGTCCATATACGTGTGTATAGACAAAGCTGCCTGAGGGAGAATCACAATTTCCCAGTCTGAGTCTACCAAAAAAGTCCACTTTGATTCTGAAAAATTGATTTGTAAAACAAGAAAATGAACCACTCACATTGATCTCACTAACACTTATCATCTGACTCTTTGGAAAAAAACTGCTTTGTCTATTCCCTATTGATACCAAACACAGCTAGTAAGTAGGTCATCACATATTGACTTGTCTTGAATACATAGAAGAAAATACAGCTGTTTCAGAGTTTATTAATAGTGATTTTTTTTTTCACCTGGATCTAACAGATTTATGGAGCTGGCCATTCTTCACAAAATCACAAGAGATACAAACATGTTTTCCTTTCACAGATGGGATGTTTTTGTTTATACTTATGAAGACCAATGAAGTCCCTTCCTTCCAAACCTTGATAACATTGTCAATCAGTTAAGCAGCACTGAAATTAAAAAAAAAAAAAAAAGATACTGCCTGTCTTTTTCTCTGGTACCTTGCTTTTGTTCTATTTTGCAGAAAACACAAACACATTGTAAGTGCTGTCTTATCTCTAGAGCTGCATCATGGAGCCTCTGCTCTGTGTTACTGTCCTGAACTTCACACTGGTGTCCTGACCTGAGGCTGCCACTGAACTACTTTCACACTTTAGAGACAGCAGTGGCAGAATCATCCATGTTTAAGACCCTATGCCACAACCCCAGAGACCATTCTTACTGTCTAGCTGCACCATGGCAATGTTTGCCATGGTGTCATAGAACCTCAAGTCCAGCTATTCTTTCCAGAACAGTGACAAAGAATTATCAGTGTTCAATGTACCTTCCATTTAATACTGGTAAATCACTATCATTAACCCAGGTCTCTGCTGATGTGCAGCTTAGCGCTGGTAGTAGATGCTTAACCACTTCTTGGCAAGAATGAACTCTTTGCAGTACTCCAGGATGGTTTTAGGTCAGCCATAAAGATGATTAGTCCAAGGAACCTCTTGGAAGATTCAGATCTGTGTATGTCCTAGGACACAGACCATCATCAGGAGAATACATGACATGCACTCATAGCAGCCTGTTCATGACCAGCGCTGCGCTATACACGTCAGGCATTCTAAACTGACATGGCTTTAAGTCATGGCCTGCAAACATAGCATGTTACAGCACCAAGCTTCCAAAATTAAACTGGTGAGGAATCCAAGAACAAGAAGGCTACCTAAGTACTATAGTAAGACAGACGATTAAACTAGATGAAGAAAAAGAATGTCTGAGTATTGCAGAACATAAAAGAAAGAAACCAAAAGACCAGGTGAAAAAAAAACCAACAGTTAACAAGGGCAAAGGAAACATTTAACTATACTCATACCAGAAGAAAGTGACCCAACACCAAATGTATTCTTTGCAAATTTTGCAGTAACACATAGGGTGTGGGGGATAGGAAAAAAACCACCTAGCTAAAAATCAAGAAAACTGCCTGCAATCTATCCTATCACCACTCCACTCAAGGACTTTGAAAATGTTAGTCAATCCACCTCACACTGAGAACCTTGAACAGGTGGCACTTCTTTAAGACAGAAATCACTAGTTCAAACTGATTTAGGAACTACTATAGAATTACACTGTTATTCCCAGTGGGAAAACCTAATTAATGTTACTAAAATGCAAGCCAAATGAGCTTTATGGTATATTAATGAAGCAGAATTTTTTGAAGTATTATGATTTCATTTTTATTGTATAAAAAGTTACAAAAGGTGAACGCACCACCCTTTTTAACGTTAACTGAAAATATACTTTAATTTCATTTCTCATAAAAGTTCAATATGTACCTTATTTTCTAACTGTGCTTGCAGGCATGTGACAGACTTTTTCTGTTCAAACCACAGCATTTTGCTATCTATAGTTGTCCAGGTTATTTTTATAATGCAAATAATTCAAAAGTGCAGTTAAAATTATATAACTGTTAGATTTAGTGATTATTGTGTCTATAAGCAAAAGATGAAGTAGCAGCTAAAATACAATTTGTTAAAGGTTGACTATGCACCTGATGAAAGCTAACAATTTTAAAAAAACGTGATATTGTTCAGGTATTCACAGATCAAAAAACACTGACATTTAAAAACTAAGAATAAGTGAACTCTGTTGAACATAACTGATGCAAACAACTATGGGACTAAATATACTAAATGGTTTAAAACGTCCAACTAACACACCTCAAAATGTGTGGTAGGAGAGATCGCTAAAAGTAAAGGAAACTGTTCTGTCGACTTCCAGACTGATTTACACATACAAAAACAAACAAAACCTATTATTATTACTATTATTATTATTTTATTATTCCCTGAAGTGGTAAACATAGAACTCCCAGTTTGCCTTATGCATGCAACTTAAGTTTCCCCAGGAGAAACTGGGCAGAAGAAATATGCTGCAAACTAGCTAGCTTCTTAAGTCTTCATGATTTCATCATTTGCTTTCTGAAATACCACTTTTCCAGTTCCAAAAGTGGTATGGTACATTCTGTATAATAATTAAGTCAATGTAAGAACACTGTCATTTCTGAATTTCCAATTTGAAAACTATGCTGTTGCCCTCCAATAATTGTGTAGCTAAAAATACTGATAACCCTTGACAGTTAAATCAGAATGGTTGCTTGCTACTCTGTCTTTACATTCATCATTTGGGACTCAGTATCTTAATGACTATATTAAACTATATATGCTAACACCAGCTAAAAGAGAATTACACTCTGAACTGGAAGTTCCTCATTCACAACAAGAAACCTTAAGAATCAGGAAAGTGAAGGAACGCAGGAACGAATCAGTATGCCCTATATATTTTCACCGAAGGAAGTGAAAGTGAACTTACTATATTGATAGCGAATGGTTACATCTTACATCTCACTGGTTTTCTTGCAAGGGTAGCATCTTAAATAACTTTTTTAGTGAATGATAAATATTCTGTATATTTTTATGCTTTCAAATTAATGCTGTGCTTTTATTCAAATCTAGGGTTATGAAGTTCCGACAATCATTTCAATAACTGATGTCATTATTTCTAGCCACACAGCTGTATTTCAGTGATGGGGAAAATTGGTTCTTTCAATCTGTATTTGCAGAATGCTTCAAGTTACTTCAAGATTAGAATCTCTGCAAACAGAAGTTTTACCTTGGCGTCTCCATCTGGTAAGAAGAGATAAGCTCCACTTTTATCCCGGTTACCTGTAGTTCCATACCAAGCAAACTCCACCTTCATCTGATGAATTTTACCATCTTCTTTGGTATTTATTTTCTAAGGACAGAAAATCATGTTTGAAACAGTTGACATATTTAGGTTTCCACGAATAAGAACAGAAGTTCTTAAAAAAGTAAAACAGTGTTTTGAAATACAATGAAACACACCTCCAGTAATCCAGACATTCCAGAAAACCACAGTTTCATGTAAGAATTTTCTAAGATTATATTATCCACAGAATTCTGCATCTCTTTTATCTTGAAAAGTCTGTCTCGCTTCTCCTGCCTACTATTCCTCATGTATATATTATAGTCTGTTAAAACTGCTTCTGAACTCTGAACCTCCAAAAGCTGGTAAACTCCAAGCCCCAGAGGTAGTAGATGCGCCATAAAAGTGATCTGTTGGGAACAAAGGAGAAATCACTATTAAAAACATACAATTATTAACTTTTTTATTATCTTTATGCTCAGAGTAATTCCTTTTGCTTCAATAATTTTAGGATAGATGAATTTTTCCCATATTCCATAAATGAATATGAAATTACAAATGACGTTCCAAAATTAATAGCTGAAACATGTTAAGAAGAATCAGCAAAAAAAAATGTCTGCGTTGCTAATCTGCTTAGCATCAAGATCACTGTTATATTAATGCAATAATGATTTTGAATCTAGTTAAAAAAGAATGCTGGCTCTGATGTGCAGTTCTGAGCATATTTGCTCTGCACTAAAGATGTGTGTGTAGTGTATCAAGTATGCACAGACCTTACTTGTCACTCAAAGTGCATTTAGAAATCCACAAATTTAATTAGCAAAATAAGGCAATTATTTCATTTTTAGTCTCTGGTTATTTAGGAGCTACAAAGTGATCTGTACAGGAGAGTAATATACAAGGTAGATCTCCAAAGCCACTTGCTTAGAATTTGAGGTACAGATACATCATTTAATTTCTTTTTCCTCTTCAGGCAATTAATTAATTGTTAATTCTTGTATTGGTTTTGGCTGAGATAGAGTTAAATTTCTTCACTGCAGCTCATATAGTGCTATGTTTTGATAGTAACAATGTTAACAATACAAGGATGTTTTAAGCTACGGCTGAGCACTGCTTATGCAGCATCAGGGAGTTTTCTGCTTCACACGCTCCCCTGCTCCTCCCGAGCAGGCTGGGGGAGCACAAGAAGCTGAGAGGGGACACAGCTGGGACAGCTGACTCCGACTGACCAGAGGGATATTCCATGTCATATGACATCACACTCAGCACATAAATTGAGGGGAAGAAGAAGGAACGAGGGGGACACGTTTGGAGTGATAGCGTTTGTCTTCCCAAGTTTGTCTTCCCAAGCTGCCTGCCGATGGGAAGGGGTGAATGAAGTCCTATTTTGCTTTGCCCACATGCACAGCTTTTGCTTTACTTATTAGACCATCTTTATCTCAACTCATAAGTTTTCTCACTGTTACCTTTCCAACTCTCTCCCCCATCCCACTGTGGGCAGTGAGCAAGCAGCTAGGTGGGGCTGAGCTACTTCCCAGGGTTAACCCACAATTATTAATAACTATCCCTTTGGAGGACCACTAAAACACACTTATTAAATTATCTTCACAGGAATATTATTCTGAAACAAGTTCAGCTTGACTCCCAAAAGGAGTCAAAAGGAATCAGACTAAGAATGTAAGCCTGAAATTAATACAGTACTATTACAGTAATATAGTACTGTTACATCGCTAACGATTTAACAAAATAGTTTCTGATGAATGACCATTGACGACAATCTTCTATAATGATGTATCATTCTAAAATTCTCAGAAACTTAAACCAAAAACAAGAGGTGGACTCCTAAGTCATCTGTTTAGCTTGGGCAGACTTACGGAGAGTATTATCCTGCCTCTATATCTAGAAGACAAAAAAAACCAAACCAAACCAAAACACAGTATCTAAGTGCTTAAGCCACTGCACTTACAAAACCTTGCAGTTGGAGTGCTTGAGCACATACAGACTGTGTGTCTATACTACCACTTGAAGGAAAAAGCAGCTTTAGAAAGCTGGGAGAAAAGATACACATTCAGTATTTTCTGTTCACGCAGCTGAAACTGGCCCTTTAAATGTAATACACCACATCACAAAAGTTTAAAAACTTACCAGTTTAAGAAACATTAATGCTAAATATATATGTTTCGTTTTTTGTTTAAAATGACTGAATTAATGGCATTATCTGCAGAAGACAGAACTGCCAATATTTGAAGTATGCTCTTCATTTTCTTCAACTGTGAAGCTACAAATCTGTCAAAAAAAAAAAATGTTTTTTACTTAAAGTAGCATACCTGATATGCTTCATGTGATATTGTAGTTGCTCCATCCCAAACAGCACTAATCTGGACAGTAACAGGTTTTCCCGAAGGAGATAATAATTTAACTCTGGGTGAATTCACATTGACTGAAACCACTGCAAATCGCTCTTGTTCTGTAGGATTATATATCAAAAGGTACCTGCAAAAACATATTTGTCAAATTACCTTTTGGCAACCAAGCTTCCTCCTTCAGGTTTTGTATTACTGCACATGAATTTTACATACAGAGCATTAAAACAGTGTTAGAACAACAAGTACATACCACAACAAATAAATATGCAAAACATAACCAGGAAACAATGGATATTTAACATCAACTCTTGGCAAATCTTATTTTCTTAAAGCTATTATTTTTCCAAGGAATTTTGAAAATACCTTACAATAAAAATACACCGATTGCCCATCCAGCTACTAAAGAATCACTATTAACAGCTGCAAGCACAATCAAGATATTTAGGGGCATTTAAAATGTATTTTTAAGGGTGAACTTAAATTCTTAACTTATTTAAGTTACAATTTACCAAAAATCCCTATGGTAACTGTCTGTGTACCCATTAAAATCTTTTTATTAGGTACATAGGGAACAACTAATTTTTATGTAATCTTATGCCTGTTCTTCCATTCAAACACAGATTATGTTACTAATCAAAAGAATTAGCCCTAAAACTGAATAGAGCAACTTTATTAGCCTATATATTTTTTTTATTGCAGGTGCGTATATCCTAAGGTATAGAAAAATAAAACGATACTAGAACATTAGTGCCTCATGCCTCTGTAGGACTATTACTGTACTTCTTGTCTTTTTATAGCCGAGCTCAAAGGAAGCACTATTTACAACTGCTCCCTGAAGTTTCCCTCTGTCCATTTCATTGTTTAAAAAACTCTCTTCAACAACGAAAAGCATTCTTGCCAAATTTTTAATAACTTCTTAAATACACGGCAGAACCGGTATTCTGTATTCAACCTCCTTGACCCTTTCCACTGTTAAACACAGTTTACTTCTTCATGAAATCTTATCTTTCATCAGTTTCCAGGATATGCACTTCTTGCTTTATCAAATCACTCTTTCAGTATTTCTTCTACGTAGATTGTCCTCATTCTCTGCTCTGTTTTCCATGCAGGTTCCTCAAGGTTTTCAGTGGTTTTCTTTCACGTCTTAACCTTCAAATTCAATTACCACCTTCACAGATCAAACAGCTTCATCTAGAATCATCTCCTTCCACCCAAACTAAAAATCTCATCCTGTCACTCAAGTCTTTAACTTAAATGCTACCTGTAGCTTGAACCTCTTTCCATAATCTTGTATTCTGACTATAAGTCTTCCAGGTTCCTTATCCTTACATTTAGATGCTCTGTGCTCCATTATTCACTAGCCTGGCACTACTGTACAACTACGGTCCTGCTAACAAGTTACTTACATAGCTAAACTCTTTAATCTTTTCTGTTTTCCAACATTAGCTCTAAAGGGACGAAGGGTAGCCCTCCTCTACACACAACAGTGAGGTCTCCCTGGCACCGTAAAGTCTGGCTGGCAGTGGACAAAACTGCTGAGATGACATTTTGGAAGTAAGGAAATAGCAAAATTTCAGGACTGAAAGGTGACAGCAAACTGCTTAGAGTTAATAAGGAAGTACAAATTTAACTCCTTCTTATTCTGCTAAAGAGGACTTCTACATAATTCCAGTGCAAAGTCGGAGACACTAAATTAATCCACCACTAAACTATGAATGCAATATAGACACACAAGGAAAATTCTTCCTTCTCCATACTACTGAAAAAATCTTCCCTATTCTAGTTCCATCTTACCCTTTGATTTTTTTTCAACATTACTCTAGTTTTAACAAATGCAGTTTTGCTCTCAGATACTCGGAATCCTTACGAACACTAACCAGGCTACTAATTTTCCCTTATCTTTTCATTGGCTGCTCCTTTTTTTATGCATCAAACTTAGGTTGTTTCATAGCCCTTTACTGCCACCCTATAACCTCACAATCAGTAGGAAAGGTCAACTCCAACTTCTCATTAGTTAAATAAACTAAAACCAGAGGCTATATTAGCTTTTTGTATCAAGAACCTTTGGATTATCTGCCATACATAGAATGAGCTTCCCATAGAAATTACTTTCTTTTTAATTCCTGAGAAGAAGATTCCTGTGCTGAAGTATTGTTAAATCATGACTTCTGTGCAAAACATCTATTTTCCTTGCATATTTTTGCATCTACCTGTAGTCAATTGCCTTCTAGCACAACCAAAAGTGCTTTGGGATGCCCTTTTTTGCCTTGTTTTGTGTTGAAGACTCCTAGATTGCTAGACAACACAATAGTTAACCATATTCTTAGTCAGCTTTTGGAGTCTTTAAGAACTTGTACAAGACTTTGTGAGAGTCTTCCCTAGAGTTCAGTAGATCCTTTTGAACTTCTGCTTAACTGAAGATGTCTTCTTTTTGGATAAGATTTAAATTTAAATGTTAAGATAATTTTGAATAACAGTTGTACAATCAAAACCATGCTAAACCAACGCTGCTCTCAGTCTAGACCCCTTAAAAAGTTGGAAATACTTTAAGAACTCCTCATATACCATGAAAGAAGAGTGCAAGAACTGTGTCAGAAACAATACAGATCTAAGAGACGATCCAACACCAAAGCTCAGAATAAATCATCATTCTCATCCATCAACGGAACATTACAAAAATCTTTATTTATTCTTTCTATACAGTGGAATTCCTCAATTTTATGCCTGCAAGCAAAATGCTCTCTTATGCATACAATTCATTTCTAGTAATGCTCATCCTCATTAAATTTAAATCATCTGCCAACTAAAGAACGTACTGATGTAAAAATATTTTCAGAAACTTTGTTTACCTTTCCATTGATATAAACATGTTTCACAACTTTAATTAGTCACATGACAAATCTATCCATAACAAAAGACCTTAGGAACTGACATATTATCATTATATTTCACCAGACTACATTTTTTTTATATTCAGACAAAACAAACTCTTGTTTTATCAAGTTACATATGTTTTATACTTTCGTGAATCAAGGTACTGTAAGTGCACTATGTGTATGTAGAGTAATAAGGCAGTTAGATGAAGATAGTAATGACAGGGCAGATTTTCAGCAGTTACAATGCAGCAATTTTGTCTAGATTTAGTATTTTGTTTCCAAATGTTATTTCAGCAAGATGGAAGTATTTATACTCAGTAAGATATAGTTCTTGTCCATATACAAAAGAACTGACTAATGAATTAAATCACATTACTTCTGTAGCACCATTCAACTCCCATCCTTAAATAACATCCCATTAAGAATATTTTAAATTCTATAGGAAACAAAAGAGCTACACTTCACTTAAGGTGTTTTATTACAAAGAATGTCATCCACAAATGTAGAGCACAACTCCTCAATGTATCGTGGCTGCGTTACACAGAGAAGCAACTTGACAATATTTAAAGGTTTCCTATTCCAGATTTTAAGGAAAAAACATGAACATTACTGTCTTTCAGAAGCAGCAAGCAATTATTTTCCTTTCATTATTCAGATCACTGGTCTTTGGCAATAGCTCCAAGAAAACTGCAAAAGCTCATATCTTTCGTTCAAATAAAGGGAGAGGGGTTTTAATGCCTGCTAGTAAAATTCAGATGAAAAATTTACCCAAAATATTTTACTTCAGGAACATAATCAAGTGTCAGCCATTATTTCTTTCATTTATTCAAGAAATCAAAGAATTCTGAAACTATTTTAATATAAACAGTATTGAAACAAAAGGAAATCCTATAATTTTCTATCGATAAAACCACAGCCAATTTACTCACACAGAGACTAGGTATTCCATCTGTGCACTGGGAGCAGGAGTAAATGGCTCTCAGCCCCTCAAAAAATGAGAAACAGGTGCAGGTTCTTAATCCTAAATTGAATGCATCTCTGATGTGCAAGTATTTGCAATTTCAGAAAAGTAAATCCTGCCACCTGCCTTTCAGACATTTTTGGAAATATGTACCTTGAATTTTTTTACCCCATACTTGTCTGGGTGTCTAAAACCCAGAATGAGTATCTTTTAATCATACCAGCATGATCACTTTTTCTATATAATCTACCATATGCCATTAATAAACCTTCTATTAAATGCATAAATTCAAGCATCAGAGATTATTTTGTCTAGTCTTCCCTGTAGTAAGGATTTAACTTGCTGTGAAACATTTTTAGTCAGAGCTGAAAAAAACCAAACCCTCCACTCTTATTTTAAATACTTCATTGAATTACCAAGAAAACATGTAAACTAGTCTAGCTATATTCACAGGCAAAACGTGAAATAAACTGCTTCAGATCTCTACCAGCTTTAATCTCAGTCTCCTAGAAGAACACTACTACAAATTTGATTTCTTAACCTGAAAAGTTACAATATTTAAGACCACTGTTCTTTTTGTTTCACTGATGTGTTTAAACATATGGGCATACATATATATTGATACATACACACATTTACTGATAATACCTGCAGTACAATTACCATGTTCTTTCAAGTTCATTCAAAGCAATGCACTCAACTAATATGAGAAAATAGAACTCACTACTAGTAAATGTCAGAGGATTATCGGTGACAAAGGATTATTCAGAAGATCACCTCTTCAAGACAGTCCTCTTCAAGACAGTTGGACTCATGACAGCTTAGGACAACAGCTTTCATTGCTCAGTGGAGGACCTTTAGTCAAGTTTGGAGAACTAATTTCTTGAGACACTCTAGCTCAGATTGATCAATTTTAATAGAATCCCTCCAACAAATGTTTGTAGATAGATTAGAGCATTTCCCATTGTAACTGCAGAACCAGTTCTTGGGGCACATATGCACAATTTCAACACAAAGTTACTTGAACAGCACCTTCAAAGCTGGTTAGTTTCTTTCCCTTTTCTATTATAGCGGCTAAGCGGTGAAAGTGGTAAAACTCCTACAAGTACACCTAAAACTGAGAAAAGATACAAGCCACAAAGCCCAATGATATAGTATATCATAGAATCATAGAACGGCATAGGCTGGAAGGGACCTAGAGATCATCTAATCCAACCTCCCTGTAATGGGCAGGGACGCCTCTTAACTAGATCAGGGTACTCAAGGCTCCGTCCAACCTGGCCTTGAACACCTCCAGGGAGGGGGCATCCACAACTTCTCTGGGCAATTTATTCCAAAGCCTTACCACCCTCGTACTGAAGAATTTCTTCCTAAGATCTAATCTAAATCTGTTCTCCTTCAACTTAAACTCATTTCCCCGTGTCCTGTCAGTGGGCACTCTTGTAAAAAGTCCCTCCCCAGCCTTCCCGTAGGTTCCCTTCAGGTATTGGAAGGCAGCTATTCGGTCCTCCCAAAGTCTTCTCAAGGCTGAACAATCCCAGCTCCCGCAACCTGTCCTCGTAACAGAGGTGCTCCAGCCCCTGGATCATCTTTGTGGCCCTCCTCTGAACATGCTCCAACAAATCTACGTCTCTCTTATGGTGGGGATATAACATATCAACAGTCTTCTACTGAAGAACAAAATAGAACAAATGCAAGTTCTCCTGAAACATCAAAGTGGTAGGAGGGAAGTGAAAAGGAGGGAAAAATCATGAATACATATTAAAATGCTTTAAGTCCTAAAGAAAAGAAATTGAAGTAACTTTACATCTGCTAAAAATCACCAGAAGAATTGGCGGATTAGAAACCAGAATGCAGCTAGAAAGGTATTCTGAGATTTTGGCAGTTGATGGACTTTGACGGCCTAAGATTTTATAATTCTAAACAAAACTGAAATTCTCTAAAGGAAGTCACCTCAGTGGGACGATAAAACAATAAAGAGACTCAGATATCAAAGGGTGGCCAGGAGAGAATCAAAACTGTTCCATATCTGAAAGTATGCAAGAAAAAATTACTTTGAAAGATGAGAGATGAGTCAGTAGATAGTAACATTGTTTAATCAGTAAACACTGGTATGTATGAGGTCGAAATGACCTGAAGATCAGTATTTAAACTGGATAAAGCATGGCTTGCCATGGTAGCTGCCAAAACCACCATAAACTAAAAAATATCTGAATTACGTGACTTCTGACAGATGTTGGAAGCTTAAAAAAAAAAAAAGAGAAAGCTAGAATCTTAAAAAATTCCATGAATTGACATTACATAGGCCGAGAATGGTTCATGTCTTTGGGTATAGTGGTAAATGGAAAAAAGAGAACCAAGACCAACTATTTAAAACAGATATTTATCTGTACATTGCAAACATGTACAACCTCCTCTGATGAAAAGACTTCCACGAATCTTGCACTGAAGTCCAAACAAACATCTAATAGACATTTATTTTCCTCAATTTTTTAATACAGAATAAAACAAAAAATATACTCTCATGTTATTTAAAAAGCTCTCCCCTTGCTTTAGGTAGGCCATAACCATAACAATTCCTTTTTCTTAAAAACAACTGCTGAATATTTACTCAAAACACTAGGTAAACAAAAAGTTGTATCAGGTTACTCAGTTTTGTTCAAAGCTCTTATGGTCTCTCACATAAGAGTCAAGGCCTCCTTAGTCAAACGTATGATTAAAGTGAGATTTTAAGAACAGGTCCCCCTCAGCCATTTTTTTTCTGTATCTGGACAGGTTTGCATGCATTTCTGCTATGAATT
This sequence comes from Tauraco erythrolophus, assembly GCF_009769465.1. Taxonomy (NCBI): domain Eukaryota; kingdom Metazoa; phylum Chordata; class Aves; order Musophagiformes; family Musophagidae; genus Tauraco; species Tauraco erythrolophus. The sequence goes on from NC_141496.1 coordinate 66,413,430, forward strand.
ACTACAGCTGGAAAGAGTTCACAAAATGATTGTTCTGAAAATAAATGCCATATAAATGCCCTATATACAACCTGAAGTGTCTGCCAATCAACTTTAAAAAAAAAAAAAATGGATTCAAGATATCATCTGAAATCATCTGGTCATGCTGCTCCTCTAGTTCTACAAAACTTACAAGTTATGTTCTTAATATTCCTTCAGGAACAAGGTTAATCAAAAGTCAACTGCAGGCTCATGATTGTGACACACTCCTTTACAGTAGATGAATGCTTCCTTCTACAACTCTTCTGTTAGTTACTAAATTGAGCTTTAGGAACTATATGTTTCACAGCATGTCAAGACATCTTTCAGTCATATTCAAAATTTATTTAGCAAGAAAATTAGGTGACAGAGAACATTTTGGACAAAGTCATTCAAAATTTCATGCACAAAAATCACGTGACCAATCCAATTTCTGAACGTATTGAAGTCTGATTCATGCTTGTTTTAAAGAAAATTTGACTCTGCAGGTATTTTTTTAAAGCCATTCTCATTTCCTCCTCTGCCAGATGAATATTTATTTCTGAAATGTAAAAAGTTCTCCTGATTTCATCCAAATTATACTTTTTCTAATAAGTGTTATTCAAAACATTGAACTCTAAGCCTCTGTGTATCTTGAACAAATATCAATCACAATTGTCTCACAACTTTCTTTTGGTTGTGGCAAACTGTACCAAAAAATAAGGAAACAAAGAATGTAGAAATCAATTTGTCATTTGAGTTAAAATATCTGTAAGCCCCTGAGGAATTATTTAATGTATTTTTGAAGAGATATACATGGACGCTTGTCCAATAATCCAAAAATAATTTTATTCCTAGCTCATGTTCAGAAAGGAAGCAAAATCAGTAATAACTCATAAGATGGAATAATTCTGTGTCAGAGATTTTTTTTTTTTTTTCCCCAGAAAGGAAAATACACTTCCATGTGTACCAATTAATTTACAGAAATATGATGTTAGGGATTTAGGATATTTCTTTTATAAATATAACTGAACACATACACATACTGTATATGCTATGTATATTTGGAGGGAGGCATAGGGAAAATCCAGAATTTTCCAGTATTAGGAAATATCTTGACCTTTATACTCCTATAGAGAGCTCATCTGTTGCTACTAATGTAAATAGTTATTACTCTTCTCAACACTTCTCACCTCATCAAAAACCTACCTACTCATAGTAAAAAAATAAAAAATTTAAATCAAATAAATGTATTACTCTGAAAACATTTAATGTGTAAAGCTATTAAAATTCTCAGCACTCAAACAGCAATTTCATCAAAAGCAATACGGAAACACTCTTCCTTTTATAGCAGATCTGCCAAGTGCCAAAATAACATTTGTCAGAGGAGAAAATCCCTTTTTATCCCAAACAGGAAACTCATTTTGCCTTTATGACAAACTGAGCATAAATTGCTGTGCTTGTGCATCAGGGACAGCAGTTATAAGTAGACTTGTTGTCTCAGAGCAACTGGTTCTCATACAAACACCAGGAAACTTTTCAAGTAACTAGAAAGTCTTGTATGCCTTGAACTATGCCTTGAACTTTTTTTGTTTATTCCAGTTGGTCACATGAAAGACATTATGTACAAAACAGACTAGCCTATAACCTTATGGCAGGTAGGCTTACTACTGCAAAATACACTGTTTTGCTATGACTCTCAAAACTAAATTCAAGAGACAAGGCAGATCTAGACATGAATAAAAAAAACAGTGGACTAAAATGTTGCCGTAGTTTGACCTCTTAACCAGAATGAGAATTCAGTAGGACAATCTTTGACAAATGCTGCAATCGCTATTCTTGAAAACAACCAAAACTCTTTATAATGTTCTGCCACTCAAACACTCATATTGCTATTTACAATTAAATTTTTAATTACTTTACATTAAACAACATTTCTTTCAATTACTACTTCGTTTTTCCACTGCAAGTATAATACAACTGATTCTCCTTGTCACAAATCTGTGTGTATTTATAGATTTCTGTTTCTCATTATCAGCCTTTTCAAACCAGATGATACTCTTTCAACAACTCTTTGGTCACTTTCTTCAACTTGGTACTCCTGTTTTCCTTATAAGCCTTCTCGAAGTCTAATCTCAAAGTATGTTTTCTAAAACTACATACCATATTTTTGATGAAGCCTTCATCACTGTGAGTATAGCACACTATTTCAGCTGTATTTTACACAGAGAATTTCTATTTAAATAATGCAAAAGCAAAATTGCTCTGACACCACACAAGTAACTCTCTCAATGTGATCTTCTGTAATGCCTAGTCTTTTTCTGCTTTGCTAATGTCTACCTGATTAGTCTCCACACTATTTTTCCATATCGTGTGTGATACTTCCACTTGCCTGTTTAATTTCATTCTTTGATTATTAAATATCGGACTCAGTTTACTAAGGGAGTTTTAAATTTGAATCCTAAACAGAGTGTTTGTTCCCAGTACAAGTTCAAATTTTATAAACTATTTACATTCTATTCTATTAGCATGATTGATACAAATAGAAAACTATTTGTGATTTTATGATCTGAATTAAAGAGTTTCTTGCTTACTTTTGGCCTCATTTTGCACAAAAAATTCCACCCTGCTCAGATATACCGAAGGATATAAGTTGAATAATATATAATATTGATACACAACATTTATCAATCAACATTTAAGTAATAACTAGGCAACCAGCAAGACTGTCTATTAAGTGAGTGAAGGTAGCACTGGTAAAAATGCATTTACAACATAGAAATTAAATTAAAGTGTAGAATTAAAACATGATGCCACGTATGCTTTTTTGCTTTCCAGTTTTAAAGAAAGGGGATTAGACTTACTTCAATATTCCTGTTTGGGTTAGGTTGGGTTTTTTTTTTTTAGTTTAGTCTGCACATTAAGAGAATGAACTATCACAAAAAGCTATACCAAGTTCGGCTTTGAGCACCAAAAGAAACCACAGTGAAAGCATGCTTTAAGCTGCATCATACCTAATTATTTTACAACACCTAGTTTCAATAATTGCTACAGCTTTAATGTACACGTCCGCTGAGACACAGTAGATGCTGAAACCATTGGTGTTCATAACTATACGATCCTAGACATTTAACTACAGAGAAAAGGCCTTTGTGAGGAAAACTTTATGATTAAAATACTGCAGTCTCAGATATTCTGTCAGATGTAAACATGACATGTGGGGCAGTGGGAACACAGGTGGTTTAATAATAATGCAATTTAGGCAAACAGTTCTCTTCTATACAGTCAGAGATAAGAAAGTTCTTCCCAAAAGAAGATTCCAATACCTTCCCAAGGGGTTTTGCATTGACTGGATAAAGTCTAAGAAGATTTTTCAGCTTACCTAACCAGGTAAGATAAACAAAGTCAATATGGTCTGCATCACATCCAGCTAAGCTTCTTGTAAATTTCAGAATCCTAATTTGAGACTATCAATACTGTCACAGATGTAACAAAAAAAATTAAAAATTTATACCTAAGCAGCAACTCTTATACTCCAGTTATTCTGTTTATTATAAAGTGGAATATTAATCTTGCATATATATATAATCAAATATTATAATATATGAACATATACTAAGATTTTAGCCTCTTCTGAAATTGACATCTTTTCCAGTTTATGAAAAAGTCCTGCAGAAGGATAAGCAGGAACGTAATCTAAACTTGAAACTAGAAGTACACAACATAAATTTGTGTTGCTTTCATAAGGTACAAAAACAAAGGTGGAGACAGAATCTACTATCCACAGATCAGCTTTTCATTATAAAATCAAACTGGTGACATCCAGAAATAAAAAAGAGATACTATCAATAAATAAGTAAATTAACAAGAATTCAGTAGAATTTCAACTAACACAAAATTACACTATGATTTTAACAGCATTTGAAGAGGATGTTAAAAGCATAGTTTAGAATTAGAGCTGTAATATTAAAATTACACATTCTTTCTAAAAGCAGTAATAGCTGACAGTTCTAATTAAGATACAAATAAATAAAACCAGTGACACTGTGCTTAAAAAAAATAGTTCCGTTATCTTCAGTTTGACATTTCAGAATTCCAAATCACTCCAGGAATGCCTTTCCTAATGACAAACCCAAAGTCACTTTGGATTCCTTACTAAAGGTGAGAACTCACACATACACATTCCCATCAATTCTCTTTTTACAACTCTACAGATATATATAATATCGATTGCTCATGCAAAAGGCAGAGAATTAGGCACATATTTCATCCCTCTACTCTCACAGGAAACAGGACCTTTGCGTGGCTTTCTCAAGAACAAACCATGGAACACCCTCAAGAAAACAGCATTCACGATAAACACAGACAACAGCACAGCAAGAACTATAAATTCCGAGAACACAAAAAACCAACATCAACCTAAGACAAGACTTTTAAAATGTTATGTACCTACGACATATGCCAGATACACATACTTCCTATGATTTGGATGGATTGTAGTGGCACACATATCCTAATCTGGAGCACATAACTACTCTCCAATTAAGGATAAAAGGATTAAGTCCAAAGGCACTATTTTAAATTTTTCTTTTACCACAAAGTTGGGAGGTGTTCTGAAGTCCAAGATGGGCTTGAAGCCCCCTGACTTTTTCAGGATCAGGAAGTACCTTCACTAAAATCCTTTCCTTGTTCCTCTTGTGGTGCAGGCTTTATAAATCTGCATTTAGAAGGGAAAAAAAATCTGGTTCAGAAGAGCAGAAAGACTTTAAGTATGCCATATCACTTCAGTCTGTGCCTTGAGAGCCTTGGACTAACTACGGTATTGCCTCAAAGCAACTCCAGTAAAAAGCTGAAGGGGCCAGTGCCTGGAAAAAAAAGAAATAATACAGAAATATACTGATATACCGAATATGTATATCTTCTACTTCCAAACTGCTTCAACAAGTACACACATACAATGTAGATTCTTTCAGTTGTATTCAGTTCTTTACTAGCATATTCCTCCATATTGATCACTTTTTGTTTTTTTGAAAAACAAACTCAGGCTTTTTTCCTCCTCTCAAAGTACATTTAGCTAATCTATTCTTTCTGCATTTCATATGATACTTTCATTACAAACAGTATTTTCAGAGGAACCCAGAAATTTCTTGAAACAACTAAGTGTGGGATTTTTCACTTTAATGTTATAATTTTTTTAAAGAACTGAAGCATCAAATGCCTTCACAATCTGATTGCACTGGTACTGCAAGCCCCAACAAAAACTGTTGAAACTCTGTGCATTATTCAAAATTCCTAAATTTGTGCAGTTTTAAGAAACTGCAAAGATTCTACAAACGCTGCAAATTGTATCAAATTATTTACTGGTTTAATTTTGCAACTGCAACTTCAAAAACAGTAAAAAAATATTTAAAACATTGCCATTGGTTTATCAACAATAAGATGGACCAAAAACTGAAAATATTTTGATTTATGAGAATTTTTAAGCACTGAAAAAGTAACGATAAAAAGTCTGAAATGTAACAACTTTTAGAACAACTTGAATTTGGAGGCATGACAGTCAAAACTGAGTTTTGAAAAAAAAAAGTCAGTTCCACAGAAAGCTTTGGAGTGCAATTAATTGCAAATCAAAGCAATGTATAATAACTCAATAAATGAACCACAGTGCAGTTTTAAAGAGCTATCCCTTATATCAAAAAGGACATTAATTCCTTAGCTTCTTTGCTGCTTTGTTTTCAGAACTCTCAGATAAACCTTTAGTGAAATGTCAACTGCCAGTGCAGGGAGTCCGTTCTGAGATAAGCCTGCATGTAGTGTAATTAACACAAGTAGAAAAGTCATACAGTAAAAATTGAAATCTCTGAAAAACTGCTGTGACCTTACAGAAACAGTAGGAATTAAGAGATCAAGGTGCTATGAACTCTTCCATGCCACTCACTTCCTCTCCCATTAGACATTGTTAATGCAGCGTTTGCTGGTTTTCATCATAAAGGTGGCTGCACAGTTAACTTCCATATATAATGCAGAATGAACAAACCCTGCTTTTGGTTTTGTTCATTTTGAGGTCACCACTTTTGCCAGGATGGTTTTTAGCGAAATATTTATTTCAAGTTTGCATTAACTCATGTTTCAGGATTCAGACACCTGAGTTACCTAGTGTCTGCCAAGCGTTTCATTGCCTTGCAACAGCTCTTCCATCATGAAAAATCAAGAGGGAGAATGCTTTTTAAATATCCATTTGATTTAGTCAAAATGTGCTTGAGTTTATTTCAAGCAGAACATGTTCATGGCAGTTACAGGTCACCTGAAATCTAGTAAATTGATCAGGCAGCTGAACACTGAGATTAAGACTCCAAAGTAATTTTTAAAAAAACATTAGGCTGTATTCAGCCTAAGCAGCCAGGGTATTGGAAACTACAAGTGCAGCTCTTCACATATAACTTCAAATTGTTTTCTAATTTTTGAGCTACTTGCACTAGTGTGCTGAGAATGCAAGCGCTTAATTAAGTGTTTTTTCCCAACAGAAAAGTCTTAAGGCTTACTTGAATAACCATTCATCCTGTCCACCTCCCAAAGTTATTGATATGGAGATTTCACTTTAACAAAAACAAAAGAAGGTTGTGCATATTGCTATCACTATTTCATCCAACAAAAAACTAAAACTGGTGGTTTAGTTTTGTTTTCTCATTTTTTTCTCCCCTGAGGAAAAAGTGTGCTTATTAACAACATATAAACTGCCAGAAATATTTTTGGCCTCATTTTAAATGTTACTGTATTATTTCTTGTTTTCTTTAAACATTTTTACCCTCATTGACAATTGACAATATCTTTGTGTCAACTATCTTTTGTTTTAAACTGTTTCAGTACATAACTAGAAATATATATGCCTCAGAACTCATGCAAGGATAAAAAGTAAATAAAATGTATATTATTAAAATGTCAAATGCTGTCAGAGCATCCTCTCCATGTAGCTACGTAGGACAACTGTTTAGATTGATTGCACTGACATGGGCAACACAGGTTAAAAAAAAAACCAAAAAAACCACCAACAAAAACCCCTCCATCACAGTTAAAGCTGCCAAATGAGAATATTAAAACATTACCCCTATCCAGTCACCTTTTAAGCTCAGAAGATACAGTTCCTTTGGTGTGAAGCTTTAATCAATTGCTTCACATCATCAGGACAGCTTCCCATTTTGGCATATCACACCAAAGATTCTTTCTCAGGCAAGTTACCCTTGCTGTCATCTTCCAATCAAATACAGTAATGTACTCAATGCTCTGCCAATAATTTTTGATCTTTGTACATTATTCTTCATCACACATTAAACTTAACATGGCTTTAATTTCTACATTATAGTGCTGTGCTGAGAAAGCAGTAGGTACACTTGCCAAGTGGACTTTTGAAAAGGTTTTGAAAACTTGCAAAATCTTAGAAGTAAATCAGAATTTTCTTTCTCAAAAAAAATCACAAATTTTGGATCTAACAGGATGAACATAAAACTTAAGCCAAAACACTGTTAATTACAACCTGACGTCAAAACCTGCTCATAGACACTGACGTAAGGATAATAGCCCAGATGATTTTGTACCCTCTATTTGGAAAAATGAAACTTACTTTTATAAGGTGGATGTCAGTAAACTGCTTGTTACTTTGACAGATCTTTAAAGAAATCACTGATTATAGTGTAATCTCCTACGCTATATAACTAGACTGATAAGAAGGATATCATACCATTCCTCTGCGATTAGCTGACAAAAGCAGTTTGTGGGCAAATTATCATTGGTTTAACACTAAAAATAACCCTGAAGTAATGAGTTCTTAAAATCTTTCAATATCATAGTATCTTCAGTTCAGATGCCTGTAGAGTACAATGAAGCTCAGCACTGAAACTCCCCAGCCAGGTACACAGGTACATGAAGGTTCAGAAGTGAAGGAGGGGGGGGGGGGGGAAAGCATGATTGATACTGTTAGGTTTCTAACTCAGGTCTCACTCTATGTTGTGCCAAACAATACTACTACAAAATCCAAGTTGATACAGGCAGCCAAATCAGCTATCTGGACATGTATCACATTCCCCTACAATCCTGTCTCCAGGAAACACTGTAGATAGAAATAGCTAGGAAATCTTGCCACTCACACTGTCTACACACCCTTCATCAACAGTTGACAGCTTAAACTGCACAGCAAGAGGTTCAAACTCACATCCCTCTCCCAAGTCCAGTGAGTGCAAGCCTTTTGCCATTTGGGAAGTATGACCTCTGGCAGACTATTTCCCATGGAGCAATGTTTACATCAAAGGACAAGGCTCTCACAGAAGTACGATGCAGTATCTAATTTATCAGCACGCTTGTGGGCTTTGTCTCCAAGATGCTCTGTAATAATTGTTAATTTCAGAACAAGACAAAAGTAGTTCCCTATCTAGTTTGATATTATCTTATGAAAGCTTTGTTTTTCAGCTGGAAGTAACGATTTTTAAAAAAGCACACAACTTTATTTATCAGTTAAAAGGGGTTTAGTGTAAGTGAATAAATACACCACAACTTCGGTACTCAAAAGCCTGATCATAAGACCACTTAGCTATTCTAAGGTGACAGAGTCACAGTAAGAATTAAAATACTCTACAAACCTATTTCACTGAAATTAACACATTATTTTTTAGTAAAACTACAGATTCATAAAAAGATGGCAACAGAGCACTACAGAGAAGAGATATATAAGGGGGGGAAAATGATGCCAAATATACTAAAAGTGCTACCTACTTAGAAGCAGTTTCAAAGATATTTCTCAATTACACAACAATCTGGAGCTACTTCATACTAGAATAATGACCACTGAAAGGCAAGATTTGTTTCCTCTTCTTTTTTTCCTGTGTATTCAAGTTGTACTAGCTCTTCTGTATCATCTGTTCGATCAGTTTTCACTACAGACTACAACTTTCACAAGCAGTGAAGAGAACACTTAACTAAAAAACATCAAAAAGGAAGGCTGGATGAGAGAGGCAAAAGTATGCTATCAACTACTTTCCTGTTGAAAAGTAGGTTAGATTTGAAATTGACAGTATCAATTCAGTAAAATAAGAAAAAAAACAAGAAAATCAATGAGTAATTAATTAGATTAAAAAAACATTATCTTATGAGCTTCCCATCAGTAGTGTTCCTCTAAATTTATAGGTGATATGAACCAAATATTTATGACAATAATCAATTTACAATACAGCTATTTTTAAAAATCTTGACATGGAAATGCAAAACTACAAAAAGTTAAATATTCAGTTAATTTAAGAAAAGTAACATCTTGCTAGTTACATTGACTTAATTTCTATCCCACATATTAGTATATTAGAACACATTAACAGACAGAAATCCAGAGATTTCATGCTACAGACACGAACAATAAAGACTGTTATGAATACAGGATAACCAAATAATAAAGTTTTGATGAGAATCAGTATTTTAAATCTGCTGATGCCTCAAAATTCGAAATGAAAAACCAGTCTGCCTTAGAAGCTTCAAACTCTGAAGTTTAAGCTGAATAACCCTTAACGATATATCTATCAAGTTGAGTTTAAGATTCTACTGATATTAGGGTTTCACATCTTTACTGGTTACCTAGAAAACTCAGATGCACGGTCATAATATTCACATACTAGATTCAAGCAAAAGTTACTGTCTCAGCTTACATACCACTTTTCACAATAACAATGTTAGTGAAGATTCAGACTACAACCAGAGATAAACGTTAGAAGCCTAGAAAGACTAAGCTCATTTTTATAAAAGAAAATAATTCAACATACAGAAAAGGAAAAATGAAGTAGTGTGCACCTAAGCATTGCTTTCAAAGTGTTTCCAAACACAAAGTCATTACAGAAACAGGGTTTCAGGCAGCAATATCAACATTCCCTTGTAATTTTTCTCCTCCTTTTCCTCCTCATGTTTTTTTCCTCTTTATTCTATCTCACATAATTCTGATTACACAGTCTTTGGAACATGAACCCCATCTTCTAGGACTGTATGGTATCTTCACAATACCAGACAAGTTAAAATTAGCAATTATCTACCAATGCTATCTTCTAAGTAAGTTAAGACAAGTTTAGAGAAGAGCAGCAAAAGGTTTCTAGGATAATATTACTTTTAAAATAAAAAAGCTTGATATGTATATCTACGTAATGTTCAACTAAGAAGAAAGAAAAATAAAAGCAAATGACTGAAATGCATAAATACCAAAAAGGGAAACACTTACTTAGCATACTAGGCAGAAAGATAAGTGGAACAATGGATGCAAACAAAAGGCATATCAGGGGATGGAAGGGGCATGGGGGAAATTTCAACAGCTAACCTAGGCAAGGAAAGCAAAAGCATTAAAGCTAACCTCAAATGGCTAAGAAAGTCTGCATTACAACTTGCCTCCAGCCAAGTGCTTATATACAATACATACAATCCTCTTCCAGTGAATATATCTGAAGGGATGTTTTGAAAGAGTTAGAAAGATTTTATTTAAATTAATGGCTAGACACCTGAGATTTGACCATTTTGGACAAGTTTAAGATATTATATTAGCACTTATCTAGCATTCCAATAAGAGAATAAAACTCCTATTTAAAAAAATAGTATGTATGTCTACATGACTGCTCCAGAGACAAACTTATATTAAAACTACATATACACAGACATTATATACATTTAACTTTAGAGGACTGAAGACATCTTCCCCCAAAAGCACCCAAGGACCAAACTTTGCTCATTTTTTCAAAGGATCTGATTAGAATTTTTTAACAGTAACAGTCTGCCAAATAGCCTGATACCTTCATGAACTTGGCAAATAAGTTTTATTAGCTTGCCACTTGCTAGACCTACAGAAATTAAATACTAACATCACCAAAAATAGCTACTTTTAACATGAATCTTAAATCTTCTGTTCTGTAAGCAAAAACTTTGTATTACCTGATTTAAACACATAGCAGCTCTCATATCCATACATCTTATTAGCCTTATTTGGATTAGTTGAGTTTAATGAAAGTTTAAGTTATTTCAGGCTGTATATTGAATGTTCAAGGGGACAGCAGTATGTCAATTTCAACTGAATACTCTAGAACTACATATAAATAAAGAAATACGCCATCTTAATACAATGGAAAGTTGGAATTAAGAGAAAACAGTGTCCTCGTTTATCTTCTACTTGAATTTTAAAGACAATCCAGCATTTACATATTATGATTTCTAGGCGTTACAAAATCTAAGATTTTGCTCCCAGTGGTAATTGAGCCAGCTGTATTTATGTGTAATTACAGTTTTCCACTGTTGCTCTCAAGTATAATTTATTAGGGATTACAATGCTGTAAAAGCACACAGTAAACAGACTACTAGCTGCAGCTGAATTAGTGGTATGTGAGAAACTTCTGTAGCTTTAAAGAGTTGTGTCCTATTTCAACTGGACATAATAGTATTAGCATAATATGCCAGGTTACCTTTTTACCTTTTTTATTTTTAAGAAATTTTACCTTTGTCTTGAGTGAAAGATAAAATTAAAATCATGAAATGGCATAAAAACCCATTAGGTAATGAAAACACACACATTGCTAAAAGAATCTGAGACAATAAGTAATACGTAAATTATTAACCTTGGTTGCGACGTCAGCTTTATAACTGTCTTGTGTGGCAAAGAATCTTGGGAAGACTGAACATCATCCTACAAGAGAACATCTTTGAATTTGCTTTTGAATACATTTAGACATATAACATATGGGTTTTGTCTACAATATGAACTTTATGAAGTACAAAACCACACTAGCCATACCATAAACAGAAGCCTATTTTAGCACATTACACAGGACGATGAACCACAAAAGTTTATAAACTAAGTACTTCACACTGACAAAAGAAAAAGTCTCACTTTGACCGACTCATTGAGAAAGCTTTGTTTTCATTAAATGTGTCTTATTAGATACCATTATCAAATTGTCACCCCTATGTTTTCATTTTTGCATACATCAGAATTGCCAACTTCCTTCAAATTTTGCAAATACTTACCATATATTTTTTCTAAATTTCTGTTCCTATAAGTTTACTCTCTGAAACCCTACAGTCCCAGGGCTCACTTCCAACGAGAAACATTAGTGACAAGTCATTGCTGTCGCTCTTGGCATTAGTCTTTAAGTAAGACAACAGACAAACTGTTGATCTACTCTTACATTACTACTGGTTCATATAATGGTGACAACTATAGACTTTACAACTGAAGTGCAAAGCTCCCAGTTCCTCAGAATACTCCAAAACATTCTCAACATCGCGTTTTTCAAATACAACTATTGCAAATTACATGAAAATTTTCTTTCTGAACTCAAAGAGGTAGCATTACTTTTATAGGTTGGGTATCACCCTATGGGTTGGATCATTCAGGGATCTCCAAGTTTCTTCTGTCTTTCAGTGTATTGTCTTCCAAGAGATCTAGTTTTTGTTTCTTTACTAATTTAGAGTCTGTACAACCTACACACGATGCATAAAGTATTTAGTTACCAGCTGAGAAGACCAGGACACTTTTGTGTATAACTAACAATTAAGAATAGCAGAAATACACTGCAAACAGCATCATTTTGGAATCCTTCCACCATGTCTCATTCCAATTTCCTTCTTTCTGCCTTCAGGAAGGGCAATTTTCCTTTGGTTGTACCTACTATCTACTGGAATGCTGTTACAGTCTCTAGTTCTGTTCCTTTGATCATGTGTTACTCTTCTTCTTCAGCCCTCAAAGACAACAGCTGTTTTCACTCTTAACGTCTTCATCATTTGCCTTTCTCAGTTCTCTCAGCAGTCATTCTGAATGCCCATCTCTGAGCAATTCTTGATGTTAGCTTCCATGAGCCAACAAAATACCATGATGGTATTTTGAAACTAGTGCCTTTGAACTTTCTACTTGCTCAAGGTTTGCAAAAGGTTTTTTGTAAATATCCTGAATTATCCCGTTAGCATTCCACATTAAAAACCTTTTGCTGTGGTAACCAAAGTACTGTGGGAATATAAGGTTTACGATATGCTGCAATCACTGTATATCATACAGATAAATCATAACCTACTTCTGTAATAATATTTTTTTCCTGTTTTATATAAATATAATAAGTTTCTTGAAATAAGGACTTTCTCTCTTCTTCACTTTGTCTTTCACAGTCGTAATAGTGCATTTGACTTAGTATGCTCCTAGGCAATACACAGTTTAAACAGCAATTAGTACTTCCACAATGCAGTGGTATTCATCTCGACTCAAACAGAAACAATGAAAGCGTAGTAAAATGTAACATCACAACATCATCCAATACAATTCAGAGTAGAACTGAAAACTTCATTCCATGAATGACTTCAAAATATTCTTACTCTATGAAGGTGTCCATTCATTTTGTTAGCCTTTCCAACCAGGAGAAAAATGATGTATTTGTGGCACACGCTCACATAGCATGCACCCACAGGCACATATACACAGCACACACATACATATTTGGACCAAAGTAATAAAAATTATAAAGAACTATTTTAACCATTGCTTTTTTTTCTTTTTAAATATATGTGACTGGAAGAGTAATTCAAGGTATGACACATCTGGCACATCTAAGCCAGAAGAAAACATGCCATGTTAGTTATGTTAGAAGTGTGAGGTATTCTATGATATAAATCTAAAACAAAGACTGTCTTAATCCTGCTACGTTTATGTGCAAAGAAATTACAGCATCTTGTGTCCTTTCTATTCCAGCTGTATGGGCTTAGGTAGACTTCCTAAGACTATCTAGCTACCACAGCAGAGAGCTTTTGTTCAGAAAGTGAAGAAACTAAGAAATTATAAAGGCAACAATATTATATTAGCAAGTGTGTTTCTTCAAGGTCCTCTTCACTGTAAAATGAATCTCAAAATTACATGTGTGGTTGCTGACTTTATCACCCGTAGAGTCCTGTTTTGAAAAATTTCAACTAAGGAGAAAAGCATAAGGTCTTGTCTAGACCTGGTCATGCAAACTCAGCTTAGGCTTATGTTCAGGATGGAAATTTTCCTCTTCCTACATTTGTTAAGTAATAAGCAAAGTCAAATTACAGGACTGCATATCGTTATATAATCACTTATCATATGCATGTCAGTGAAGTCACTAACAAATTAATGCCCACAAGAAAATCAGAACACCTGGTTTTACCATGGGATTGACAATGTGGAACAAAATAAGCCCATTTACTTTCAATGTGGGGCTTCTTTCAGCATTAGCTGCTGAAGTTTTCACTTCTTACTTTCCAACATCTCCAGTTAATATGAACAGTGACAAGTAGCAGATTTTTGAGCCAGTATTAGTAGCAAATTTCATTCTGACTTTTCCCAGGTTACTCAAACTGTATTGAAAAGACATAGTTCCCATTTTATTTTTGGAGAAAAATCAAGAAAGACAGCTTACCATCTTCAGGAACGGAGTTGATGTGTCATAATTATAAGCACCTTTATCCTTTAAGATAAGAATATGAGCAGAGTCAGTTATCACTTTCTTCAAGTTCATTATTGAATGAAAAAGCCTGTTAAAAATTTTGAAGTCTTAGTTAGTTTTCAGGCATTTTTATTCAATGTGATAACATCAAAATTCAAAAATATTAACCCAAAAGTGTGAGTTACAGAAAAATAAACATCATCTTTAGTATCAATAAAGCATGAAATTAAGAACAGCTAGTTGCAATGGGTGCCCAAATTGTGAAGTACAGAAATACTCTGAATTTCATTATATTCCTACCTTGCATACTGAAAATGAGGTACATCTCCACCCCACTGTTATGCTCCACTTATACCCTCTAAATACCAAGTACATTTTCAAAACGCTAATCTTAGGAAAGTTTATGATTTGTATGTTTGATTTCCAGTATCTATAGGGAAGACAAGCCTGAAACGCTGGTCACAAAGTCAAGATTGCCTTCAAGGAGGATTAGAAAAACAATCAGAAACACAAAAATTGATTACATTATTATCATTATTTCCATTGCTTCACCCAACATAAGGTTTCCAAATTCTTAAATACAGAGAGCTGTGTAACTTTATTTGTAAAGTGAAAAAAGCCTTTATTTTACTTTTTCAAAATCAAGTGTCTTGGACATGTTTATACCTTGATTATACCTAAACTTGAATAGATAAAGAATTTTAAAAATTATGGAATTTAAAAATACTTGTCATGAACGCAGTAGTTCAAACTGAGAAATAGCATTTTATAAAATAGAGCATTTAATACAACAACTTATTTAATGGACATGCTGTTTAATGGACATGCTCTATCATTGACCGTCTACCAGCATCTACCTCAATCAAATTTACTAGTGCTTAACATTCCAATATGTAACAATTTTCTGAACGAATGCATAATTAAAGCATATATATGTATATATATCTGTGTATGTAGATATCTCATACACTATTCAACAAAATTCCTTAAAAGTAATTTGTCAATACTGAGAAACCAATTGCTCACCAGATAAAACAGCAATAAACAACAACAGATAAATGAAGTAGAATATTGGCAACATGAAAAAGATTTCTCACATTGAAGAAAGGTAGGTTACAGAGGGTGTGGGATTTTCCAAGGAATATATGCTTAAAATAGCATGTTTCTTGATCATTGCTTAGCATAGGCAGATATAAAATGTTCCCTATACAACAGTTACTGCAGAAAATAACAGCCCTGTTATTGAAGAACTCTCGGTATCATGTCTAGCTTCTTTTGAAACCTCAGAAATTTTTTTTGGACATCAAATTCTTACTTCAGAGGATTAAGAAATATTTCATAAATGAAAAGCATGGATAATCATATCCACCTGTCTTTTAGAGCACCATCTACACTTTCAGCACTATGTTGCTAGTTATAGCGAATCTATATCTTTGAAATAAATACTTCTTTAAAAAAAAAAAAACACAAAGGGAAATTAAGATTTAAGTTCATATATTTCTAATAAATTACCTGGTGCCATAATCCACAACTACCCAATCTTTAGATGTTCCTGTAATAGCATCATGATGCTGAAAGAGTCCAAGGTTCCTCCTAGCTTCTGTCAGCAACTTATAGTTATCCGCTGAAGGAAATACACTCGTCTTCTCAGATTTACCAGACTGTACCAAAGCCAAGGAGTAGAGGATTTCAGCTGCCCTGGAATTGCAGAGAATTAAATTAATTTATACTAAAATTAAATTAAAGGTTTAAAAAGCAAAAAACAACACACATTTCACCTAAAGAATAAACTGATCTTTTTACATCTCCCCTCATCCTATTTCCTCAAGTTCTTTAAACCTTAATCTTGTACTTTTTAGCCTGTTTCTAGCTTCAAACATTTAAAAGTCACCGCTGCACTTCATCATCAACCAGTTTTATACCTTGTAAGATTCTTGCAAGGCTTCAGTGATGGAAAATAGAGCTTTGAAGTAAAAATACGACAGTACAAAACTAACACACCATTTTCACAAATATATGAGGTATACAGATTTGATCCTAAAATCATACAGTAAGGACAGACTGCCTTACAGGAGACATACATTTCACTTCACAGGAAACAATTTCAATTTCAAAGAGCAAGTTAATATATAAAATTATCTTAAAGAAATATATTATTCCATAGGCTCTATACAATATCTATTTTGCCACTTGCACTTTAAGCAAATGAAATTCTCCTAAAGAATTAGGCGGTTCATGCACCTGTTCACTACACATTCACCTGAATGGTGAGAACACTGGATTCAAAAATCCTTAGACTGAAAAGAATGCAGAGCCCTTCTCTCCTACTTCTTATGCAAAAGCCTAGCACTAAAACATCTTCATTAGATTCTCACTTTCTTTATGATCATCTAAATTTATTTCATATAAAAAACCTTATAATTGCCTGTCATTATGAATATCTGACTAACAAAGATTCCTGTAGAAATTCTGGGAAACCATCTGTTAACGTTTTTTCCCATCTCCTTTTCCTAAAATGCTACAGTTCCATTTTTGTAAATCTGAAATGTGTCAGACTCCTTTTCAAACTTTATTTGAGCTTGAGGTTTCTCAAGTGTTTGAAAAAAGCAATAAGATACAGGTTAGTGTTATAAAAAGCAAAGAAAGCAAAATAACATATGCACTTGAAACTAATGTAAACCTAACTTCTAAACAGGGAAATAAAATAAAAAAATAATGAAAAGAAAAATATGTTAACTTTTACGTTTACCCAAGCTGTCGCTAATTGCATGCGTTCAAATTTACAGTAGGCACAACAATAAGTTTTAAAATCATTCTCAACTTGGGTCTTCAGAATGTGCATTGATATTAACTGTTAACATGAAAAACATCTTTGGATTCAGTTTGGTCTCTTTGTCTTTATGCATCACATAGGTGACAGTTATGCAAAAACTGCAAGTAGCATGTGTCGAACTAAACTGAAATGTACACTGTACATATAATAGCTCAATTCATTTTCATAATGTCAGAATTTGAAGAACAGGATGAGCTTTTGCTCTTACAGACAAGATAAGTGCTCAGAAGCTACACAAAAAATCAAAGTGTTAAAAGTTATAATTCCTTTTTTGTATTACTAGTGCACTTAAGCTTCATGAATCTGATTTTATTGTTGCTCAGTGCAAATTCCTACATGTATGCATTCCTCCTACTTTGTTCTATTACAGTTTAACTTGAAAGGAAAACAAGTATATTATAGTTAAAAAGATATCAGATACACACTCATTTAGTGGATAAACCCTGTCTGAAAGTCCACAACACACCTCAATTTATTTTTTTTTTTAAATAGGGAAGACCATTATTTATAAATAAGGTAACCACCTTCAAACGAACAGAAATAACATTAAAATGAAGCTGTACAGTAAATAAATTTTCAACTCATACATATTCCAGAACATCACTTTAAAGCCATTTTGTCTATAAGGAACACTTGTAACTCTTTTGCCTTTTAGAGAAATAACTGATTCTATTTTATAGATCCATTCAGTACACCAGTCTCTTTAGATGCAGAATTTTCCTTTCAAGGTTCAATATTATTCTAAACATTAGAAGGGTTCAATGGTCAAAGATGAAAGACACTCACAAATGAAACCACAAAAAACATTATATTAGAGAACAATTCAACATCTAAATAAGCATTTACGTGCCTCCAGTATCTTTCCATAAAAGCTGTATAAAGCTTTGGTTTTCTTATCTTTATTTTGAACTAGTGTAGATTACTTAAAGTAGTTACCATGTGTTATCCACTTTGTTGTAATTTGTCACTGTATCCTCTACCTGATAGGACACTGCAAATAGACCAAAATTTGCTTTATTGATTGCTCAAAACCTACACTACGTTTACCTTTGGTCCACTTTATATCTAACCTAAATAAATAACAAATAATTCTTCCAAGAGTTTCTAAACTCTCAAGATGTCGTCTCTTCTATCCATCTGTACAGTCAGAATTATCACTGTGGCTCTTGTCCTGATTTTGAATTACTTCAACAATCATTTTTACAGACTTACCATAATTTTCCCTGATTACATCTGTAAAGAATGAAATCACAGAATGCATTCTTAACTTGCCCCAATTATGCTGCTGTTCTTTGCTCCATTATTACGTTATAAAAACCTCTGGTCACTGATGTCATCACTGTTCAAACTACTTCAATTCATCCATCTCTCATTTAAGATTAAAGAAATCAGTTATATCTCAAATCAGCAATGATGTCAATCTCCATTGTAAAATCCTTAAACTTTCATGCACTTTCTTTAATGCACAAACCCAAAACATACAAATACATTTTCTTCTTACATGTGATTCACAGAGGATAATGAAGGATGAAAAACTTTCCAGGCACATTTTTAGAAACATGCTCTGTTTTAATTCATAAGATTGAAGGTTTAGTTCTCTTCCAGAGATTATTTACCTCTAAGTCTAGCACCTTTTTCAGAAGTTAAAAGTAACTGAAATTCTTACATGAAGGAATCTTAACAGTGTAAAGCTGTAAATACTACAAATAAACTTGAAAGCAATTCATATGAAGTTTTCTGCAATGTAAGTAATAAAAACCAGAAAAATGACAATGTAAACAACTTAAAACTTTTGAGAAAATAGGCTATAGGAAAGCTAAAATTAAATCTCTGGCACACTTTAACAAACAGGAATTTAGGCAAAAGAATGAAAAACAATTAAGTAAGGAAATCAATTTATGACAACATCATCTATCCTGTTTCCTATACATCTTGCCTTTTCCAACAGCAGTATTAAACAAAGCTGTTATCAAAGATTCTTAGGATAAATAAGCTAATGAGAACAGAGCTAATTAGTATTTATCATGTATGATACAGTAAGTAAAAAATAAAACGCTTCTAAGAAAATCATGTTCCTAGTGATGCTTGATACTCTATTGGTAAACTATTTCTGAAGAGTTGTCAAACTTTCTAATTACTGTCTAGCCTTACAAATGCTCTCTTTGTAATCTTCTAATATTCTTGGTTTTGTACATAAGTCAAGCATAACGCTTGTAACATTCCAAAGTTCTGATTAAAACACTGCAGAATTCACTCCTCTGATAACTTCTCCTTACTACATTATTTTTACATTCTTCTCCCAAAGGGATCCTAGCCTTGCTTTTTGTCATTCTTTCTCACTTTGGTTTTATTTTTCTTCTCCGGCCTGAGAGTCTTTGGCTTTTCTCCTCCCTGCTTTCCCATTCGTGAAACTTTTCTCCTTGCTGGTCAGTGTAATGCCTTCGAAGTTATGTTACGCTTCCTCTTCCCTAACACCTTTTTATTCTTAGGCCCTTGATCTCACTTGTCCTTAAACATTTCTTAAGTCTTTCTATCACTTCCGTTTCTTCTTCACTAATTTTATTGATTTCCTCAGGTCTCTTAATCTGTATCCTTAGAGTGCAGAGAAAAGGCTAGGAAAAGCCCCTTTCATTACAAGAAAAACATACTACACATCACAGAGTAGCTGTGTCCCAATTTTGTGCAGCCTCCACTTCACCAGAATAAAGATTTGATTCCTTGGGTGAAAAACAAACTCTGCTAGATACAGAGGTTTCTCTTCTGAAAGGCACTTGTATCTGCCTCCAAAGTGCTATCTTCCTTGCTCCCAAAACACTACATTCCACACCTCTCCTGCTCTCTCCACTACTGCAGCAGCCATTACAACACATACACAAAAAAATTAAGAAATCCTTCAGGAAGGATTTCTCAGCATTACAGAAGTTCTTCTCTAGCACCAAAAGGTCTCTATATAGCATACAGAAGCACTACAACAGGTGTATTTTAAAGGGTCCTTCCAGAAGACAAAAAATGTCCTTTGACTAAGGATCCTTGGAAGAATAATCTTTTGAAATAGATGAGATGTCCAGGATTAACGTCATATGCATCTGTCCCAGATTTGTTTCTGGAGCCTTAAAATACAGTTAAATCCTTTTACAATGTGTCTTATCTACAGCTGCTAGAAGAATCACTTAAATACTCCATTACCAAAACTCAGCAATATTTTTTTCTTTAAAGAAGATGCAAACACTTTTCAGCAGAAGAGTACCTTACAATATGAGATCACTGCATGGCACACAATATTCCTGACTGCTTCCCAACTGCCTCCAAAACTGTTGTAAAATTCGCACCCCTGTATTTTTCTCTAAAAGAGTTCGCAGTGTAGCCATAATGACAGTTTGATCTGACAACTATCCTAATCCCATACAGAAATAAAAAGCATACTACCTGCTATTTTTCATGGAATCAGGTCTTCTGATAACTTGAATGGTATTTTAGAACAACTTATTTGTTTGGATGGCAAAAATATGTTTGTATTTCTGTGAATTTACTAAACCAACAGATACATCAACTAATCCTTGTAACAAGAACTATATTTGGCTGCCATTTAGGCTATCCTTATCATAAGTAAACTTAAACTCTCTATTTCAAAAATCACTTTTCCATCTGTCCAACAGATTTAAAGTACTTATACATTCAACTCTCCCATGTGCCAACACACGTGTTACGAATCGATTGGATGTCAGTATTTACCGTAAGTAGGATTCCAGGACTCTATCCAGTCGTTTATAGAAGGGTCGTGACGTAAAGTATCCGCTCCAGTAATGATGATCTCTGTCTGCATAGGTGAAGAAGTCTCCACTTAAAACAGGGAAAAATGAATTGCTGCTTTTTTCACCCAAATTGCTTTCTTTGCGCAGGGCTTCAAAGTAATCTGATAAGGTTCCAAACTGGGCCTGAACGAAAATTAAAATTACTGTAACATAGTTCCATTTTCTTTATTTAGACATGTGAAGAGAACGAATATGTTTGCTTTCATACACATTTCAGAAATATGCCAGTATTCCAGTAGAATTACAGCAGAAATCCTACCCTAAAGAGCTTTAAAATTTCCCTGTACTTTTCAGACAATGCTTCCAAAAGCACTTCAACTTCATTCCAACTCAGTGCAAGACAAACATGGACCTGTTGGAGTAGGTCCAGAGGAGGGCCACAAAAATAATCACAGGGATGGAACACCTCTCCTATGAGGAAAGGCTGAGAGAGTTGGGGTTGTTCAGTCTGGAGACAAGAAGGATCTTACTGCAGACTTTCAATACTTAAAGGAGGCTTCTAAGAAAGATGGGAACAGGAGTTTTTTTAGTAGGGCCTGTAGTGATAGCACAACAGGTGACGGTTTAGAAGGTAGATTCAGACTACATATAAGCAAGTAATTTTTTACAATTAAGGTGATGGAACACTGGAACAGGCTGCCCAGAGAGATTGTAGATGCTCCATCCCTGGAAACATTCAAGGTCAGGTTAGATGGGGCTCTGAGCAACCTGATCTAGTTGAAGTTGTCTCTGTTCATTGCAGGAGGGTTAGACTAGATGACCTTTAAAGGTCTCTTCCAACAAAAACCATTCTGTGATTCTATGAGTCATGAAATATGAAATACTACTTTTTTTTTAAGTATAAATCAGTATCTAAAATACAAGCTAAATCTCAACAAATAAGCAGAGTATTCTCTTCTGTCATATGAGTAAGTCTCTAACACAAGAGCTAAGTAATATCTCAATATTATGTAAGTAGATGTCTGGACTAAATAAGCAACAGTGTAATGCAACAAGAGCATAGTGATGGGAGATAGAACAAGAGGAAATGGGCATAAGCTTAGTCAGGGGAGATTCAGGTTGGATGTTAGGAAGTATTTCTCTCTGAAAGGGTTGTCAGCCACTGGAATAAGCTGCCCAGGGAAGTGGTTGAGTCCCCATCCCTGGATGTGTTTAAGAATAGGGTGGATGAGCTACTTGAGGATATGGTTTAATGGGGATTAGGGATGGTTGGACTCGATGATCTCTAAGGTCTTTTCCAACCTAGAAATCTATGAAATCTATGAAATCTATGAAAATTGACTTTGTTGTGCTCCAGATCTCCAATATACACTTAATTCAAGATGACCATTGCTCAAAAAGTCAGTGTTTGCTTTCAGAAGCTGTTTTTTTAAAACTATATACAAATAAATTTTCTTTAGAGATGTAACATGGGCGAATACCAAAAAACCCATATCATCTTCTGGTCAGTTTTAAAAATACTCAGACAAATAAGGCAATAATAGCCCTTCACAAGGTAGGTCAAAAAGATGGTACACTCAAGCTTGCAGGGTACACAAAAAGTGGGAAAATAAAAAAAAGAGAAGGACTGACATCAATGTTGCCAGCATTGAGAGATGTTTTTAAAGAAGGCACAGACAGCAAGCTGGTCTTTGAATAAGAGTGGAAAAACAATTAGTGGAAGTGGAAAGACCACAGAAGACGACATTACCAAAAGTACCCTCATAATAAACTATAAGGGTAATTATTCAAATTTAAACTAAGTCAGTTCTTTAGTGTCGCAGGATTTTTTTTACTTTTAACAATGAGCATACAAAGTAGCACGCTACAATTTACAACACCAGAAAACACGTTTTCAGTAAACATTTTTTAAAAGTGACTTTGACTATAAGGACTATTGCTGTGACAACAAAGATATGCTATTTCTACACTTAAAAAACCAACCACACAGTATTGACTCTTCAAAATCATTCAGAAGATTCAAGTATCTGTTAGGTGGATACAGTACAATAACTTGCCACTTTGAATAGCAGCAGAGAAAGAAACATAGTGCCACAGAGATCCCAATATTAATGATCATTGCCTTATCAGGCACTTGACCTTTTACCTCACTATCACAGACATGTAGAAGACAGAATTCAGAAGAAGAAAACAAACATCTAGGGCCAAGAGATGATGCTGGGTTACATCAGAGGAAGAAAACCTCACCAGAGGAACCAGCAAAGTTGAAGAAAACTCATTCTAATGTCAAGTGGGTGGAAACAGTGAAATAACCTTGTAGACTCTTCTACTGGCATATAAAAAGCCAATTTGACACAAATTCCAAAGAATTTGACATTGTCGCACCTGACATCCTTGTCTCTACATAGGAGAGGCATGGATTTGACGAATGACCACCTGGTGGATAAGGAATTGGCTGGATAGTCGCACTCAAAGAGTTGTGGTTAACAGCTCAATGTCCAAGTGGAGACCAGTGACAAGCAGTGTTTCTCAGGGGTCAGTATTGGGACTGGTGCTGTTTAACATCTTTGTCGATGACATGGACGGTGGGATCGAGTACACCCTCAGTAAGTTTCCCGATGACACCAAGCCGTGTGGTGTTGTGGACACGCTGGAGGGAAGGGATGCCATCCAGAGGGACCTTGACAGGCTTCAGAGGTGGGCCCGTGTGAATCTCATGAAGTTCAACAAGGCCAAGTGCAAGGTCCTGTACGTGGGTCAGGGCAATCCCAAGCATAAGTACAGGCTGGGCAGAGAACGGATTGAGAGCAGCACAGAGGAAAAGGACTTGGGGGTGATGGTTGATGAGAAGCTCAGCATGAGCCATCTATGTGCGCTTGCAGCCCAGAAAGCTGAGGAGTCCAGAGGAGGGCCATGAAGATGATCTGAGGGCTGGAGTAACTCTCCTATGAAGACAGGCTGAGAGAGTTGGGGTTGTTCAGCCTGAAGAAGAGAAGGCTCTGGGGTGATCTTATTGCAGCCTTCCAGTACTTGAAGAGGCCCTACAGGAAAGCTGGAGAGAGACTTTTTACAAGGGCGTGTAGTGATAGGACAAGGGGCAATGGCTTTAAACTGAAAGTCGGCAGAATTAGATTAAATAGAAGGAAGCAATTTTTCACTCAGAGGGTGGCGAAGCACTGGAAGAGGTTGCCCAGAGAAGCTGTGGCTACCTCATCTCTGGAATTGTTCAAGGCCAGGTTGGATGAGGCTTTGAGCAACCTGATCTAGCGGAAGGTGTCCCTGCCATGGCAGGAGGATTGGAACTAGATGATCTTTAATGTCTCTTGTAACCCAAATCATATAATGATTCTATGATTAAAAAGTCTCAGCTTAATTTATGCATAATTAATATAAAGGAGATCTCTAAATGGGTGATTAAACTCCCTGAGAGCAAAATAGATATCTTTTACAGTTATCTACCACATACTTCTAGAACCATAGAATAGTTACTGGTGTGAGAATCTCAATGCTAACAGACATATCCACTAGATAAACATCTTTTATGAAAACAACAATTTTTCTGAAAAGGTAAATCCCTCCTAAGATTAGAAAGGCAGAGTAGGTAGTCCCTTGTGTAAGTAGTAACCTCCTAGGCATCTCAGCACTCAAGGAAGAAATGTAAACTCTGCCTGTATATAATCTATGTTCTTAGGAAGCTGAGCATGACCTCTTACTTGCCTGTGGAGTTACAGTCCACTGGGCAAAATGCAGCAGAGTGTGAAAGTTCTATATCTAAGCTCATATTTCCAAGGATAAATGACATCAGTTTAAAAAAAAACAAAAAAAAAAAACCCCAAAAACCCAACAAACAAACAAACCAAAAAAACCAAAAACAAAACAAAAAAACAACCAACCAAACACTAACAAGCAAAAAAAACCCCAAACTATCAACTCAAAAAAACTGAAAGAAAAAAATCCAACTAAGTAAAATGAAAAGGAGACATACTCCAAAGCCAACAGTGCTCCAGCTGAGCTAAGTACCCTAGGTATGAAGTAGATGAATCAGAGGATTCCATGTCTTTTTGTCTGGGTATTAAGAACCAGAAAAAGAGCTGGATATTTCTACAAGGGCCCCAAGGACTGGTGTGATTCACAAGAAATTAATCCAGGTGGGCAAGCCAGGTCTGATGAAGTAGACTCCTAGAGTCCTTGACAATGGGCTGAGCAGAATCTTTCAGATAAGGATCTTCCAGATGTCTCAGGACCAGCATGGTCCTTGAAAAATAACTTCAGAGCTAGAGCCTTCAGCTTTTGCCTTAGAGAAGAAATCATCCAGCCCAGGCTAGTAGGAATGTAGACTACAGAAAGTATGCTGCTGTTAGTATCCAAAGAGTAACTTCCTGCACACTATATCAATTTTTGAGGGAAGTAAAGTTGGTGATAACAGCAAGATTTAGATTTAAGAGATTGAAAAGAGTACTCTCCAGGTCCATCTCCCTCCATTAAGACACAGCAGGCATTCACATACATCATGTCACCCACATATCCCATAGTAAACAGATGCCAAATCCAGCTCTCTGACAAGCTGTGGTGCCAATAGATCATCTTTCTTATGCAGGACACAACTCCAGAAGTCAACAGGAAGAACTAACACACTACAGGCACCACTCAAATCTGCAGTTAGAAGAATGGGGAAAGGTCTCAGAAAAGGTGAGAGAAAAAAAGATGCACAGACAAACGACATATGAAAGAGACCATACAAAGTTTAAAAAGCCTATATGTGAAAGCAGCAACAGTGGTCTCATGTGATACTCAAGAAAAAACAAGGCTGTGGTCCTCCATTTCTTACTCCCATTCTGAAAGATGACAAAAGATGTCTGAGACAGAGAACATCTATAGTACAAGAAGTCTCTAAAGTACTCAGCTTACACATTAGAATGGATGAATGTGTGTATTAATACTCAAATATAACTAACGCTTTAAAGTGATCTTATTTGATAATTGTGTTAGCATATTCGCTCCTTTTGTAGCCAGGTCAATCTCTCAGATATTATTGTACTCAACAATATGTGCCAGCACTGTTGTCTCTTCAGACTTTCTGTTTGGGTTTTTTGGGACATAAAGCCAAGAGGACCCAGGCAAAGCAATAAAATTTTCTTGAACTTCTAATAAGAAAATACAATAGTGTTAAATAATAAAGCCTGCGAGTCTTAAATAACAGTGCCTGAAGCATGTGAAAACAAGAATACTAAGAAAACAATCAAAGCTAATAGCTGTTCTCTAAAACAATCTAGTTTGGATACTACTAGTTTTCAAGCAGATATTATCGACAGTAAAGTTTTTGTTTCAGAGGGAGAGGAGGAGGTAAAGGTAAAAAATATAATCTGCCAAGACAAACCAATATGCTGTTAAATAATACATAAAGCTTTACAGTTTAGGAAAAAAAAAAAACCTCCACACTACCCACAACGTTCTTCCATGAAGAATCTCAAAATACTGAGAAATATTGTTTTGCCTACAAACCAGAAGCAGCGTGGTATTTACCTTAACATGCCATTCAGGATGAGAATTCATATAATCAAACAACTGTTGATAATTCTGGTACTGTTGATCCCATTCTGAGCTTTCAGCATAGCGGAAATCGTCCCCTAATGGAGCCAACAGAACTTTAGTACGGAAAAGCTTTGACTTCTTTCTGTATTGATCTAAAATCATCCAAGCCCTTGAATGGGAGAAAGAAAAAAAAAAGTCATTTAGAAAACAGAAGAATAAATGCCAGCATGCGATGAAACAATTCTTAGATACCAAGTTGTGCATTAGGGTGACCCAAACAAGACATACAAAACTTTGCTACCTCATTTTTTAACAAAAAAACGGATGCAGTTCCCCCCCCGGGACACCACATTCAACCTACTACTGCTGTAAACACTACGCTAATTAAATCCTCCTACAAGCTTATCCAGCTCCATCTCAAACAGTAGGTCAGTCTGCATCCGTTTGTTCCTGTGCCAAAACTAACCTTCAGTTTAAATTATGTTTACCTGCTTTATATTTAGATAACAATCCTAATCCTCTCCAACCTATATTTACAATAATAAGTAAGCTCTTCTCATCCCCTCTGTAATTCCCTTGGATACTTTGCTTCATATCTTCATGTCCTTGACAGAAAAACTGCCCATAAATTAATATTTGAGGAACTCCGGCCTTACAAAAAAAAAAATCTGTAGGAAATTCACTACTAACAATCACTGTTCCCCCTTCAACCGGCTTTTAATCTTTAAAAAAAAACACACAAACAAAAACCCCACACATACACACACAGAAAAAAGGCAGTAAAATTATCCTTTGGAACCTACCAACTCTTTGATGGGTAACATATCAGTTCTGTCATTAAGAAGCAATGTATCATATGTTACAAGTCTGATGTCTGGGTTACTGAAAAGGTCCATTTCACCCCCTCCCCTTCCTAACCACAATCACTACTAAAATCTTCAGATGCTGATCCTCTCTAATTGAAGTTATGAAAATAATTTTAGTGGGGAGTATAAACCATGGTAATGTGTTTAAGAAAAAAGAATACAAATGACAAAGTTTCAAAGACAAAATAGTGGCAAAATCCAGATTCCAGTGAGCTTTTTGTTTCTACAAGTCTTTTTAATAGATGGTCTACCAAAATCTACTTTCAACTCATAAAGATTTGTTACATAAACGTTTATGTGAGAATTGAATCTAGTCTAATATATTTGAAACCCATATTTCTTTGGCCAGCAAGTCAGCATTTATTTGTTTATCGGATTATAAATGCATCAAGCAAACACAAGGTCTGACTATTCTGGCAGCAGAAAGGAGCACAACAACATTTTTAGTTAAGGATTCACACAGTTCTGCTGAGACTAGAATAGACTCAACGAGTTGCTTCCCATCCTCTCTGTCTATAGTTCAGATTACCAAGTATTTGTGCTTGAATCAATATCTTCCACAACTTTCAACAGGTTGCTGATTTAAACATACGACTACCTCTCCACACATGTATTAGAAAAACTGGCACAACACAAGACTTTGTAATTCTTCCTTCTAAGAAGCCAGCCTAACTCAAATTTTCCACATGGAGCCTATAGTTGGAAACAGACTTTATTTTAGAGCCTCTTGAAAAATACAGGACTTCAGGAAAGGTTAACAGGATATTTGACTTCTCTCTTCAAAGCTCTCTAGTTTCATTCCAAGTATACTGCAGAATTCATCAGTGTTGCTGTTCTCCCTTTCTTCAAAGCACTCATAACTGTGGGATTACTAGGTGTTTTTAAAGGGGCAGCAGGATCTTCCTCCAGTGCAAACCATCTTCAATTGCAAATACACCAGAGAAAAACTAGGTATCTCAAGTCAGGTATATCCTCTTAAGTTTCTCTCAAATAACTTCCTAAATCACTATTTCATACAGGAGTGAGAAAGAGCCAGCAGAAGCCCCAGACAGAATTCTCTGAAGATAAAAAAAACACAAATTCCACTGTCTTACCAATGCTTTCACCTTCCAGTTCCCCAGTAAGACAGTATTAGGCACATTTTGATACATTTACCCAGTCTATCAGAAATAAAATTTGAAAACCAAAGAGAACAGTCATGATAAATTTTTTGTAGTGCCATAATTATAGATAAGGCATATCTGTAGTAACTCCATTTTAATGGCTTTAAAAAAAAAAAAACAAACACTTTTCATTTTTCAATGAATTTCCAATAATCAAAAATTATTGGAATTGTACACAAGATGTTTTCCGTATTTCTCAATATTCACAGTAACCCTAACTGCACTCTTATTTGGCAACACTGCAGTATATCAACACTGTCAGCAACAGCATCAAGAATATTTTCCACCTTTCTTTGCGAAGCTTTCAGGTTATCATTGAATAAACTGTCAGATTATCCCTAATCTTTCACAAAGGAAAAAAAAAATCCTTCCGTATCACAAATGTGTTCTTTTAACAAAAAAATTCCAAGTATTTGGCTAAAATATATGAGAAGAACTAACATGGCTGGTTTTGCACCTTCCTATGTCAAAGAAGGAGAAGCAGTAGCCACCCAGAGTCTGTGGGAATCACAAGAAATTTTACAGCAGGTATAGGAAGTCCTATGTGACAGGTTTGACAGTGGTCATGGCTTCACAGTCCCTGCTACTTCAGCCCATACAGTAAAAAAAGCATTAGGGACTGACTCTTTGCTCAAATATCACAACTAGAAAACAAAACTGTGGTGGATTCGAAATTTTCTATTCAGGTAACTTTGAGGAGGAGACGGCTATGCAGACAGTACAAGTATTTCCTAAGAGGGTGATCTCAGAATCTTCAGGTTGGTGATCACAAACATTAACTACAGTGCCACATCAGCATTGTAATTATGAACACCAGTTGCATGTTGTGTAATGTGATCAACCATAAAGAGAAAAAAGCTGAAGGGTAAAATTGGGCTCTTGAACAGTAGGAGGTGAAGGGGAAAGGTAATTTTCTACTCCTCCTCTGAACTACATAACTTGCAGTACAGATTCTTTCCTATATCCATGCACAGGAGAGACAGACATACATCTAAACAAGCTACACTTCCTCTAACAAAACAACTCATTATCATTCAAGGAAGAGGAAACAAACAAACAAACAAAAACACAATAAAAACCCACCACAGCTGTTTTTTCTTGCTAGTGGGAAAAGCTAGAACTTCAGCATTCAAACATATGGACAAGGGTTCAACTGCAAAACAGGGCAAATGCAACAGCAATCTTTATAACCTAAGCTGTTATGAAGTGTAATTAAACAAGTAAGGGCTTTCAATTAGGCTGCTACGTCATTCCTTCCTACCAAATCACAACTAAAGCAAGGCAATGATATATCAGCTACCAGTCTTAAGTTTTCAGTTCAGTATCTCTTCAGAATATATGAATGGCCATAACAGTACTGAAATCAAAAGCAACAGTCCCAGCTGAGCACTCAAGATCTGTGTTTTATTAATTTTGTTGCAGCTTTAGCACAGAAGAAAGGTCAGTGCTCTAAACCTTGCCTCTAAATTAGTGAAGTGTGTATCTAATACTTTTTTTTGGATCCATGTACTGTAGATCTCCTGTATTTGTCCAGTCTTAAAAAACAAGGCAATCAGAGATGAGAGAGAGATTAATTACTGTGCTACGTACCTTTAACCTTAGAAAGTTTATGAAGTAAAGATAAGCTTTTCCAATTACTTCTGGATCTCATACATCTCCTTGTCATAACAACGGTAAAACTTGTGTTGTTACAGAGGTCAGATCAGGGGAGTTTTTAGTTGCCTACAATACTCCCAACTTTTTCATAAAATATGAGTAGTGTTTTTAGCATTCTCCAGTAAAACACTACTTCCTATGGTTTAGTGGTTTTATTTGAAACTACACTCTCAAAGTATGGTTCCTGTGTTCTTCCAGTATTCCAGATGTCAATAATCCAGGCTCCTAACTCAAAGATCACATGGTAGTTTCATTTTTCCCTTAGGTATATCTCCCGTACTGCTTTTAAACTCTATTAGACACCAAAACTGTTTTTATCTACCAAAAGATGATCATTCACTAAGTACCTGCCCCATTTCTTTTATTCTTTTATTTCACATGACATGGTGAAGGAATCATTTCTTTTATGAAGTCTAATTTAGATTGTTATACAAAGATTGCACCTTGGAAGTGCAGGAATAAATTAACATCTAATTAAAACCCAAAAAATTAAAAAAGCATTCTGAGCAGGCTCTCCAATTACGTTGTATTTATAGCCTATATGTTCCAGGTATTTCTTAAACAAGCTGTTGCTCTTCTACAAATATTTGTCTCAGCTAATTGGGATACATATTAAGATTCTTCTTTTTACAACTTTGATTTAAAGACACATGAGCTTTCCTTCACATTTGATAAGCACTAGGTGTCTCATAACGATTCTCCTATTAGCCCTATTGCTCTCCTGTCACCTTCAGCTTTCGTTTCTCTACTTTTAACGAAAAGGACTT
Source organism: Tauraco erythrolophus (assembly GCF_009769465.1). NCBI lineage: Eukaryota > Metazoa > Chordata > Aves > Musophagiformes > Musophagidae > Tauraco > Tauraco erythrolophus. Next base: position 66,444,446 of record NC_141496.1, read on the forward strand.
TTTCCTATCATCATTTCAATTTTTACCTTAAAATATGACAATTGTGATGTACTCTGTTTTATTTTGGTTTTATTTTTCATAGAAATTTCTAACTGAATTTTACTAACAAAGTGAAGCTTGAGATGTCTGGCAAAAGTCATACTTGGAAAAAGGACATGCAGACAACCAATGCAACATCATCACTTCAACTTCAGCATCAAAACCACAACCAAAAAGGTACCCTGCTATCTTTGATATCTTTGTTATACTCAGAAATTTGCAACAATTGTAAACACCTATCTAAATTTCTAACTCTTGAACTTTGGGGTGGTTTGGAGGCCTGAAGACAGCAACAGGACCCCAGAATACAATCTTTCTCTGGAAAAACTTTCAGCCTTTCAGCAGTTCTATCTTCCCTTTCTTTTATTTTTTCCCCCCCTCTGCCTTCAAAGTAGTTTGCAAAAATGTAATTGATTCATACCAGTGACAAAACAAGTCAATGTTTCTATTTGAAAAACAAAATTGAGGTTAATATGATTTCCACACCCCTACAGACATGTAAGACAAAGCGTTCACTTCAGGAAACCTAGGCCACAGATTGCCAAGTTTTGCAAGGATATGCCACAGAAAATACCTGACTGTTTCCTGCTACAGCATACTACACCATGCTGTCCCTGAAGTCCTCCACTGGCAGAAGAAAGATCACTGTCTATTCTTAAAATCCACAAAACAGTAACATGACTATGACCAAAAATTATTATGTTCTGATTAGCATTCAGAGACAGTAATAGACTCATTTATCATGAATGGAAAAGAAACAGATTTAATGCATCTTCCTTAATTATCATCTATCTTCAAGAGCATAATTGACAGCAAAATTTGAACTTACGAACAAACACTGCATCACGTAATAGCTATTATTTTCCTATGATAAGTTTGTTTTAAGAACTATTCACCAAGCTATGCTAGGTATCATCTTTGACCAGTTTTGTTTTTTTTTTTAAAAAAAAAGTTATTCCCTTGCAGAATACGTAAAAACTGTACCTGTGTTGAACATTTCCAGCATGAATGGCTTCTGGTGGAACCCTCCATGGACAGCTTACTCTTCCTCCAGGAAGACGTTTGAAATCAAACTGGCAGCAGATTTTTGGATCTGGACCACAAGTATGAGGAATATCATAGCTATAGAAAGGCATCATATGACAAAGGATATCTGTACTGGATCCCAAATCTGGAATTAAATACATAGAGCATACCTTTAAAATAAACCTGCTCGGATTTGTTGAAACTAAATCAGTTCCATCACTCCTAATACAAGAATTATATATAAAATAATCAGATCAAGACAACTCCTTGCTTTGAATATCCATATCTGGAGTCTACCTTTGTATGTACCTTACACATACAGAGGTTAAAAACAGGGATACAATCAAGATTGGAATGCTCCAGTCAAGCATCAGCTGATTGGGAAAGACAGGAACAAAGTGTTAGGGGTTTTTTTACCTAGATAAATCTTATTTCCAGAGTTTTAGAGGTGAATAAAACACATCTTTTATACTTTGAGTGAATCAAACCCAAACCACCCTGCATGTCCTCCCACCAAAAAAAACAAACCTGAAAAAATCCAAACAAAAAAACAACCACCCTCCTAGCATTACCTCATTAGCACAACATTTGAATTGGTTTGCTTTAGTAAAATTTTTATTTCTTGAACACATAACTTCAATACATTAACGTATGTACTTGTAGACAGATTCTATGTGCTTATACACAGAATTACATAAAATTATATGCATTTCTGAGACAATCTTTACAAACCCAGCTTTTCCATCTAGTCAGTCCATTTCCTAAAATTTAACTCACGAGGAGCAGAGATCTACACACGTTTTGTCAAGTCTCAAGAGAAGGTCTTTCAAAATTTAACTGTAAAGAGAACCTCAAGTTCTCATGGAACTTAAGAAAACATTAAGTTTACTTATCCGGTAAAACCCCTAAATGCTGCTTACCTATTTCCTGCTCTAATGACCTAAAGTAATTTAATGCTGAAAAAAAAGACATGAATGCTCTAGATGTGCCAGAAAACCTGGCTCCTAAGTATGTCAACAATATATATAAAAACAGTCTTCCAAACTTTAACAGCATACATCTTCACAGTCCCAATCCAGACCTTTTGTTTTAAAACTCTTATTTTACTACTACTTGCTTATTACTAAAAAGGTAATATTCCATAAATATTATAAAGTGCTTACTTTCAACTACAGGAGTTCTCTTCATCTCATGTACTCCATCTACATACTATGTTGGATGACTGTGCAGTGATCTTTGATATGTGATCTGTTTTGAAAAGCCTTCTTTTGAAGCCCAAACACTAGACTATATCATATATATGACTGATGTATATAACTATTTAGGAAAAAGGCCTGTCAATTAAGCATTCTGTACACGAAGTGGAATATACTAGGATTCAAAGAAAAATCTCTGAAGGGTCAGTATCTGATAAATTCTTGCACAGTGGTATGTTTTCCTCTAGTCCAGTTTACTTGTGCAGCAGGTTTTTTCTGAATACCCTCCTTCCTACAATTTCTGATTTAAAACACAGAAGAGCTAAAAAGCTCCAAAATTGCCACCACCTTTCAATAAGAAGCTCTAAATACACTTGTTTGAGCCTGTAGTGATGAAGCAGCAACATACTAGCTTACTATAAAAGACAGAAAGACCAAAACCTCAACTACACACATTCATCATACAGATTATCAGAATGCTGGAACAGTACAAATCAAAAACAAATATTCATACAGAAAAGTACATTCATTTACAAACAGATCACTTTAAGGTATGATCACTACTTTACCTCAGAAAACTTTCATACTCTATATTGTATAAATCACATAAAAAAAGCAATGACATTAATTTGTCACACCAGCTGAGGAAAACTGGTTGCTTGAAAGTTTTTTCCTTAGTAAGAACATAAACAAGACAGATCTCTCCATCTTTAAATGTTCACTTTAGGCTTTTTTTTTTCCCCTCACCCACATCCCCACTCTGCAACCCTATCTCCAAGAGAAATGTTCCTTCTCACTTTATTTTATTTCCACATAGTAGGAGTAGGAGGAAGAAAACAAAGAAGTGAGAAAAGGAAGAAGAATATTCCATCCTTTTTACCTTTTTTATTTATATTTGAAAGGAATGTGGGAGAAGGGAAATAAGAGAAAGTAAAAGCAAAAATGAAAGTGAAGAAACAGGAAGATGAGAGGAACAGTGGTAATAATACAGTCTTTGTATTTAACCCATTTCCTAACATATAGGTACTCACATTCCCTTTCTGTTATTAAAAAAAAATTCCCCAAAACTTAACCTAGATGAAAGACTTTTTTTTTTTTAACAGAACTGAAAGTCTAAAATTTTCAAGTCTAGACTAACTTCTCTAAATAACCTATTCTGTAAATATTTCCACAGTATTTATGGAATATTGTGTCCAGTTTTGGGCCCCTCACTTTAAGATAGATATTGAGCTCCTGGAGCGAGTCCAAAGAAGGGCGACTAAACTGGTCAAGGGGCTGGAAAATAAAACTTATGAGGAGCGGCTGAGGGAGTTGGGGCTGTTTAGCCTGGAGAAGAGGAGGCTGAGGGGAGACCTGATTACAGCCTACAAATACTTGAGAAGGGATGGTGGGGAGGTAGGGGAAGGGCTCTTTACATTAGTGTTGGGTGATAGAACAAGAGGAAATGGGTATAAGCTTAGTCAGGGGAGATTCAGGTTGGATGTTAGAAAGAATTTCTTCTCTGAAAGGGTTGTCAGCCACTGGAATAGGCTGCCCAGGGAGGTGGTTGAGTCACCATCCCTGGATGTGTTTAAGAACAGGGTGGATGAACTACTTAGGGATATGGTTTAATGGGGGATTAGGGACGGCTGGACTGGATGATCTCTAAGGTCTTTTCCAACCCAGAAATCTATGCATCTATGCAAGTTCTCTCCATATTTTACCTATGTAAATTAAAAAAATTAATTGACATAAAGGAAAAACACATACCCCAGTTCTGTCTCCAAAAAAATTCTAGTGTCTTCTGCATTGCAAAATGTTTTTTAATTGAGTAATGAACTCTCTGTATAAGCATACTGGAAAATCCTGTGCGTTTCAGAAGGTAGGCCATTGTTGGTGAATGCCCAAAGGGATCAACTGCCCAACCAGACTTTGGTTTTACTCCTGTTGACAAAAGAAAAAAGTAAAACAGGAAAAAGTTTTAATTTTCACTCAAAGAAACTTCTATCAATATAATTCAAATTTAAGCACTAAAAATAAAATTTTTAAGAAGATAAATGAAAATATAAAGCTGAGTATTAAGCCTCCTGCAGAACATACTCTGGAATTAAAAAGCTAGAATTAAACAGATAAAAAATTAAAAAAAGTAAAATGTCTTAGAGGGAAGGCATTCTGTTTAATGATATAAAAATCCTGAGAATTGCACACTACACTGTTCAACTATTTCAACAGTGTCTCAAGCATCTTTACATGGCATTATAATGAAATATAACTCCTTTTTCACTTTAAGTAGTTTACAGATGTTACAACTGGAAAAGAAAGCTAAAAAAGATTAACTGATGGATTGATGTTGTAGCTTATTGAATTTTCATTGCAATTTAAATAATGTTAACCATTGTTGGCTTTGGAACTAACCATTCTTTTCTTTTGTTTTATTTGATTGGTAATCACTAGAATCATATTGATTTATACTATCTTTTTGCTGAACTTCATACTAGCAAATAAAGAAGCTATATCTAACTCTTGTTTAACTGATTCTTCCACATGGTTCCTTAGGCACAATTTTAGTGTCTTACCAAAAAAAACCAGTAGGGAATGCATTACCCTTTTATTAGGTCTTCCTTCCCCCCATCTCTTAATTATGTCAAGCTGTGTTTATGGAAATTGCAATCTAAGAAAAACATACTGAAACAGTTTTTCAAAATAATTTCAGTTAATTGGATAAAGTAATGTTAACTTATTATTAAAATCACTGTACAAATTTTCTGTATGAAAAGGGTTATCTCTACTTAGGGAATATTATCTCTACTTATAGAACTAAACAAAAAACCCCTCTCCTAAAGCCACCAAAACAGTTTAGCCAATGTTACTGCAGTCAGTAATTCCTCAAAGTTTCAAAAGCGAATGAGTTGAGGTTTTGTTGTTGTTGTTTTTTTTTTTTTTAAATATGAACAATTCGAACATTGTAATGGGTTTAGGTTTTATAACTACCACAACAACTACTACTAAATTTCATATTTACTTTTTTGAAAGTCTTACATAAGAGAATAATGAATACACAGCCTGCAGAATAGATCCAAACAAATGAAAGGAATATAAATTTTTAAGTCATTTTAAGGCCTGTTGTGATTTTCAAAAGATAGAAACGGCAATCGGAAACCGTTTGTGGTGCCAGAGACGTATGATCTACAATTCAGCATGATTTAGTGTTGTATTTTGTTATGCTAATACACTGCGCATATCTTTCATCGATCAAGACAAAGCGTTATGACATAAAATTGTTTAAATACACTTCATCCAGGAACATCTGCAAATAGTAATTGCTAATACTAGACTCAATCCTATAGCTCCCAATAAGTGATCTTATTTAAAGTTTCAGGAAAGCAGAGTAAAGAGAGCCTTCTAAGCACCTCAGAAATACAAAAAAAAGGCATTTTCTAATTGACTTCCTGTGTTAACACAGATAAATTTTAGATCAAGCTACATACCAAGGTTCTTTTCTAGCCATTGATGTCCTTCTATCAGTTGGTCAATCAAAGCAAAATAATGAGAAGAAGCTTCATCAGGCATGACCCATCCTCCTGTTACTATTTCAAATTGTCCATCTTTTATTAATCTGAAAAATATGTAAATTGTGTTCACAATCTTGCATATAAAAATAGACCCTTCCATTTCTGAATACCCAATAGGTATTTACCACAGACACGATGCCAAAAATCTAAGTTGCTTGTGCTACTTCCATCACTGCACTACATTTCTTTAATTAAACAGCGAAAGAATGAATAGCTGAACAGTGAAATGTTTAATGCCTCTGTGCATTAAAACAACCAGCAATGAAAACAATCAGCTCTACTGCATGTGCCATAACATTTGATTTTTTTTTTTTAAATCGGGAAGAAGGCTATTTCCTGCACAGATACAAAACAAAAAGCATATGTGCCAGAGCACTGAAGCCAAATTGAGAGAGATGCCTAGACATTGCACATTTCAAGCACTACTAATATCTCCCTGTCTTTGATCCACCGTTCTTTTTATTGTTTTAGAGAGATGATAGAACTTCAAAGTTTATTGTATCTATAAAGGCTTCAGACCGTCTCACTTATTAAAATGCTTTCTTGAAACAGATCACAGGATGATCCAGTCTCCCTATTAAGAGGTCAATGATCATTATGATCATGCTTCCAGCATCAGATGGTCCCTACAGTTAAATAACGTAATTTCAGTACTTATATTGTACACTAGCATATAAATGTCTAATGAATTTGAGAAAGAAATACAGTAAACGTATGAAAACTTAGTCATATTATAGATAACAAACTGCAACCCCTGCATCTTGAAAGGGGGCATGACAAGAAGGGCATCACAGAGATGAGCTAAGAACTGCTGGATCCTGTCTTAAAGCAAAGTAAAAAACCCAGAACAAAACAAAATAACCCACACCTTTTTGAAAACACCGAACTAGATCCTCACTTCAAGTTTATCCAAGCAGCATGTTTTCTTGTTTTAATGTCTAGGCAAACCTTTACTTCTGAATTACATTTTGACTTGTAATTTTAAAAAGAACTAAGAAGAGTAAGAGTATAGAGTTTGTACTACTTCACCATTTAAGTAGCTGCATGTTTACAAAAAATACACAATCGCATTTCATAATTGTGTTTTAACTGAAGAAAAAATTATCGTATATAAATAGGTAATATGAAAGATTATTTTTATTCCATTATCAATACTTCAATGTGACTTCAAATGAAGTTTATAATCACAACTTCATTACAATTTGAAAGGCCTCTTCACAGTTGTACGTGGAAACTTTTAGACAATTTTTTCAGCAACTCAGTAATTTGTCTTCACTTCTCTAAATAGATTTTCATTTAGTAACCGGAAAAAAAAAAAAAACAAACCAAGCCCAAAAAGTCAAAACTTGAGTAGTCAATTATTCTAGCAATTCTGCATTGCAACAAGTGAAATCTCAAGTTTACAGTGTAGTCGAATACACAAAGTCTCAGAATATGCCACATGGAAGATAAGAAATAGTTCAGTGTTCAAACCTTTTAACGGCATCCTTTTTTTGGCTATCTATTCCATCCCACCATTTTGAAAAGTAAGAAATCTCAGACCACATAAATTTCCTTCGACTGTCTTCTTGCAGTTTTATAACCATGTTATTTAAGATATGTTGTGTCTGATCTCTGAAGTAATCATCAAAAGTCTTCAGCCAACCTAAGGAAAAGAAAATATTCAATTCAAGTTGCTTTCAACAGTCTTAGAGGCCTAACTTCTTCCCATTCCCTAGAAAAAGTGAAGCGTTTTCTTAAAAAGCTGAACTTTAGATGCTGTGGACAGTTCAAAGTGTGAAATTCTCCAGGAGTTTCTTTTTACAAAAGTTTAGAAGTTTTATTTCTTAAATATATAAATATATGGAATAATAGGCCTTCTACTTTGATCAACAGAATACATAGATTTTAAGAACTGTGGATTTTTATTTTTTTAACTTAAGCACAAATTAAGTAGTTGAAAAGGAAGATGTACATATCTGCAAATTGATCTTTCTTGATAACTTCCACCAGGTTTCTTCATCTTTCGTATCAGGCGGACTGTACCATCTATTAACAGAACACCTCCCCAGCCCAAGCCCTATTCCCAACACACACATCCCCAACACCCTCTGATCCTTCCCTCAATGTCCTATCTCTTGTTTCAAGTCATAAAGCACCCATCACCCAATTTTATGCAAAATAACTGAACGAAAATCCTTACTAGCAACATCTTACACCTACAGCTTGAGAAGAAAATTAAGAGCCTCTAATAGTATCATGCAGACTTTGAGGGTAAAGAAATAAAACGAGGGCAAACAAAGCAGCAGTAAGCCCTGCAGCACATTTCAGCATCATTTATGAATGAGGGGTTTGTTAGCAATGACTGAGAAAAGAACTATGCTGTAGCATCCCTCATTAGAAAAGATACCAGTGAGATGCAAAGCAAAGGAAAAGCCAACTTTAACCACATATTCAGACTTCACAGTCCAGAGCCTTCCATGAAATTCTTTAACCTCTTCCTAAAACCTGGCATGAGAAAGTACATGCATCTTCCTTCCCAGAACCCAGAAGGAATATGTTCTTTCTGTAACTATAACTAGAAAAAAAGCAGCAGATAAGCCTGTCTACTTAAAACACAAGTGGCATATTCCTACTCCTCATACCAGCTCATCATATATAAGCATCTTCATTCAAGCGCTTCCAAAAGAGATTCAGCAGTTGAGTTTAAAGAAGTATCATATACAACAGAGTAACTTCTGAAAAATGCGACCGATCTTACAAATTCATCCTATAGCATGCATTCACATTTTAAGATTTTGCGAAAGCTTCCACACAATGTCCTTCAGACAAATATGACCCTAGTGGTTGCACTCTGATTTACTAGTTCTGTTTCGCAGAGGCACTGCCATTCTAGCACAATGCCAGTCTGCTTATAAGAAGATACAGGATTAGGCTGTTCTGGAATGAGATAATATTGTTCCAAGGCAGTTATATAAATGCAGAAAATTTTGGTATTAAAAAAACATTTTTAAGTCTAATGAAAGAAAACCACTTTACTATTGAATGGATTCTGAATACAGATTCAGAAAGAATGTATTATATTTTACATAAAGGATAAAAATAAATGACGTTTGTCTTAGGTAGAAATGCAGAGCTAATCTAATTTGACAGTATGCGCATTCTTTTCCATTTCACATCAACTTGTAAATTATATTTCAAATACAGAATCTTGTTATTAGGAATAACTACTAGACACTGGCACACTCTTGCTTTGGTTGCTCTACTTTCAGGTTGCACTGTCACTGTGCGAAGGTCAAATTTTAATAAGGTATGCAGAAACAAACAAAAGGAGTGAGCGAGCAGCCTCATGGTAGCTTAGCTGTCTGCTAAGCTAAACCATGATAACACAAGATTTTCACAAAGACTGAAAACAGAAAAGCGATCAATAATCTGAGTTTATTTTCCTTTTGCGATGTTTATAACCAAAATTTGTTGTGATCACTGCCTATTTCAGTATGTGGCTTTTTTCATGGAAGCTTTCACTCAAACTGAGATCATACAACCAATTAATCTTTTTCAATGCTCATTCACTTTCCAACAAATAGAAGAAATATTTTACTGATATTTACATGAAAAGATCCACATGTAGCAGATTACAAATTTATAACTTTTTAGCGGGAATTTCTTCTGCAAAAGACTATCATGCTAGCACACAACTAATGGAGGATTAACTAAAACTAACTAAATGAACTAAAAAAATTCTATGTTTTTTCTACACACAAATATAACAATAAACTATTTTAGAATATTTTATATTACAGCAATAAAAGCAAACTTACACTGAATTAGTTGTCTTAAACATTATTGAAAATCTTAATAAACCAATCTAAATAAAGAAGCACAAAGCTAAGTGACAAAGCAGCTGGCATAGGAATATATTACAATGTAGGAAGAGCAGTGCTATGATTAGAGATTGTTTTGGTTTAATATACTCAGTTTATTAAGCTACTAAGGAAGGGTATAATATGGTTAACATGCTGAACTTAATACACTTCAGAAAGTTCTAGAAAATATTTACAGGCATTCACAGAACTAGTTGCAAGCCAACAGAAAGTCCTCTGAAATTTATTTACCACACATCTGGTATCTTGCACTTAAATCTACTTATTTATGATTATTTTCAGTTGGAATGTACCTACAACAATCATATAGTCCAACGGCCTGATCACTTTGGTGCTGACCAAAAGTTACAGTATGTTAATAAGGGCATTGCCCAAATACCTCTTAAACACTGACAGGCTTGGGGCATCGACCACCTCTCTATGAAGACTGTTCCAGGGTTTGACCACCCTCTCCGTAAAGAAACGTTTCCTAATGTTCAGTCTGAACCTCCCCTGATACAGCTTTGAGCCATTTCTGTGTATTCTGTCACTGGATCCCAGGGAGAAGAGATCAGCACCTCTCTCTCTCTGCATCCCCTGCTCAGAAGGCTGTAGAGAGCAATGAGGTCACCCCTCAAACTCCTTTTCTCCAAATTAGACAAGCCCAAAGTCCTTAGCCACTCCCCACAGGACATGCCTTCCAGCCCTTCCACCAGCTTTGTCACCCTCCTCCAGATGCATCCAAGGACCTCCACATCCTTCTTCAATTGTGGGGCCCAGAACTGCACACAGCACTCCAGGTGGGGCCACACCAACACTAAATCCAGCAGGATTATCACCTCCTTTGGCTGCTGGCTGTGCTGTGTTTGATGCACCCCAGGTTGCAGTTTGCCCTCTGGGCTGCCAGGGCACACTGCTGACTGTCACTGAGCTGCTGGCAGCCGGCACCCCCAGGGCCCTTTCTGCAGGGCTGCTCTCCAGCCACTCCTTGCCCAGGTTGTACTTGTGCCTGGTGTTACTCCATCCTAGGTGCCAAGTCCAGCACTTGCTCCTGTTAAATTTCATGCCATTGATAGCTCTTAACCCCATGACTTATAATGGCTGTCCAATTTTGCATGGAGCCATAAAGATTAAAAACAAAATATATCAAAAGCTGAACAGAACAATGAATAAATTAATTTACAGTTGCTAGTTTTACGTCTACCACATTACATTTATTTTTCCAGATCTCAGTCCCTAATATCACATAAGAATCCAGTACAACTCAAGCTCATTCTTGTGCTTATCTACAAACTAAGAACTTGTTCCCATTTGAAAAAAAAAAAAGCTTTACCAGTGTATTTGGATCAGGAAACTTTCAATACAAACACAATTAACACACGGAAAAAGTGCAATAGTTTAAAGATGTAATTACCAAAGCTAAATATGCTATTATCAGCAAAATATCACTTGTTGATTTAAATCTACCTAAGGACCTTTGCCAATATAAAAATGTAAACAAGAAATACTATCTTTAATGTCATTATGCTAGTCTTTACTTAAGAAGTATTCAGGACTAAACCAGCTACTTCCATTTTCTGCCAGCATATGTGATAGCAATAGAGGGTACACACTGATAAGCTGCTTACCTTCTGACTGCCTCACTCATACTGGTCCTCAAAAGCGGGGAAACTTAAATTTTTTTACTCCTGCAGAGATTTATCATAATCATGCAGTTGTCCATTTTTTTCCCCTTTTTTCCCTCACTTTGTTAAACATAGACTTTCTTGGGTAGACGGCAGACTCCAAGAAGCACTTTTAAATGTCAATGCAACCCATTGCTATGTAAAAAGTCCTGAAGCATTTCATTAACTGATTTGACACTACTCCTGCCTACACTTTCCAGTTCAAACTCCTTCTTGAAGCTCTATCAGTTCCTTGCTCTAGAGAAAGGTATTGTTGTGTCTTAGGATAGTTAAGACACAGTTGTAGACACACAGGCAAAGTTTCAGGACAAAAATCAGAACACAATTTGACAAATTAGCATTATTCAAAAAGTAACTTAATTAAGTAAAAAGACACATTCCAATTTGATCATGACAAGAATCGCGTATCAACTTTGAAAACATGAAACCATTACTACCAAGAGTGTTTGAGCACTGTTCGCATGTATCTGCAAGGCTGTTGGGGTTTTTTGACATTTGTATTTCTTTGTCTTTTGGTTTAAAATTATCTGTTAAAACGAAATAAAAAAGACTTTTCAGTTGCTTTCTACCATAAGTCATCCTACAATGTTTAAGAGGAAACATGTCCATAAAAAAAATAAAATCATATTTCTCATGAAATCTGTTTTAATCAAGTGGCAGATCTAGTGGATGTCTGGAATACCATCCGTTCTTAGATGAAGGCATTTTTTGAATTTGTATCTCTAATTTACTTTACAGTAGGTCACAATTTATTTCACTGAGTCTAAAATTCACACATCAACGCTGGGTTTTGCAACCTAAGAAACTTGAGTAGTTTATTAATTTTATTGCAAAATCAAATAAAATCATTAAATTAGCTAGTATTACATAGCTTTCCAGAAAATAAAAGCAATCTCTTTGCAACAAAATTAGTAGAACTTCAGTTCTTGGATTTTTAGAATGTACACGAGTAGAGTAAAAAACGTACATTTTTGTTTACAGTTACGCTTAATTCTCGACTATTTCCTGGAAGAAGTCACAATTAAGTAACTGTTTTGAAAGCAAAGGAAGTAAGAAAAAAAAAAATCATAGGCTGAAGGAGGATGTCTCAGTTCTTAATCACGTCCACACTCCACATAACATCTGATGCTGCAATAGTGAAATTTTTTCTTAAAAACAATTAAAAAAAAAATCAATGGACAAGTAGACATGAGTTCTTATCAGTCCTTTGGAGAACTTAAGCATGGTATATGTGTTTAACTGATGATACACAGGCACAGCACACAATGACAACAATAACGCAAATATTAGAAACAAATCCAAAAGCTAAGTTTTCACTTACATTTTAGTAAGCACAATTACACATGGAAAGAATTTAACATTAGCTCCTTTGTGGATTCAGTAATTTTAAAAAGTCCCTTAATTTAAGGTATAGAATATATACATTATTTTTTTAATTTATAAATTAACTAAATAGAGCAAATATACAAGTTAATATTTTACAGATGTTTCTCACAAAACTTCAGTGCTAATTTCACCAAAAAGGTATCTTTTCAACAAAGATGAACAGCTCATTGGCCAAGACTGTACAAGAAAACTTGAGAAACATGATGTCTGTCAGGTAAGGCTACATCAAAAATAAAACTAAAAGTAGTTTAAGATTGTTTTTCATATTTAGCAAAGTATAAAACAGAATAAGACAGAAAGCCACCTGGAACATCCTGTGTTTAAGCATTCAGGAGAAGATAAATAGAAGATGAGCCCGCTGTTCCCCAAAAATATATTCTGAAATAAAAACATTTAGGTAGAAGCAGAGACACTGATATTAAAAAGGTACAACAGAGTATTTATTTTTCCAACGGCACACTTTAACTTGCAAAGATCTCTGCTCCATGGACCACAAGAATAATTTCATATTTATACCATTTAATTTCAAAAGCATAACTAAAAAACTCAAATGATTGCACATTTTGCCAAAAGAAAAATCTGTCATGAACCATGAGGTACTTCAAAAATTGTAATTTGGCTTCTTATGTGTTAGGCTTACACAATGTAAGGTCTATTTCTGCTTTGTACATATCAAAGCTGCTGCCCCCATAACTATGATGGAAGAAAATGTCTACTGATCAGGAATTAAAAGTGTGCATTCTGTAACAGTCCTGTCAATTTTCAATGGAATGGCCTTGAATTTTTTTTTTTTTTCCCCTTCAGAAAAAGGAAAACAAAACAACTCTCTCACTAAAAGTCCCCTACAACCTTATATGCAACCACAGAAACACTGAGCAGTGAGACAGGAATAAAACTCAGATATCTGTAATTCAGCATGTCAAGAAAAACTTGTGAGCTGCCCAGTTTCTCACTCTATTCCTAGATCTCACCATCCTCTACAATAGAAAAATTACATGTTCACCATTTGAAGTATATTTTATTATCTTTAGATAGCCTTCATAGTAGGTGGGGTTTTTTTCAGAAACACTATATACTATTGCTGTTTACAAAAGGAAAACAAATTCTAGACAAACAGTGGTGACTGATTTTGTTTAATCTTTCTATTAAAACACAATTTTAACATATTAATCAGTGAACTTTTGATATATGGTCTGAAACTTTTAAAAAGTAAAGTTTTCAGATGTCATTCAACTCGCATTTTTTCTTTTCTGCTTCATCTTTATACTAACTTATTCTTATATTTTGGTGGGTCAGACAACAGTCTAAATAATCTGTGTTCCAAACATGCCAGGAAAACTAATAAGTCACCTGAAAACCATACCCAGATGTGTTCAGCAGAAAACAAACCTGAAACTCGATGGTGTATTAACAGCACCAAACTTTTATGCTTAAGTTTTTTTATTATCTTAACACTGTAATTAATGTCACAGGGCTATACATATTTCCTGCTGAGAAATGGAAACTGTCTTAAATAATAAAAAGGGGTTAATATGAGTGCCAGTAAGGTAAAGTTACCAACATTATAAATAATGAAGTGTTAAAAAGTAGTATTTAGATCTGACATATGTGCACATACACTTTCACATACATTTTTACTTAGGTAGAAATTGGGGGTGCGTGGGCAGACGGAGAAGGGAAAAATATATTTTAGGTTTTTTTCAATTCCACTGAAGTGCTGCTTGTACTAGGTCCATAACAACCACATTCAGCAATAAAATTCTCTGATCTGGTACACATGTATATTACAAAGCTCACAAGCCTCAATTCTTAAATAATTTAACGAGAAGACATTACCAAAATCATCACTGCCCACAAAGCGATAAATGCCAGAGATGTCTTTCGACCCCTCAGGTCATATCTGAACATCATCTTTCAAGTCCAGTTGTCTGGTTGACAATACCGCTGTCCCTGGGCAGGGTTCTCCCCTCTGGAGTTCAGCTGCCTAATCCACTTCAGGCAGTCACATGAAACTGCTGTTGAAGCACATGAGAGCGAACACAATGGCTTTGCCAGCACAGCAGGTTATACGATCTCTCATTAATCTGTTCCAGAAAGAAATGCCACCCCATCTGCGATGGCTGTAACCTCACACAACACAGCTATTTGTAAATCGAACATCTCTCCATGGTTTGAGATTAAACTGCACTTTGTGAGTCTCTCCCAAATCAGACACGCTACTGTGGTGCTCAAATCTTCATCAACTGTCAGTAACGAAAAGAAAATGCCACTGATTGTGTGGAAGGGGACCCATTTCATACCCAAGTGTGAAGGGGACCCATTTCATACCCAATTTCCCAATAACAGGTAAATCATATTAGCTACTGAAGGGAGAATCA
Organism: Tauraco erythrolophus; assembly: GCF_009769465.1. Lineage (NCBI taxonomy): Eukaryota > Metazoa > Chordata > Aves > Musophagiformes > Musophagidae > Tauraco > Tauraco erythrolophus. The sequence continues at coordinate 66,459,549 of NC_141496.1, forward strand.
TAGAATGGCATAGGCTGGAAGGGACCTTAGAGATCATCTAATCCAACCTCCCTGTCACGGGCAGGGACACCTCTCAACTAGATCAGGCTACTCAAGGTTCTGTCCAACCTGGCCTTGAACACCTCCAGGGAGGGGGCATCCACAACTTCTCTGGACAATTTATTCCAAAGTCTTACCACCCTCGTACTGAAGAATTTCTTCCTAAGATCTAATCTAAATCTGTTCTCCTTCAACTTAAACCCATTTCCCCTTGTCCTATCAGTGGACACTCTTGTAAAAAGTCCCTCCCCAGCCTTCCCGTAGGTTCCCTTCAGGTATTGGAAGGCAGCTATTAGGTCCCCCCAAAGTCTTCTCTTTTCAAGGCTGAACAATGCCAGCTCCTGCAACCTGTCCTCGTAGCAGAGGTGCTCCAGCCCCTGGATCATCTTTGTGGCCCTCCTCTGAACACGCTCCAACAGATCTATGTCTCTCTTATGGTGGGGACACCAGAACTGGACACAGTATTCGAGGTGGGGTCTCACAAGAGCAGAGTAGAGGGGGAGAATCACCTCTCTTGACCTGCTGACCACGCTTACGGACCCCAAGTTTGTAGGTCCTAATTAAATTCACATGGAAGCAGATAAGCCAGATTTAGCAGACTTTAGCAACAAAAAGTGTTTCAGAGCATCAGCACATAAGCCACCCCCAAAACAGAACCTGGAACCTAAGGCTTCCCCCTTCCCTACAGATTCTATTTCAAGGCAGTTTCTTTGCCTTTGAGCTGCAGATTTTCACTAGCGTAACTGGTTATGTGGAAAGTTAAAGTAGCCTCAGATGAGAAAACATAAAACTAATTAGAATTTAAAGCTTCTGCAGATAATATAGTTATATCTTTACTGACCCCATTTCTTGGTAAATATTTTTCATGTACATTGTTAGACTATAGGTTCATTATGCCTTAAGCTTTTTTGCCAGAAGGCATTTACTTTGCACCATGCCTTTCAGTCCTCAGTGGGAAAGGAATAGTGTAACCATTAGCTATGCAAGAGATTTCAGATCTCTGTTACAGACAAATTTTCCTTTTTCCAAGTGCTTGTTAATATGCAGTTTCATACTGCAGACAATTCCACAGAAAAATCCTTACCAAAAGCATTACCAGGAGAGTTCTATGATAACACTCTTGTAATAGCAAACAATAACCAGTCTAAGACAATGACCTTTGGTGATGGAATAGTTTACATTTACCAGGATTATATCTCAGTTTAACTCTACTTGATGTCCACCACTGAGCCCGAACAAGGTGGGAGATATTTAGATTGTATGCATGAGCAGATGCAGATTTCCTGAATTTAGTTGATGCTGGTGGAAGGACAGACTTAAAGGCATGGAGAACTTAGGTATTAAGAAGGAAAACTTTAGGAACCAAAACTAGTCATCAGTAAGGAAGTCAGCTACCAAAGGTTAATGACAACACCATTAATATTTCAGGCAAGTCTTTGGGAATAACCTATGCAGGAAAAAAGTTGCAACAGAAAGATGAGCCAGAGCTCTCATAACTTCACAGAATTCTTCAAACATTATTGAAGGGGCAGCTGCAGAGAGGACTTCTTTCAGAAAGCTGGAAAAACAAGTACCTTACTATAGGTTTAGCGAGTGACTCCATCCAAGATAGATATCTGAATGCTAGTAAAAATCCACTTCTGAAGCTAAGTTCATTATGGCCAACACCACTATGTTTGGAAGAGGGACACAGCAGTGCTGGAGCGGGCAAAATAGAATCAGATTAAACTTCATTAAATGGAACTCTCAAGTACATCAAGAGACATCATTCAGATGTAGAATTAAGGAATAGACAGACATATTGCAAACATACTTCCCGGGTAACTAGAAAATTCCCATTGGGAAAGTACAGGAAATTTCATGATTGATAACACAAAAAGTTAAACAGGAAAAGGTGTTGGTGAGGCCATCTCTGGTTGTAGAGCAGTATCTATGCTTTACCTGTCTTAGAAGTTTAATAATTCTGGTGACTCAAAAACTTTTTTTGGAGGAGGGTGGGGGTTTTCGGTTGGGGTTTCTTTGGTGGTGTGGTTATTTTTTATTTGGGGCTTCTGGGTTTTTTGTTCGTTTTGGGGTTGGAGGGTGTTTGTTTGGAGTTTTTTTTATTTGTTTGGGTTTTTTTTCAGGTGAGCTTTTTTGTTGTTTGTTTGGGTTTTTTTAGACACAGACCAAGGACACAAACTTGACAAAGAATGCCATACATAGCAAGGGTCTCAGGACCTGGAGAAACTCCTTGATTATCCTCTGACCTTCCAAAAGCAGGTATAATACTGCAAGCATCACAGTAAATACATAGTGAAGCTCATTCATTCCTTACTGAGTGAGCTTAGTAACTTGGCATCACAATTTGGAGACTAATAAGAGGTGTCTGTCTTCCCAACAATTCCACTATTTTGAAGACTCTTTTCATAGGAACAATACAGAGCTATTCAGTCTGCTAGCCCCAAAAGATACATATCTAAAAATCTGGAGGCTCTGATGAAGCCTTCTCCAGCATAACCTTATATTGATAGCCTTTGCTATTGGCCAGCTGAGCCAATAGTAGCCTCAAGACTCTGCCACTGCCTTGCCTGGCATACAGCAAGGGAGGATGTAATTTGTAGTGACAGGTGTTAGAATCTACCAAAATAATCTTGATGTGAAAAGAGGTCCAGTAACTTCAATACCTGAATTCCTTACAATATGAGTGTTCAGTAAGCAGAACTGGTGCTACAGAATGAACCAGACACTAGCTTAAGGGACTCAACACCAAAGTTTGACAGACGCAAAAGGTGTTGGTTGTGAAAATCTGCCACAGTTGATTATAGGAGGCAAGACAGGAATCTAGATGTGAAGAAGACAGTTAAAGGCTGGAGATCAGAAAGCTAAAGGTTAGCTCCAAAGAGTCCTTCAAGAACAGCAACAGAAACTGGTCAATTCTGCATGAGGTACTGATAAGACAGGCCAGGCACCACAGAGGAAATCAACCCAATATACTCTGCTTTGGAAGACAGTTACAGAAGAAATGTAAATAAAATAATTAAAAAAAAAAACAAACGCAACCAAACAAAAAATTACTAGAACCTGTAGGTTAAAAAAAAAAAAAAAAGTATCAGTGCCAGAACACTGAGCCCCTACTGAATCTCATGACTTGAATGGACACCCGCACAGTTTTCTGCAAAGCTCTTCTCAGCTTCCCTCCAGATGTTCCCCTGCAGCTCAAACCCTTATGCTCCTGCAGAGCTACCTCAGCCCACACTGTGCAAGGAGTCTTTGTTCTAACCAGCTAAACTCATCTCAGGAGAACAGATGTGACACAAGGCAACTGGCCTCTAGCAGGATGCCAACTATCCTCCTCCAATTAGGATATCATCCTACTAGCTCCACCAGAAAGAAGAGAGAAAAATAAACTCGATACTCTTTTCTAATAAAAAACAAGAGAAACAGAAGTTCTGTATGTTCCTTTAGAACAGTTTCAGATTCATTCAATGACTGTACAGAGTGTGGATTCTTTCTATGAAAATTTTCAGGAGAACAACCACCTGTATTTCAGGAAATACATCGACACAGGTTTAAAGACAGCTCTACAAAAAGGCAGATCAAAGTTCATACCGCGATTATTTTCTCTGAATATTTTTACTACATCTATACTTTGATATTTTAGCTGTCATAACTGGACAATACAGTCCCTCCAAATTCCAGTGTTCGTTTTCTTTGAAAATACTATATACATTTGAATAAAAGTCACTTATGCTCAAACTACCATATCTTACTTCACTCAGATCCATGGTACTTCAAACAGCAAATTCAATTTCTACAGACATATACAGTAGTAAAGATTGAAATCAGTGAAATTGTGGCTTTCTGGAATAACAAGCAGCTTCACTAGCTTCTGATGGTAAATGTACGTGCACCAGGAGTATACCACAGCAGTATAATTCACTGCTTTTTGGTGTATTTTACAGTCATTTTAAAATAAAGTGACGCTTCTCCATTTTATTTACTATACATCAACCATCCACTTGAGAGGAAGAAGTGGAATTATGTAAGCATACCTAGGTTTCAGTTTAAATCCAGACTTTACATTATCCCACTACAGGTTGGGGTAGGGTTGCACACAAAACAGCAAAGAAAGTGTTAGAATCAAAAATCTCAGATTTGCCATTGTCACATCTTCCAAAAGCACATCTCTATCACAGATTGAGGGTTAAATATCTGTGACAGTTCAAAAAGTCAAAACAAGAACAGGTCATATTTAACGCAGTACTGAATACACTGACTGGGTTAGCAGAAGGATGAACACAGAAAATCCGTATTACCTTCCAATATCAACACAGAAGTTCTAATCCAGTTAGTAAACAAGTACATGTATAACTTATCATAATAGTTGTCACTTAAAGTCAATGGCATTTGAATTATAAACCTGCTTAACTGTCTTGCTAGACCTAAATCTAACATATTAATTAGTATGCTTGAAAAAAAAACAAATCCGAACAGAAATGCAAATACATTTCTTAACTCAAAAAGCCTCTAGATACCGAAATCAACACATTTAAAATATTACCTGGGTCATTATGTGAGTGAGGCACGACAAAAACTTGAAGTGGTTCACTGTCCCATTCATTTTCATTGTACGTGATATCGAACCCTTGCTTCCACACGCCACCATCTGGATTATCGAAAGGAAGAATGTCATAGACATCCAACATCTAAAAAAGAGTAAAAGGAATATAAAACACGAATTCACAAAAACAGTTCTGCTACTAAAAAGACAAAGCTGTTTTCATCAAAATGGATTAGCTTGTTCATTGCACAGGGAGAGATGAAGCATCAAATGAATATAGAACTGACGAATGAGAGCAAGTTTCATGTCACACTAGGCAGGAAGAGGAGCACTTGGCAGGCCCTGTTCTGAGGCAACTCAAATTGATTAGATAAGGTTTTTCTTCCTACTGTTTAAGTCACAAATATTATGACAGCTCACAATGACATTGGGGCAGGAAGGTAGGGAGAGGATTATACAGAAGAGCACAAAGCACTGAACAGGGGAACGCATAAGATGAAGAGGACTAAGTAAGCAGTAAGGAGGGATAACATGAGAGAGATTGACATGAAAGTCAAACTCACAAAAGGGAACTTTGTGAAACTATCAAGGAAAAACGTTCAGAATTATAACCAATTGCTGTAACAAAGATCCTTACATATTTACTGTTGACCAGCACACTAATTTTACGAGGAAGGACATTTCACTTGAAAATGCAAATAAGAAGGTTACAAGTAAATAAACCAAGTCTAGAATTATCTTAACAAGTTCCTATGAAATTTAGATACCACCAAAGAGAATCTCCTAACATGAGTTTAAACCGAAGTTACCATATCCAATTTTTCCTTTTTATTTTTTTTTTCTTTTTAAATGCTCTGGTCTGCTTTTAGGAAAGAAGGCAAACTTTACCAAAATTAACTATCATCTGGACAAGCCTTTTACTGGCACTATAGTTTCAAAACTTAAACGAAACTTTAGTTTAGTTCTAACTCTGTTAGAATACAATTGTACACCTGACAAGCATTCTTCAACAAACATTTCACTTCCACAAAAATAGCCTGCAGTTATTTGCTACATTAACACCACAAGAGTTGAAACTTTCCAGTGGTAAGCTGGTTTCTGCCCTGCTAGGAAACTTCAGAAAGATACAGACATCTGAAATAAACATCTGACTAAAGAAGTTAAGTCCTTGTGATGGGTTGGCCGCCAAATCCCCACCCACGCGCACTCTCACTCTCCCTTGTCAACAGGGCAGGGGGAGAAGTAAGATTAAAAGCTCATGAGTCAAGATAAAGACAAGGAGAACACTAACAAATTACCATCACAGACAAAACAGATCCAACTTGGGGAACATTAAATTAATTTATTGTCAATTAAAATAAGAGTTGGATACTGTGAAACAAAGACGAAACTAAAACACCTTCTCCCCACTCCTCTTCTAATCCGGTTCAACTTCACTCCTTCACTCTCAACTCCTCTATGTCTCCCTGTCCAAAGTGGTGCAGGGATATATGGGCTGTGGTCAGTCCCTAATGGTTCCTCTCCGTCACTCCTTCCTCCCCACACTTTTTGCCTGCTCCAGCATGAGATCCCTTCCACAAGATACAGTCCTTCACAAATTCCCCCAGCATGGGATCCTCTCCACAGGCTACAGTCCTTCGAGAACTCCTCCAGCATGGATCACCCATGGGCCACAGTTCCTTCTAAAATTATCTACCTGCATTAATGACAGATTCCTAACCCAACTGATAGAGAAGCCAGTGAGGAGAGGTGCTCTGCTGGACCTCTTACTTGCCAACAATGAGCTGTTTGTTGGGCCTGTGAAGATCAAAGACAGCACTGGCTGGAGTGACTATGAGATGGTAGAATTCAGGACTCCAAGAGGAAGCAGAAGGGCAAAAAGCAAATCACAACACCGGGCTTCAGGAGAGCAGACTTTGGCCTCTTTGCTTGACAGAGTCCCACAGAGTAAGACCCCGGCATAAAAAGGGGCCCAAGAAAGATGGCTAAAATTCAAGGATCACCTTATCCGAGCTTAAGAGACGTGCATCTCAACAAATAGCAAGTCAGGCAAAAATGCCAGGGGACCCCCATGGATGAACAAGAAACTTCTGGCAAAACTTGAACACAAAAAGGAAGCATGTAGAGGTAGAAGCAGAGACAGGTAATGTGGGAGGCATACAGAAACATAGTTGGAGCAACCAGGGATGAGATCAGGAGGGCGAAAAAACAAACAGAATTTAATCTGGCAAGGGATGTCAAAGGCAACGGAAAAGGCTTCTGCAAGTATACACGTGGCAAAAGGAAGGCTATGACGCACCGCTGAAGTAGATAGGGAACCTGGTGACACAGGAGATGGAAAAGGCTGAGGTACTGAATGCCTTCTTTGCCTCAGCCTTAACTGGGAAGGCTGGCCTTCAGGAACTGCAGGTCCCAGAGACCCGGGAAAAAGTCTGGAGCAAGGAAAATGAGGTGGATCCTCTTCCATCAAGAAAGAGGATCAGGTTTGGGAATACTTAAGCAAAAGTGACATACATAAGCCCCTAGGCCCTGATGGGATGCACCCATAAATGATGAGGGAGCTGGCTGATGTCACTGCATGGTGACTCTCAATAATTTTTCATCCACCGTGGTGAATGTGAGAAGTGCCTGAAGACTGGAGTAAAGCAAATGTCACATCTGTCTTCAAGAAGAACTCAAAGAATTGCAGGCTGGTCAGTCTCACCTTGATCCCTGGGAAGATGATGGAGTAGCTAATCCTAGAAATCTTTTCCAGGCACACGAAGGACAAGAAAGTCAACAGGCATAGGCAATACAGATTCACTAAGGGCAAGTCATGCTTGACCAACTTGAGAAACTTCTACGATGAAATGACTGGCTTGGTAGATGAGGGGAGCAGTGGATATTGCATACCTCAACTTCTGTAAGGCTTCTGGCACTGCCTCCTGTAATATCCTCAAAGAGAAGCTGCTGATGTGTGGGCTGGACAAGCAGATAGTGAGATGGGCCACAAATCAGCTGAACATCCAGGCCCAGAAGGTGGTGATCAGTGGCAAGAAGTCTAGTTGAGGGCCAGTAACCGCTGGTGTGCTCAGGGGTCAGTATTGAGCCCAATCCTGTTTAACGTCTTCATTAAGGACTTAGACAATCAGGCAGACACCCTCAGAAATTTGTAGACACCAATCTGGGAGGAGTGGCTGATATACCAGAGGGTCATGCTGCCATCCAGAGGGATCTCGACAGGCTGGAGAAATAGCTGACAAGAATCTCATGCAGTTCAGCTAGAGGAAGTGCACAGTCCTGCACCTGGGGAGCAACAACCCTAGGCACCAGTGCAAGCTGCAGGTAGCCCAGCTGAAAAGCAGCATGGCAGAAAATAACCTGAGGGTCCTGGTGGATGTGAAATTGAATGTGAGACAGCAAAGTGCCCTTGCAGCAAAGAAGGCTAATGGCATGCTGGGCTGCATTAAGGAGTGTTGCCAGCAGGTCAAGGAAAGCGATTCTTCCCCTTTAATCAGCACTGGTGAGGCCATACCTGCAGTACTGTTGCCAGTTCTGGGCTCCCCAGTACAAGAGAGACGTGGACACACTGGTCCAGAAAAGGCCACTAAGATGACGAAGGGACTGAAGCAGATATCCTATAAGGAAAGGCTGAGAGAGCTGAAACTGTTTAGCCTAGAGAAGGCTTAGGGGGATCTTATCAATTTGTAAAGGAAGAGCGCAGAGTAGGCAGAGTCAGGTTCTTTTCAGCAGTGCCCAGTGACAAGAGGCAAAGGGCACAAACTAAAACACAGAAGGTTCCTCCTGAACATCAGAAAATGCTTTTTCACTATGAGGGTGACTGAGCATGGGCACAGGTTGCCCAGAGAGGCTGTAAAATCTCCATCCTTGGAGATAGTCCAAAGCCATCTGGACATAGTCCGGGACAACTGGCTGTATATGGTCCTGCTTGAGCAAGGGGGTTGGACCAAGTGATCTCCAGAGGTCACTCCCAATCTCAACTATCCAGTCATTCTGTGATTCCAATGTTAATCAGCAGCAGTTAAAAAAAGCTAAGAAAAAAATAGGACTCAAAAACTTCCAGTGAAATAAAGTGAAGCCAGACCATGCTGAAATCATTGCACTATGCCAAGATATCCAGAAGACAGATGTTAAGTATTTTTATCTTTTCTATAACACCATCCTTGGTAAGCATTATGCAAAGGATTAAATTACAAGTTACATCATCACTTGACCAGGTTACATGACTTCAAGTGGAGAATAAGTTCCAAGTACCTAGTCAGTAAGAAGCAAAAAAAGTTGAAGATAAGTATTTCCTGGATATATTTTAATTCAATTTCTAAGTGTAAAATACTGATACAGTAAGCAAGGAGTTTGTAAAAACAGCAGACAATTAGAAATTCAAAAAGGATGCTGCCTGTCTTCATTATGGCTGGTTCAGAAAACAGCCATGTTGTTACAAGCTTTTCAATTAAAACATTTGAAAACTTATCAGTTGCATTTTTTTCCTGCGGGGGCTTATTCTTTCTCTAGACTGAGGGACTCGATCTGCTGAAGTAATGCAAATCTTGGGTAAACAACACATTTACCCCAGTGAACACTAAACTACGACACAGAAGAAATAAAAGCACAGTTCACGCTTCTTTCAGGTGACCTTTTTAAAGAGTGATTCATGCCTCATTTTTAAAAGGAGTAACATTACTAAGTGGAATGTTAGATGTTTCAGCAGTTGAAAGAGACAAGAGAGGAGACAGCCCTTCGTATTAGTTGAAAGACCTTCCAGCTCAGCATGACGGCTGTTGAGAATTCTCTCTTCTTTGAGCACAAATTCCAGATATTTCTTGAACTAAAAAAGGATCAGGCTATAATCATATTCTTGAACTAAAAAAGGATCAGGTCATAACCATATTCAACCCAGAGTTCTTAATTTTGTTGGGTTTATTACCTAGCTCTGTTTTTATCTTTCAAAAAAATACACATTAGTCTTCTATTTAATTTGAATTATATCACTTCTCAAATCAGTGTTATTTTCAGCGCCAATTCTATTACAACTTCCTACCTACTTACAAGCACAAGTAACAAAGTATACAATTTTTTGATTTACAATTTCTCCATAAAAAAAAATCCTTTAGCTTCCCTATCTAAGACTCCTTTGGGTCTCATGTTATTAGAGTAACTTGTTTCGTCCAATTTATGCAAAGAAAATACATCTCTGAGCAGCAAGTCCTGGTAATATTTCTCACTGAAATATCACGAAGGTTTTTAATCCATATTTGAATGCATTCTCATAATGGTTTCTCCATTATAGGAGACTATAATGAACTCCCATAATTTATTCGGTGAAGCCTCCTTTGCCTTCATTCTCTAGAGTGATTTTTATTCAACCACTATGTCTCATCTGTATTAGCTCTTACTTCTTTCTAGTCTCTCATTTCATTCTCATACATCCACTTAGAAGATAAACATGGAAAAAGTAAGGTCCAAATTTGTGGGTTTAAGTTAACATTTATGAACAGCAAGTAATTAACAACGACAATCTGTTTTAGAATTTAAAACGTAATTTTAAAAAACCAACAATGCTCCAAATAATCTACTCAGAATTTCTCAGTCTTTATAAAAAAAAGAAATCTAAAATAAAATAATTTATCTGAGCTTGCAGAATACATGAAGCTTGGCAAAGTATTAAATAGTAAAACTGTATTCAAATTCAGTAATTTACATCAACTTATTAACGTGATGTTACAGGAATTCTGCTAAAATCAAGGTCTTGGATTCTGTAACTGACATGCAGGTCAGACTCGCAGGATGAGAAACTGTATGCAGAAGCAATATGAAAGTGACTTAACGATGATGGTGGATAAGTGCAAGGTACTAATGCAGTGACACGAAGCAAATTAGAGCCCTCCCTCCCTGTGCAAGGCAAGGAAAGAAAGTGTGAGTAAGGGAACAGTATTAAGAATATTTCCTGCTATATTTGTTACTGAAATACGTGCAATATAACCTTAAAAGTAAAGAAAACTATCAAAAAGCAGTCTAGCTGCTACAGCCTACCATTAGGTAGGTCGGTATATCAGCTGATTGTAGGTATATGTTCTGACATTCTGCACATGTAAAACAAGTTCTGTTCTCTCTGCACATGAGAACAGTTTAAGCAAACATTTACTTTCCATTTGCAACAGGTTAACATGCCCAAGAACTTACGCCAACACATTTTACTTCACAATTCACATTTACTAGAACTCACTTTTAATGCACCTAAAAAAGCATCATCACTTAATATGGTAACACAGTACGAGGAATAAACTGTTAACGATTCAGTAACTCGAAAACATGTAATCATAGGTCCACATGCTTTACTTTCCTGCACAGAAGTCTTAATGCATAGTAGAAACATGAACAGCCAGATATTGCCTTAAAAAAACCTACTTTCTCTATAAAAGACATATTAAGGTGGTATCTATCCCTGAGGAGCTTAAAGGCATTATGAATGATACATTAGAGGTTTACAATTGTTCTAATACGTGTACTTATTCATCTTAAGTCCACTGTCTTTCTCCTGCAACAGAAATACTTTCACTACTAGAATGAGAAAGCTGGACTTCAAAATTTAATCATTGCTTTGGAGTACTATGAATATTTATAGTACTCCCACAAGACTCCCAAAAACAGTACAGATCACAAACTTCACACAGTATTCTCAGTGCTCCTGAAACACTCCATTAAAACTGAATATATAAGAGTCCATGAACTCACTAGCATCACCAGAAAGCAAAATAAATTCAACTTGAAGTGTTTGACTTTAAAAACTTCAACCTCCTGCGTTCACTCCAACCAGTCAACATGGTATATGTTCCTCCTTTTTGATCAAAGTGTCTATACAAACTGGAGACGCACAAGAAAGCTGAAATACAGAGATGGCATTCAAAAGAGAACACAGTACCTGAGGTTTTTTTAAACTATTAGTTTTTGAACATTCTTTACCTCCCCATCAAGACCCATCTATGCATATATCCCTAAAATGTAAAACCTACTTAAATCAAGAATACCCACTATTTCCAGTTTATTCATCATCAATTTTAGAACAATTTCGGGAAACTGAAGGAGACTCTCAAATTCTTTCCAATGAACTTGTGATAGTACTGGACAATAATCTGAGTATAATCACTAGTTTTTGTTTGGGGTTTTTTTCCATAACTTTTAAGCTTTCGGAAATGTTGGTTCTTCATAATCATTATTCAACTTCTAGACAGTTTAAAAAAGGTAAAAAGGAACAGTTTCATAACATCTGTTAAACACAACAGTCACTTGAACCATTCTATTAGGTCTTAGATTAGGAGCTTAGTACCAGGCTTTTACCAGTAATCAGATATTTTCAGAATTAAAAGGTAATGGCAGCTAGGACTCCAGCAGAATAAGATAGATATCCTGCTTACCTGTACACCTGAGCCATGACTTCCACTTTTTGAAGCAAACAAACAATCCTCAGAATCAACTGTAAGCAAAACTGAAGCAGAAGGAAAGAGCTCAGAGGCAGATCCTTGACTGAAGTTTATAGCCTCGGGATTTTTTTGACCATCCTTTACTGATTCACTCAGATTGATCACAGAATCTCGAATGTTTGAAATAATCTCGTTATTTTCTGCCAACAGGCGTTCTAAATGATCTATTTTTTCTTGCAGTATTGAAAGCTGGCCCTGTTAAAAAAAAAAAAAGGTAAAGTTTAATTATTTCACAGACCAATTCTTGACCAAATTTTAAAAAAAAATCACAATAGTATAAGATCACATCAAAAAATCAAATAAATTGTTATTCTATATTTTATGTAAAGATAAACTAATAAGAAATTGAATCAACATATGAAACCTTCTCCTTCCAGAATAAGGGAAAGTACAACCAGAGTTTTCACTATGAACTTGAAATCACAGCACAAGATTTAATCAGTAATACAAAGATATTCTTAGGTCATATTATTTCAAGTATGAATTATGCGAACTTCAACTTTTCTCATGTCTTTCACAAATTTGCAAAAATCTGATCTTTTCATTTATCATCACATTAGAACATCAAAGAGGAAGTCATTTTTTAGAAGGCAGTCACATCACGATGGGATTGGCAGGATGTATATATTTTAGGTTTTTCTTGTACATGTAAAAAAGTATTTCGATAAATACTGAGTTTCTTATTTTCACAGAAATTTAGAGAGAAATTAACAAAAGCTCTTAATGAAGGTAAAAGATCCCTTAACAGCCTGATCATAGTAATAATCTGTATAATAGGACCATAACAAGCATCAAGATAATCCTGTAAAAGACAGCTCAAACTGATAGCACTTTCAGTCAGAAGGTCATATTCAGTTGTCAAACAGGATTTTGTAGATGATTCTAGTGTGCAGCGCAAGAGGAAGGACATAGAACAACATCAGTGTGAATTGAAAGTCGTCAACCTATCTCCCAAAGTGACTCGGAAGGAGACAAATACCACAAAGCAATTTAATAGCATCTAATCACTGTGCTGTTGGAATACAGGAGGGAGCATAGCAGAACAAGATTCATGGAAATGCTACTGCCCTCTCATGTACTAGCCACTCCTTCAAAACGATTTGAGGTATGCTTTTTTCCAGGCATGAATGTGTTATTTCTTCAGAATCACAAAAGGCCGGATTATTTAACATGTTTTTAGGGATATTTCGTCTTAGCAGTGATTTCTTTCTTTCCTCAGACTGACTTCAACCTAACAGTAACTAGAAAAGAAAAAGAACAAAAAAACAGTCACTTCCTGTTATTAAAGTTGTGGTCAGACCCAAAAACATGCAACGTATGACTGCGTTTTTTTCAAGAACCTGTCATGACAACAAAACCTGCTGCAGATTCAGGCATTTACATTTTAACCATTACATTCAACACAAACAACACTGATTCAGTAGACAGCTACTCTGTGAACTACGATTTTAATGGCAAGTAAAACTTTTTCTAGCATCACTGCCTTATTTTCAAGTAATATAGAATAAAATGAGAAACAACATCTGTGCATGACAACTTTTCCCCCTGTAACAATAATTCACTTGAGGTCTTTGCGTTTTCCTTTTAAGGGAAAAATTGCTTTCCTCAAATGCCAAATTAACTCCAACTTCTGTATTTAGGCTGTAGTTTGCAAAGGATTAAGCCTCCTTTCTAAATTTTGATGTGCACTTTCTTCCAAATTCTGTTCGCTTTGAGTAGTCTGCAGGAATAAAAAAAAAACCCCAGCCCTTACCAAGAGGTATCAATCAGTCTTTCGGGTTCTACTAAATTATCACTCTTACAACTCTATCTTTACAGAAGTTCTTTGTAATTTTGCAGAAGAGACCAACAGGTTAAAAAATACTAACAAGTAAGTTCATCCCCTCGTTCTCTGGGCTGTGTACAGTGCTGACCCACTGATTTGGGGTTTTTTTTCCTCAGATTGATACATCCTGAAAACAGCAACAGCTTTTAAAATGCGCCACAGGTGAACAGTTACTGCTTCCCAAAAGACAAAAACATATTTTGACAACAGATCCAGATTAAGCTAATTGAGATGTAGGGCCAGCATCCTAGAATCTCAACAGTTTAAAGACAAATACTAGAAATTTATAAAATAGATGAACTGAAAACAACAGGAGATCACATGCAGATGATGGGACACTGGAAAGAAAAAAAACCCAAAACTGTAGTCCCATGCCCTCTGGTGGCACAAAAGAAAGAACTAAATGGAAATCTTTCAAATGCTACATTAAAGATAGTGTGTAGACATTTCTGTGTAAAATTAGTATATTCCCTTTCAATGTCTGTGACATTTTGAAAGAAAGGCTTCTCTACTCAGAAAACTATTGTGCCTATTAAGTCACTTACTAAAAATAATATATATAAAAATACTGATTGAGGCTTTACAGGTTGCCCAACATAGGTTCTGACCTTCAGATTCCTAAGAAGGTGAAGTGTAGCTGCCATCTATACAAACCAATACCTGCTTCACTGAGCATGACTATTGTTCACCAAAGTCACCAAGTGTGTAAGCAGCTAAAATGCTGTTCACACCTACCCCTCCACTATATACGCTGCCCATACAACTGTAAAATCACACAATTGTTTAAAATTTATATTCTTATTCACATAAGCTCTAGATATATTTACCTCTACTTACAAGAATAGAGTTTTATATTTCTTAGCAATAGCCTGTCAACTACTTGGTCATAGAGCACCACCAATCCGCATTATGTCATCTAGCCAATTACAGTTTCTCCAGCACTGGCCAGTAGCAGACACAGAAAAAAACAACCCCAGCACTAAAAAAAAAAACACCAAATACATGTTTAGACTGATCCTTCCATTGGCATATACTGCCAACCACTAGCAGTGAGATATAAACTTTCAATTTGGAGGTCATGTCATATTTCATATCTCCAAGGTGTACCTTTCATTTAACTTATTATACTTTAAACCTTCAAATATCTACAATAACAAGTTCTACCATTTTACTGCTTATTATGTGACAAAATACTTTTCTTTGTAAAGTAACTTCCCTGCTTCTGGTGTCATGAGAAATAGTAATTTGTTCCCTGATCTTCAAACAACAATGATTTTATATGCTGCTATATACTTCCGAAAACAATTAATTTTTAATCTGGAGGGTTCAAATCTACCTAGGACTCTTAAAAGCAATGATTTTTAGAAGTCTGTTAAAGTACATTACTTTAACTTTGGAGGTAGATATTCTGTTATTTGGAGAAAAGAACCCTTAAAAAGACCTCCCATTGGATTAATAAAGACAATCCTGCTTTCTTTTCTGAAGACTACGAGATGCATCACACCTCTCTTCTAAAGTATTTAAACATGACATCTCAACTCAACTTGAATGCAAATCATGAAATAAAAAGCTACATTAAGAACACGTAATTATGACCTCACGCAGTACCCAAGTCAAAACAGACAGGCAACCAAATTTTTTCAGATTTCAAAAACATTTTCAATTTCCGTTGTGAAATGCATCAGCCATAAGAGTTAACTTTAAGAAACAACAGTGTCACAAACTAGAAATGGATCCCAGTGTTCACCCAGTATGAAAATAGTTATTCAAGAATTCATTCTCAAGCTGAAAATTTCAGATGGTTCCAAATTATACACATTCATCTCTTCTCCTTACTCATTTTAAATAGATAGGACACAATGCCTCGAAGTAGTATTCAATAGTAAAATTATTTTAAAATATGAGCTAAACACGGAAAATATTGCAACTCTCCAAGACAACAAAATTAACATATGAAAAGAAATTAAATTCAGTTTCAATATTTTTAGAGGAAGGTAACCAACGTACACTGGCCAACTTCAAATGTCAAGGCCAAACGGTACAAAACTGTGAAGTTATCCTAAAACTGTTTCATCTTATTGATTGCTAGTAACAAGATGTTGATTTACAAGTAAAACAGATTAGAAGCATGTTATAGGGGGCATAAAATAGGTCTAACTAAAAAATAAAACACATAGGTTCTCTCCATTGCTGAAAACACTCTAATATTTTGTTTTGAAATAAGTTTGAAAATTATCGACACAATTAGGGGTGAGTGGGGTAGAATTCATTCTTTTTAAAATCTGAGCAGAAACACATCAATTTTACCTCAACCATTTCTGCATGGAATTTTGTGATCTACGTGGCTTTGTAGATACTGGATAGCAAGATTTGGCTGGCTGCACAATTCATAAATGTCAGCAGACCACTCCCTGGCTTTACAGCATCAAGTCTTCTCAGAAAAGAAATAATCCCGGTCCAAGACTTTGAGCTTTGCCTAACTGTACAGAAAATTGGAAGTACACTGCCTGGATAAATATGTCTTAGTCCAAGTGAACATCACTAAAAGATGCTCTGTTAATCTACATACTTGTTTTAACGCAAGGAAATGCAATGTAAAGTTATGTGAATCACCTGGCCTATGCAACCAGTTAACAAGTTTATTATAAACTTGGTGTAAACTTCTTTCTTTCATTTCTCTCTGCCTCTATATATCAATAAGATTGTGCAAACAAAGATTTTATTAAAACGCAAGAAAGACAACCCTGTCGTTACTCCACAGCAAAGCAACTATTTCCATAAGAAGTGCATAATACCCTCAAGTTCAACAGCACCAAAAGTAGGCACAGCTGCACTGGTAGAAGAATGGCATCACATGAGCAGCACATCTGTTCAGCATCCCCATGGTTACATTGCATCAGACTTAAACAACAAAACCTTCCCATGTGAGGACAGCACAGATCAGAACATCCTCCTCCCGTTTGGAACAGCAACTGTCCGTACCGGCTAGCTGCACTGAGCAACCTGCTGCTACCACCACATGAACCAGCTACATAAACAGTTCCTTATGCTTCAGTCAGTCTGAACCCTTCAGCAGTTTTCATGCCCCAAATACTCCAGAGCAGTCTGCTTTCTCATTGCCCTCTGCTTGTCCTTCTCTATTTGCTTCTGACACCAGTTTGATTTGTAGCAAGGACTCTCTCCAAAAAGTAGTATGCTGCCACCCAGCACACAGAGGAAAGTCCAGTAACACAATGAAAGATCGAGCTGCTTTATTCTGGGGAAGTGGAGAACGAACAGTTTCTCCTATCTAAGCACTGTACATTGCAGAAAGGATATTAGTTGCAACTTTCATTTCCTCCATGAACGTTCACTCCCCCTCTAAACGTAGTCGCTTTCAACCAGCCACTAATGATCATTTCATTCCAATAATTCAAGTAAGAGTATGACAGGCCCAAAGATGAGGGAATCTCATGGAAGCGGGCAGGCAGAGGAGAAATCCACATTCAAGTTCTGAGGTTAGGTCAGCTGAATTTTGACTATTTGTATCCAGACTCGGCCAGCAACCACCAAATGCTTGGTTCAAAACCAGCCAGAGGCCATTCTCCTTCTCATGCACATGAACAAGGAGACCACAAAGGAGTTGGCAGTGTCCTTCCTACATAAGAGGCTCCGGTGCACCGATGAGCTATGGTGAAGAAAGAGTACCGCAACAGTTTTCCAAAGGATGTGGAATTCAAGTCAGGATCGTTGCCTATACAGATTTAACACAGCAAGCAGTGAGGAAACTGGACTCAAAAATCTCATTTTTCAGGCTGAACTGAATGGCAGTCATCTTAACAATTTTCTGCACCAGTCTTGCGAATAACTATTTCCAGGTATATCTTCACAAATCATGTATTAACTTTGCTAATATCTTGACAAAAACCTCTGATCAGATGCCAGCATACCAGGATGTTAAGACCAGAAAGTACTCTATGTTCACTGCTAGAGCACCGTACAGTGAACAGAACATACTAAACATAGAATTAAATGGCCACCTCCTGTACAGAAAAAGCAAGAAGGTAAAAGTTAAAATGCAATCTTGTGGAAGGATATCTGAGAATCAACGGACATGTGAACAATCCAGCCTTTCCTGGGAGCACGTGCCTGGATGCAGAATGGGAATTTGACACCGTGATGACGTTGCTTCTGGGATGCAACTAATCATACTGAGGGGTGGGCTATGGCTTGTATCATAGCCAATCACAGATTGCCAAGTCTGGTTTAGAAAGCTATAAAGCACGCTGAGTGTATGCAAATAAAGGTTCACTTGTTTGATCACATTGATCGTGTCAGGTGTCCTCACTCATCTCCCCCACAATCTGATGTAGCATCAAAGCTTAATATTCAAACACACTGTTTCAGCATGTATACACATTGCAAGGTAGGAGAGAGAACAAAAAATCCAAGCATACAATGCATCGGTCAAAAGGACAAGTCAAGGTTTAAAGCCTTTATTAATCTAGGCAGAAGGCTTATGTGCATTTGTGATTATGAAAATTACACAAGTAACCTTGTTAATAATTTTCTACCTTTAAAGTAGCATTCAAAACAAGCTCACTTCAGGAAGACACTGGAATTCTTCCAAATTGACGAATTACAAAACGAAAGTCTGTTCTCTTAAAAAATGACAAAAGATCTATTCCAAAGATGTAGCAGCCTGACAAAAAGATTCTAAAAAGCTGATGGACTTCCACATTCTGTTTTAACAGAAGCGGCAATAACAGGAGTGTTTAATGTACTATTATCCTAGACTTAAGTTTCATGTAATTTACAAAGATAAAAATAAGGCATGCTGTTAGGGACTAATTTGACACCATCATCAGTGATCTGAAGGCAAGGAGAAAGGAAAGGAAGATGGACACAAATCTAGACATATTCCCTGTTTATAGTCAATTAACCTGAAAAATGTGCACTACTACTATGGCTGATATGTTTCAGGTCCATTTCCTTTTTGATTCCCCTCCCTGCCCTATGCTGAATCTTTATTTAAATGGCTAGCAGTACAAAACTGAAACACAGCTTAAACAGCATTACAAGCATGAGCATTTAAATAATGTTTCTTTTTATTTGAACAAGTCAAAACTTAAAATAACAAAATGTGTCAGACAAAACATCAAATAAGAGCAAACTAAGAACCTTTCTCCATTTAGTTTATACAGTTCGAGTTCGGCATTGATTCTAGGTAGCAGAAGGAAGTTCTCATTTATAGGTGGCGTTACTACTTTTCTGAAAAATATATTTTGCTCAACATTTTGCACCAGATTTAAAGACTGTAATTGAAGGAGGCTGTTAGCTTCTGTTTGACGGCTGCTTAGCCAAAACCTTACACAAAATGTGCAAGTAACAAAGACAAATACACTCTGTGAACATTAGGGAGTACAAAGAATTGTTACTGACCTGTAATTATGTTTACAAAGACAGCCCCTCCTCCTTTACAAAATACTAGAAGCTCAGCAGAAGAAATCCTAAATTTTCATTATCTTACACTCAAGATCATTCCCGTGACAGTCAAAGTCTTTTAGATTGTGAACTTACTAAGTATTGTTAATAGAGATTTGTTTGCTTGTTTTTTAAATAAGTTGACATGTTTCAAACTCGGGAAAATGACGATTCCTTCTGTGGATTTCTTCACTCAACTTTCAACCTTCTTTGATATGAAAGTCATAAGAATGCTACAAAAAGTCACTGTGCCCACAATTTTTCAGTGCTCAGAAGTCAGAAAACGACAACGTGAAAATCATGCACAATCTTAATTGCCATTATTCACATTTTAGAGTAAAACAAACATTTCCTAAATACCTGATCATGCCGCTTCCAATACTTCTGCATACAGAAGTCCCATTCCTTGTTATAGAACACAGGCCTGAAAGCTCCCAAACGAGCTCATAGAAATACACCAATTACTAAGAACATGCATTAACAAAACATGTGTATGCATGGTCCGTGTAAGCCATTGATTTCAGATAGTTCTCTAGAGCAAGGCGCTCAGCAAAACTCTTAGCTGTAAAAGGTGTTTATAGTGCATCAGGAGATATTTCAAAACAGGAAGCGTACAGACCCGCCAACACTGGAAGGGATCTGAGGTTTGCACCGCACAGAATTGGGGTACAGTAACTAGAAAGCACGAGCTGATACGCTGCAGTTACAGCCGCTTAATGGAAACTCAGGGCTGACTGTAGGTAGTGCTTCCTTCCCCTAAGGGAAGTACCACCTCAGCAGTACTCCAGAGTAAAGTTCACAAGGCTCCTTTGTTCAAGACACAGATTCAAAGAACTGCTGGTGTTTCTGTCATGTATTTGGTCCTGATTTCCTACTATCAACTGCCCCACCCTACTCTGATTCACATTTTGGCCAGCTGGCATTACTATCAAATTACTGGCAAGCTCAAACGAAGTAACACTCCATACCGCAACGATCACCGCTTGTGCCATTTGCCCAGAAGTATTCGATGCATTCTGTAGATGCCTTGAAAGCATACATACAGCTGGCAGCAGCACCACCAATAGCCAGGTCAATTAATGCTTCACTGGAAAAACACTGGAAACAAAAGGACAAGCCAGCTGCTTTTAGGGCAACTGTACTTGATCCTCTCGGTCCAATGCAATGCATCCAGTGAGCTCATAAAAGCAGTTAATGTACATGAGAAGGTAAGAGTCAGCTTCGAATAACGGTGCTCAAAGGTGGGAGGGGAAAGAAAAGACAGAGCGGGGAAAGAGAGATATCTTATTCAAATAAAAATTGTTTAGAAAACAGTAAGAATGGAAGTTGCTGTATGTTTGTGCTTTGCCTTTTAGTAAAGTACAGGAGAAAGACCAAAGATCACTTGGTGCCATTCCAGTTATCAACAGGAATCAGGGCATATTTGAGTTTTAAAAATGTATTTCCAGAAACAACCTTACACACAGTGGGGACATGAGTCCCATAAAAGCCAAAGCAAGCTGTGTGAAAGCAGTTAGAGGAAAAAGCTTGTGTCTAGAGCATAATCTACCAGGTACGGACAGAGGATGCTCCGTTGTGTTGCTGTTTTGCCTTACTCAGGCATAAAATTAATTAAAAATTAACTTTCATGTGAAGACTATGCAAAGGTCATATTTCTGAAGCAAGATACTCTTACAAACAAATCCTCTACTTAATTTTTTCTTAAAATAGGATTTTTAATGGGTGCCATGCACGCTTAGGTGTGAATCTAGCAAAATTCAGAATCAAAAGAAATATTCCACAAGCTTCTGTAAAATAATAGCTTTTATGGATCCGTTCTAAGTCAAGGTAAAGTTAGTTGACAAAACAAGCTGTGTTAGGTTACTGATTTTTCCTGTTTGTGTCCAAAATACAGAATAGGGAATACGAGCTTATCGGTATTTGGTATTCATCTGTGTACAGTAACACAGGTTCTTCTAGATAAGATGCTTACGCATTTATTCCACTTCAGACTTGATTTGAATGTAGTCTTCACCTAGTAGTTACCAATTTAGCCCTAAATTCACTTGCACCTGACACCTGCTGCACAAGAGATGTCATAGTACTAGCCATCACTCTGAACTTCCCTCCACTGTACAGTCACAAAAGATTTCTCAGAGAATTCTGTGTTATTACAAACAAAAACGATATACTCAACCATTTTTCCACTATATTCCTCCAGAAGACACTTACACAGTGATCTGTACTGACAACTGGTACAATAATAATCTAAAAATGCACCTAAGGCATTTAGGTGCACCTCTTCACCTTGAGCTTGTCTCTGTGCAACATTGTGACATTGTTCCTAGCCTGAGACAGGATACTAGGACACATCGCATCCTGAGACGGGAGCATCATATAGCTAGGAACAAGTTCAGACAGACAGAGCTTGCAATACGGCCATCATAGGAATAATATACATCTGACAAATAGGCAGGATCCATAAAGACACATGCAGGAATTACAGAGGACAGGCCAATAAGTCTTAATCTCCACGTATTATAGGTATGTAATCGTACCAAAATTAACAGACACTTCAGTTCTATGGCAACATACAGATCTTCTGATACTATGATTTAAACGCAACACCAATGATGACAAGGCTATAAATCACTTTAGCTGAAGTACTATTATAGTTGCCACGATGCCACCTTACCACAGATAGGATAACATTCACTGTAAAACCGACTACCGATGCCAGCTTCTGCAAACCCATCACCTAAAGAGAGCATGTCACCACTGCCCTCCAAGCTTGACCACAGGTGCTGTTCAGCACAGCAGTGAAAGGCATTTACAAGTATTTGTTTAGAAAGTACGTAAAGGCATCCACCTATGGGCATCTACCCACCTTGGGAGAACTTGTCCAAAAAAGTATTTCTG
Source organism: Tauraco erythrolophus (assembly GCF_009769465.1). NCBI lineage: Eukaryota > Metazoa > Chordata > Aves > Musophagiformes > Musophagidae > Tauraco > Tauraco erythrolophus. The sequence goes on from NC_141496.1 coordinate 66,481,795, forward strand.
CAAGACATTTCTGATGGCATCCTTGAACAACTAACTACCTGAACTCTCAAACTGGAAAGCAAGCTCCAGAAGGACAACTCTTGACTACAGCGGCAGATAAGCTTGAAAGAAGACACATTCAAAAGACACAAACGACTCCAAGACCATGCAAAGGAAAGGTGCCTTGCGTGGAAGAAAGTGTGGAAATGAAAGTGGAGCAGCAATCCTAATCAGCTATTTTACTACTGGTATTAAGGTACCATGACACTTTAGGTGAATGCAGAAAAACAGGCAAAGCCAGCTGAAGAATTCCAACCCTAATCCTGGCAGAAATTAAATAAAAAGCCTAGATAGACAAACATTCATAAGCTAAGCAGAAGACGGCTTCCAGAGGTACCCACTTTTCTCCTCTGAGCTTAGTGTAAGCCACATAGGTCAGAAAAAAGAAACTAATCAATACGTAACTTCCAGGATAAGAAAGGTGACATTACTGGAACTGCACAGAGGAACAGCAAAGCTGAAAAACTAGCACAGTGTCAGAACAGAAAGAGGTACAAAGTGAATCAATCAATCCAGTAATTTCTGAAAAAAAAAAGTCTCAGTTCCTTTTTCTAAGCACAAAAAGTTCTGACCTTTGTCACCAGGAAAGAAAATGCCTTCCCAAATCTACAGACAAATGATCTACTGCTGCCATTGCTCTTCACAAACAAAAACATCTTGAAGTTTTTACATCTGTGGCCAGTTTCACTTGCAGTACACTGAGTTTTGGCACACTGCACCGACACAAACAACTTTTTGTCAGCTGAGGCAGGATTAAAGCTGTTACTTTCAAAGAGTTTTGGTGGCTTCTTATTCCACTCTTCATCTTTTGCATCTCCTTTAAACTGAAGTTACAGGCCCTGAAAGCATTTGCTAGGTGTCGGAGGTTTCCCAGTTACAACAAAGTGAAAAATTTCTACCCTATAGGCAGCAAAAGCGAATGATAAAATCACATGAATTTCATCCGTAACTTCTCAAAGCATAAAGCAATACGAATGGAAAAGGTAACCGCTGACCCAAAGGAACGACCAAAACAGTGACAGGTAGGGGATCTTCCAGTGAGAGACAGCAGCCTCAAAGAAATTTATATATGGAAAAGGCAAAAAGAGTAAACACTGACAGACTGTTCTAGAAGACTGAGAAGTCAGAGGACAGAAGGAGAAATGTTTATCTCTAGTTGACCAGACCACGTTGAGGGAAGAGTTGTAACAACAGATCAAGGTACTAAACCCTTGGCCACAAGGGAGAAGACCATGTTACACCACAGACCTGCATTACATAGCAGGACACAGACCAGAATTTCAACTGCAAGACACTGGCAATAGAAGACAAAACATGTATATCAAATCTTCCCTGTTAAGTAGCTCAAACCAAATCTAACATTAAAAAAAAAAAAAGACACCAGCCATGTACAAGCTTTCCTGTTCTATATTTTCACCTAGATTAAACTCAACTGGTGTACAAAGACACATGGCGTTATTTCCTTATATAAGATACCGGCCATATCAAAGCAACACTGGTACTTCGCTGTTACAAGTGCCACACATGGCAGTACTCTCCCGCAGGAGTTATCTACTGAACACACAGCTGCTGTAGCCAGTCTTCTCTTGCTTTCTTCCCCTAAGCTTCTTTGCTACTCTCTTTAGTTCCTGCAAAAACTAGTGGCTGGCCTCTGAACTGTAATTCAAAGGAATAAAAGCAGAATAGATCTGCACTCTTTCTTTAAATATAAGTCCAGGTTTTTATCTTTACTGTTAACAAAACAGTATCAACTATTACTTTTGCATGAAACGAAAAATTAGTGATTCTATCAGAAAGATAATTGCCACTTTTTAAATAAGCCTTTTGAGTTCTTCTAGTCACTCGAAACCTCACTACTGTGCTAAAAAACTTTTCGATTTGGTTTATTTCCCAAAGAATAAGTATGGTACAAGCATAAATAAGCTATAGCTTTACTGTCTGTAACTCTTTTTTTGTTGTTGTTGTTTACTACTATAAGAAAACACAGCTATTTATAGACTGCATTATTCTGCCATTGTGGACAGCATACCATGTGCTCTCTGAAGTACTTTTTTTCTTGTTGTGGTTAAACCTTTCTTATTAGAACACTACCGTCATGCACAGCTTTTAAATTTCTCTCCCACACAGACAACGAGGGAAAGTGAGGAACTAAAGAACCGCTTCGTTTTAACCATGTGGTGCAGTCAGGTATCGGCCAGTTACGGCTCCAAAGCAAGCTTGGCCAAAAGGAAAGCAGTAGCATAAAGTCAGCATTCCTCCAAACCTACCTGTTGATGCCATAGCCGAGGTCTACCCTCGGGTTCTCAGCTTTCCGTGTCAGCTCCTGCCCGTCCTCAGCACCGGTTTCCAGGGTGCAGAGTCAGCCCCGCACTCCCCCTATCCTGCTGCCTGCCTCGGTCCCGCGGAGGGCGCCCGCCCGGCCGGACGGTGAAGCCGCAGTGCAGCCCCCGGCGCGTCCCGCCCGGGGCGAGCCCCCGCCGGCCGCCCCTCCCCACCGCCCCCTCGCCGGGCGAGCGGGCTGCGCCCGCCTCCCCCCGCTCCCCGGGCCGGGCCGGGCGGCACCAGCGCCGCCCAGAGGCGGCACCACTCGTACCCCGCCCCGACGGCCCGGCGGCCGCGGCGCCTCGCCGCCGCCCCGACCGGAGCGGATGGGAGCGCAGGCAGCGAGCCGCGCCGCCGCGCCTCGGCGCTCCGGCACCCGCGACGGGGAGAGGGGATGGGGCTCGGCGGCGGCACCACCGCCGCCCTGCCCGCCCCTCCGCCTCCACCCCGGCGCCCCGGCCGCTCGCCCACTCGCCGCGCCCCGGCCGCCGCCCCGCTCACCTTGGGGAAGGTGCCCTCTCGCCGGGGGCTCTTCGGGTGGTCGAAGTGGCCGCGGTCCAGCATCAGGTAGAGGGAGAAGATCACCACGCAGAAGACCGCGCTGCCGAACACTGTGAACTGCCGGCTCAGCTTCATCTCTGCGGCCGCCCGGCCGGCGCCGCTGCCGCGCTCCTCCCGCCGCGGCGGGCGCTCCCGGGCCCCACTCGCCGCCCCGCGCTCGGAGGGGAAGTTCTCTCGCCGCGGCGGGCGGTGAGGACCCCAGGCGCCGCCGCCCCCAGCGCGGGGCAGCCCCAAGTCTTCTCCGGAGAAGTACGAGAAGTTGCCTCCCCCCACGCCCACTGCGCAGGGGACGGAGAGCTCCGCCGACGCCCCGCTGCCTCTCGGCGAGAGTTTCCGGGAGCGGGTCGGTTCCCAGGCAGGCTAGAGCCCGGCGGGGAAGTGGCGGCGGCAGCGCTGCGGGGCCAACCGAGCGCCGCTGCTCCCCCCTCCCTCCCTTCCTCCTCCTCCCTCCCTCCCTTCCTCCTCCTCCGACCGCCTCACTAGCCGCTCCGCTCCTCCTCGTTGCCGGCAAGCGGCACCGGCGTTTGGCACCTCCTCCAGCGGCCAGAGCGCTGCCGCCGCCGGAGCACCGCGGCCCGCCGCGCACACGGCCCGCGCCGAACGCTCCCGCCCGCCAGCGCCGGCCCCCGCTGCCGCCGGAGCGCCACGCTCCGCCCCCGCGCGCCGGGCCGGGGGGGGCGGTGCCGCGCCCGTGACATGCGCGCGGCACCGCCCCCGCGAGCCCGCGCCGCCCCAGCGCCGCTGGGGGAGGTGCGCGAGGCGGCAGCGGCGGGACGGCGCAGCGACGGCGCAGCCCGTCGGCGTCGGTAGGAGGGTGAAGCCGCGGCCGCCGCCCCTTCCCGTCACTCGTGGGGCTGCCGTGGGGGCCGGGACCGCCAGCCTGCTCGGTTCGGCACGGCAGGGCCGGCCCCGAGCTGCCTCCGCCGGGCGGCGCCGGCACGTAGCGGTCTCCCCGTGCTCGCCGCCGCCCCGTCGGCGGACGGCGCGTGGTGGCGGCCTCCGCCGTGGGAAGTGAGGAGGCTGGAAGGGGGAAGCGAGAGGGCTGCCTTGGGCCCCCGCCGTCCATCCCGGGCCCTGCCGCGCCCCGCTGCCGGGCAGGGGACGGCGGCCAGGGAAGGGAGCGGGGAGTGTGGAGGGTGTGGGGTGACCTCCGGCGCCAAAGGAGCTCCGGCATCTCCGCGTTGTTTCGAAAAGCGCCGTGGCACCTTTCCATACGAGTCCTTTCCCTCCGCTCCCGGCATTAGACACATTGGTGGGCCGCTGTCGAGCTCCAGCTGAGGTCAGGCTTCTCCACATCCGCATCAGTAGCAGGCTCAGTGAGGAGCACCGCTTGTGCCCGGAGGAATGGGTCACAGCTGTGGTGGAGGGCCTGGCGTTCAGCTTGCCCCGCTCCACTGCAGCGTTTAGGTCCTTCTGGCTGTGGCTGATTTAATCTGCTCAGGTTGGGAAATGTTCGTACCTGTTGTCTGCTTCCGATCAATATTTTGTGGAAGTGCTTGGTGCATTGGCTGCCATTGAGAGCTAGGCACGTGCTGAAAATGTCTTTTAGCCACTCCGTGTGTGCCTCAATTTTAAGGACTGTCATTGAGACATACCCCTACGGCTTGAAGTCAGGATGTGTGTGTTAGTATCACTATTTTCTTTTTCCATGAAAATCCCCCCAAAGTTCTTAAAACTGTAAAAACACATAAAATGAGGCCAATAAAGTTCAGTAGACTTTTGCAGGAACCAAGAAGCTTAAATGGTTGCTAAGTTTTTCCTTGTTTGGAACTTGTTCAAATACCTTACAGAACCTACTTGAGGGCTTGATTATTCATAATTTCTCCCTCTCTGTCTCCCACTGGACAAAAAGTTTAAGTGTTTGATTCTGGCTTTGAAAGGCAGTACGAGACTCCTGCATTTCCTGGGTATGAACATTATGACCTACTGTGGTGGGAACTGCTGACAGCAGAGAAACTGCCTCTCTCGTACATGGTGCGCTCCTGTGCATATTGATTGCATTTAAGACCTTTTTTAATGCAGGGGAGTGGGAAAGGGAGATTGAAGAGAAAAGCAGCCGAGCAGTGTGGACAATACAGGGAATAACCTGGGAAAGGACAAAAAGATGATGGCTAGTGTAGGAACAGGAAGGGACCCACAGCCAGGAAAAGCTAGGAATAAGACATGAAGCAGGTTAGGGGAAAGAATGACGGTGCAAGGGCAAAACGCTCGGTGTCAGGCAAATAGAGGAAAGATGCAGATAGGTGTCCTGCAGAATCTGCAATAAAACCTTGGAATTTTGAAACCTGACATTACTGTGCTGTTCAGCAAAAAGTTGTAAACAGAAGCATCTCACCGTTTCACATTTGCTCTATTCCCCCTCTAGTGGTAGATTCCCTACAGAAAATACAATGCTTATTCCATTTGTTTCGTTAGCGGAGTTCAGATACCTTTGTGAATCCAAAAATCCAACTTTGCCGTGGCCTACGTAAGATGTCATTTCCAAATTTCTTTTTCTTAAATGGGAAATTATTTTTAAATCTACAGTAAACTAACACTAAGATTACAAAAAACGGCCTCAGATTTGGGATACATATTATTAAAGTTGACTCTGAAGTTGTCCATGATCTTGTGCATGATCAGACAGTTATTATCTTTCCCCTTTTTTTCATGGAATGTTTAGTCAATTCATTGAACAGGGTAATGGGATGCCTAGAGGGAAAAACCAGGGCTGCGAACAAACCAGTCCTCTGTAGGGCTTCTGTTTTGCTTGTTAAAAAAGTCAGAAGCTGTTTCATGAGTGAGACAAGTAGTGCACAGAGACAGCAGTGTTCAGGTGGCTGAGATGACAAATGTTACCCCAGATGATCAGACCCTGTTCTTTCTGTTAGATGGTTTCTAGGTGACGTTAGGTCACACACATGGAAATACCTACAGAAGAGCTGGTAAAGGTTCTTTGCTTTCTGCGTTCCTTCTCAAGACATTCGTGATCTAAGTTGCAGGAATACGTGGAACTTGCATTTGCAGCTGGGGCTAATGAAAGCAGTGAGCTTAGACCTTTCCTCGCAAGGATCTTTTACATGTAAAACTGCAATGTTTGTAATAAACTGTGATTTCTTAGATCATTAAACTGTAAGAAAATTAACCATTCCACTGTCAGTTCACTGTTTCGATGGTGCATATGGAGTAATATGAGAGGGCACAACTTATGATTACAGTAAAACCATATTTTGAGCTGTAAAACCCGGAGCTGTTCAACAAACTCTCTTGGGCAGTCAACAGGAAACACTAAAGACAGATGTTTGTGTGAGACCCAGCCCTTTCCCCGGATTTAGGCATGTTAGTAAGAGACTGGAAATGTGTATTTTCGTCTACTCAATCTCTGTAATTTTGAATTTTATCTTGAATGTAGATGTTCGTAATTTATTTTTCAAAGTTTTACTATTTCCACTTTTGAAGTGTGGGAGGAAAAAAGTGGTGATGCCATCCTTTTTATGAACTAGTTTTATAAACTAGTCATGTTTACTGAAAACTTTATATAGATATTTCTGTGTGTATGAAACCATAAATAAATATTGTATATATTTTGTGTGTGTATAGTCCACATATTATGTCAATATTATCTATGTGTACATACACACACATTTTCTGTGTCAAAACATTTCAGTACTGGCAAGAGTACACTGTTTGAACCTCAGTCTCCTTTTTCTCATGCCAGTAACCTGTGAGCTAAGTCACAATATAGAAGGTGGGCATAGCAATGTTTCCAAAATCTCTTTTTTTTTTTTTTCTTATAGTTATGTGCCAAGAATTCCATTTTATGAAGGATACCATCTCTTTGCTACATCTTCAGGGTTATGCCTGTGTTTTTCTACTCATTTAGGGTTAGATGGGAATCTGGCTACTGAGGTTGGGACAAACTTATGCAGAAGTGCGGGACCAGAGCAGTAGTCGTATGAAGTTTCATCTTAAATACAGATGTGTCTTAAGCCATCGGCAGCTGCTGGGTGGATTTTTTTTTAGATCTCAGTTTTGGATTTGGGCACCTAAAGTATGTCTAATCCCTTCCTTAGATGCCAAATTCTTTTGCTGGATCTAGCCTCTAATGGCAAACAAAGGAAACTTGTTTTTCAAAAGTTGTTTTCTTACTGACCAGGCTGATGGTATCTAAAGCACATTTTCCACTACAGACTATGGAAAGCTTATCTCTGGCTGTTAAGAAACTGTACAGTCAAGTAACCTCCATACATGAAGGGATCTATCATCCAAACAAAGAAGAAAATGTAAGAAAATATTATACAGGTATAACTTTTACAGCTTTCGTATCAGCATGCTAACTCATAAGACTGGATAAAGATATAATTATTGTTGTTAATAGCATTGTAAAAAAAAAAATCTGTGAAACTGTTTACTGACATGTGTGTTTCCACACCAAGTCCATGAATGTTAAATTATGAGTTTAAGAGACAGTATGTCTATTTTAATATATATATAAGTTTTATAAGTAAATACGTATACTTTTAGTTCTTAGAGACAAATTATTTTAATTGGGGTATTGTAAGTGTGTCTTCATGATATAAAACCATTATTATTGGATTGGACAACAAGTGACCCGTAGGTGCTTACTTGAAAACTGTAACTAGCCTCAGAAATTTCATAGAAACATAAGAATTTGACATTTGGCATTTCATCTTAAAGAAAGTGATTTTTCTCATTTACTTCTTGAATTAAATGCTCAATACATTAACATCCACCCTTTGTAGCAACAGCTGCAACGTAAAAAGAAGAGACACTTTTTTTAATAATACGCCTGAGGTAACAGCAGCACATGCGTACATGCATAATACTGTAAGGGGAGGAACTGCAAGGTGTAACAATTATGGATAGTACATTTTGATGTACAGATGCAAGTGCATAAAAAGAGAAGATTCACCTTTATCATCATCTGTCCTCATGACTTAAGGTCCTTCCTGCCCTTCTTTGCTTTTTTTTTTCCACCAATGTCAAGCATATGTATTCTTAGGATTTAAGTTTCGTACAAATGGACACAGAGAGGGACAAGTCTTACTTTCATTTTCTGAAGAAACTTACCTTGTCTGTATGTACATTCCTTTTTCCTTTCCCACTTCAGTAACTTTTCAACCTGTAGATGCAGTAAACTGCATTTGACAGAGGTGGAATCATAAAAACGCTTCATTTCCTAGACTTACATAAGAAGTGATGGCTGGGATACAGTAGGTGGCAAAGCTTCACAGATAATGACTGTCCAAGAACACACATTGCTCAGAACATGCACAGCTTATACTGCCTTTGCCCACAGGGTCACTAGAAGGCATAGGGAGAAGATGATGTGGGAGGAAAAGGTAGCTAAAACATTGTGTGAAGGCAGAAAGGGAGTGAACTGGAAATATTGTAAGGAAGAAATGCAGTAGAATCAGAGGGAACATGGAGGGGGAGCGAGATTATTATGATTGGAGATGCTTAGTATTTTAGATGCAGCTAGAGAAAACTATAATCCATTAGTTGTTCGCGGAGTAACTTGGTGGAGTTAGAATTATTGCAAGCTTCCTCTCTTTTCTGCTTCTTTCCCCCTTCCTGTACACTCTCCTTTCTTTTCCACTTCCCCTTCTCCTTTTTAAACCAACAAGGCCTCACATTCCTGCCAGGCTATTTTCATTTGATGCTTCCTCAATGTCTGATCAATCACTTTTATTTAAATACAGATGAAAAATCAACCAGGAAGCGGTTTAGCAGTGCTTCATTACCTGCTATTAGTACCATGTAGCGGTACTTGCCAGTCTTTGCATTTATTGAAAGTGTAAGGCTCCAGACTGCGAAAATCAATCAACTTTCCAAGCAGGCAGGTCATTCTTCTCTAAAGTGTTAGTAACTAGTGAAGGGAAATAAGGCATTGCTTTCACCTCCATTGACTTTCTTTGCTTGTTTTTGATATATCACTTTTAAATATTGTGTTTGATCACTTGATTGAATCAAGGACCGGAATGATGTAAATTTTAAGTAAATCATTAGTGTGTGTTATATATATAGAGAGAGATATTTAGACAGTGATGGATTTAGAATTAGACTGCATTGGCCTAGAATAGATCTTGAAACACTGTATAACAGAGTGGAGCATCAGGCAATTAAAAAAGCCTCTTGTATTTTCTAGAGTGAATTGATGCAGAAACTTGATTTTTGTAAGGTACTAGTGTATATCTGGGGGTTTTATTCCTTTACATATAGAACTTGCCTCTAGCTGCTTTGCATAACTTTAAATATGTTTACGTTTCTATCTTTATTTAACAATGTATTATTTAGAGAGGAAAGAATGGTGTGGTACTTCTTTGTTAAAATCAGAATGTCAAAACTGTATCTGTGCAGAAAGTTGATATAGAGGCTGACAATTGATTACTTCTGTTCTGTTATCCTGACATGCTAAGTACCTCAATCATTATATTAATCTGTTATAGATTACACTAAACTCCAAAAGCCTAGAAGAAAACAATGCTAAATGCATGTCCATTAAGATTCAGGACTCTCTTTCAAACCATGGAAGACTTTTTGTTTGTCTACAAACAGCAGTACTGACCATTCTTACAGGTCAAATTAGAAATATATGATCCTTCTTGCCAAGTGCTGTCTGACACCCTTTTCCAAGCTTTTTCATTAACTATGTGTCTTAACCTGTATAAAGGATATTTGCCTGAAGCAATGAATTTGTTTTTCCTAATGGATGGCCAGTTTGCCCACTGACTGCAACAAAGCCCTTTTCTACTGGAGAACCTTGAACTGGACAGTCCTGCCTTAATCCTAGACGGGCTGAGTCGAAACAGCTGGATTCTAGGTGGCAGATAGCTTCACAACAAATATTAATTTAATGAGCTTGACATGATAAAAATCTAAAAGTTACCTTCAAAGATCTGAAAGTAAGCCGAGACAAGCCACATGTCATTAAGTCTGGCTGAATGTGTGTAAACCCACATGAAAGCTTACTGAAGTTACTACAGAATAATATTATGCCATTCTATAACGAGGACACTCAAATCAAAATTTTAAATATCGACAACAACAAAAAATTGTTGTTGGCAAGCCTGTTTATTCATGATGAATCTAGTCATTACACAATGTATCAATGTGGGGTTTTTTTACAAAGCCAATTAATGCTTTCTTTCTTTGCTGAATGCTATTGGATATCTGGTTTTTATTTGTGTACTCAGTCATGTCTATAATTATATGGACATTATCTAAAAAAATAAAGTAAAAACACAAGAAAAAATGAACAATGTATCTGCTATACATGTATTTTATTCTCAGAATAAAAGCTGGTTCTTTCAGTATTCAACGCAAAGCAAAGATGGAGCCCACAGAGAGAAGCGTTTGTTGTAAACAACGCAGCACTGGCTTTGGGAGTCCAGCCTAAGCTGAGCTAACGAAAGAAGGTCTGAGCATTGTAGAACAGAACTTCCAGGTGCCTCTTCCAGTGTTATTCAGTTCTCAAGAAAAACAGTCATCAGAGTTACTATGTAATACTAAGGTTACATCTCCAAAACAGGTATAGCCAGTTTTCTGCATCTCAGAGTATCCTAAATTACTAAATACCATCTCTAGAAAGCGTAACAGGAAGGCAGTGTTTAATGAAAGATTAAGAATATAGTAGTATCCTGATTATGCTCAGAATAATCCACAACTGGGAAACCATTCTGGGAAATGCAAATCTTTACGTGTAAACATAGTTTAAAGGGAATAAAGCTAATGGGTGGAGATAAATTTCTGCATTAGCAACATCAAAGTAAAGAGCAATGTCTCAGATACGTTGTAAGAACTCACATAGAAATATCAGTTTAGATTTTTAATTAACTAATATTCAATGAATATTAAAAAGGAAACAGTTACAAAAATATTTATCAGAGCAGCAAATGTTATACTTGTTAAAAAGGACAGTTACGAATGTAAAATTAGTTCTATCTACTTCAGAAAGTCTGTTATATCATTGTAAGTCTAGTAACAGAAATAAATGTAAACCAAGATGAGCTTATGTTTTGCTGTGATATGTTTGTTTAAAATATAATCTTGGCCATCTGACTTAGCCTCCAAAATGAAAAAAAAAAAAAAAGGTCAAATATCAGAATTATCTATAGTCATATAAAGATTGAATGTATTAGAGACATGTTTTATTCTTTTTGAATTTTTACCTAGGACAAAAATGCTTCATTTTTGAACCTCACTAATGTTCTTAAGCATGTTTTGAATCCACAAGTTTTAAACCATGTGCTGTAAGAAAGAGACTGAGCACACCCACAACTCTCTCTCACATTATGCAGTACTGGCCTAAGTAGCCAGGATGGTCCAGAAGTGCCTTTGGTAGTAAAAATTTTGCTATGCTTTGGAGCGATGCCTTGGAGTATATGTGGGTATATGGACATGTGTTATTTCATGGCCCACCTTGATAGAAAATAACTGTTGATTTCTACAGAAGTTCTAGATCTTTATTTGAAGAGATAATTCACTGTAACTTCAATTGCAAACATCCTAAGAATGTGTCAGATGTTTCTAATATTTGGTATACAAATTAATTAAATCACAGCATATATTTACAGAATTACTTTTCTTGGAATAATGTTGACAATATGGAACAAAATTTGCATATGCTTATTGTTGCTTACTGCCTATTGAAAATAAAGCTTCAAAATTGCAGGAACAAAGTATGGTGTATTTTCAGATGATATTCTGGTTCTTGTTTTTTTCCTTTGATCTCTTTTTGTTTCCGCTGAAAAGTACATCGTGAAAAGAATACCACAAATCAACTTCACCTTTTGAGAAATACTTTTCTCTCTTAGTTGATGCGGTTGATTATAGGCAAGAAGGTTTGGAAAATTGTCCTTAACATTTGAGGCTCTGTACAAAGCAACCAAAAAAATTGTGTAGGCAACCCAACCCTAAAAAGATCATACATTATCAAAAGAAGACGACAAATAAAAATGGTCAAAAAGTAACAAACATCACAGGAGTACAGATTTCACTAGTTACGTTTCATCAGACCACACTAATCCTTTTTGCCTTCCTAAATCTCTCTAAAACCCTTAAAATAGCTACCTTTTATGCTGCCCACACAGGTATCTCTCAAAATGTACTAAACATTAATTCTAATTAAACGAAGCTAACAAAATTACACGCTAAAAGGGATGGACAGCATGTCTCCACCTACCCCAGCACCTCCTACAGAAGGGAAGAGCTTTCCACAGTCCCTGGCTGCTTCTCTGGGTTGTTTAGGGTTGAAGGAGGTACTGGCAGCCATAACGTTGCTTAGCTGGCTGAGATTTCAACAGAAACTTCTGCAGTGAGAGAGAGAGAGAGAGAGAGAGAGAGAGAGAGAGAGTGCAGTATAAAGCAGCAGACACGAAGAACAATAACACAGAAGAAAATCAACATTAACAAGGTGAGAATATTGTTATATATTGGAAAACAGAAAGAATGTCCATTCCCTTGTCAAGTAACTTGCAAATTCCTCCTCCTGCCAGCTGATTTTTGTGTTTAGACTGATTTGCCACATATCTAACTCTGTCAGCAAGGGAATAGATGGCCTACTGAGGGCTACTGGGCAGCCATACCCCTGTACAAGAACTCTGCAAGATGTTGAAGTGTTAACCTAAAAATTAAAAAAAAAAAACCACCCACAACAGAAAAAAAAGTGAGTTTTTTACATGCTGTAACATGCTGTAACAAGCTTATATGACCCTTGCAGGACATGACCTACATTGTAGGGAGGCACAATACTTGGTTACGTTATTCCACTACTTCATGTCACGATTCAGAAAGAAAAACAAAGAAAGATTTTAGCACTATTTATGCAGTGCTGTTGAAGATTGCCCCACAATTCCTGTGGGAGATGCACAAAGGAAGAATTTTGTAACATGGTGTCCTACATTTTCAGCATATTAGAGATTTAGTTTGAAAGCAAAAAAGGAAAGGTAGGAGGAAAAAGAGAGACTGTTATGTTGGTGGCAGAACAAATAAGACTTAGTTTTTTAAGATTTTGCTCCTTCTTCTTTGGCTTACTGTAATTTAGTAAGGGACAAGCACCATTTTCCACAGTGATGGCATTTATGAGCCTCTCTTTCCCTTAGGAAACCTGGTATGTTTAAACAGGAGTTAAGCTAACTGTGAAACTTCTCCATCAGAAGGGCATTAATCAGATATCTGTCTTCTACTTGATTGCCCATTTTTATTAATTCTGTAAGATAATAATATCTTTGTTATAGTTGTTTTTCTGTAACATTTGATTGATGTTTGCTAGTGCTTTTAAAAGTTACAGAAGAGAGAGGGCATACGAGCCTTCTTATTAGAGAATTTTATTTTTCCTCATTAAATTAGGAACAGTGCTGGGATTTTTGAGAAAATATTGTTCTGTCATATAGAGATTTAAGAATAAGTGTAGTGCCCTGCACCACAACAGCATAGAAGACTGGAAACAAGTCCTGATAGAAATGTATGCTATCAAGTACTGCAACTGTCCTCAACGCCAGTGGTCCTCAGACAGTTCATTATCAAATGGCATTAAACAGAAATCACTAAGTAGTTATGATAACATCCTGACATTGTATCTTAGCTTTTCTGTTGGTGATGTTGTATTTCTTCAGTCAATGATTAATTAGCTCCTTAGCTCTTTCATTGCATTCTTTCTGCTGTGTGGAAAAATATATTAATGATGGGGAGGAAATTATCACCCAGTCTCCTCTCTGCTGGAGGCAACAGGGAGAGGATTGACTTCTACGGCTTTTTCTTCACGGCATGCTAACTGCATCACAAGCAATCACATGCGTGTCAACATGACCATGTCTGATCCATGACCACATTGCCAATGTCAGCGAGATACAGGACTCAATTGGCACTCTCTGTGGTGCTGACAAGTAATACAGGTGTCTGAGCTGTGTACAGAAATTCACACTGTATCATTTTATTCTTGCTTTTGTAACAGCTGGATTTAATTTGCCTGCTTGTGCTTATCATCATAGAAGGAAACTGTTCAAGTCAATAAAGGTCATTTCATCAAAGTCACATGCTACAGGAATGAAACTTTGCCGTTGTAATTATTAGGATGAAGATCTCCTTTTCAGAAGGGAAGTAAGTTTTGAGGAGTTTGTGTTGATTTTGTATTTCATAACTTCATTCATTTTCTTGCTATAAGGCAATAGCAGATATTGCAAAGCTTGCTGAAGGGACAAAGAAAATGGAGATGCTAAAGCTTGTCCTTTAGAGCAGTGTAACAACTGAAAAGGAGCATATGAGCATGCATGTATAGAGCAAGTACAGATCTCTACAAAAACTGCGACCTCAACAATAGGTGGGACTGCTTAATAACAGAAATTGAAGATGATCAAGCATAGGGTCAGAACTTTTCCATGAAGAAAAGTGAATTAAGACATTTTTATGAGAAGCTTGTTCAGTGCTTTAATGACAGTATGCCCATACAAGAGTGTGTCTTGTATGGTAATATTAGGTCTTGAAGACCCTGCTCAGTGTATATCGGCAAACAAGATTTCAGATCAGACAGGTGCTAGAAAATTATAGTTGGTGCAGTGATTTTAGTGGTTCTTGACTGCTATGCTTTCAGGAAACTTAAAAAACAGTTGCTGCCCTTCAGATGAAGCTTTATTTTGATGTGTATCAACTGGATAAGAAATAAATTAACTATATGCCAATAGTGGGAGAATGTACCTTCAAAAAAATTCACAAAACTTACAAGCTTGAAGGAGAATACTTTGGAAAGTATTGATGGTTTGTGATAGAATTACAGATAACCATTAAGAAAATATTCACACTTATCTATTTAAACTGTACAGCAAAAACAGTGAGGCTGAATTATGGAGTTCTATGGAGTATTTTTGTGCTTCCTGTTACAGTGAAATTGTGTGTATTATGAACTGGCTATTGCTTTGTATTTGTTATGCAACTTATAGATGCCTTACAAACTAAAAACTCCCATGTCTTTGCCATTGATTAAATTGTTTGATGCCCAGAAAGTGAAAATGTAACTTCATGTCATTTTCTAAATCATAATAGTAATATAAACTATTAATATTTTTTCTCTTCTTAGCATGTTTTATTAGATATTAATTACACAGCAGACTATTCACTTATTAATGTATTTTGTAGTACAAGGAATTAGAGGTAATCTTGGAATTTAACTTTAGTTTTAAATCAAGATCTTTATTAGGATTTAAAGTAGATTTAATCTATTACATCAGTTACATAAATAAAAACCTAGAAGGTAAACATTTGAAAACTGCTCTGCAGCTAGAAAAACAAGTAACATTAGTTTCTGTTTTTAGAAACCATAAATGATCTATCACTATCATTTTCTTAATAAAATAGCAGTAGTCTTCCGGGGGCAGGGGGGGGATTGTGGCATTTGCTGAATCTTTTTTAAATTTAGGACAAAGGAGAGTGGTGTGCTAATGAGTTAGTGGTTTTGAAGTTCTTATCACTAGCAGGAAGAACCTCTCTTTTTATTGTCATCACGAAAGAGTTGTTAGGGATGCTGCCTCGAAAAAGTTTCTTAGATGAGAAAGTATAGCTTTATTCCAGAATTGATTTCACAGTTAAGCTGAGGCAGCAAATCTTTGGCTAGATAATATGTTTCTTGACAGAACAATTCTCTTTCCCTGTTTTTTAAGACATTCTGCTTTGGTTTCGTGTATTTTATTTCTACCAGTGCTACAGCTAACCAGTATGTTAACTGATATTTAAGGGCTAGCCTTTCCAGCTTTATATAATTTCAAATAGTGATAATTAAAGTTTACTGAATCATAGCTCACACAGGGTAGGAAGTCAGGCCTTTAATGGTACAGTTTAAGGTTACCTAAGTTGTCACCCATGCTAAAAAGAGTTAGCATGTATTACTGTTTGCCCTATTCCTGAATTCACATCACCTGTCTTGTGCTGCAGCATTAGAGATCATGATGGTGCATGGCCAGTGCAATCAGGCAACCAATGAAGCTGATACCTAAGGAAATGAAAAATAATTTGTTTTGAGCCAGATGAGTTCCTGAATCCAACTGTCCCTTTGATTGCAGAAATACTTGTGCTGTCATAAACACAAGAATATAGGTTTGTATTGGTTTAAGATGAATGTTAAACAACACCTTTAATTGTAAAGCAGTTAACTGACAAATGGAGATAAATTTACTTGCAGCTTTAGCCCAGGGATGCAGTGATCTGAATTTTGGGTGTGTCTGGATTGTGTGTAACAGTCAAACATGCAAGACTGAAATTCATTACTCGTTCCTGGGTTTGTTTGGTTACTAGTGACTAATGAGAAGCTATCAATAATTCTGCTCTTCTGACATATCCTGCCTCTGCAGAGCTAAGATAATCTCTAGGCAGCTTAAGCCTTTTGGGACAACTTTTCCAGGGCCGAAGAAGAAAACACATGTGAGTTTTGAATTCAAACTGTCATAATGGATGAACATAGCATTATATTTCTGGAGTTGTCCTGTTTCTTTGAAAGAAATACAATATATTGGAAAGCATCCAGAACAAGTTGAAGGAAGCTGAGTATCATATTGAACCACAAAATTGTTCTGATCACACAGGATTTTTGCATTTATGCAGTTCAGAAATCATCTGCCTAACTATCCAAAAAGTATAGAACTTAGTGAAACTGAGTGAAACTGGATAATCTGTTTTACAACAGTTTGAGTTCTGGAATGGAATTAATTACTCAAAACACCTTTGAAAACCACAAAATCCTGGTAGAAGAAATAGAAACAGATTATTTCTCTTTTCACCTAGCAGTTGAAAGGATAGTGTCTAACCTTCATCTTAGGCCAGGTGTGTGAAAAGATAAGTACAGTATTTGTTCAGAAACTATCCAGCTTGCAATAAAAACAGACAACTCTGACAAATCTTAGGAAAACTTTCCTTTTGCTACTGTTTTCAGAGTGATCTGTCAATAAAAGAGTAAAATTCTAAAATTGTCATATTGTTACCTCTTTTCAGGGACTAGATAAAACCTTAACAGAATTGGGTGCATGGACCAGTCACCTTTAATTTATTGAATGAAATAAGCTATTAAACTCTGTCTATTAAAAAAAAAAAATAGCTGAACAATAATAACAGGTCAAAACACAGCATTAAGTAGCATCTGACAGATGCAGAGCCTCATGCTGCCTTACTTAGGCTCCTTTTAATACATAAATGAGTAAACAGCCATCAAAATATTAGTCTTTCTTCAAAGGAAGAAAAAAAATTAAAAGAGAAAACCTTTGAGCCAGATATGACTACAGATGGAATACAGCTGTGACCAAAGCAATTCTCAATTATTTGATTACTCCCAAGTTCTGAAAAAATGACTGTGCATTCCTTGTAAATAAATAGAAGTTAGTAGATTCCATCATCTTCTCTTCTGGATTTCTTTTTTTATAATGGAAAGCTTTGATGTGATTCAAAATCTAGACAAGCGAAGCAGAGGTCATGTCACTCTTGTACGGTTTTCTAACTGAAACATCATTTTTCATTTAATAACAGTTCAAGAACAGATGTATTTTTAGTCTTGTAACATAAAATTATTCTTCAGTTACAGAAAGAATTTCACTTACGTCTAGAAATATTTAAATATGTAAGTGTTAGTAGAGGCAAGATAGTCAGCAAAAGAATGTTTACTGCAACTACGTGGCAATTAGAAAGCTGTATGTTCAAATACCATTTAGAAAAGCTTTACGATTACTTTTTTTTAGAGCTGATAACTACAAATGTAGCAAAAGGGGGATATTTTAGGGAATATCAACAAGTTGAAAAACAAAGTTTGAAAAGAGAAGAGGATTATCAGTAGTTTTTTTAAATCGTCATTGTATTTTAACTGTGTGGGTTTTTTTCTGCATCACAGTCAGGACTCATCTTTGCTTATAAGACTAAATGTCACAGTTATGTTACATTTCTTCAGCGAATTGTTTTAAATGTGTAATCTTACAGCTTCTCAATGATTAAAATAAAACGAACCAATCAAACTATTTAGCCATTACAGCTGGCACACTTGCTTGAAGTCTCAGCAAAATTAAAGCTTATGGAATCCAAATTATATTTCATAGTGTTACCGTCGGCCTGGTCAGTACTATAAAGATTTATCAATGACACTTGGCTTCTTTTAGCACAATCTCTCTGAATGCATACAGTTCTCTAAATAATTGTCATGCATTTACCAGTGAATCCTCAAACAATACAAGAGCTCTGTTAGTATTTTTGCACTTATGCAGTGCCTAAGCAAAGAATGATATCGCAGTTTAAACAGTTCTCCCCCAGCAACCTGATGATACAGCTATTCCTGCAGAAGAAACTTCACTGGTCCAATGTTTTAATTCTGCTTCACAAGGTAAAGTGTGGCTGAAAGGCTGGCTGTCAAATCCCAGCACAGCTTTCTGGGAATGATGCCTGCTCCACCTCACTTTGATGCTGTTATGCGCTGTAGGAAGAATTTTCTATTTCCTTAAAACGTGGATATACGCATATTGTATGAGCAACATTAGAATGGGAGTCAGGGAAGCCCAGAGGTACAGCCGGACAGGGTCTATGCCAACTAAAGAGAAATGAAATGCACTAGATTTACCAAGATTAAGCAGTAAAAATATAAGCCTGAGTATTCCTATCGAGATATGCTTTTTTAGGTATTCATCAGTGACATGTGAAATTGTAACCCTGGTACCTTCTTATTAGTAATAATGGACACTGGTCTGATCTGAACTGAGAGATGTCCTTAAAATGGTGCCTGTGGGAGAGAATGTTAAAGCTGTAAATGCAAATGATGTTGAGAGCAAGAGTTAAATGCTTGGAAAAGTCTCTGGATAAAGTAAAAAAAGAATTTGAGTAGATGTGATGCAGAAGTGACTGCTTCATGAATATAGACAGCTTATTTTCTCCAAAATCCTTCCTCTGCCTTCTTCTCAAAATGATAACTATATGTACTTTCTTGTTTGAACTTGGACATTTATTTTCATTATAACATGGTGGTTGATAGCAGTCAAAATGAGACATATTTTGCAGAGATGTTTGCTAAGTAGTTATGTTGCACTGTGAAACTGAGTAAGACTGATCTTTAGTGCTCAAAGAGATCTTGCATCTTTCAGCGCAAAAGACTTAAGTGTCAAGAGTGCACTATTGATCAAAATATCAGCACAGCAGCCACTTGACAATACAGAAAAAAACTACTTCTGTCCAGGTAATGTAAAACCTTTCATCGGGTTTTCAGTCTTCCTAGAAGTATACCCATAATCTCACTCTGGCAGAAAATAATAAGAAACGCTATGAATAAACTTACTGTCAGTCGGAATTATGCTCTGCCTGGACTATTAAACGGCAGACAGCACTCTGGCAGAAGCCAGTCTCCTACATCTTGATAACCTGACCAAACTGTGGAAAAAATAAAGGCTGGCCGTTAAGCTGAAACGACTGATAGGTGTCCATGCTAGTTCCGCTGCTGCTGTGTTACTTCATGCACTACTTGGTGCCAGGACCATAAACGCAGCAGCCCCTTCGCTGGGGCCTTGCTTGGGCTCTCAGCTGACCAGTCGTGGCTGCTGCACGGATCCACCTTCGGCTTTTTTCCTGTCTGCCCCACAAGCTGTCTCAGGACCTGCCTTGCAGTATTAAACTGGCAGGATTACTGGCAGCTGAGCTGGGTGCTGGGCATGCTCATGCTTTGCCTTTGGTTTGACTTTTACTTCTTGACCTTGGTCTTTTGTGATTACAGTCCTCACTTCCAGTCCTTGTATTTGCCTAGTCAGAGCAACTGCTGTGACAGCCCACATGATCTTTTAACATCTAATATATACACTGAGAATCTTACATATTAATACTTCCACTTTTAAAGTAATATTTTCTAGATGATTCTAGTTCATAGAATCATAGAATCATAGAATGGTTAGGGTTGGAAGGGACCTCAAAGATCATCTAGTTCCAACTCCCCTGCCATGGGCAGGGAAATTCTCCACTACACCAGGTTGCTCAAAGCCTCATCCAACCTGGCCTTGAACACTTCCAGGGATGGGGCATCCACAAGTTCTCTGGGCTACCTGTTCCAGTACCTCACCACCCTCAATGCAAAGAATTTCTTTCTTATATCTAACCTAAATCTGCCCTCTTTCAGTTTAAATCCATTGCCCCTTGTCCTATCACTACACACCCTTGTAAAAAGTCCCTCTCCAGCTTTCCTGTAGGCCCCCTTTAGGTACTGGAAAGCTGCTATAAGATCACCCTGGAGCCTTCTCTTCTCCAGGCTGAACAGCCCAACTCTCTCAGCCTATCTTTATAGCAGAGGTGCTCCAGCCCTCTGATCATCTTTGTGGCTCTCCTCTGGACTCGTTCCAGCAGCTCCATGTCCTTCTTGTGTTGGGGACTCCAGAGCTGAACACAGTATTCCAGGTGGGGTCTCACAAGAGCTGAGTAGAGGGGCAGAATCACTTCCCTCAAAGTTACCAAAAAAAAACCCCAAAACCCAATGTATTTTCTTTGTCCTGAGACACACACAGATGTCACAATTTTCCTTAGCAATTATTCCTTTTCACATCGTACGATTTCATGTTCTGTCAATCCATCCTTTTCAATCTTACCTGGGCCACAAAGCAAAGTATTGGCATATCTCAGATTGCCTGAAGTCAGGAGGCAAACTGAATATCTTACCATCAGCCTTGGAGGTAGAACGTCCTCTGTGCCTCACAAATGTTATGAAATGCAATCACGCCGCAATAGCATGAGGGCTATTTTCTGTAATAATGACTGTCCTATGTGTAAGGCATTTTTTAGCCTTCCTTGTGTCTTCCAAAGATACACGCCACAATCTGCACTGGGTCAGCTGATAGTTAAATCTTACTCTGAAATTGCTCATTGTCTTTCCTGATACTGTCATTCTGCAAATAGAAAAGTACCTTTCAATATATATGAGATAGTTCCACTGATCAATACAGCATTCATGTTACTAGCAGCAAGACATGTTACGAAAGATAAATGGCACTAAAAAGAATGGAAACAGACACATTTCTTGGAATTTTGCCCAAGTACTCTGGCAGATTTTGTGGAGCTGTGCTATACATTATACCAAGTCTAAAATACAGAGAAAAGACAACCCACAGGATACTGCATCACATGCTGTCCTACAAGACACAAGGAGGCCCTTGCCCAAAGTCATATATTGTTTGCTTTAGTCCTTTTCTACCAGGGCTCAATGAATCTGGGAAAGGCAGCCAGCTCTGATTATACCCTGTCAGAAGGACTACACTGGCTTCACTGTGTCTGCTGGTAAAACCTCCTAGACAGTAGACAAGTATTTCTTAGGCTGAAATATATGATCCAAGCAGCACTGGGATATTAACCTCTCTGGGAAACAGAATAGGATTCTTCAATGTTCTTTCCACTTTTCACCAGCATTAAAAATAAGTCGACAGAGGGAAAAGATAGGACTGTTAGGATATTGGTAAATTTCCTTCATTGTTTCCTTTGTTTTGCAACCATTCATGCTGGGAATATGAACCTTCAGTCATACTATCTGATGAACCTAAACAGGTGGTGAGTTTACTTTGATAAAAATCTTCCTGTTGAAAAGAAACTTATTTATCTCTTTACTTAATGCCTGAGGAATTTTCTGAGGAGGTATGCATTAGCATAGCTATCTTTTTAAAAAGTTGATGTTTTGAACCAGCAAAAGTGTCATTTGAGGAAATTGATATAGTAAGAAATAATGTACTAGTATTTAAGATTTGGAGAGGTTCTATAAACAGAGGACTACATCACATTTGCATTCAGAGTCTAACCAAAGTCCGATACGCCTGTACCTCCACTGCAGCAGAATAATTCACTATTGATATTAAACTTTTGTACCTCTGAATTCTGAAAACTAAGCTGTGCTTCAAAAGGTCGGCAGAAATGGTCCAGTCTTGCAATCAGACTTTTGGATGTTATCCAGATGCACTGACTTTATAGCATGATAAATAGTATCTTAGCATACCGCATTGACTTGTGTTACTTTTGTATGTTTTCTAGCTCGCGCTTAACGGATTGCCTTTATCTTGCACATCAATTTTCCTTTTTGTTCAGTTATCAAGTACCATTTACCCAGAGAGTAGATAATAGGGAAAGGTCCATTCAGTACTTTCTAAATAAGATGGACTTCTGCAGACTGAGACATGAAAGAGAGGTCTAATATTCCATCAGATTTCATAGGTCTGAGCTAAATAATACAGATGTTTGAGTAGCTGATCCACTGATCATAGAAAACTGCTACTTGCCTCCTATTTTGATCCTGTCCACTGAATAATGAAATAAAAACAAGAAAGGATTTAGCTATGTTTTCTTTTAAAATACATTCTTACTAACAATACTTGTAGTATTGCTTATGATGAATGTATTTCCTTTGCATGGCATTTATTGTGGGTGACATAAAAATGAATACCTACTATATGAATTTAAACAGAGGACTACACATTTTTTCTTTTTATTATGAATGATATTATCGTAATTTTGTCTAACACCTCATGCATTTATAGAATAGATTATTTCATTTTTTGAAACGTGTGACATGACATATTAAATCTAAACACTCATGATTTAGAAATAATCAAGAATATTAAAAAGGATAATAAAGATATGAATTTCTTTCATTCTACCAGAGTAAGCCTCTTGTATATACCATTACTGCCAATGCTGGCTGTAGTAATTTGGCCAGCGTGAGTTACTCAGACCATTGCTAGGGTCCTTATGCACAGCTGTCCTAGGAGGATGTGACCAGCAACTTGCTCATGCAGATGTCCTACGGAAATTAGCATAAAAAAGGACAAAGTAAAATGTTCTGATTTTTTTTCCCCTCTTAGAAGTCAGTTCTGTCAAATATCTCTTCATGACTAGACCCTATTTTTTCCAACGTCTAATCCAAAGCCCAAACAAGACCATGAGAATTTTTCAGAGGAAAATTTCAGGCTTTTATTCCGTTTGTTGCCTATTTCTCTTCTCTCTTTGGCCGTGCCCTACCTTAGCACTAAACAAGCTAAGAGTTACGTAGGCCAAGTGAGACATCTATCATGTATATAATAAGAGTTTCAGTTGTGGTTAGGCATATTCTTTCCTAATAGGAAAGATAGGTACTTTTTAAAACTGGTACAAGAATGATGGAACAGGGCTTATCGAACAGTAAGAGATACATACAATTAGGACAGAGCCAATTAGGAGTGCATGAATGGTGACACTTAACGCTTTCTTTTCCCTATCAGTGACTTAACCTAGTTTCTGTGGAGCATAGCAAAAGCAATAGTTGTTACACCTATAGTTGCTGTAAATGTTACGATACTATGAAATGTGGAGAAGACAACAAAATACACTTAAACTTTTCTTGAACCTTAACATTATGAAAGCATTGGTATATCCTAGAAGTTATTAAAAATTGATTAGACTTGTGATCCGAGTATCTCAAGTATGAGGCTTCCTATTCAGTTGAGGAAGAAAGGGTCTGCAGGAGGAAAGGCTCTTTGAAGAGGCAGAATGCCTATTTCTTCCTCTTCCCTGGCGGCTGAGTGCCTCTCCATCCAGAACTCTGTGCTCAGATTTAGCCTTTGCTTTATCTATGCTTCGTGTTTAGTTTTTCTCTATTTATGTGCAGATCTCATTCTAAAACCATTAATTTCAGGTTATTTTTAAATAGCCTTAGTTAATCCACTCTCATTTTCGTAAATATAGTAGCAATCCCAAGTATGCTGAAATAACATATTAGTCTGAGGCTCTTGTTACAAGCTTTCAGTTTGTTCACAGAGCTGCTTCATATCCCTTGATACCATTCAATATGAAACTGGGTTTATCTTTCCTTTTCCCCTGGACATGTCCAGTATTTTTAGGAACATTTCGCAGAAGCTGGATGCCATAGTCTGTATACTAAACTTTTAGTATTTTATCTGGCACAGATTTGGCTTATTTCTAGTAACACACTTTCCAAATAATTCACTGGCATAATTCAGCAGCTTCCAGGAAATCTTTTCTTTCAGTATTCCTGATGAGACCATATCATTTTGGCATTTTTGATCTACACTGTCTTCTGTCCCCCACATTCCTTTTATCATTTCACACCATGCAGGCTGTGCTTTAGCAGCTTGGTATTTATAGTCCACTGCAAACCAGTCACTTTCATAAAGGCATATACGTCAAGAGTTGTATACCATGGAAGGACATGGGAAGATAGATCCTTTGTATTACTGAGAAGATAGGTTAGGATCAAAGCTATTCAGCTCTGTCTAATTTCCCCTGTTTACTGGGCAGTTTCCAGACAAGTGAAAGTGGTGAAGTTTCAGAGCATACATAGACATCCTAAAGAAACTCAAGGTGGCCTATATCAAGGTCCAGGGTCAGGACTGTACACTCATCACAGCTCAGCATAAGTATCTGTTCTGAGCTGTACTGAACTGAATCTTCAGAGGGAGGAACTTCAGAATCTCTCAAATGATGAGCAAGGCCTGGAAATCAAAGGATTGTGCTTTAGAAGTCTCTTCTCCTACTCCAAAGTACCACCTTTCAGCGAGATTGCATCAGCAATGAATGGAGGAACAGTTGTTGCCATCATTGCTTTTACCATCAGATCCAGTGGTGAATTCCAGTCCAGAAGCTCCTCTGACTGATGAAAATGAAGTCTTCAGAAGTGAGAATCTGAGATCTCTTCTGCTTATTGTCTCCCATAGTGACTGCAGCAGACAGAAGCACCAGCTTCTGAAAGATACCTCCTTAGCTGCCAGCAAGACGACACTGCAGGGTCCTGCCACCACATCTCACCTGGCGCAGTTGAAGTAAACACAACCAGGCACACTTGTCTACCAAACAAGAATGACCCCCGGCAAACATTTTTATATGGCTATGTGTGCACACACATACTAAATGATCCAGTCCTCTGCTCTGCCACCTCTCAACAGAGAACATGGTAGCACTCTTGGAAAGTGACACTGGATACTCCATCCATAGGACAAGATCCTTCTCTTTCATGCATTTCTGAAAGCAATACAGAGCTGACAGGTTAAAAAAAAAAAAAACAAAAAACCAAAACAGATTTGATCGGATTTATATGGCACTTGGAGACAGTTTTCTCTCACTGTGGCCCTTTCGCTGTTCAAGCCATTCTTCTTAGCCCAGGCTCAAGGCTATCGCACACCAAACTAGCAGGTTTCTCAGCCTTCCTCTCCTCACCCCAAAGCTGCTCCCCACATCCCCAACATCTGCCCTATCCTTCAGACAGCCCTATCCATGCACAGTAAGGCCTGTGACTGCTCAGCATGCCAGCAAGTGAGGGTCCATGCTTGACCTAGTATGGTAGAGCAACATGATTACCATGCAGCTCATTAGCTAGGTCAAGTACTGGATGCATGAGGAATAGACTAACACTTCCCACGAAGAACTTCTTCCAGTAATTGCAATTAAGGTTTTCCTTCGATCCTAGTCTTTTAGTAAAATGTGTTCATGGTAGCCACCCTGGTACCCAAAACTTGGATGAGGTACGTTGGCATATTTTTGCAGTCTCACAGGTAAGGCAACGACAGGAGCAGCCAACAGAGATTGGAACAACCCAGCCACAGCCAGGTTAGAACAGCCCACAGTATCCTGCACTCCTGGTTTCAGATGGGCAGCAGCATAGGCAGTGCTGCCTACCCTCTGCAAATCTGTATGATGCTGAGCAACAACCATGTGGTGTGTGATAGCTCTGGTGGACTAAATAACGTAAAATGCAGCTAATAATCTAGCATACCTAGGTTTTTCTGAAAACTGCGTTCCACTTTGCAGCCGTCCTCTAGCAGCACCAGTTAGATGATTGAGTCACAGACCATATAAAACAGCCTCAGCAAATGGGCACAGGGAGCCTCTCATGGCTCCAGTCATCCTTGCTCTGCTCCCTTTGCCCAATCCTGTCTGCTTCTCTTCCTACAGTCTTGGCAGCAGCCTGTATGCAAGAGGCACATGTCAATCAAAAAGCATGGCCCAGAATAGTTCCTGTTCTGGGAAATGCTCAGATCTTCTTGGACCATCCCATCCTTACACTGGCCTTATGAGAGTCAATTGTGCTGCATGTTTCTGACAGATGTGATACCACTGGGCCTTTGCCATCAAGTATTGCAAGTGTAAGAAGACCAGACTTACTGTGCAGTAACTGATGGGCCTAATCACGCTACAAGTATTCCGTCCAAAATTGCTCATTCTTTACTATTGAAGATTTATAATTTGTAATTTGACTTTTGTATTCTTTTTATGTCGTTTTACTTTATTTTCTGGCTTAAATTAGTACATATTTTTGTTTGAAGAAGATTTGTTTATCAAATAAAATAAAAATGTCAAATATTTATTTAAATTTTATGCTAAAATAATTTTTAAGGAAATGTAAAAATGAAAATAAGTAAAATGAGTCACCTCAAAATGAACATCCATTGAAATTAAACTTTCTATTTCATCAGCCAAACAAGTTACTGTTTTTCACATTTGAGAAGGATATCTGCTAATTGCTTTTTTATCATTATGATATTCAATTTGAATTCTTCCAATTTTATACTAAACCTTATACTAACCCATTGAAAAGAATGTCATTTTTTATTTAAAAAATGCTTTTAATTTCAAAATTGATCTCTGACCTGCCCCCCTTTTTTAATGTTGTTCTCCCATTTCCTTGAAAATATAAATCTGCCAATGCATTAAAGTCCAATGGTTGTGTCTCGATGCATTCTGCACTGAACCCGCTTGCGGGTCCATTCTATATACATTTGCCTATTTGTCTTATTTTCATAGACAATTCATCAGACTTACTCCCAGATATCCAAACCCTGTGACAGGTCACCATGTAACAAGTCTGGATGGTGTAAGTTGTGCATTCAGGCAAAATCTTTTTTTATAAAAGAAGACTTTGCCTGGATTTACATGACCTTAAACACCTGCCGCAACAAATCTGTGTTCTGGTCTCCTATGTTCATGTAATAAATATCAATGTGCATCATAAACCTAATCAAACTGAAACATGGCAGATTAAGAACTGTGCAAAAAAAATCACCCTTTTTCCTCTCTCGTATTACTTATTTCTCTTTTTGTCTGTCACTACTGCAAATTCTTCCTTCCCCGCCAGCCACATGGATAGCGCCAGGCTGCTGCCCCGGGGCGGGGGGATGGTTGCCTGGCCAGGCAGGGCGCAGGGCAGCCCATAGGGGCAGGCAGGGACACCCCAGCCCAGGGCATCAGCTCCTCCGTGGGTGCAGAAACTGCTGCAGTTTCAGGCAGACTAGTTGGGCTGTAAATGTTACTCTCTGCTCTGAGGATGAAAAGCAATTTTCATGAATTTTCTGCATGAAGCAGCAGAGTTAAAAGCTTTGTGTGCTCCTGTCCTACAGAGTTACAGCCCATTCCCTTAGTTAGAGCAGGTGTGCTGGATCAATTACTTTCAGGATCGGGTCAAAGAATGCGCTAGCACTGTACACATTCACTGAAAGCCACTCGCCCCCAGTTTGCTGTCCAGCATCAGAAACCTGACAAATAAAATGTGGCAGGTACATTCTTACCTATCTTTATCACTAACTTTTGAAGCAGCCAAGTGCATGAATTAAATCTCTGTGAGAATTTGAATGTGCTTCAGGTGTAGTATCAGTATCCCACTGGGAAATGGGACTTGCTTGGACCTTTTTTTAGGCTTATGTTGTCAACACTACTCATGTTTTACAGCAGGGAGGGAGCAATAGCTGGAAGTAAACTCTTTTGATCTTGGCCAAACAAATGGAAATTCCCATGGAATGGCATGAAGGATTGAGCAGCCTGACCCCACGGAGATACACAAAGAAAACAGAAAGATAACAAAAAAAAAATCTTGGATTTTTTTTTCTTTTAGAAAAGATTCATTTGGTTTTGCACCTATTTTTCCCCAAAGAGTCATTTATTTTCTTCTTTGACTATTTTTAACACATTTTGCTCCTTTAAAATATTCTAGAATGTCTTCCTTTAACACCAGAAGCAAATAAAAAGAGTTACCTTATTTTCTTCATTTAATTGAAATATGGCAGGATTGAATTCAGATTATCTAAAAGAATTAATCACATCTAATGTTTTTAAGTTTTGGCCCAGTTAAAAACTGAAAGCAGAAATACTTGTAGGCATTATTTTACTGAAACTAAGCTTGTATTTCTATTTGTTTAAATCCCTGCAACTCTTCTAATTAAATTAAGAAGTACTGATTGACATAGAACATTTCTCATATTTAAAAATATCCAAGTTAGACAATATTAAAACATTTTCTTGGATGAGTAGATAGGAGATATGAAGGACAGACTGAGCCTTTCTTTCACAGATGGGAAGAAACAGGTCAACTGTTTTGTTTTACTTGACAATTTAAATATGACTTGTAAACAGCCCAGAAGGAACACTAATATTTGTCTCCCTTATGCTAGGAAAGGTCATTTTTTTTTATTGGGAAGTGCAACATTGACATGTATTGTCTGATCCTGCGCAACACCCATTTCGTTTGGTGCATACGGACTCTTGCACAAGGAAGACGAAGATGGGGCTGGGAGCTCAGTTATCCTCTATGGCCCAGGGCAATGGAACGAGTTTCCACAGGCAGCAGCATCTCCCACACCCTGCTTCTAGCTGTGAGCTTCCTCCTCCACACGCACCTTCTGCCAGCTCTAGCACTCATCACCTTTGTGTGATGCCAATACAGTTACTTAAACTGAGAGAAAATAAACCTAACCGTGAACTGAATACTTTCCTGCCGGGCTGGTGAGTTAAAGTTGTCTGGGAGAGGAGCCAGAGCCCAAGCAAGGCAGGGAGGGAAAGCCTGTGGCTGGGAGAATGGACACGGGATGCAAGGGCAGGAGGAGGAGGCAGAGGAAGCAGGATTTCTTCCTCTTCAATCATTTCAAATATCCGTCGTAACTTCACCCTGAGACACAGAACACTGGCTGCATGGCAGCGACATTTCTTCATGTTTGTTAAACAAATGACTTATCCTCAGACTTTATTTGTCATTGAAAGGTACACAAATAAATCAAATATTCCTTAATAAGTCATTTGTAGTAGACACAGGTGCTTATCTTGTGAATGCCAAAGTAAGACCTGGTTCATGACCAGGACTCCTAAGAGTTACAGCATAAAAAATAACAATTGCTGGGCACAGTGGATTTCTTTTACCTTACTGCCAAACATACAGCTTGCAGAATCAGGAGTGGCTCAGAAACTATGATCAGCAAACTAGAAATATTCCTTCCTTTTGCTAGACGAAGCTATTTAATCACCTTTGAAAGATCAAGCCCTTTATGCTGGTTTGAGAGCAAACCAATCTCTTGGTACTGCTGGAAGAAATTGCACAGTTTCAAATGAATCTGGAAATTGCTTCAATCGGTAAAAGAAAACAAAATGGATAACTAAGCTCTTAGACTTGATGTTTTCTGTTCATACATCGTCTCCAGTCTCATTTGTGAAAGATGATTTTGACCCATGCTCCTCATTTGTTTTCAGAAGAACTGAAAAGACTTGAAAAAGTAAGCATGCAAAAATGCAAAATTACAGTCTTAATTACCATCCAATCTCTCTTACATGGTCTGTTTGTTCCAAACTCTGAAACTTGTATTATTTTAGCCTAAAGACACTATGGTTGTTTCTACTGCCCAGTTTCATTATCTTACACTTCTCCATGCTAATCTGAATGAATTACTTTATCGGCCTCCAAGCCTTACCCAATCTGATAATTTCCAAATGGTTGGCTCTCTCCTCTATTTACTGGTCCAGCCCAATTTAGCATTATCAGCAAATTCAGGTATGTTTGAAATTGCATACTCCATTCAAGGTCATTTATGTCCACAAAGAAACCTGCAATAAAACAATATTAATGAGATAGAATAAAAGCAATGAAATTCACTTACAGCTGAAATGTACCTTGTATGTCCTACAAAACAGAAGTGCGAAACAATACTTTATAAAGCTGCTCAGGTGGCATCTTGTGGTGGTTAATTTAAAAAGTCATATGGTACATTTCAGTCTTGTTTGTGATTTTCCTTCCTCTTATTGCCTTCTTTCATGACCTTTAACCTAGCTTTACTAAAGCAATAACAAATTTAGCATCATTTCCTGGCTTCTGGAAAGCCATCTTTTCGTAACAGCACACTGTTGGGACAACCTGATTGTACAACTTTTGTATAATGACATCAAAAACATTGATTTTCAAAAAAAAATTTACTGTATCAACCTCCTCAATGCAGTTCTTTTCTTTTTCCTGCGTCGTAGACCTGAAAGGGAAAAGGAGTGGAAATTGGCCAAGCTGCAGGGAGAAAAGGTCAAAATGAAAGGACATTCAGGGAGAGAAATGTTATTAAAGATGGATATCTTTGCCTAGTCCATGGTGTGACACCATGTGCAGGCAGTATCTTGAATAGTGGATCCAAATTGAGCCATGTTCCTACAGAAAAAAACATTTCTAGGCAGGGGCCAGAGTAACAGACGTAACATTTCACTCTTGAAGTGGCATGGCCTGTTTGGGCTGTAGATGTCTTGCTCAGTGTAAGCTCTTTAGAAAAAACAAAAGTGTTTGTGTATCGAAAAATTCTTCACTGAGAATAAATTTTACCCCTGAATATCTGCTTTTAAATGTAGCCTTTTGCAGGATTCCTTTTAGAACAGATGTCAAAAAAACCCCATGAATTTAAGGGTCCAGCTTTTAATGCTTTGAATTTTTTTATCTTTTTTTGAGACAGTGAAAATGAACTTCTAAACATATTGCTTCATGCCGAGTGCATCTTTTTCCAAATTATTTCTGTGAAGCCTTACTTGCTTGCTGGGCACTACGTATGACTGCATTTCCTCTATTTTTCATCTGTCCACGAGTGTGAAGTCCCTCACTCCCGCACCCTAGCTGCAGCACAGGCAGTCAAGCTGGGCAAAGGGGGTTTTCTGCAGACTTCTGCTGCCATCTCACTCGGTGGCCTCCAGCAGCTCGCTTCACTCCTCCTCAGTTATGGTTTCTCCCGGAGCCACCGCAGGGCTAGTTGCCCTCACTGTAAAGTGTCCTGAGATCAACCGGTGAGTTACATGAGCATTGGCCGTTCTTGTCAGAAAGACCAAGTCAGAGCAAATAGTTTACACTTACGGCATCTCCTAGTCCTGAACTGTTTGTTTCATGTCTCTGACAGGCAGCGGGTGCACCCATGAGCGCTCCGCTCCCTGTTTCCCTCCCACGCATGCATCTGCGCAGCCTCCATGCTGCCTTGGGGCAGGCTCTGCATCCACTTGCAGGTTGGGCAACCCGGCCCTGTTCTTGGCACGGTCAGAGTCCAGCCCACCCTCAGAAGTGCTTTCAGACATGCATGGAATAACTACCACAGCTCTGCTGCCTGCCTGACAGTTTGGTGGACAACCTGAAAGCTGCTGTCCAGAGATATTGTGGACCTCTCTATCACTGCGCATCATCTCTTTAATTTATTTTTTTCTACCTTTCTGTGCTGTGTTCTGATTTTCCGTGATTATGATGCTGTTCTTAAGTACGGAATCAAATGCTTTAATGAAATATGGACAGACTTTTTTCACTAAATCAGTGAGATAATTAAAGAATTCAAGCACAACAGTGAGACGTCCTTTTTCCCCTTTCAGGAATAGATAATGAATGTTCATTAATAAATTACAGCCTAGTGGTTCACAAACAGATGTGCCTATGTGTAGTATTACATCTGTAAAGAATACAGTTAGATTCTGCACCGATCTCAAAATCTGCATTAGTCCCTCCTTGTTCAGGTCTGAAGCTTTCTGTATGCTGGGTCTTCAGATTTTGTAATTTTTTATATTATTTTCCAAATAACTGTAATCAAGTCCACAGGCTTATAGTTTAGTTAGTTTTCATTATTTTAATTCAACAGAATAACTACGGCAGTCCGCCTACAGGTCTTTGTAATGGACCATTTTCACACTACTCCAGCTTGTGATAGGGGGTCTCCAATGCTATAAAAAGTGCTAATTATTTGCCTTTGCGTTTTCCTAAAATTACAGTCAGAGTACACACAAATTCCATGCAGTTGTCTCCACAGAATAATAGAAAACTGGGAATGATGATTTGACTTGATTTTCTCTTCTCTCTGGAGAGTGCACAGAAGAGAGGATTTAAGCCTTTAAGTTAAGGAGATTAAAAAAACCCGCTGAATTAGCTGTTTGAGTACAAAAGTAACAAACAAAATTATTTAAGTCAGTTGGTGTGTGCGTGCATAACAGCATTCCTTCCTAAGTGGCCCATAGCTAATTCTAAAGAAATAAGATTAGAAAAGAGAAGCAATCATTTGCTAATGTGAAGTTTAAACTCATGTACTACTTTATGATGGCGAACCATAGTTCCTATATATTTTTTAAAATCCAAAACAATTTTAGATTAGTTTTCCTAAACATTATAGATATCTTTTCAGGAAATAAATGCGCTTTTTAAAAATTATTATTTTTATATTTTCTATATATTTTCAAAATGGATCTTATTTTCTTCTTTTTTTTTTTTTCCATTCTGCAGTTGAATCTTAAAGTACACAAGTAATTGCCATCTTTTAAAATAAATAAATAAATGAACACATTCATTATCAAAATAAATCTTTGTACATCTTTGCTACTAAAATGATGTTAGTGTTTGTTCTGAGTCTAGTAATTTTTAAATTTAAATGACCTCACATCCCAGCATATTCTTAAGTCTGTATTTACAGTGTTTCTCTTATTGCACAGCAATACCATGAAAAGCAGTAAGGGACTTCAAAAGTGTACTCCAGATATTAGCACTGCACAGCACAGTTTTCAGATAGCTGAAAACTATCTGCCACTGTTTCTTACCTCCCCTCCTCTCAAACACTTAAAAAATATCTGATATTCATATTTTAAAGCAACAACTGTTGCTTCAAAATAGTCACTAAATAGATGTGCAATAAACATTAACCTATGCAACACTTTTCTTCTGTACCCTCCAGTTACTCAAATCATTCATATTGATTTTTTAAATTATTCAGCTTGTTCTTATGTGCGGTAATTTGTTGACTCAATTTAGGTTTGATTTCTTGTTATAGTCCCATAAATCTTCTATGTGCTGCTTTGCCTTAGCGATATTGACTCTGTGCAAACAATTCAGGGGCTTTAGATGTTTTTCAATATTCATCACTTTAAACATGATTAAAATTTTCCCCTCAGATCCTTATTTCTGAGACCTGAAGTTTAGGCAATAACCTATTTTGGCCTTAGAATATTTCTTTCATTTCAAATATTGATGCAGCTGATTCAGGCACCTTGAACAAGTGAGAGCACATGAAACGTTCTCAGAATATTGCATGCCATACTTCCATTGTTTTTACATACACAGTTTCCTCTCTCTTACTAGAAAAATAGTGGGAAAGCCATTTTTTTAAATCCTTTTAATTGAACAGTTGAATACTGTTAATCTTTCATCTTGATGGATTACAAAAAGAAGGGAGAGAACATTTTAATCCTCGAATACAATCTATTTCCTGATCCTTCGAATTTCAGGCAGTTTCTTATTCCCCGTAAGTCCACATATTTCTCCTTCAGTTGGATGTCGCTGCCCTGTGCAAAGCTCTATGAGGACAGAAGTAGCCTTTTTTGCAGGCTGATAGTCATAAGAGCTGCAAGGACCTGATTTGTGGATTCTGTGTGTTGATATCAGTAGACTTCTTGTGGTTTAACCCGAGCTGGTATCTAAGCCCCACTCAGCCGCTCACTCACTCCCTCCTGATGGAGTGGGTGAGAGAATCAGAAGAGTAAAAGTGGGAAAACTCAAGGGTTGGGATAAAAACAGTTTAATAGAGAAAGCAAAGGCCATGCATGCAAGCAAAGCCAAACAAGGAATTAATTCACTCCTTCCCATCGGCAGGCAGGTTTTCAGCCATCTCCAGGAAAGCAGGGCTCCATCACACAGAACAGTTACTCCAGAAGACAAACTCCATCACTCTGAATGTCTCCCCCTTCCTTCTTCTTCCCCCCACTTTATATGCTAAGCATGACTTCATATGGTGTGGAATATCCCTATGGTCAGCTGGGATCTGCTGTCTCAGCTGTGTCCCCTCCCAGCTTCTTGCGCACTCCCAGCCAGCCTGCTCGCTGGTGGGGTGGGGAGAAGAAAAGGCTTTGACTCTGTGTAAGCACTGCTCAGCAGTAACTAAAACATTCCTGTGTTACCAGCACGAATCCAAAACATAATCCCATACTAGCTACTATGAAGAAAATTAACTCTATCTCAGCCAAAACCAGCACGAGTCTATAGGTGCTTGCTGCATGTACACATAGGAAGAAAGATATTTCCATACCTTCTGGTTACATGTAGAGACAGTTGTGGGAATGCCTGGAGTCTGACCCCATCACTGTGTGAATGTCCAGGAAGAGACATTGAACTATTTAGACCAGACTGTGCTGCCTAAATTATCTTCTCTAAGAAGACCATGAGCTAGATGCCAGCCTTTTTATAGGTAGAATCCATCCACGATTTACAATAGCAAGTGTCTTCTCCTTCCTTTACCAAGCCTGAGCCCAATCTGTACATGCTTGAGTGCATGCAGTGAGAAAGCAGGAGTGCATTCAGTCTGACCAGGATTGATGCCGCTTGGCTACAGCTTGCCAATCAGCTGAACCTTTAATTTAATTTTTTTTTTTCATAAATCCTTAATTTTCCTCTACTACTTCCTTTGAAAAGCATGGGATATTGGTGATTTTAATAAGTATTTGTGTATGAATTCCCAAGAAAAAATTTATGATATTTTGAAAAGTTGAATACTGCTTCTGACTTCACAGACATGCAAAAATCTGATTGGTGGTTTTGATGGCACAAGGAAGGTAAGAATTTTCCCTAACTGTATCTTGCGTTTGCTTGGTAAAGATGAGCACTGATTGAAGCGTATAAAGAATTCATAAACTCATTAAGAAAAAGATAATTATAAGCTTTTCTTTGTTGATCTTCTTTTTCTAATTGAGCATTTTAAATCCTCTAAGTGCTGTATAAACAGTAGGTAAGTGATCTTCGTGTCTGTATTGTCACATCCTGAACAACTGAGCTTGTTCAGCCTGGAGAAGAGAAGGCTCCAGGGAGATCTTACAGCATCCTTCCAGTACATAAAGGGGGCCTTCAAGAAAGCTTGAGAGGGACTTCTAACAAAGGCATGTAGTGATAGAACAAGGGGCAATGGATTTAAATGGAAAGAGGGCAGATTTAGATTAAAGGAAGAAATTTTTTACATTGAGGGTGGTGAGGCACTGGAACAAGTAGGCCAGAGGAGCTGTGGATGCCCGATCCCTGGAAGTGTTCAAGGCCAGGTTGGATGAGGCTTTGAGCAACCTGGTGTAGTGGAAGGTGTCCCTGCCCATGGCAGGGGGGTTGGAACTAGATGATCTTTGAGGTCCCTTCCAACCCTAACCATTCTATGATTCTATGATTCTATGACTCTGCGATTCTATACAGAAACTCAGAAGTCTAATCCATGTGAAGACAGGGATTTTTGATACAGATTTTTTTATTTGCATTTCCAAAACCAGAAAGATTTCATTCAAATTGCAAGTACATCTACGTATTACAGATTTTTCTAATTCCTTTTGAACTCATGCAAATTTTTGTTCTGCACAATATTCTGTTGAAGTAAGCTCATGTTATATGATAGAAGACATCCAAACATTCTATATGTGTGAAAACTGAGCATATATTCTCACATTTAGTTTTCTATCTTTTAACTGTGTTTAATCCCACCTTCTTTTTTTTTTATGACAGGTTTCTTTCTTTAAGTGCTTGTGGTGTCAAAACTTTGGTATCCCTATGAACCTTCGTTCCTTCAGAGAACCCCAGTGTTGTGTGAGGTGTGACTTCTCTTTACAAAGTGAGGTTGACTCTTCCTCAGTATGTCAGATACCTACCTGTGCCAATTAATTTTATTCTTTAGAAACATTTCTGCTTGTCTCATACGGGTAACACAGTTCAGATCTATGGCTCCCCAACTCTCAGCTGGAATGTTTTAAAAAATGAGCATCACAATAACTACTTTCCAGTTCTCTGGTACACTGGCAATTTTAAGTAAGATATTACACTGCATGGCTGGCAATTCCTAGTGTCCCTATGTGTCGTGGGTTAGGCCGCTCCGGCAACCAAACCACCCCCCCGCAGTTGTTGACTCACCCTCCCCCAGCCCCAGTGATCAGTGAGAGAATTAAAGGAGAAACGGGAAACCCGTGGGTTGAGATAAGAACAATTTAATACAGATGATTTAATACACAGTGTAGATGCTCACCACCCCCTCTTATCCGCAGCCCATCTCGTCCCAAAGCTGCAATCCCGGACGAACGTGAGGCCCCGAAACAGAGAGGGGCAGAGAGAGAGAGAGTACTCCGAGAGTGGGAGTGCTGGGAGAGAGAGGGGAAAAAAAGGCAATAGAGCAAAAGCGCAGCAAGCGCGAAAGAGCAGAAGCGGCGAAAGAGCCAAAGCGCAAAAAAAAAAGCCCTTCTTTCCAGCTGCCCCTCACCTTTATACTGGGCATGACGCTGCATGATATGGAATACTAATTGGCCAGTTTGGCCCTCAATCTTAAGTCCAAATACAAATCATAAGGAGAGTCGTGGACCCCTTGTCCCGGCTAAAACCAGGACACTATGGAACCTGCTAGGTGAATCCTTTTTGGTCCTAGCAGTGCACTGTTGTTTGGTTCAGTCCATTTTCCTAAAATGTTCTGTAATCTTGTCTATCACCCCCTGCCTGTCACTAGTTTTGCATGTTTCTCAAGTTGTTTTTTAACCTGTTTTATGTTCCTACCCTGAACTTAAAAGAACTCATGATTCTGGTTTTTGTGTTTCACCGTGTCTTACCTCTGCTGTCCAGGTATGCAAGCTTTCTTATGGGACTCCTAAAGGGTTTTTTTTTTGTGTGAGAAGTGTTAAATGCTCACTCTGTGCCTATATTAGTGTAAGTTTTAATTGTCTGTGTTACTTACAAAGATTTTTTTGTCTATCCTCTCTTAACAAATCTCATTTTTATGCCACTTTGAAACAAGCATAAGACATTTTGCCTTTATTGACCCTGCAAAGAATATCAAGTTCCAGTATCCTGTGATCACTGTGGCTTTGTACAGTAATGTTATGAGCAAGGTCTTGCACTCAGAACCAGCTGAGGTGTTGCTTCGCTCGCTGAGGGTCCCTGCCTAACTGCTCCACAAAGCAGTTGTTTATGGTATCTGTTCAAACTACATGGGGGTAATTGCAGCCTCCCGTTACTATTGTGCTTCCTTGCCCTCTGTTTCTTTGCTGTTATTCAGGATGTCAACCAGCTACCAAGCTTATTGTCATGTTCTTATTTCCACTCTGGGCAGGTTCATCAAGACCTATGAGGTGGATTGATGCCATGTTATTGGCTGCAGGGCTGATAGCCTAGGCACAGCTTAACAGGGGCTGTCAATAATACTGCTTATTATTGTCAGAAATACATCTTTGAGAAGAAAACGACCTGATAAAGGGGAAGGTATACAGTGTAGAACAGGAGTAACTTTTCTAGTCAGACTGTCAAGTAGGTGCTATACCCCTGTCCTTGTGCTATTTTGATTGACCGCCTACTCTTGGGACTGTTACTTTAAAAAGCACATCTGGTGACTCTCTCTCTTATTTACTGGTTTTGTTTTACTAATTTCATATGACTGCTTCATGGCTAAACACACGCATGCAAGTTTTTATTATGCTGTTCAATAATTAACCAGATTTCTAAAAGCCCTTAAGGACCTTATGAGGACAGAGTTTCAGTAGTGTTAGCACCACCCTGCAGAGACACGTGCCTTCATGACTGACACACAGCTGGGTCGCCAAGCTTCGTTTCACAGCAAGATGATCAAGTCAGTCTGTTTCCGAACAGATCTGTTTTAATTCCTAGAGCTCAAGAATTAGAACACTCAGTAAATTAATTAGCCACTTTAGTGTCTTTTGGTGTATGACATACAGACCAAGAATGTATCCAGCATATCACGTGATACGTCTTTTATAAAATATTACTAGATCACTGTATATAAAAAAAATCATGCTAACTTGCTTGT
The DNA here is from genome assembly GCF_009769465.1 of Tauraco erythrolophus. Lineage (NCBI taxonomy): Eukaryota > Metazoa > Chordata > Aves > Musophagiformes > Musophagidae > Tauraco > Tauraco erythrolophus. The sequence continues at coordinate 66,519,747 of NC_141496.1, forward strand.
TTTATATATATATATATACATATACACTGCCCACATATACCATGTGGCATTTTTGAATAAAAATCTAGTTGAAGAATTTTTTTTGATTTTGCCTGCATATACTGACTAAAGTCGTAACTGATCACAGAAAACAAAAAGTCTGGAAATAGGTCTAAATTAAAAATGCTCAATGACTGATGCAAAATAAGCATTAAATAGTTTCTCTATTATTTTCATATTTATTTTATTTTGCACTCAAATTCAGTTGTGCTAAATAGAAAATTGAATGAGAACTTAGTCTTCTTTCCTGTACCTGCTATATTTAGAAGCATGAACAACATTCACTAATAAAAATATCTGATTAACAATATCCATCAAATATACAGCTTGTGTTGCTAGGTACAGATATGTATATAGACACAGACATAGATACAGACATAGATGAGAACAGATGAGAACCTTGATGAGGACATGTTTCATGCTTTCACTGAAAAAGTGAAAGCAAATAAAATCAAACAAAATACCAAGCTAAAATCCATAACATTTGCGGACATGTTGTGTTATCCACTGTCTTTTCAGGGAGAACATATTAGTTGTATTTGTTTCTGAACACATAAAAGGTGTTACATTGCAATATAAACCAAACATTTACTTTTGAGTTTCGATTTTTAATGTATTACAGTATTGAAGTTTAGAAGTAGTGTAGTAATCCTGCAAAATCAACTTGCCTTTCTTACATTTTATATAACACTTCATACTGGATACAGCAATATATTATTTCAGCTATCCTTTGTAAAAAGTAAAATCATATAAATCATTGGTTTTTAGTTAAGCCTATAATCCACATTGCCATATTTCTCAATTGAACATACAGGTTTAATGATATTAAAGCACTTGTTTATCAGCTTGTCCACCTAAATATTCATTTTGCATTTAAACATTAATTTAATGTACTGTTATGGATAACTTGACTTGTGTCAGTATGATTTAAGGACTGCCCATATTGTTGTCTCAGTTGAATTTACCTAGAATAATGAGCTTTATAACAGCTTTTTGTGTTGTGCTAAGGATCTGCTGCACATGTAATGGCAACACAATCAAATATTTAAGATACTGATAATGAATATTCACAGCTAAGAGCGCTATATAGCTAAAACATCCTGACTACTCAGGTACCCAAGGGACATGACACAGTGGAGAATTAAGCACATAGTGAAAATAACAACAAGTTTTCTGGGCACTAGAAGAAAAGGGCAAATAGAAACAAGTGCTTCTTTGATGTATTTTGTACCCAAACTAATGAAATGTACATGGCTGTATGTAGGATAAGATGACAATTTGAGTGGGTGGTGTATTTCTAAATGTAACCAGAGTTTAATATATAAATCAGTACTTGTCTTCCTTTGTAGTTTACAACCTTTGACTTGAGAGAAAAAAGTAAATGCGGAAACATCCAAGAGTGTCAGTGACACAGAATTTTCATCATGACCTTGAGCATGTTTAAGAAAATTTAAAAATATTTTCCTGTCTTCCCTTTACTCTACAGGAGAGCTCTGTGAGGATAACTATAAATAAATATTATTTAAGCATTTTTAAATCCATATGCAAGGTAGATGCAAATAAGTGTCAAATGGAGAGGTTAGGCAAAATGTAGAGGTGGACGTTAAAATGACAGGAATGGCAAGATTAATTGCCCTCATGGTTTATAACATGGTATCACAGATGTAGGTTAAAACAGCTGTGCGTTTCTTCTGCTTAGTTACACATCAACGATTGTAAACCACTGTTCATCAAGTAAATGTTACAGATTAACATCATACCTTAACTGCAGTGAAGATTTTTAATGGATCTACAGCCCAGTAAAGAAATAGCCAGCTAAAGGCAAAATGCCCAAATAGCACACAGTTAATAATAGCGTACAGTACGTTTGCTCTGAGAAATTAAACGTATACTGCGACATGTATTTACTTGATCAACACAAGGGAAAAGGAAACCATCTCTGAAAAGTCATCTGACGTCAAATACCCACTGGTCTTTCCGTCTTACTGTGAAACAGAAGGCAAAGTTGGAAAGGGCTGTATGCCACGGTGCCTGACACCTGTGCTGTAGGCATGTCAGAGAGATGTTACTTCAGATTAACACTGGTCTGAGGGTCTGATAGTCATTTCACTACCAAAGCTGCTACCCTGGGCTGCCTTTCTGGTTTAGCATCATCTGAAAGAAGCGTGTGTGCTCCAGCAACTCTGAACCAGTGCATGTGGGGATGAGCAGGAGATTCACTTCAAAAGCGCAAACCTGACCCAAACCAAAATCCGCATGCAAGTACTTCTACTGGGACCGGGCTGCAGAACATATGTGCCAGACTGGGGAAGTGAAGAGTCCAGCCTCTGTGTTTTCCAGAGCTGTTCTGGGAATTGCTATGTCTCCAAATGTCTCTGCTTAACCAGAGCCTGTGCTATTTGCAACACTTCCCTTCTCAGTAATTCCTTGAAAAATGTCTGCTTCTCTTCAGCCCTACATTTAAATAATTACTGGTACTTGAAATGCATCCAACTCTTACCTCTGAGCAATATGTGCCTGACATTGTTAATTCCTAGAGAGGCTGATGTCCACCATGCTGAGTGTCTGCACAAACAGCCCCTATTGAAAAGTCTGCAGTTTGGTTTCCTCCATTCACGTTTTTTGTAAAAGTCATTACCCACTGCAAGCTGAAAAATTGCATCTAGTACCTCCTTGCTGAACAGAACTCAGGACAACATGTTTACCCTGAGGGAAAGCTAAAACCTACCTTACTACTGGAATGAAAAGCACATCCAAGGTGAGTTTAATTCTAACAAATGCAATTGTAAGCTGCTTTGATGGGATCTGATCACCTTGCAAATGGGAACGTTCAGTAGACCGCTTACAAAATTAAAGAAAAATAATCTTAGAATTTTCCATAGAATAGGATGAAATATTTTGTGAACATAGAATCATAGAATGGTTAGGGTTGGAAGGGACTTCAAAGATCATCTAGTTCCAACCACCCTGCAATGAGCAGGGACATCCTCCACTACACCAGGTTGCTTGAAGCCTCATCTAACCTGGCCTTGAATACCTCCAGGGATGGGACATCCACCACTTCTCTGGGCAGCCTGTTCCAGTGCCTCACTAACCTGAGTGAGGAATTTCTTCCTTAGATCTAATAAAAATCTACCTTTTTTCAGTTTAAATCCATTATCCTTTATCCTATCACTATATGCCCTTGTAAAAAGTCCCTCTCCAGCTTTCTTGTAGGCCTCCTTTAAGTACTTGAAGGCCACAGTAAGGTCTCCCCAGAGTCTTCCTTTCTTCAGGCTGAACAACCCTAACTCTCTCAGCCTGTCTTCTTAGGAGAGATGCTCCAGTCCCCGGATCATCTTCGTGGCCCTCATCTGGACTCACTCCAGCAGGTCCATATCCTACTTCTGTTGGGAGTCTCAAAGCTGAATGCAGTATTACAGGTGGGGTCTCATGAGAGCAGAGTAGAGGGGAACAATCACCTCCCATGACCTGCTGGCCACACTTCTTCTGGTTTCTGCTTGGCATTGCCCTGACCCATGTGCAGGACCTTGCACTTGGCCTTGTTGAACTTCATGAGGTTCACACACACACACACCTCTCAAGCCTGTCAAGGTCTCTCTGGATGGCATCCCTTCCTTCCAGCATGTTGTCTACATCACACAGCTTGGTGTCATCAGCAAACTTGCTTAGAGTGCACTCAATCACACTGTCCATATTTCTGACAAAGATATCTGTAACACGGAGAGAGAACCTAGAATTCTTTGGAAGAGCTGAATCGAACTGTCATTCAAAATGTAAGTCTTCTTAATAAATAACAAGAAGCTTGACTGAAATGAACAACAAAGAGGAAAAGGAAAAAAAGGGTAAAAAATGGCAAAATTTTTTCATTGCTCAATGTCTTTTTGATTGTTTGCCAAAGTGACATGGACAGAAAAGAGCAGGAGTTGGTAATACATCTGAGTTACTTCGTACTTCTGACTTTTTTCTTACTCTGTTGAAGAGTTCACTTCTGAAAGCAGTCCAGGAGACAAACCATTTTCTTTACCTGTATTTTCTCTTAGCTACAGTAATTAGCAATTTTATGTAAGAAATATATTAGGATCTTTGAGTAGTCTCCAGGAAGTCTCACAGGAGTGGAAAAATACATATATTGAGCACTTATTGCTCCCCATACTTGTAATGGCAAGAGCAGAACCTGGCAAGGAAAGAAGCAGAGTGGAGGAACTTAAATCATTTTAATCATCATTTAAATAAGTAAGCAGGAAATCTTTCTTTAATAAACCTTATTATCTTGTTTTTCATGAGTAATTTTTAGTTACTTCAACAAAGGAAAGTTGATTCTCATTAGCTGGTGAAATTGTACAGCTTGTTTATGACTAATACAGAATTTACAGTAAGTATGATACTTTTTGCTTTCCGGAAGGATCTGTAATATTTGTCTGAGCAACTCCTACAATTTAACATAAATTTTGCTTACATTTAAGTGGTCTTGTTTTATTATTAGAAAATTATTCTCCTCTAGTTTCCTAATGAATATTTAACTTTTCTTTGTTTATGTTTCCATCTGTAGAAATTATAGAAAACGAGATGGTGTTGAAAAAAAAAAAAAGAAATATTTTAAATTATGTTATTCATGACTGGAAAGATATCTAAATAATTTAAGTAACATAACACAGATATCTAATGTTCTGATAGTTTTTATTTTGAACTAATGTAGTGAAAACAAATTATTACATACAGCTAGTAGAATGAAGAAATTAATATTCCTATGATTTTTTTTTCAAATTAACAATTCCTATCTTTTTGCACTTTCATCATGTAGGTGAGAAAAGTGGAAAAAAATGTCTATCTGCTTCTTAAATTCACTATAGCTTTCATAACTGTGGAACTTGTCTTTGGAGTGGAGTATATGAATAAACTAATGTGAGAAAAATATTTCCACAGTATCATCAGAGGAAACTGTCGATAACCGGAAAAATCTGGGTCTGTATACATACTATGTGTTTCTGAGTTTACATACAGTGGAAAGGATTTTCACCTGGTGTCTTGTTTGACTTTGTGTCTAATTTCAGAAATAGCTTTCTCACCTACCTTTTTCTGTTGAACCAATATCTGCGAAATCCTGCAAACAGATTTAAGTTGGCAGATGAAGCTGCTAAGCCACTATCCATCATATTTCAGAAGTCGTGGCAATCTGCTGAAGTTCCCAATGACTGAAAAAAGGGAAACATAGCTCCCATCTTTAAAAAGGGGAAAAAAGAAGACCCAGGGAACTACAGGCCAGTCAGTCTCACCTCTGTGCCCAGCAAGATCATGGAGCAGATCCTCCTGGCGACTATGCTAAGGCACATAGAAAACAAGGAGGTGACTGGTGATAGCCAACATGGCTTCACCAAGGGCAAATCCTGCCTGACTGATTTGGTGGCCTTCTATGATGAGGTTACGGCATTGATGGATAGGGGAAGAGCAACTGACATTGTCTACCTGGACTTATCCAAAGCATTTGATACTGTCCCACATGACATCCTTGTCTCTAAACTGGAAAGACATGGTTTTGATGGATGGACCACTCGGTGGATAAGGAATTGGCTGGGTGGTCGCACTCAAAGAGTTGTGGTCAACAGTTCAATGTCCACGTGGAGGCCAGTGATGAGTGGTGTTCCTCAGGGGTCGGTACTGGGACCAGTGCTATTGAACATCTTTGTTGGAGACATGGACAGTGGGATTGAGTGCACCCTCAGCAAGTTTGCAGATGACACCAAGTTGTGTGGTGTTTTGGACACGCTGGAGAGAAGGGATGCCATCCAGAGAGACCTTGACAGGCTGGAGAGATGGGCCTGTGAGAACCTCATGAAGTTCAACAAGGCCAAGTGCAAGGTCCTGCACGTGGGTCAGGGCAATCCCAAGCACAAGTACAGGCTGGGCGGAGAATGGATTGAGAGCAGCCCGGAGGAAAAGGACTTGGGAGTGCTGGTGCATACGAAGCTCAACATGAGCCGGCAATGTGCACTGGCAGCCCAGAAAGCCAACCGTATCCTGGGCTGTATCAAAAGGAGCGTGGCCAGCAGGTTGAGGGAGGTGATTCTGCCCCTCTACTCTGCTCTCGTGAGACCCCACCTGGAATACTGCCTTCAGCTCTGGAGTTCCCAACACAAGAAGGACATGGAGCTACTGGAATGAGTCCAGAGGAGAGCCACAAAGATGATCAGAGGGCTGGAGCACCTCTGCTATGAAGACAGGCTGAGAGAGTTGGGGCTGTTCAGCCTGGAGAAGAGAAGGCTCTGGGGTGATCTTATTGCAGCCTTCCAGTACCTAAAGGGGGCCTACAGGAAAGCTGGAGAGGGACTTTTTACAAGGGTGTGTAGTGATAGGACAAGGGGCAATGGCTTTAAACTGAAAGAGGGCAGATTTAGATTAGATATAAGAAAGAAATTTTTCACTCAGAGGGTGGTGAGGCAGTGGAACAGGTTGCCCAGAGAAGTTGTGGATGCCCCATCCCTTTAAGTGTTCAAGGCCAGGTTGGATGAGGCTTTGAGCAACCTGGTGTAGTGGAGGGTTTCCCTGCCCATGGCAGGGGGATTGGAACTAGATGATCTTTAAGGTCCCTTCCAACCCTAACGATTCTATGATTCTATGATTCTAAGTGTATCGGAAACCTGGATTATTCAACAGCATAGAGGTTTGTTTTCCCACTATTCTGAAAATTTAGAGATATTCTTATTGATGTTACAGAAAATGATGACTGGAATGTTATATTATAAAGCAGAATATGTTCTCCGTCATACCTTTTTTGCTCTAAAGTTGTGTATCTATCTGAAAGCCTACAAGATGGTCATACTGTAAAATGATTTCCTATTCCCATATGTTTCACTTTTAAAAGAACTGTAGGCCACCTGGTTTAAACAGTTAATTTTAGAGACAACCAGGGAATATATAGCTGTTTGATAACATATAGAAAGGTGCATTAAAATAAATTATGTATTTTAAAGCCATAATAAATGAAGTAGCAAAGACAAATATTCAGGGAGTTGACCAGTGGCCTAGATCCCAAGCCTTACTGCAGTATTTGTTCGAGATACAGCTTTGGCAAAGTGTCTCTGCAGCTGATTCCAACCAGTTTATTATTTTAAGTGCATAGTGATTTGACTACTTTGACTAGCAGTTACTTTGCTACATTATTAATGTAATGTGTCCTCATACAGTCCAAAGATCAGTTGCAAAGGTCAGTAGCCAATCTCCATGGCCAGCTTCCAAACTGTTGTTGTAACTCTCTTATTTGTAGGAACAGCTGTTTTTCATTGCAAGGTGGGACCTACTCTCATCTGTCAGAAATCGAAAGCTGACCAGTTCATCTGTGAATGTCTTTTTGAGTCGCTGTTTCTCCAAAATGTAAAAATATATACCCTATGAATTTAGTTTGACAAAGACAAGAAGGTAATCAGGAAAAGTCAATGTGAATTTACCAAGGGAAAAATCGAACTTGATCAGCCTGACTGCTTTCCACAGTGAAATGACTGGCTATGTGGATGAGGGAAGGGTGGTGGATGTTGAATAGCTTGAATTTAGTAAGGCTTTTGACTCTGCTTTCCACCGCATTCTCATTTGGAAGCTGAGTTGAGATAGGCAGGACAGTCTGTTAGATGGACTGAAAATTGGCTGGACAACCAGAATCACAAGCAAGTAATCAATAGCTTGACATCTGGCTGAAATACCTGCTTAACCAGGAGTCTGCACTAAGGCCTGTATCGTTCAATAGTTTCATCAGTGACCTGGGTGACAAGACAGAGCACATCAGCAGCAAGTTTGTGGACAATACTAAATCAGAGGGAATGGCTGGCACACCCAACAGTAGTCTTTCAGTTGAGAGGGACCGTAAGAAACTTCAGGATCAGACCAAAAAGGAATTGGTTCCACCACAAGAAGGGCAAAGATCTGTATCTGGGACAGAATAATCCCTTTCATCAACCAAGACTGGGAGCCAACAGGCTGAGCATTAGCCCTGGTGGAAAGGACCTGGCAGTTACAGCAGAGTACGTGCCAACAGTACACCTCAATCACAAAAGCAGGAGAACATAGCCACGCACTGGAAGAGCCTGATCCAGCAGATGAAGTTATGTTCTTCTACATGGCTAAGGCAAGGCTGCACCTAGAATATGGTGTCCAGTTTTGGGCCCTCTGTTCAAGGTGGATGTTGTTAAACTGGAAGGAATCAATTTGGGATACCAAGATGGCTAATGTCATACCTCATGTGACACAGGAGAAGCAGTAGAGAGAACTGGGGTTGTTTAATCCGGCAAAAAGGATGTTGGGAGGCAATTTAATATCTTCCTACAAATACTTAAACAGGTATTGCAAAGGTGACAGAACCAAATTCTTCTCTGTAGAAGCGGAAGGAAAAACAAGGGGCAGCAGCCACTAGTTTCAACTTGAAAGTTCAGACTGGACATGAAGATTAACTTCTTCAGTATGAGAGTAGCGCGGCACTGGAAGAGGTATTGGTATCCGGAAAGACTGTGGAAAGCCCATCTTCAAAGAAAAACTCAGTAGGACAAAGTCACAGCTGGCCCAGTCTTGTGTTGCAATAGTCCTGCTTCAAGCAGGAAAAGTTCCTTCCAACCAACGTTTCTGTGAGTCCGTGATTCCCTCAAACTCTGCTTTCTGCATTAGGCTATTTTGATGATGCAAATGCATAAAATCCTCTTAATTTGTATTTCCTTCTTTTATGTGCCAGCCTGGTAGGGACTGTTACAGTGTTTAGGATTTTTTCCATTAAATTTTTCAAATCAAAAATTTTTGGTTGTTGAAGATGAAACAGCTGGAAGTATGGCGCTAGTTACTATAGCTAATATCACAGAATTAAAAATTGCATAATCTCAGGTAAAATAAGGAGGAATCTGAAAAACAAAACAAAACAAAACAACACAAAACAGCAAAACATTTGTAATCCTTGGCACAGGTTTTTATTTGGAACATGTGATGAATACCTGATAATATGCTCATAAAACATACTAATAAAAATACAGTTGGATAAATAATTAGGTGGCTACACATTCAAAATCTTGGCTGTGGTGGTGGGAAGAAGATTGTATAGTTTGTAACCAGCTAAGATAATTTACAATTGATTCGAAATTCATGGCTTTAATCACTGTATGGAAGAGGACCTCAGTCACACTGGGTTGATGGCATTGTGACACTTGAAAGATATTGCGTTGGTTTATTCATAACTTAGATAAAGCCAAGACTTATCCTTCTGAAAACAAAATGGTGTCTGAATATATAGTGATTATCTACTGAAAAAAAAAAAGGACTCTCCAGACAATGTATTTTTCTAAAATATTTTATACTGCTTAAGAGATTTTAATGTAGAGTATTAAAAATCTAATGTATAATATTTGTAAAGAACTGTAGAATACCACACAGTGTTCAGGGCCTCACATGATAAAATACCTAAGTCCTGTTCCAGTAAGTCCTATTTTTCAGATCATAGAAAAACTGCAAAGAAAATCCTGATGAGGGAAAACTGTAGTAGATGCTGAGAAAAGGAAAGCTCTCCATTTCTAATTCTGACCTTACTAATCAACTGCGCATTGGAGCTTTACAGTGCACTGGCATTCATATATAATGAGAAATGGAGAAATCATTCTTGGCAGATACATGACATGGAGAATGTTGGACTATTTTAACAGTTCACTAATGAGGATCAGGGACTTGCAAGTCCCCTTGCAGAGTTTCTATTCTCCTTTGTTTAATTGTGCCAGTTAGAAGTACTGTGTACTTCATTTCTCAGCTATCGTTTTACAAAGGAATGGGTAAAGCTAGCTGAAGCAGCTCCTAATTTGGCCTGTCTCACTGTTGTGAGATGATGATGAGTTTGATGCTTTCAAACTCATCGAGCAAGTGACCAGAATCCTGCTTGAGGCTGACTAGCACTTGTACCGGTGTGCTAAGCATTCAGTATATCTGAAGGAGTATGTGAGCATGAAGAGATACACTCCTTTTATGATATTTTCAGGAACCAATCCGGACAGATTAATGAACTTCTTTTTCAAAGGATCAGCTGTCTCAACACAAAACCATGTAATGTGTTACATGCTACTTTTATATGTGAAAATGTTAATTGCTACCATCAGTCACAGAGCAGGAAATAGTTTAAGGGTAGACTCAATTTAAGCAGAAAGAGCAAAACCACCTTTTTATATAGTGATAACCACTAAGTCACATGGGAAACCTGATGAGATGTTCAGCACGTGATTGGGAATGCTTGGGGAAAATTACAGTCAAAGGAATTCAGGCAGTATGTTCCAGGTGGGGCCACAGCTGTTGCAAGTTGAAGCTGCATAGAACTCAGTCTCGCATGATGTCACCATGTTATTCTAGAGATCATTAAATTATCAATATAAAGATAAGCTACTACCTAGAAACTACTTAAAAAACCCTTTTTAGGGATATTGATTGCCCAAATGTGCATAAGATGAGACAGGCAATGAAAGCAAGCATGAAAGAAAGGTTGCAGAGATGGACTTTTTCTTGTGTGCCTGTTTGCCTGTATTATATTCAGGGAAAGGCGACTTTCGGTACATTCAATAAAAACAAAAAGATAACATCCAATAAATATCTGATTTGCGTAATTGATTTCCCTTCTAGGGCAATATTTAAAGAGAATCAAACAAGTTAAACATACTAAAAGACAAACACATACTAAACAAATCTTTAAAAGTCAATAAAGTAGATGTTTAAAATACTAGTTAATGAGTTTCTAATCATGGTAGATCTCAGAGCTTATATTCTTCCCAAATATACACCTCTCTTTACAAGAAAAAAATAATTAAATTGCACACACTTAAAAGGATGTCAGATATTCAATGGGTATGCATGCTATTGCTTTGTTGCCTTACCAGTTACAAGTTTGACATACACATTACACATAAGGCCATTTTTAGTAGCTGCCTATCAGCACTTAGTGTTTAGTTTTCAATTTCTCTGAAGTGTTGCCTATTCACAAAATGATTGTTTAAAAGCTAGTATTCTAAAAAAATAGATACCGTGTTACCACTCATCAGACTGTAGGAACAACAACAGCAACTAACAGTTTCCTAGATATAGCGGAAATAAGACCATGTTATTTTATTTTTACAGATAGGAAAGCCTATCCTAATGATGACCATCTAGCTCCATCTAAGTTGTCATTTTTGGCATGTAACTAGTTTTGCTTAAATTAAAAGTTGCAAAAATAATAGATAAACACTTTGGCTTTAAGTGTTATTTAAAATTTTGTGAAATTTTACAGAAAAATTAGTGTTGTATGCACATATATGCATAAAACATGTAAAAATTTGATATGATAATGTTGGTCTAAAGTTAAGATCCACATTCTTTTCAAATTATTAGTCCAGTCAAGTAAAAGGGCCATGTCCCATTCTGACTACGTAAGTTATTATAATAGTATTTTTATAAATATTTGTAACCACTCTAAAATTTAGTTAAAATATAGTAAATCAAAATTTCAGAAAACCTGAAAATAGTTTGTAAAAAAAATCAACATCTCTGCCTGTAATTGCTCTGTGTCACCATCAATGCTAGTGCAGGGGGTTGACCAGACACAATACTGCTAGGAATTTGGGAACGCGTCATCCCAGCCCTTTCCAGAGCACAATCTACATAAAACACTGGTGCTGAAAGGCAGAGATTGATTATGATCCCAAATAAGAGTTCCCAATAAAGAGTGATGAGTCATCATTATTTCAGATATATGCATAATGATGAAGTAATAGAAGTAACAAAATTAATCTTTTGCTCAAGATATAAAAAATCACGCTTGGGCATAGGTACACAGTATATAGCCACCAGGCAAATAGCTTTAAAATACTTTCAAAAAAGAATATCAGAATGGCTGGAAGATTATGATATGAGAAATAATTAATGCAATACTGACAGAGATTTTTCAGTAATCTATTGCAATAACAGTAATGTGTTAAAAATTAGTGAAAATGAAGCCAGGTAATGTAATTAATTTTTTTCAAGTAAGTTACCGAGGTCTCTCACAAGGAGATATTAAAGAAACTCAGGAGATAAAAGACAAATTACTGCCTTGGGCAAAAGCTAAGGAGGGAAAAGATAAGCAAAATTTTTAAAAGGGTAGACTTTCTCATGACAGAAAGATAAAAACAGGTCTATATTAAGCTCTGGTTTTATTTAAAGTACAGTGAGCATGGTAACTATGTTGTTTAGTTATGTCAGGAAAAAAAAGCAACAACAAAACAAAAAAACACACAACAACAAACAAAAAAAACCACAAGGAATTTCACAGGGACTCATGAAATGGACTGGAAACAACAGAGGGAATTCAAGTGATGATAAACATAGCAGTAAGGCATATTGCAGAGGAAAAATGAGCTACTTGTAGACTAAATTAAATTAAGACTAAATTAAATACACTAACAGAGACATGGGCATTACTCTGGACAGCACTACAACGAGAAGCTGCAGATGGAGAAATGAAAAGATACAAACAAATACAAGAAGTGGTGACAAGGAAAACTACAGAGAAATTATCTTCTGCGAAAAAGATTGGGACAGATGCTTACCTGGAGCACTGCTGGTAAATTACGAAAGTTGAAATCACTTATTGTAAGCAGATGGATAACAGGAAGAAAGAAAATTTTATTTAATCAAGTTCTGCATTTGTATTTAACGTAGTTTTCCTGAATAGTCAATCATTCTCATTGACTTATACAAACATTAAAACAGGGAACCTTTACACTTCTTTGTTGTTTTCTTTACTGAAAATTACACCTTATAATTGTTTTACTAAATATCTGTATACCTTCAGAGGTATTTATTCATATTATTAATTTTTTCTTTTCCTTATTCTAGAAAGTGTTCAACAATTCGTCTATGTTATTACATTTTGATGTTCTTCATAATGTCCTTATTTTTACTTACATTCAAACATGCTATTCTAAGTTTAGGTCAAGCTGTATTTGGACTGAAATAGGAATTCAATTGAAATGTAACAAGAAGTATTTTAACTTAGTCTAAGAAAAGCCAGTGGAAATGGATAAATTTTTAAAAAGAGACGATTGAAAAAGGAACAATAACTAGAAAAAGGCAAATGCTAAACACATCTTCAAATAGGCAAGCAGGAGAATCTGGAAAAGTATAGGATAGTTAAACTCACTTTTATTTATGAGTGTCCTTATGTGGCAGCTCCTCCTGGAAACCATTTTAAAGCACGGGAAGGACAAAAAGGTTACTGGGCACAGCCAGTATGACTGATGAAGGAGAATTTGGGTTTTACCCACCTGATTGGCTCCTGTGATGAAATAGCCAGCGCTATTGTACAGATGTCATTTGTCTTGACTTTGTATACAGTCTCCTGTACTATTTTGCTAGTCAGACTGTAGGCTGGGAGGGCCAAAATAAAGCTCGTGAAGATCAATAAAGAAGCATGCTAAGTTTTCCACTTGGGGTATAAGGCATCAAGACACAGTACATGAAGAGGATTGGCTGTCTGGGGAGCAGATCTGAAGAAAAGGAGCTGGAGGTCCTAGTAAGCAAATCATAGAATCATAGAATGGTTTGGGTTGGAAGGGACCTCAAAGATCATCTAGTTCCAACCCCCCTGCCATGGGCAGGGACACCCTCTACTACACCAGGTTGCTCAAAGCTTCATCCAACCTGACCTTGAACACTTCCGGGGATGGGACAGCCACAACTTCTCTGGACAACCTCTTCCAGTGCCTCATCACTCTCAATGTAAAAAATTTCCTTCTTATATCTAATCTAAATCTGCCCTCTTTCAATTTAAAGTTATTGCCCCTTGTTCTATCACTACATGCCCTGGTAAAAAGTCCCTCTCCAGCTTTCCTGTAGGCCCCCTTTAAGTACCGGAAGGCTGTAATAAGATCACCCCGGAGCCTTCTCTTCTCCAGGCTGAACAGCCCCAACTCTCTCAGCCTGTCCTCATAGCAGAGGTGCTCCAGCCCTCGGATCATCTTCATGGCCCTCCTCTGGACTCGTTCCAGCAGCTCCATGTCCTTCTTCTGCTGGGAACTCCAGAGCTGAACGCAGTATTCCAGGTGGGGTCTCAGGAGAGCAGAGTAGAGGGGCAGAATCACCTCCCTCAACCTGCTGGCCACACTGCTTTTGATACAGCCCAGGATACGGTTGGCTTTCTGGGCTGCCAGTGCACATTGCTGGCTCAAGTTGAGCTTCGTATGCACCAGCACTCCCAAGTCCTTTTCCTCCGGGCTGCTCTCAATCCATTCTCCGCCCAGCCTGTACTTGTGCTTGACATTGCCCTGACCCATGTACAGGACCTTGCCCTTGGCCTTGTTGAACTTCATGAGGTCCTCACAGGCCCACCTCTCCAGCCTGTCAAGGTCTCCCTGGATGGCATCCCTTCCCTCCAGCGTGTCCACAACACCACACGGCTTGGTGTCATCAGCAAACTTTCTGAGGGTGCACTCGATCCCACTGTCCATGTCGCCAACAAAGATGTTAAATAGGAGTCAGCAGTGTGACCTTGTGGGAAGAGCACAGACATCCATCCTGTAGTCCTTGTTTTTCGTTGATCATCTGGAAGGAGAAAACCAGAATTCTGGCTTCTTCAGTTTCCAGTCTTCTGAAGAACTCCTTTCAATGGGAAAAAAAAATCAACAATCAAAAATCAAGTATTAACTCTGAAGTAGTTCACTGCAGCAAACGTACTGCCAGAACATTTTCTACACTTAAGGATTCAAAAAAACTTTCTTTTTGTGTGAAACATATCCACATTTTCCACACTGGAAATACTGAAAATAATATAGATGCACTAATATATTACACTAGGATATATTCATAAAGCTTAAGCTGACTTAAAAACTAAATCTTTCCTGACTTTCTGATGCTGTACATAGTCACACAGCCTATAACTTTGTCATCTGAGTAAGGTCACAGTTGTAGCACAGAACTTAATTTATTAAAATAAATTGCCAAGGTTATAGTAGTTTCAGGCTCTAACTTAAGATTGTTGTATTTTTGCATTTAATTTTAAATACTTTTGCTTAAAAATGTATTCATTCGATTTAAATTAACATAAGTGTAGTTGCTTAGTCTACTTTCAGTGCATTTAATATCAAACAGGATATTGGAAAATTAGAGGCGATTCATCAGAGAGCGAAGGAGGATTAATACAGATTAATCTCACTGACTATCAGGAAGAATATGATGAAATGAGTTTATGGTATGAGTTGCAAGATTTCCTAGACTGAATCAGAAGCAAACGGTATTCACTGTAGTGTCTTCTTGTTGTAAGACTGACAGAAAACACAATCATCTGATCTTGACCACTAGAATGTGGGTTTTGTAATTGCTTTGTTCTGACAAATACCTTAGGGATCTTAGTTAAAATGTAAGAGTTATATTTATTTTCTTTTAAATATTAAGTCTGTACCTCTTGTCATATATCCATATGTAGGAAAAGCCCATTCTGGGACTAAAGACTGGATGAAGGTGTTCAGGATTTGCTACAGCATCTTGCTGCCAGTCAGCTAATATTTCTCTTTAATCAGGAAGCTTTAAATCTTATTTACTATACTTGTGATCTCTGCAACTGTTTTTCCATCATCATCCAACTGTGAAGGAAAGGATGAGTGAGACAAGCAGTCAGCAGTCATATTGTCTGTTTCAGGCTGCATTTTAAATTATGTATAAATTAAAGAAATCTTGTTAGCAGTTATATAATTCGTTACACTCTTTGTACAGTTCTTTTTCCTCTTAACAGTGTCATGGGTGGACTGTGATTGCATGTAGTTTGACCCAATCACAACGATAGGCTATCTGTTTTCCTGTTAGCCATATGAGTGAGTTAAAAACTACAGTTCAGACATCTAATACTGTCTCCAAGATTGGTGAGCCCTAGGTATTTCAGTGCAGAAGAGCCTTCTCCTTAGCCAATGTGAGATAAATTACCTTTTTGAAGGTTTCATCCTAATGTTTTGTAGTCAGTAATTTAAATCTCAAGGAAAGATATTTTTTTAATCTTTCCAATGTTTGTTAGCAATACTTTTATAACTGTGCTGTAGATTTGATATGTGTATAAAAGTCCAAAACTTCTGTGTATCCTTCACGTCTTACAGTCATGAGTCCTACCCCGTAATTACAGCATGTTCTCACAGCACTGTGCAGCACAATATTACTGTATCAGTGCTGTTGACATATCTGCAACTTGATTTTGATACGTCTACAGCTTGCAATATCACATTGCATGAATACACCCTTTTAAATTATTTCCATGAAACATACTCTTTTGTTGCTTTTGTTTCTTCATACTTTGCAATTTCATATTTCCCATCATAGAATGGAGAAGATACGCAGAGAAAGAGAGTAACGCCAAGGAATAGAGGAAAATGCAGAATATTAAAAAGGTCACAACAGTATGGCACACTATTTTAATTCATAAAATGTGAGACAGTCTAAATGCTTCCTGACACCTCATTGTAATGACAAATACTGTAATAAGAAACATAAATGGCACAAATTATTCCATTCACTTGACAAAGATTATGAAAGCAGGAAGAGGTGCAAAATTAATCAGTACTTTTTGTATAATTGTATTCATGTAGTCGTCTTTAGACATATTATTTAAAATGACTAAATAACAGATCTAACTTAGCCATTAACCATAATAAAAGAAAACGGGGAGAGATTTTTCCTTAAATTGATTATTCCAATTTTTAAATAAAAATCATTAAGGAACAGGATTGCTGTTAAATCATTTTCTGTTCATTTCAGTATATCTTTTTTTCTGGCACAGTGTGTTGTATTAACTTCCTGCTTTCCAGGAAAGGCTCCACTGGAGCAAGAATCACATTTAACTCAAGAGGACAAAATTGATCAGAATTTATTAATAGGTTTCTTACTGTGCCTGCTAGTACACTGCCAGACTGTATCTTCAGTACCCTAAATATGCTGGAGAGCATATTTTCATTTGTACCCAATCATGTTTTATCCAGTTTTAAAGACTGCATAGAGCAAGACTTTTTTGTTAATAACTATGCTGTTTTCAATGTAACCTGTTTGTCAGAACAGGAACTTTGCTAGCACAGCATATAGCAAACAGAGTATGTGCTCTTTCAAGCAGCCCTGCTACAGTAGCTGCTGGCACTGAAATGGTTAAAAGCTCTTTAACAGTGCAGCTGAGGCTTATCATAGGCACCTCTTTGACCTTGTTAGCTCCTGGCTACATAAATATTTCAACTGTTTTAAGATGTTTTATCACAGCCCTTGCTCATAAGAAAAAACTCTGGTTGCTGTGAATAGCCTGTCCATGTATATTCCATAGCCCTGGTGCTCGGGTGCTCCAGGCACTGATGCCTGTACTGTTTGGCCATTTAAAAGCCATAAGGCTGCTACCTCTCCTGAACTGCCAACACTTGAGTGACAGGATCTTGTAGAGCTCTACAGAAGGGTACCAGCCCTTGTACTTTCTATCCAGTGATGATGGATGCCTCCACCTCAGGATAGCAAACTTAGATATCAGTTCTAGACTCAAAGACACGTATCTACTAAAAAAAAGTTGACTTCTGACTCCTAGAGCTAAGAAATATTTGGTAGGTTGAGTAACACTCTTCACAACACTGAGAGGACTGACGCAGGTGACAGTTCACTGTTATCCTCTGTTGTTTTCACTCTCTTCCCTGTGCATTATGCAAGGTAGATAAGACCAAAATAAAAAGGAGCCATGAAAGTGTCAAACATCTTATCTGTTGTGGAATATAACCAGGATAAAAGGGAGAGGAGACACACAGCCCTTTTGTACTGCTGGCCAAAGTTTTACAGGCTTAGGTCGAGAATACACATGGGTCCCAGGCTTATGATCTTTTCCGCAGCCGCATATTCCTTTTTCATATGTTTCTCAGGCTGAGGAACAAGATTCACTGTCCTTGATTCTTTTTTCAGAAGGCAGTTTTTGAAGAACAGTGTTCCCCTCTCTCGTTTTATATTGTAAGGACACACACAAGGCTTTCCACCTTGGCAGCTACAGTTTCTACTCCTTTTGTGATATGAGCCATAGCACGAGCACAGCAAGGCCGTGGCTATTAATGCATTGATGTCTCTCACACCAGTGCTGTTGCACACGATGAGTAGTGGAGTGAGGTTGCTGGGTATTCGACATCCTTCTCTACAGCAAAAAGTGAGCAAGGAAGAGCTGCTCACCTGTCTCACAGGGATTCCTGGAATGCAGGTACACATCCTGTTCAGCTGCTTAGTGGATGTCATGGTTTAGGCTCAGCTGGCAACTAAGCACCACGCAGCCACTAGCTTACTCCTCTCCTCCATACATATATATATTTAAAATATAATGCAAGGCTTGTGGGTCGAGACAAGGACAGGGAGGGATCACTCACTAGTTATGGTCACAGGCAAAACAGACTCTACTTGTGGAAAAATAAATTTTATTTGTTACCAATTACATCAGAGTAGGATAATGACCAAAAAAAATCAAATCTTAAGAAACTCCTTCCTTCTACCCCTCCCTTCTTCCCAGCTCTGCCTGCTGCCTTCCAGCAGCACAAGGGGACAGGGAATGGGGGTTGCGGTCCATTTATCATATGTGTTTCTGCTGCTTCTTCCTCTTAAGGAGGATGACTCCTCACACTCTTCTCTGCTCCAGTGTGGGGTCCCTCCCACGGGAGACAGTTCTCCATGAACTTCTCCAACATGAGTCCTTCCCACAGGCTGCAGTTCTTCATGAGCTGCTCCAGTGTGAGTCCTTTCTGTGGGGTGCAGGCCTTCACCAACACTGCTCCAGCGTGAGTTGCCCATTGAGTCACAGTGTTCTTCAAGTGCAGCCACCTGCTCCAGTGTGGGGTCCTCCACTGGCTGTGGGTGGCTCTCTCATGGTTGCAGAGGGTCGCTTGCTGTCTCACCACAGGCTGCAGGGGAATCTCAGCTCCGGCACACCTCCTACCCCTCTTTCTTCACTGTCCGGGTGTCTGTATATTTGTTTCTCTCAGATCTCAGTTCTCTCTCCTCACCACCGTGCCAGGCCCAACGGACCCAACAAACCCTGGCGGCCCCGCCAAGACAGACACTCACATGGGGGTCGGAGGCCATGCCTGCACCTCCCCCTCTCTCCACTGCAAGTTGCCTCCCATGCAATTTCTTTTCTCCCTTCTTAAATATGCTTATCACAGAGGCACCTGATCAGTTCAGCCCTGCCCGGAGGTGGGTCTGACTTGGAGGCAGGGAGGCTTCTCGCAGCCTCTCACAGGAGCCACTCGTGTAACCCCTCCCTTGCTACCACAACCCCACCACACAAACCTAATACAGTGGAACAATGGCCTCTTGGGAGCCACAAAGGATCACAGATTAACAAAATAATTCAGGCTGGAAGGGAGTTCAGGAGACAACCTCCTGCTCAAAGTAGGGTCAGCTGTGAGGTCAGAGCAGGTTGCTCAGGGCTTCATCCAGTCACATTTTGAAAACTTTGGATCTTGAAAACAAGCACAGAGACTACACAACCTCTTTGGACAATCTGTGCCACTGCTTGACTGTCTTTGTGGGAAAAAAGTCTTTTTCCTTTTATGCAGTCTGAACCTCTGGTGTTGCCATTTGTGTTCATTGTCTCTTATCCTCTTGACACACACTGTTGTGAAGATCCTGTCTTCATCTTCTCAACAAGCTCTTCATAAGTGTTGGCTGTTATTTGGTCTGCCCCAAAACCTTCTCTTCTTGAGGCTGAACAAGCCAAGTTTCATTGCAGTTGATCAATGTCTTTCTTGCATTTGGGGCTCCATAACTGAATGCAGTACCTGCTGGTCTCAAGAGTGCTTAGTAGAGCACTTCCCTCCATCTCCTGACTGTGCTTCCCTCCATCCATCTCCATCCCATATTGACTTCCCTCCATCTACTGACTGTGCTCCCCTCAATACAGCCAAATATGATAATGGCCTGTATTGCTGCATGGGGTTCTTCCTTCCCAGGTACAGGACTTTGGAGTGAATTGTTGGATTTCATGAGGTTCTGGTTGGCCACTTTCTCCAGTCTGCATAGGTCTCCATTCAATGGCAGCTTTTCAGTCCTATCTGTCTCCGCAACTCTCCAAATTGTAGGATATGAAAATCATACAGCTGGGGAAGTTGGCCATTTTTACTACTGCAAATAACAGTGCTTTAAAGAGAAGCTCGTAACTCATGTGCTTTTCCACTTGATGAGGACTCATAAACTTGTTCAGAACCCAGCATCCTCCCTACAGAATTGCATAAATTCTCCCTGCTTCTCTACACACATGACATGGAACCCAGTAAGTCATATTTTTATTAATCTGCACGCATTGCAATTTGGTCAATAAAATAAACCTTCTCATTTGTCAGTAAGGATTTAATATCAAACACTTTGCACTACCATAACCTTATAAAACTACAAGCTAAAATGTCAGCATGGGTAATAAACATACATTGTTTAATGGTTATTTATATGAAGCATCTCATATAAATCAATGAAAGTATTCATGTAATTAAAGAGATTACAATCTAGCTCTGGAATGCTGTTACATGTGCAAATACTGCACACAAATTTTAAGGGTATGTTACAAGTACTAAGGAAGTAAAGAGATCTAAACTGTAATCACCCATTCCATAATACTTTGAGATTATTTTGATACAGAATGCTTGATTTGGTCTGTTTTGTGCATTCATGTAATTCCAATTTGACAAATTCAGTCTTTTGAAATGGATAGGTTGGATTTCTGTGGGGATTTCTAGTATCTTGCAAAGCAAGCCACAATAGGTTCAGGAAAGTATAAATATGCATATACATTCAGAAACCCTACTTCACCACAGTTGGGAAAATCCAAACACACTGTTTTGAAAAGACCATCCACATACTGAAAAGTAAAGACATATAAGATCTGTGAAGCACCAGTACCAATATTCTGGCTACAAAAACTAAATAAAACAAACAAATGCTAATCACCCTTTTTTGAAATAGATGCTACACAAAATGATGTATATATCTTTCATCTCCACCTCTTCCTCCTATTCCTCCTGAAACTCCACCGTCAGGACATCAGACCTCACTGTAGCTTCTTCACCACTCTATCTCCAGACCAGAAGCTAGGTCAGCTGCTTCAACTCTGAAAGTCTTGTTCTTTGACAGCTATAGCTCCCACCTTGACCATTGATGGTGTTTCTCCTTCTCTTCTCACATTCATTTCTCCTAAGTTTTAAGGATTCTTTTTTCATTACTTACCCTCACAAGCCTTAAAAACTCTTCTTGCTATGCTGCTGCCCATTTCAGTTTTCTTTTTTTGCCTCTTTGTAATTACAGCAGTGGTGCAACGCATGCAGTTTCATCACCTTAACACCTGACCAGCACTGACAAGAATTGTTCTGAATGTTAAGTGTAACAACAACCAGTTCAGCCCCAGCACACTCTGACCCTTTAGACAGCAGAGTCGCTGGGCTGATGACTAAAAACTGTGCATGCAGCTGGAGACAGAGCTTCATATTCACCTCTTACTGTTTTATCTTACAGAAGAAGAGGACCACAGAAGTTGCTGGAAGGACAGATGAGCTGACCTGGGGCCTCTGTGGAGTTAAGGGGAAGGAGCAAGAGAAATATTAACATTTGCTGCCTGACAGTCTTCAGCCAGAGCTCCTCTAGTATTATCAGCCAGTACGGTGCAGATTGCATCAGTCGGCAAGGAGAGAATATAGGAAAATAAGATATTTTAAGAATCTAGATGAAAAATAGCAATACTATCTCTGTTTTCCTAATCTACAAGAATTTCTCAGCCTTCTTGTGCATATTACAGCTGTGTTTGTGGACCTCTTCTGCTCCCCCTTTCTTCCTCCTCTGTCCTAAATTCTTGAACACAGTTGCTTTGACTGGGCTTTTGACTGTCCTTTGTTATCACAGGGTTACATTGGTATTTCTATAGTTTCTGTCTTAATCCACTCAATATATTAATCCCTAAATTTAAAGAGTTCGCAATACCGAAGCCAGATCCTTCTTCTTCAGAGAATAGTGATGTACCACAGGGGACTTCCAGTCTCTACCATGATAAAGGCAAGTTTTCCCTTCTTATTTACAAAATTTCCCCTTATCCTGGGGGATAAAGGGAAAGGGGATAAAATTCCCCCTCCGTCTTGGCCCTGTCAATTGAGAGACATCTACTTCTAATTCCCTTATCTTGTTCTCCCCTTCATTCTCCCATGACTATGCAGAACTACTCTTTGTGATTTCCCTTGTATTGGGAGTTTTGCCCTTTGCCACTTTCCCTTACTTAATCTCTCTCTCACATCTCTGTTCATATTCAAGTAATACCAACCACACCTGTCTTTCTCCAGTTTTGTTAGTTTCTCCTGACACTAATGTTACTCTATTGACTCAATTACAAAATACTTACCTCCCTCTTTTATATTTTAACTTTCATTTCTTTCTAGTCTACCACACCACCTTGATGTCACTTTCTGCATGCACCAAAGACACTGTTGTCAGTTGAGGTAGAACTTTCTCTTGCTACTAGTCTTGTCTTTCAGAAGCGTTTTATGAAATTCTGTATGAATGTCATTATACAAAAATAAATTGAATTGTTACATTTTGTCATTCATGCCTAAGTGAATGTGTCTTACAGAAAAAAACATATCTGAATTTCAAAGTCTTCACAGGATTAGGATTTTCAGGGTTTTTTTAATGACGTATTTTAAGTACTGCCTGCAGTGGAGGAAGTAAAAAATGTGGCTAAAGGAATTACATATGTGTATAAAGTAACCCAGTACACTGAAATAACAGAAAATAAATTAGAGATAATCCAAATTAGTGAGAATTATTATTGTAGTGAATTAATGGGGGAAGAAATTTTGACAGTGAGTCATACAAATCTTGTTTTCTGTCAACCACTTAGCTCCGTAGTATTATAAAACGTTACACAAAAGCTTTAAACAAATGGGTGTGCTTACAGCTCTCTTGTATTCATATTAAAAGAATGGAAAGGTATGTACTGCAGACCAATGCACGTACAGTAAACCAAAAGAGAGACAATGAGGCAAACTCAGATGTCTAAAGAAAAACAGATGTTCAGTGGGATAACAGGAAAGATAAAACTGCAAACATGAAGAGACCAATACTGCCACAATCAAGAAGCTAGATAAGGATGCAGAAATGGCAAACATAAATAATAATAACAATCCTTAGAAACTATTATTAATGTGAGAAAGATCTGTTTCAAAATGGGAAGTTCTATTGTATTCCATTTTTAAAATACTCTGATGCAATGAACAAAAATACCAACTCAGAAGATACTATGGTTCACACCCTTACCTCCAGAGATGAGAGAACAAATGAAATGGCACCACACCTCTCCAGAGGCAGAATGATGGTGAGCTGGAATCTTGTGCTCACAGTTGCTCTCTCACATCAGTTGCTGCAAACTGTGCGCCTTATGGGATATGTCAATTGAAAAGCTTCAAGTCTCCTTAGTAAAACCACCCTGTCCTGTACAGCAGATTTTACACAAAGATTTCCTTCACATGTGGGAGATTCTTCTGTTTATTGCTTTAAAGGCCTCTCTGTAACATATTTTGCAGCTCCATAAACGTTCTATGGAGCTGGAAGGAAAAGGAACAGATGTGTTCATTTGAAATAATCTATAAAAAGCAAATATCATAGCTGTAGGTTTGGTGATGGTGGAATTCATTACTCACCTTTTCTTTTGTTATTTTTTCTTTCTTTGGAAAAGGAT
Organism: Tauraco erythrolophus; assembly: GCF_009769465.1. NCBI lineage: Eukaryota > Metazoa > Chordata > Aves > Musophagiformes > Musophagidae > Tauraco > Tauraco erythrolophus. The sequence goes on from NC_141496.1 coordinate 66,543,496, forward strand.
ATTATAAATTAATACTTCACCATCCTATCCCCTCAGCACCCTGCCTCTCTCATCAGAGAAATATGGTTCTTCTTCCATACTAGAGCCAAGCAGCTCACACAGATTGATTCAGTGGTTTTGGTAAGAATCAGAATGTGATTGTTTTGCATTGTTCTCAGAACATTTCCCATTGATGGCTCGACCAGTATATTTTATTTCTTCCTTTCTGTCTCCCCATCAGCACCAACAGAAACCCTAGCTGGGTAAGAGTTTCTAGCTCTTTACTAAGTACTGTAGCAAAGGACAAGAACTCCTGAAGCAGAAAGGCTTCTTACCTGCCAGCATTATAACCACAAAGTCACAGAACTGGTTTGTCGGAAGTGGAGTTTGCATTTTGTCATTCGCAAAGTTACAACACGCTTTTTTTTTTTTCCTAATAGAGTTTTGCCCTGTGCATCAAAGAAAGAATGACAAAACCATACATGTAATATCCTTTCAGTGTGGAGTCTATCATTATTCAATAAGGAGGAAATATAAATACAGCTTCAAATTAAAAAAATATTCCCAAGATTGCTTACAGTTGCAGGGAAGCAGATGCCATAATTATCCCCAATTTTTTTATTATGCCAACATTTTAATGGCTAACATCTTATCATAAGATATTTATCGTCACCAATTAGTGTATTATGGAGATATCTGCATAATATACTGCATATCAAGCAGTGGATTAGGAAGGCGTTTGTATATAGTCCTAACTAGAGTTTACAACTTGCTATTTTTTTGAATGATTCATACTGTGGTTTTCTAGTCCAGGCTTTATACAACATACCTGCTAGGAAACTCTAATAAGCTGCTGTTGAGATACAATATAATAGCTTTTTCATTTTAAACAGCTTCAGAAAAGATTTCCTGAGTACTCAATGCTTCATTTAGTGGGGCAGAATTTACTTTTTGACTGAAATGACCAGTTGCTCAAATGTACTTTTCAACTGAGGCATAACAGTGAAACAAAACAAGCAAAACAACTGTAAATGATCAAAAAGAATCATGTTTATGTAAGATATCATTATGTAACTACCTGTTTTCACTGTAATAGCAAGCCAAAAACCATAGACCATCTGCATGCATAAAATACTTCCACCTACTGGCATGCGACTTTGATAGTCCTTTGTGGACTCCTTTTTGGTTTGAAATGTTAATATGATCTAACTGCTGTGCTTTCACTTCAATTTCAGTGTGGCTTTTGTCCTGAGCAATTTGAGTTCACTGTTGTTTCTTTCAAGTAAACCCGTTGAAAGAAATTTGCTCTTTTGGGATCACAAATATCCCAAACATGGGAGTTACAGCTTTTGTATGCTCCAGCTGTTTTAAAGATGAATAATGATAAGACTTGAGCCTGTTCTTCGCATGTTTCTTGCAAAAGCCCATTAGAAAAGTACACCAGAAGGTGGTATACGGCTTTGCAATGAATTCCACACAGAAACGTAATGGTGATGTCCCTCTTTGTGTAGAAAATATGTTCTTCACATACCTAGCTTTAGCCTTTGTGGGAGACAATTGAACTTTCCATTACTGTGAGAGCAAGGTAGGGATACCTGGGGAGAGGCAATAACCCTGGCAAGTTGCAGAGTCCAAACATTAAGTATTTTATGCATGCCTGGTTTCTCTTCGCTGGTTAATAAAAGACTCGGTACACTAGTTACCGTTTAAGTGTAGGAATGCCTAACTTTTGAGATGTGGAAGTCCTCAGACTTGCATAGGAACAGTTCCACCATTTTATTCAGTCTTCCTCTCTGCTATGGAATTGACTGTTAAGTATTTCTTGTTCTCATCGTACCTGGTGGAATTTGTGTGTTAACAGAAGTGCTTCACACAGTGCATGTTGTTTACATTTCCTGAATATATTCAGCACTTTTCTTCATCTAAACAATGGCAGTGGTTATAGCCACTGAGCTGATTGATTGTTATTTTCTAATGGGTAGTTTCATCAGATTTTTGTACACTAGTACAGTGTTACAGTAGCCCAGATGTGAAGTCTGCAAGGGGCCATGCTTATAAGAATCAGTCCTAGTCTGATTAAGAAACGAGAGAAGAAAACATCAAAACATTTTTCCTGATCTAATTGTTTGTGAAATTCTGTTTCATAAAGCCTGTCTCTTAGCTATGTTTCCTTTGACATTGCTTGAGATCCAGTAGGACACATGAAACGTGTACAAAAAGAAAAAGGATTTAACCAAATTCTTGGAAGTACTGTCATCCGTTATGTCCATCATATGGAGATGACAGCCCTCATGCTGTCTCCATAGGACTGAAGGATCTTTACATGTATCAGTAGGAACATACTGGGCAGACACAACCTTAATCCTAAAACCAATCTCTCTGTCTCCAGCAGCAGTTAGTCTTCTTTCCCTTTTTGGCAGAACTACAAGGTTAATTTTAAAGTGTCACTGTACTGTATCCTGTAAACATGAGAAATTTACAAAAAAAAAGACGAGTAGGAAGTGGAGAGTTCAGCAAGCTCTAAATGTATGTTTCTATGGGAAAAGATTTTTGTTTCTGAAATAATCCTAAAGAATCAATTTTCAGCAGTTAGACATTTGGATACATATGTCAAAATTGAACAAGAATTATAGCCCTGAACACACAAATCAATACCTACCTGGTAGGCATTTGAACACAAATGCCTACCTAGCATGTAACATCTTCAGTTACTTATTTTGCAACAACTATTGTTTGTGTGGGTTTTGTATATACATCTTTTGTTGACAGACTTAAGAAAAGACCAGCACTTTCAATTGTAGTGCTACCTGACAGTTAAGAATGCTTTATTTCTGTTATCTGTGCAAGAATATGAACAACAATCCCCCCAGTCATCTTCTTATCAAAAATCAAAAACACGGTTTTATTTTGTGTTTACAATTTCTGCAACATCAGTGTCATTTCAGCCAGTTTATGGAAGCAGATCAGGGAGTAAAATCTTTACATAATTTTAATAATAATTTCTTATAATCTTAAAAAAAAAAAAAAAAAAACAACAACTTGCATTCCAATTTTTGTCCATAATATGCTCAGATCGGTGGTTCTTTTCACAACAAGCAGTTCCTTAATACACAAGCAGCTCTAGTGATTTTAGTGAGGTTTCTCATCCAATGTAGTTCCGTGCAGTAAAGCAAAAATGTCACAGGATTTTACTATGCCTACAGTCATGAATTCATGATGGAGGCTTCTGAAAGGAATTGTAAACAAATAAAGTAATCAATCATAGTAGCTAATATCAGGAAAATATTTTCAGAAGCGTAATTATGTATCTACAAGTCTTGCGTAAGGAACCAGGGGTACATTTTGGAAAAGTTTCAGTAGTTAGTGGCATACATCCAACTGGACCCTTTGGCATTTTAAATCCAATCTTCTGAAAGAGACAAAAGAGAAATCACTAGAAGAAAGCTTTCTCTAATACAGCTCTCATTAAGCTTGTCAGAAGGACACAGCCTCTATGAGATGCGATCATACATACAATTTTGAGGAATACTATGGAGGTGTAACAGTGCAATGAGGAATGGAGGTCTATTATTGCCTTTTTTGCAGTGATTTAAGTTAAAACTGTCTTCAGCTAGTCTAACTTTCCCCAGATTGAAACGAAATGGAGTAATTAACTGCAGCTGTCTCCCTGAAGAGCTATGTGCTGTCTGGGCTGAGGAGAGTTCAAACAGACTATGAGAACATAAAATGAGATCAGTCATAATGAGTCAGACCAAGTATCCTGCCCATTTAATCCAGTCTTTTGTCTCAGGCCTACATCCTAGACTCAGATGTCTAGGAATAAAACAAGAACAGAGCATCCGTGCAGTGATAACTCCTGAGAAGAGGTCCCTACATCCAGTGCTTTGCAGGTCAGGAAGGCAGGACCTTCTAGGGCATGAGGTGTTCTTCTCATGCAGAATCAAGCACTTGGCATGTAGGAAGTAAAGCCAAATTTGTCCAAATTTAACATAATTAAACAGCACTCTTGAATTGACTTTTGACAGTTGTTATAAAATAACATAAAAACTAATACATGATGGCTTTCCACCTATCAAAAAAAGCTTTTTGTTTCCTGTAGTTTTTCTCTTAGATAAGACACACATCCTCAGGTAACCATCAGAAACAGTGCTGAAAGATTCTGAGCTTCAAAATTGCCAGTAAGAGTCTCTAGATTGCAAGTTTATGGTAAATCATAGCTTTAGATACATGAGGTCATATTCACCTCCAGCGTTATGTTCTTGAAATCCCATGGATTAATTTAGCGCAGATTTAGTGTGATTTTTAGAAAAGTTCACCCAGAGAGCAATTGCTTCACGTTGGATGACATATTTAAGTTCTTTATTGTTTCTGACAAATCACTTTGCTGCCAAAGCATTTGAAAAGTTCACAGCTCTTCTGTCTCCAAGGTGCGGTATATTTATCATTGTATCCTTCACTGGACTTCAAGATATAAAAGTTTTTCAGGGTCATGTTCTAAAATACAATTATAAAACTATTCAGGTTCTAAAAAGCTTATAAGATTATTTCTGAAGTTATTCTTCCGTGTGTTTTCTGTAAACTAGAAGTAAACAATTTGATGAGGCAAATATCTGAATCAAGACTACTGTCGACAGAGCAGCCAAAACACTTGAGTGTGAATGGGCACTGCAAACTCGTATATATGTTTGTGCATCTGTATCACTGTCTGTATGCATACATATCCACACACATTCATATACATATATAAACATGCATAGCTATGCATCTATATGCATAAATATATTAGTACTAGAAGTATCTGTCAGCATTTTTGTAAAAACTTTTGTTTAAACAATTTTTGTTGTTAACAAACCTACCAAAAAAAAAAAAAAGATACGACAAAAAGCTGTGGCTCATTATTTTTCAAGATTCACGCAGTCATATTTCCCTAAGATTTTATGAGCTCTCAAGAAATATGTTTTATAGAATACATAAGTATAAGTATACATACACAGCTAGATGTTTCATATCTTTATTAAAATAGTGTGTGATATTTCCCTGAAGCAAGCTACTTTACTATCAGCATATCAGAAGCTAAGGAGGAAAAATGAACAAATTTTTAAATTCAGATGTACTTGTTAGTCTTGTCTTCTTTCCAATCAGATTCGAAAATTGTTACAAGCAGCTTAATTACCTTTGCAATAAAAGAGATTAATATTATACAGAGTCTTTACTATAGCGATTGAAAATACCGTTGTGAAATTATAACATCTAACAATCACCAAGATTCATGCTGCAAATGTTGGTAGGGCTATTTGAAGCATACTATAAATAAAGAACTTAATGACTAGTGAAGAACTGTCTAGCACAAAGTAGTCTTCATATTGGACATACTTCTAATATTGTCTAAAAATATAATAGCAACTAAGGATTAAAAGCACACTGTAGCACTTTTTATTATGCTTGAGAAAATATTTTTTATACAAACAGAAAACACCTAAACGACTAAATAACCTCTTCAAAAAATAACAAAATCAGAACATTTCATGGCAGATTACACCCAGTATTCATGCATTGTTGGCTACAGTACTTCCCATAGGCTGCAAGGAAAAAGTTGTGTTTTATAGAATTCGAACACGTGAGAATTTTCTAATGACCCAGTTAATCCTTGTAGACACAATCACATATGTGCATGCACACACATACACACATTCCCACACAGACCATCACCTTCCTCCTTCCCTCTGTCTGCCTCACCTGCCCACACCAGCAAGGAACTCATTCCATGGACATTGATGCTAACAAATTAGTGTAGGGAGTAGTTATTATCCAATTGCCAGGAATTCATTACTCATAACTACAAGGTTTTCTATCTACCGGAAAGGAAATTGGTTATGTCACAGGCAGAGATTATCACTGGTAGTGAGTTAGCCTTGAAGAATTGTAGGATGTTAAAAATGTGTCGTTCCTCATTGCAGTGATGTTGTCAGTCTGCAGTACATAAAATAATCATGTCACCTTTATCACCCAGAATCTGTACTGTTTATCTGTTCAGGCTGTACAATGGCTCACAAGTCCTGCAGGTCCCACTATGTGAGAATATGGCACTTTTCCACAAGGTGCTTCAGAAGCTCCAGTATTTTTGCAATAGGACTAATAGTACCTTTGGCCACGAGCCTAAACAGTTATGCACGTTGATCAATCAGTTATGCAATGTTACTATTTTCCTCCTTATGCACAAAGCTTTTAAAAGTGTCCAGGTTCCTCACTGACAGAGAGCACAGCTTCTCAGAAAAAAAACCCACAAACAAACAACAACACAAACAAACAAACAAAAAAAAGAAACCAAACAACTGGTTAGTGTTAGTGCAGTTTCCACCCTATGGCAGAGGAGGCAGGGTGGAAAGAAGGGAGAGCAGAGAGAGGAAGAGGAAGGGGAAGGAAAAGGAGTAAATATTTTTATGAAAATGACAGCTGCACTTCTGAATTTCTACACTCTTTCCTCTCTTCTCTTCTGTAAATGGAAAGAGAATGAAAAGCTTTCCACAAATGAGGTGTACCCTGGAAGGAGAATGGAAGTGTAGGACAGGGAGGCTCAGGGCAGCTGGAGAACAGGGACAGAGAGAACAGAGGTGCGGGTGGGAAAAGAGCAAGGCTACATGCAGGGCTTCTGGAATGGGGCTAGGCAGCAGTGAGACAGTAATGTATGATTCACTCAAAATAATACTAATATCTAATAAATAAATAACGCATTATAAATCATAATAAACAGCAGGATGGGAAATACCTACCGATGCCTACCAATACAGCCTTTGAATAAGCATAAAAACAGTGTTGGTTTATGGTTTTCATGGACTTTGAGTATTTTGTCATAAAGTTCGACCTTGAATCAGATTCTTATGGCAGATTTTCTAAAAAAAGCTCATGGGAAGTTTCAATAGTGTGCTTATGTTTGCTCAGGGAGCTACTAGATTTACTAGATTTGCATGTGCAAATATTTGAGTTCTGTGCACATTCATGGAAAAGTAATCATACAGACTAACATTAAAATACAGTACAGAATGACAACTCTTAGCCAACAGGCTTTCAGTGTGACATTAATTGTACTGCTATTTGGATTATGATTAACAGAAGAAAATAAACTCAGCTTTTCGCAGAAACTGTTATCCTCAAATAAGAAATAAGAGAAGTGGAGGGCATGACACAACACCTCGGCTTTCCTTTTAATTACTATAGAATTAAAACATTGTGAAATAAGTGCTTCCAGGAATAGACCAATAGAATAGGATTTTCCACTAAGATGTAGGAAGAAGAAACTGCAGCCATGACTTTCTGTAGTTTCTAAGTGGAGCACTCACTCATGTAGTGAGCTACTCTCACAGAAACAGCGTACGTACCTAGCTTGTTGGCTGTTAAACACAAGAGCCCTGAAGAGTTAGAGAATGCATCTAGCTGCAATGGGGAGGCCATGTTTAAATCTATTTTCACTTTTTGAAACCTTAGTTCTTGTCTAACAGTAAAACTACAGCAAAATGTTTATTACTGTGTTTGGTTTTGGTTTTTAACTATGGTTATATGAAATGCAGGCTCTGTAATATTATATTTTAAAAAATACCTAGGTTACTAGCTTTTGCATTATACAAGACTCTCAAAAACATAAGCTATGTACAAATAATACTGTATTGACTAACCACATATGAGACCTCCATGTTTTATGATGGATGTGTGACTGATGAACATAAAAATCTGTTTGCAGTGGTTTATCTCTGGTTTACATGGCCAAATGGCTTTATGATTCTCATGTTTGCCAATTTTTAGGAACGTGTCTCCAAACACAGTAAGTTGACAGGCTGTTGCTGCCCATGATATTATTAATGTCCTCATAATATTTTTAAGCTTTTTCATCTGTCATTCTAGATTGTGTCTTCCCAGTGATCCACTGCTGTTAGATACAGCGATAATTCTACAAACAAACAGTGTAGCTGTCCATCTGTGTCTTAAAGCCACACCACTCATAATTCAACAAGTGTAGTTGAATGAATCTTAAAGTCCCCGTAGACCAGAATGATAAAAAGATTGCTGAAAGAGGTTACATCCCATATTATACTGATACTGATGGAAAAAAAGCAGGCTATCAGACTTGTAATCCATTCTTCAAGTCTAAAATAGAAACAACAAATTTCTTTTCAGGGTGGGAACAATTGCTATGACTTTAAATAAAATCTTTCAAGCAGTTGTGATAAATGAGCGAGTCCCAAACAGAACTCCAGTTAAAGTTTACAATTTATTAGGTGAATAGAGGCAAGCAAACAGCGCTGGGTGCGCCGGGAGTCTCCACTCCACCAAGACGCACTCCATATGGTTCCTATTTCTGGTTTATATTCCTTTTACTAATACATATTCTTAATTATTTCCGAGAAAAGGTGGTCTTATTACAATGGGCTCAGAGAAGTCATCTCCACAGTCTCCACCCCTAACCCCCCCCAGTTGCGCGTGCGCAGTGTCTCCTGGTGGTCATGAGTAGGGGTCTCAGGGATGAAGGCTGTGTGTCTTCCTCGTGATGACTTTTTCACCTCCCCAGAAAACTAGCGCAGTCATCATGACTCTGCTCTGCGAAGTCATCAGGACCGTCCTTGTTCTCCATCTTGGCTCCTGCTTATCTTACACAAGGGTTATGCAATTTACGGATCTATGGCTTGAGCAAGCTAACTCAAAAGTGGTTAAACGAGATTAGAGATTAAGCGCATACAGGCCCCCAGGCCCCTCTTGTCTAACACCTTGCCATTGGCAGTAAAGCAAAAGAAGAAGAGAAAAAAAAACCCAAAACGTTAGGTGGCTTTCGCAAGAAGCGAGAACTATATACATACCATTCTGCTTCCTCTAGGGCTGCGGTTATACAAGAACGAACAGAATGGTTAAAGGTTACATATACAGTGAAGGTCATATTTCACAATTGGGGCTCATGGTTAGCAGCATCATGAGGCATTTCGCAGGTTTACGTTTTGGCATTTCACAGAGATCTTAAACTAAGACAATCACTTATCTTGAATAAGCACACCCTACTCCTTGTCACCTATTTGCACATCCATCTATTGTCCCATACTGACACGAATCAAATGAACATATTTCACACAGTTATAAAACCTGAAGAAAAAAAAAAAGAGCTTGCTTACATAAAAGAGCAGAGAAGGTTATCACTAATAGGGAGGAAGGTGTGATGGCCATTAGTACTCGAAGACAAGGGAAGAGAGAGGTCTTTGGTAGCAGGGCCCTGATGAGTGTAATTAGCTGGTGATGGCTTTTGGGAGAAATTCTAATGCATCTTAAAACTATGGGCTCTACTGAGTTGGTAATTTTCAATCCAACGAAATGAAAATATTTTGTTTTCTAGGCTATATTGACTCACTGGGTTCAGCGCACTGTTATAGTTCAGTGGCCCAGGACAAAAGTGTATTCCAATACTATTATCTTTCCAACTTGTGGGGAATAAATTACTGTTTAACCTTCCCTCAGGAAGTAGATTATCTTCCACAGTCACATCCAGTGAGCTGTTTTCCTTGGATAAGAGGTAACCAGAGATTTTCCCACACCTACCTCTTGCTTTTCTCTACACCCATGGTTTCAGATGGAAATTTTTCAACAAACAATCCCACTGTTTTCCTCTCAGGATGGTCATTGAAATCTGATCTCCTCCTTATTCAGCAAAGGAGTGAGAAGACTGAAGGCTTTACTTTGTTAAGTGTCTCAGAGTACGTGTAGATCAGCTTGCTTATCTACACTGTAGATCAGCTTGCTTATCTACACTGTCCTCAGTCGTGTACTATCATTACAATCATCACCGTTTGTTCGTATATTTTGGATTCACTGTCACTGATAGCTATCCACACAGAAAATGCCCAAATTCAGTGGCAATTTCTCTTTTTTAATTTGGTTGACACCATTTTCAGTCAAAGTTGCGAAGTTTTCTAATTAGCACTTATGTCCTTCAGAGTGGGTGAAAAAAACAAGTGGGGTCTTGCTTTTTATTGTCCCCACCGGTCATACCGTTACTTGAACAATCGTTTAAAGCAAGTTTTAATTACTTTTTTGCAGGATGGCAGACAATAGAGTTTATAAATAAAACTTCTTGAATAAGTGAAAGAAGTTGGAATTCATTCCTTAACAATGCTGCATGTGAGCCCTATTTCGGCAAAGCTACCTTCTTGGCAAAGGACTTGAGCACATTTAAATCCTGCTGGTTTCATGTTTAAATGTTTTGTTGGTGGCTGGCCACCATATTCTGTACCTCACAGAATCTAGCTTTTATACAGGTCTACTGGGCTAGAGAGGGAATGGGGGTTATCAAAATACAGGATATTGGCACCCTTAACATTTTTTTTTCCCAGATACAAAGAAGAAAATTTCAAGAAAAAAAAATTTTGAAAGGGAATGCTAAACTTCAAAAGTCTATAGGAAACTTTGAAAATTGGTTTCTTATATTACCACTATGAGATATCAGTAGCAAGAAAAAAAAAATTATTAATCTTTTAAAATAGTAGATCACCAGATGTTCTTTCTCAACTATTCAGTATCCATATGGCAGCCTTTCTTAAGTGCAAGTGTATTTGTCCATATACAAAAACAATCTCCTTAGATATTCTGGGCTATCAAAACATGACAGAAAAATGAATGTGCCCTTTTCTGTGCTCTCTTCCCTTTAAATCTGTCTCCTCAAAATAGCAGATACTTCCAACTGTATATTCATGGACTGGCTTCACAAGTTAATTACCAGCGTTCTGGATCATTGTAAGTGAAACCTAAAGGCCAGTCCAATCTACTGAGCTGCAAGGGGAGTAATTTATTTTATAATGTATAACGTATCTAAATATACTGTGTAATTACAGAAAGTTTTCTGATCCAATTTCATTTCAGCTGGCTCTGTATTTGATGAGAAACTTACACAATATAATGATGAATTACATTAAATAGATGTACGTAATTTGCAAAACTTCCAAAAAAGAAGGAATATTTTGTATGAAGATAATAATGCCCACCACAATCATACTACACTCAGGAACATGAAAGGAGTACTAGATTAAAAATGGATTACCACATAGGTATGTATATTTCATTGAACAGATAAAAGTGAAGAAAAGAAGTGCGAGTTTTGATATATATTCTTGCTGTGATAACTATTTACCCATAACTCAAATGAATCTGTAGCTCTTTCCTATGGACAACCTGGTCCAGACTGTTCCTTGCACAGTTCACATTCTGCAGTCCAACGCGATTCTTAGTTGATTTATTTTCAGTTATGTGCACAGATGGAGGCAGAAGTTGATCCCCTGACTTTGAACAGTTTGATGTTCACCTGGAACATGAGAAAAAGCCAGTGGTGCCATGATAAGGCCAAGACAAGATTTTAAAACGCTGACCGACAGCTTTTCTGACTCACTGGCAAGTCTGCAGAGCCAGCACAGAGACTACGCAACATGACACTTGGTCTTAACTGTGCTTTCACATCTAGTTGGCAAGCAATGCAAGATTAAGCAGAACAAGTGGCATCCGAAAACAAGGACAGGTAATCGTGCAAAGGCAAATCTCCCTCAGCAGTGGTAATACTGCTGTTCTCCAGATTGCTGCTTCACCATTGTGTACATAAAGGATGCAAAATAAATAGCCATTCTCCAGGAACTTGCAGGCTGAAGACAGCACGCAATGCATTGTACAAACACACAATCAGAGCATGACGAAGGCAACTAGTCAAAAATGTCTCCCCAAAAACGTCTGCTCTAACAGCTCTCACAAATAGTCCCAAAAAGAGATATTCCAAAATACAGAGCAGTGTTGAGCCAGTGATTACTGACTTCTGCCACCTAATCACAATGTGCAGCTGCACAGAATAACAGTGAAATTAATTTGAAGTTTATCCATGCAATAACAATGTTTCCTGGAAAATGTATGCATATTGCTTCAGATCAAATACGTGAACAACTGGTCAGTCTCCAAATAGGCAAGCTATACTGCAGCAGTAACAACTGTTTATACAAAGACAGCCTTAACCTCTGATAAAATAACACGCCTTCTTTCAAAGGAAAGGGCTACACTGATACATTCTGTTGAACAAGGTAAAGAGGCTATGGCAGCAGTGACTAAAGCAATAAAGATCAATAAAAGTGACAGTACAATGCAGAAATGAATGTGATTTTCTGGTAGAACAAAATGGTTTGCAATAGGCACTATAAAATGTAATTGAAAGTTCTGTATATGCCTACATTAGGGGCTTACATCTTCGGAAAACAGTGTAGTTACTTTAAACGGCAATTCATGTTTCAAAGGTGCTTAAATTAATTGTTCTGTTCTGATTATATGAAAAGTCATACTATAATTCAGAAGATTTAAGAAGCAATGAGTGTCGGTTTAAGAGAAACAGAAAGTAACAGACAGTGTTGTGGAAATTCGCATTACAGGTTAGCTTGTGAGCTGGTTTGGAAGCATGTGTCAGTACACATTGATTACATACAAGCTGATTTTTATATTGTTATTAGAAACACCTACTCCTACGACATTTACTCCTACTACTCCACAACTAGTACAACCACTGATGATAATAATACAAGATGGAGAAGCACAGTTTCATTTAAGCAAACAATTTTCTGTTTTCTATCATCGTGCTTCTATCGTTCTGGCAATCTACCCAAAGGGATAGCATAGCTAATTGATCCCATCACAATCCAAAGACCTATTAGCCTCTAAGCTTAATTGTATGTATTAGTACAGCAAAGAGCACAAATCTTTTATTTGAAGTGTTGCTTTCTGAGAATCTGAAGGCAGAACAAGGGCTGACAAATAATGAAAATTGCTCAAAAATCATTAGGTGTTATTATGAATGGAAATCTATTCCATCTATTGCAATGAAGTGGTCATATACAGCCTGACTTTAAATAAGGTAATTGCCATACAAACAGTGAATTCTGACAGCGTGCTCTTTGTTCTATTCCCACTGTCAGTAGAATTTAACATGTGGGAACTCAAAATGAGAAAGGAGGTAATGAAAGCATTAGTTAAAATTATGTTATTTAAGGAACGAGGCTAGTTTTCTTGTGTACGGAGAAAGCACAGGAGGTCATAAAGAACAAGCCTTAAGGGATCAAGCCACTCACTCGCCTGGACCTCTAATGGGGGCCAGAAGCTGTAGCTAGAGCAGGGCCAAGAGCAGGGCCACACGGGGGTATTTTGCTGGCAGCTCCCCAGGGGCTGCCCACCTCCACCCAGGGTCAGCAGCCCCTGGAGGACTTTGGACAGACAGAAAGCACTGCAGAAAACGTCTCAGAGGCAGGAGGTGTCTGCAGAAATAAATTGTTTCTAGTGTATTTGCTTTATTTTACTGGAAAGAGAAGATTAAAGGACTAGAGCTTGGATTTTGTCAGTCTGATGTCTGCAAAACACGTAGAGCTTTATTCTCAAATTGTGAACAGGCTCACACGTATTTTGCAGAACGCTTTCTCCCTTTCGTACTTATTAGGAACAAACTCGGGGGCAGTTTTGGTGAGGATGGTGAATATTATACATTGCTGAATTGCTCGAAGCCCTAGACAGCTTTACCAAGTGTCAGAAGACCACTGGTTTGTTGACAGATTCTCACAGGTTTTATCGTCTACACTCGCATAATGATACTCACATAATGGTCCTAATCCTAGTTAATAGGGCATACCTGCTGAGATCACTAATGCAGCATCTCAATGGTAATTCAATTTAAAAGGAAGCTTTTGTAGGGTGTCTGCAGTATACAACTTAATTATATTAAGATTAGTTTACTGTCAGCCTCACTGGTAGTGCGGATAGTTTGGCTATGTCAGCCTTATGTTTGAACATCTATTTCATTTAACTTGCAGGCCCGGGACAAAATAATCAGGAAGTTTCTAGATAAATTGTGTGTTCTCAGCAGAAGAATTGTTAATATATCTACTTGATAGCATAGTTCAGGGGAAATGCAGAGGAGTAGAATTTATCTACTTTAAATCTGGACAATACAGAATTTACCTAATTTTCACCTATACTAAGTCTATGATTTACTATTGTACTACTGCTCTTTGACACAGCATTATAACCAGGCTATTATGTTGGTAGCTTACACCCTTTTTGTTCCTGTTGGACAGCATTCTGCTCTAAAACCACATGCCTCTCATAGATGTGATGGAGAAAAGGTTTACAAGAAGGAAGAATAAATCCTTTTACTGGTATTAATGCGGACAGGTAAGAGTGGGGTTAGCTGCTTGGCTCGGGAACGGAGGACAAAATCCAGTTAACACTATGCATGAATATCTTTAATGGCACATGGGACAAACAGACAACACACTGATCAGGGTACCACCTAGAGCTGTCCTACAGGGACTGCTGAGGTCACCAAAGCAAATGCAATCCTGTCTTTTAGAGACATCAGATTCTGCTAGAATCAGTTCCCAAGGAGACCAAAAGTCCTTCTTTAAAAGCTCTTAATAGGGCTCTCTTCTTTTCTAAGCATGGCCTCAGGAAGAGGAGAGTATGTGTCATTGAGAGTTTACTCTATGCATTCATGCATGCCAATGTATGGAACATGATAAAAACCACGTTGGGAGAAAATACCTGAAGCCATGCTGCCAGCTAAGACCTCTAACTACCTATTTCATAAGATGGTACATGTCCTCTCTTGTGTTCTGCTGCACAATAACACTACTTTAGCAGCTTTCCCACCCACTTCTAAGTACAGTAGCTTATACAGAGCAAACTCTTAAGAAATGCATAAAACGTGTGTTTATACCCTTTGAAGGGAAGAACAGAAGTGAGCATGAAAACAGTAGGAAACACCATGGCTCATTTCAAAATAACATGAGCGGTATGAAACAGGATCTGAGGATTTGTCCTGGATCGGTGTCGAGGTTTAGCAGAGCCGGCGGCTAAGCCACCACTCAGCTGCTCGCTCACTCCTCCTCAGTGAGGCAGAGAGGAGAAAAATGTAACAAAAGGACCAAGGGTTGAAATAAGAACAGGGAGGGATCACTCACCAACCATGGCCCCAGGCAAAACAGAATCAGCTTGGGGACAAAACAGAATCAGCTTGAGGACAAAACAATTTAATTCATTAACCTTCATTCAGAGAGGATAACAAGAAACAAAGCCAGATCTTAAAAAAAAACACCTTCCCCCACCCCTCCCTTCTTCCTGGCTCTACCTCCACCCCAGCGGCACACAGGGACAGGGAATGGGGAGTTTGCAGGTCAGTTCATCACATATTGTTTCTGCCATTCCTTTCTTAAAGGAAGAGGGCTGCTTACCCTGTTTTCCCCTGCTCCGATGGATCCCCTCCTCATGAGACAGTCCACAGACTTCTCCAACATGAGTCCTTCCTGCAGGATGCAATCCTTACCTGTCAGATTGCTTCGCCATGGGCTTCTTCCCCACTGTCATGGCTTCTTAGGGAGCTGTCACCCAGTCCAGCATGGGGTTGTCCATGGGCTTCAAATGCCTCTCCGCCTCGTCATCAGCCTCCGGCAGCTCACGGACACCATTCTTTACGACTCCCTTCAGGCACAGGCATCTCTGCTCCAGTGTGGGGTTCTCCAAGAGCTGCAGATGGATCTCTGCTCCCCCATTAATCTCCATGGGTGGCAGGGGAATCTCAGCTTTGGTACACTGCCTCCCCTTCTGTCTTCACTGATCTTGGTGTCTGCATGGCTGTTTCTCTCAGGTCCCAGTCCTCTCTCTGCTGTAGCTGTGCCGGTCCCAATGAACCTTGGCAGTCCTGGCAGGACGAACTCCACCCAGCGGGTACTCCGGAGCGGGGTGCTTCTGAGCTCTCTCAGCTGCACCACCGCGGCCATCTCCAGTCAGGCAGTGCCCCCCACCTCCCCTCTCTCTTCAGTGTAGGTCCAGCCTCAGCTCAGGCTCCTTTGTCCCTGTTTTAAACAGGGCATTTGCAGAGGCACTGATCAACTCAGCCCTGGCCTGGGGGGATGGGGGCCCAACCTGGCCAGAGGCTGGTCCGACAGGTTTTGGAGATGGGGAAGTTTTTTGCAGCTACTTACAGGGGCCATTTCTGCAGCCCCTTCCATGAACCCAGCACAATCGGTCTATAAAGGGCAGCACCAAGTACGTCACCCTTAGATTCATCCAGGATCAGGTAGCAAGCTAGGATCACCTTTCAAAATCCTAGTTGTAGATCAAGATACTTACACTCCCACATGCTAAATCCCACTTTAGGTGTATAAATCTTCTACGACAGGGCTCTGGTATCTTGGTTCACCAGCCACTGCTGCAAAGGGGTTAAATGGATCAGTGACTTTTCTTGGTCACACAGAACCTGCTCACAGTGCTCTTTTGTGGAAACCTTCAAGAACAAGTGATTCATCTCTGGGTTTCATCATATGCGGCTTTGTTAGCCTGGGGAAACTATATACATTGTCAATGCTAGGGTGAATTTTCTTAATGGCACAGGAACACAAGGCCATGAGTTAGACAAAGCAACTGTTCAGCTGGAAAAGCTTATGAAAAAAATACTAGTCTCTAGGCTCAGGCAAATAATTTGAAGAAACATACAACTGAGAAAGATGGAGACTTTGTTGAAGATGCAGACATTGTAATTTAAGGTTAATATGTTTCCCAAGAGACTTAGAGAGTGATTCTGACATTGTAGAAGTTTTCAAGCTGTTAACATAATACAACATTTATAAAATATCTCTCAAATGTTTTAAAACGGGTATTTGCAAACCTTGGTGATTTAATATATTTGGTAATGATAGTGCAGTTAATTACAAAACAGCTTGTTTCCACCAAAGATTATGAACGATCAAGACCTAGAATGAAAAGCAATTTGACAGAATTCAAAAGGAAAAAGGAGCTATATTCAACCTGCATTACTTCTCCTTCAGATCCTTTAAGACCAGACTCGTGTCTTGTGGGCACTAGAATGAAATTCCTGAAATATTGTAGTTTAAAAAATATATTTTCCTGAATGTTTCAGAAGTAACTTATAAAAGAAATTTGGAAACTTATTATCTAAAACATTAAAGCCAAACTGTAAAGTATTGGGCACAAAACTACTGCTTTGTGAAAATCATGGTCTGAAAAGCTGATACTGGTCAAGGCTTCACTAAATCAGCCACTGGCTAAGACAAAGAAAACAACCACTTCATTGAACAGGCAGCAGAAGGAGGGAAAAAAATTCTCGATTATTGCATGTATGCAATTGTGTCATGTCATCCATGTATGTAAATAAAATAATAAAGATAAAGCAAAGTATGGCTTTGGAACAATCATTGAGGTCTTGCAAAAATACCGAGAAGCAGATTAAATCCATGTTTCCAGTGGATGTTCAGGTGCTTTTGTAAACTTAACGTTATATATAAACAAAAATCAGTGTTTAAGTGCCAGATGGTTAATGAAGGCCAGCCAGGCAACTTCCATAATTCACAATAATGAGTATGGTAATGAGCCTGCATTATAAACTGAACAGCTGAGTGAAACGTAGTGCCTACTTGAAGTAACAAAGCATTCAGAGTGTTTGGTATTAGCGAAAAATTATGCATTTCCACAAAAAAAACCACAGCGAATGTAAGTGATAAATTTTAGTTAAGTTGGATGAAAGGATCCTCAAAGTCTTTTACAAATATTATAAATAAACTTAACTTAGCAACTAGAATTAAAATTAAGTGACAGAAATTTAAATATGAAATCAGTTTCACTAATGTGTTCAATAATGAACAGCTTTTCTATTCCAGCATTTTCTCCGTTCATTGGCTTTGCTAGTGGCAACACAGACTCCTACTTCTTTTTTTGGGTTTCATTCTCAAGAGAGCTAGATTTGGTATAACCATGATAGCGTATCTAGTACTTGCCTGCAATAATGGATTGATGTAATGATCTATTTGCATGTGCAGTTACAAGATGATACCTGCAGATTAGTCCTACAGTTGAAACAAACCATTCCCACTGTGGCCTCTGTACAGTCACACTTTTTAAAAGAAAACAAGGTTGAATTATGTTCTCCTCTACTGACAGAGACCAGTCTGGATCATAGACCATGTCTCAAATACTTAGGAGATGGCTGGATAAAAGGTGATGCTAAAATGCACTTATGGGGTAAGATGTATTTCTACCCGAAAGCTGATGACTTGTGAAGGTGGTTCCACTTCTTCCATTCATGGGTGGTGTCTGGTGGGAATTTTATAGTCTGCAGCTATCAAAATGCTGTTCCTCTTCGTTAGACACAGGCTTTTGTCCTCAGACCATGCCTGAACAGCTGATTTTATCTTCATAGCAGGTACTGTCTTCACCTTGACCCTTTTTTTTTCTGACAGCCTTTTAGCCTTCTGAAATGCTCATACGATCTGACATATTTGTTTTGGTTCTCCTTCAGAGTAGCAAAACGGCAGTAAAACAAAGCCTTCCTCTTTCTTTCTGCATTGTCTTCAGGATTTTAACCTCTGTTTTACCAGTACTCAGATCTTCATTTTCTGGCTAGCTGTTCATGCGAGGTACGTCTTTAAGAAGAGATAAATCACAAGGTGCTGGCATTTTTATCTATCTACATCAATATGTTAATAAACATAGGTTCAGCATATCTATAGTGCTACCAGTTCTGACATCATTATTTTTAAAGTGTTTATTCATGGAATAGCTAAAAAAAAAGTTAGAATTTGATAAAAAAAAAATCTGGACAAAGTCATCTATTTGAGCCATAGAAATGGAGACTTGAGTGTAAGATTTTCACTGGATTCAGTAACCCTTTTATCATTGATTGAAATTCTCACTTTTTCACCAATATTCTTGCCCTATATCTTCTTGATCTCTTAAAGCCCATTAGAGTTTCTCTAATTAACCAGTTCATCATTTTCATACCACCAACTTGTAAACTTTCAGGGTCTATTTGATCACTTCCTTACACCTTGTAGAGCCAGCATTCAGCTGTAGCCTGCTGATTCTTCTGGAGTCTGCAGATTTTTCTGCAGTCTGGGATGGTGAGAAATATGCTTGACACCATTTTACTGGGTGTCAGTTTGGAAATGAAACTGCTGCTGAAAACAGACTAGTGGCACTCTGTTTCTTCCAACAGCTCTGTAATCTGCTTCCTTCTACTATTCTACATTCTCCTTCTTACCCTTCTGTCTTGTCAAACAGATGCCTTGACATTGCACTGTCAATAGAAAGCACTTTAAAAGATGCCTATATAAAAATACTACACTCCTGCAAAGCAGGTGCTCTCAGAACGAGAGTTCAACATTTCCTTTGGATTCCTCTCACAGAAGGGTACCAGGGCGCAAAGATTTTGCTTTCTTAGCTTTATGCCTCAGATTAGACCCCTAGACAAAACCCCGCTTGTTTTAAAGAAGTGTCAAAGCAAAAACAATGGAACGATGCCCTTTGAGCAACACGTTTACTTTAGCCATACTGTTATTCCATTTCCTTCTTTCCTTTCATTATTATTATTAGGCACTTCAGGAGCTCATTTTTCTGTCTGCCTCATTAATCCTTTTCTTGTATTTCATATCCTATTTCAGTCATTTCTGTGCATTATTGTGTGCTGTTTGTATTTGCTCCATCTGCACAGCATGCCTTCCATTACCCAGTTTGTTTTCCTTTTGTTTCAAGCCATGTGGTTTCCCTGAATTGCTTTCTGGATGTTGGTTGCTTTGTTGCTTCTCAGCATTTCTACATGAGTCATTTCATTTTGGCTTTTGATTCTGTTGTTCAGGTTTGGTATATATTTTAGATGTATTATATGACAAAATGTTCATAATTTTACTTTAAAACTCAGGAGTGCCATTATGATATTAATTTATTTACTTTAGATGTATCAAGGAAATTTTGAATATTAGTAATACGAATTCAAGCATGATTTGATGGGGAGAAGATATTATTGTGACAGTGTTATTAACAGATGTTGAATATGCTTTTCCAATATCTTCCACACACAAACAATTTAACTGGGATAAATCAAATTTGATGACTGTAAAATTTCTGTGTAAGCTAAAGAAAAATACTAATCTTCTCTGGGAGGAATAATTATCAGTTACTAGTAGAACATAACCATCTGGGACAAACCTGAGAGTTGTTTTAAAATGCTGGCAGTAATAATCTGCAAGATTTCAATAGCTGATATGGAAAGGGTCAAATAAGGATAACACATTACTGACCGAAATAGTCTAAAAGTAACTTCAGACAGAAATCTTTATTATAAACACAGGTCGGTTGACTTTGCTTTCTTTACTGTACATCTCGGGCTGCATCAAGAGGAGCGTGGCCAGCAGGTCGAGAGAGGTGATTCTTCCCCTCTACTCTGCCCTCGTGAGACCTCACCTGGAGTACTGTGTCCAGTTCTGGAGCCCCCAACATAAGAAGGACATGGACCAGTTGGAGAGGGTCCAGAGGAGGGCCACGAAGATGATACGAGGGCTGGAGCACCTTTCCTATGAGGACAGGCTGAAAGAGTTGGGGCTGTTCAGCCTGGAGAAGAGGAGGCTCCAGGGTAACCTTATAGCGATCTTCCAGTACCTCAAGGGGGCCTACAGGAAAGATGGGGAGAGGCTGTTCAGGAGGGCCTGTTGTGATAGGACAAGGGGTAATGGTTTTAAAATAGAGGGAGGTAGATTCCAGTTGGATATTAGGAAAAAATTTTTTACCATGAGAGTTGTAGAACACTGGAACAGGTTGCCCAGAGAGGTGGTGGATGCTCCATCCCTGGAGGCGTTCAAGGCCAGGTTGGACGAGGCCCTGAGCAACCTGATCTAGTTGGAGATATCCCTGTTCCTTGCAGGGGGGTTGGACTAGATGACCTTTGAAGGTCCCTTCCAGCCCTAACCATTCTATGATCTGTCACTCTTTCTCTTTTGCTTTTTCTCAGTCTTTTTTCCCCCTTCCCCCTCTTCTTTTTCTCCTGAACATTTCTCTTTCTCTCATTTCACTTCTCTATATTGATTGTTATCAGACTCTTAATACTTCACATGTCTTTTAACCCATTCTGGTTTTACTACAAGGAGAAACCAAAAATGATACATTCTACAAGCATGGACATCTAAGACAATATCTTGAATCAATGTTTTCAGAACAGGATCAGTTAAATTTGTAATATTATGAACTATATTCAGCATAACTTTTCTTCTTAGTTGCTTTTCAAATTGCCAGAATACACCTGTGCTATTTTCTGGTGTACATGCATTTTCCCATTTAATAATCTGTTGCATTCTAATTCTAATATAGGAATATATGCAGCTACAACTAGAACTACAAAAGCCTTTGTCTAATACTTTTGAAATATGCAGTATGTGATACTTTATAAAATATATGATATATATTTTAAAGAAATACAATTTACCTCATGGAATACAATATTAGTGGTGCTGCTATTATTGTTACTGTTTGCACATTGAGCTTGGGCATCCTGGAAGTACTAAGCCCTGTATAGATATAGAGCAAAGAAACTGCCTTTGTTTTGAAGAATTTGTAATACATTCACTTTATTCAGGTATATCTATTCCACTATAAAGTTAGATAAAGTTTATATATTCAAGATGATTTATAAATAAATAATGTCCATATTGAATTACTCCAGATGCATAATTTCAAGAGGGAAATTCAATGAGATTTAGTGTCTCTAAATGAGGTTTTAGTTTCTCAGTGGAATATAGTCTTGAAATTCAAGTTTTGTGATTATAAAATCATATATTATTAAATGTCTCATAGTTATGAACCTAAAATGAGTTATCATTATTGCTTTTTAGTGTTATTTGTACAATCTACTTGCTTCATTTGACGGGAGTCAGGGATTAGCTATTTATTCTATAACACCTTCCTGAATATTCTGACACACTTTGATTGAACACGCAGGATTTTTCTTTACCATCCGGGGATTTTTGCTCAGACCTGTGTGTGTGAGAATAGGACAGGAGATCAGTACAATTGTCTCATAAAGACACTGTTATGTTCTGAAGAGCATTTATTACTGTATATATAATTTAAAACATTTAAAATTAATTGTGAAGGACAGGGGAAAATTAAAAATGGATTCAGAATACAGAGACTTTCTTATGTGTGACTTGTGAAGGAGGAAAGCAGGAAAAAAAAGATTGTTTTCTGTCTTATAATGATTAGATAAAAAGCAAGAATAATTACCAGCTCAGTGGGTAGGCTGGTACAAAGGAAGAAACACTCATCAAGCAGTTGTTCTTTCAGCTTCGGCAGATTGCGCGCATAAACACACACACACACACCCCCCTTGATGAGTTTTGCTATCCTGTAAAATCTAATGAATTATCTTTATGGCACATTTTGATGCATATTGTTCAATATGATTGGTTGATGTCATTTCATTATTTATATTGCCTAAGACTTAACTAACGGCTGCAATTCAAATTAAGGATAACAAGGTAGGTATGGAAATGATGACTGCATTTTCCCAAGTCTTTCTGGATTAAGCTTGTTACCAGCATGAAATATAATGATGACTCTATGAATAATTCTTAATAATCTTGAGTATAAAATGTAGACCCATCTAGATAAACTCTAGTGAAATAAAGCTTCTGTTTCCCCACTTGGTATTCTGGAGTTTGTTCACGTAAGAGATTACTTCTTTTAGCAACTATTCATTCAAATAAATTTCAGAGCAGATCTAAGAGTTCTGTAAATCTGGTACAGAGTAAACATTAATATTAAACAGTATGCTATTTTAACCAAAATTGCTTGATGTACCTTACATTCTTTGTCAAAATGCTCCGAAGGTTATTATATGCATTTCTCACAGGAAGACAGCCTTCGGAAAACCAGGTTACAGAAATTCAGACTCAGTATCCAAGACAGGAATGACCAGACCAACACAGACCAACACAAAAGACCAAAGACAAAATTAGGCTTGTCAAGCCAGATAGTTCAATGGCTACAGCTTAATTAATTAATGTATGTCTGTTGGCAGTCAAATTCTCCCATAAGTGTTGCACAGACTTCTAAGTCTGAATCCACCAAAATACTAAGTTTCTTGTCTCCCATAACAGCATAGTTTCTGAGGTTTCAACTGGCTATAATTCTTGTTTATGTAGTGGGTATCATTAGTTTTAAGATAAGAGCAGGACATTTACAGAAATTAACAATGGAAATATATCAACAAGTACTGGAGAGCAGGAATGACACAATTTCAATAGTATCCATCTTCTAGTCATTTCCCCCTAGCAACAGGCATGAGGGCTATAGATTCAAGGGTTAGTGCCAGCAGAGAAGAAATGCTTACTGAAATTCATGGTTCACATCACCCTAGTACCAATGCATGCTTAGAAAATGTTTACCCCCATTTTTTGTTCCCTGTCACATGAACCAATGCTTTATTCTATTTAGACGACTGGGTGCAATACAAAACAAAGACTGCATGTACTGCATTTTTTCCTTTTTTTTTTCTTTTAGATCCATAAAATCTTTCACATCCTGTAATGATTTAAGGAAAACTACTATTTCCTCACTAAAGTATATGATGTAACACACAGTTAATAGACTGTCCACGCTTCTTTCAGTGTCAGATCAAAACGATGTACCTAATTCCTTTCTCATTGGTACCAATTTTGAACCCATTATAGGAGTATTGTATGACATTTTACTGCTATTCCGTTTGTTCTTCTCAGTGATGTATACCTCCATGTAAACAGATCTTAAAAGTTAGAAACACTCAGACCCAGTATTTGTCATAGGGAAACACCCATTAGCTGAATCGTTTCAAGATATTAATTTGTGTAAAAATAAAGGGTCTGTGTAGTAGTGAAAAGAGATGGGTGCAAAGCATAAGACAGTGATCCTCAAGCAGATGAGGAAAGTAAATGGTTTTCCCAAAACAGAAAGTATAATCCGTCTTCTATTGACTCACCTAATCTATGCAAATTTGCAATGTGTTCAGCAACCAGTAAACATGGTCGCAGGAAAGATGGATGTTCCATATACGGGAAAGGCACTGCTTATCCAGATGCTGCAAAGCTATCTTAATTTGTGGCTCCTCTAGACCAAGAACAAAGCAGATTGCCTGCAACCATAGCTACTAGTTCAAATGTCAAATTTTCTCTCTTAAATGTGGCACGGAGGCGGCAGCAGCTGACAGGCAATCCAAGTGTAGAGGATAAGTGGATAATGGAAATTCCAGGAGGGATCCCTTGCAACAACTGAGGAAAGCCAAAGGTGAAAAGAAATGCTACAGTCAGTTGGATGTGAATGTTTGTGAATATTGCTGTCACATTCTGCTGTGAGCAGTGCAAATTCAGTATAGTTTCTGTCGTCTTCCTGTTCCTCTGCCAGAATACACAATTCTTTTTCTTTTTTTGCCTTTATTACTGGAAATGCCGACTACAGCAACAATATCAAGCGAAAATCTGACCCGCTCAGCAAAAAATGAGACATGTAGCCAAGGATTCTCAGTTACTGCCTCACGTCTAAATGCACAGCAATTCTGTGACCTACCCAGCTAGAGCAGAAAGCTGTAAGGCTCCTTTACGTACAGTGATCCTGCATGCGCACAGTCCTTCACAAGTCAGCACCAGCGCCTACTGGGCTTACTGGGCCACGCAGCAAAACGTGTAATTTTGAATAGGTTTAACTTTTCCTCTGTTTTATACTGCTTTTGAATGTCATAATATTAATGGAGAGATCTGACCGTCCCATTGCTTTGGAAGGTCATTCCCATTTCTACAACTCACCTTTGAGGGAGCAAGTGAACATCTATTTACTTTTTCTTTTCATATAACAGAAGCCAGAAAAGAGAGCAGAGGAAAATTCCAGAGAGAAGTCCTGCTGTGAAGCATAGGGGTAGGACAGAACAGTTCAGCTAAAGAACACCATTTTTTTAGAATGAAGTTCCTTGTTTAAAGTGAGTTTGTCGACAGCTGGGGTGCTGCATAAGCTTGTTTGGGATATGGGCTTACATTTGCATGTGTATGTGCTTAAGTGTAATTTACATAGGGTTTTTTTTCAGATGCATCACAATTTGCACCACTTTTCTCTAAAATGCTTGCAATATACCAGATGGAATAATTGCTTTTCTTTTCTGAAGGATTATTTTAAAACAAGATCCAGTGCAGTACTTCATTTATAATTACAGAGAAAAGTAAGAAGCAAGACATGAAGGAACTATATGAACGACTATTTTATTTTGCCAGAGTTCTTAGATGACTTTTGACCTCTGTGAACAGTTCCTGCTTATCTTCTCTCTGGAGTGAAAAACTCTTTTTTCCCAATATCCCAGGTTGCATTATAGCAAAGTCAAATGTCCTTTATATGCATTAAAATTTGAAATTTCAGTTTTCACTGGAACTGCAATGCTCTGACAGTATTATCAGTTGCTTCAAAAGAAAACACCAGTACTCCCGCAGCAAATGGCTTAGGGAGAAACTACATAGTTCAAGAAAAACCTCCTTCAAATGAGAGAACAGTTTAGTGTACCATAGTCCACTTTAAACAGTCTCTTGAAGGGAAAGTTAACCACATGAAGCTTGGCTTTAGCCGCCTTCTTTCAGACACCCAAGCTGGCTCACACAAAGCCAGTCAGGGCACCTCTGTAACACATTACAGCAAAAGTATACCCTAGCTTTGCTTCAAAGTTCATATAACTTTTTGAATATATCAAGGTTATAAAGTTGGTTTGTTTACTGACATTAAAAAAAATATTTCTTTTCCTTTTCAACACGTTCAGTTTGGTTACATATCATAACAAGCTGATGGGTCTGACTAGATGAGGTAAGAAAAGAAGTATTATTTGAGAGACAAATAATTCGCTCTGCAAGTGACATTCCTATAGTTTTTTTGAGTATGCTGATTAGATAACATCTTGGCATGATAGACACACATAAATAAAATTAACAAAGAAATCTCCCACCTTAAGTCATCATCTGCAAGTCTGTGTGAAAGTAGTAAGAAGTCTAAATTTCAAGTGGTATTATTACCTTTCTGAAGGCCTAAACAGTGCATGCCCACCTATGCACATGTCTTTGTGTCACATAGCTAAATGATGGCAATACTCCATACGTTTCAGAGATTCTTTTGGCTAGGTTCGACATATTTTGAGATTTATATAATCCTCCTGAAACCTTCTGAAACTATTCTGCAAGGCCATCCTGAGAAAAGGAATGGAATTACTTAAAATTGCTCTAAAAACTTTTTTGAAAGCTAACAACGTTGTCAAGTATGATATTGGCCGGCTCCTTTGCTTGATTAAACTAAGCCTTTCTCAAATAATTTTTCTTTTATTAGAAATGTGACCTATGAATCTTCTTATAATTAAGATTTACAGTAGATTAGTGTCTATCTATAATGCAAGTACCACTTACTTAAGAAACCAAATATAAAGCTCTGAAACAAGTCCTATTAAAACCCCTCACAACAGTAAAAGATATAATGTTCACTTTGCAGAAATTATGCCAACAGCAACAGCTGTAAAAATCTATCATTCCTCATGTTTTTGTGAAGCTGAGAATATGGATAGCCTATTAGCTTGAGTGTCATGTCACTATTTCTGAGTACAGCAGTATTATTCAGAGGGTATTGACTGTTACTATACCATTAGGAGGGTATTCGCATGATGAAAGGAGTACAGATGCAAGGAAAGACTTTTTAATGTTTTGGGAACTAAGAATTTGATAGACTGAATCGTGTCAAAACATATGCAAGAACTGCTGCTGTTGTGCTTTCTTTCAAAGACTGAACTGCATCTAAGATTAGGATACCATGTACCACAAAATATCACTAATATATAGAAAAAGCATAACTCACAGTGCTATTTTATGTTAAATAGTATTCTTGTAAAGTGGTGTTTCATTTTCTAGGAAGGCCATTCTGATTCCTTCTATTCCTCACCAAAATGCTTAGAAAATAACTTAGCCTCGAAGGATTTCTGTAGAAAAAAATGCTATGTTATCCTGAGCGGATACAGTCCTAGTTGGGATATTTGGTCAAGAGAACAGATGCAGACTAAACACTCATGGGGAAACAAGGAACGAATTGTTAATCTCTTAGGACAGCACTCCGCGACCTTAGTAACTCCTACTCATTCCTCCCTTACTGATAGCAGTACTTGGCAGACTAAAGTATGACCTTTGGAATGGTGTCAGTGCAGGGCACCATAGCTGCTAGCTGACTCCTGCTCCTGGTAACAAGACCAGTCAACTTTTGGAAGATGTGGTGGTATGGAAGAGCTTTGATAACTATGAAATAAAGCACAGCGAAGAGCCACCTGTCAGCCGCTTTGGTAAACCGTTCCTCAGTCACAAAGCCCTGGCTACTTGGGATTAACATGCTTTGCCTCTCTCTCTGTTTATCACCTGTAAGGAGAAAACACTCCATACTGAATATAGTAAGGAAAGTGAGTATAAGGTATGTATTGCAGAAATTATCTGAAAAGATAATTTAATTAATGAATTATTCTATCAGATAGAATTGAGGGAGAAAGAGCTACTAGTGACACTGACATGGGGAAAGGAGATATGTTATACAATGCAGCTCAAAAGAAGGGGGGAAGTTAGCAACATACAGATGGCAGGAAACACAGAAAAGAAAACATTGACATTAATGGCCTGCAGTGTCTGCAAAGGAAAAAAAAAAAAAAAAAAAAGGAAGCAGGTTAAAAAAGAAGGGGAAAAAGTGGAAACCGGAATGGTGGAGAGACAAGTTAGGGGTCATATCCAAAATCTAAACTGCAGAAAATCTGCATAGATTTTTAAAATAAATAGGTGGTTTTGAACTGGATTCTTAAAGGGCTGAGGAGTCCTTTCAAGGTGATCTGTTTCTATTCTTAGTTCGAGAGGTAAGATTGGTTGCAGAGTTCCGCAGGTAAGGAGATGACAACAGAGGAGTTACAAGGATGGAAAAGGGATTAACTCCTTTGATGGAATGTAAAGACAAACAGGCCATTAGATTCCGACACTGTTGGACAGTGCACTCTAACAGAAATATGTGCTGAGAGTGGGAAAAGAAGCATAGTTTGGGATCCAGGACTCCATTCCTCTGAATGAAGTCAAAGACAGCAACCTCCTCAGAATCCTCCTTACTCTTGTAATACAGCATCTTTAGCATTTTCTGGTGTTACTTCCAAATAACAAAGCCAGCACACCAGCCAGCAGCAGAGACCAAACAGATTTTGCCAGCTACCCACACTACCTGCTAATTGCAAATGGGGCCTTTAACTGCGAGAATGACCATTAATCAGATTCCGGTAATATTTAACAACTGCTAGGTTGTTTAACAACTTATATCTAGCTTAAAAATATACTTTGAGCATTGAAACAGAGTGGTGGAGTTAAAAATTTTCTGAAGTAATACCTAATACTAGTATGTACATTCCTGTGGTACACAGTAGCCTCCACACTTCTGAATACAGATGTTTTCACCATGTGCTTGCGTCCTGCTAAGTCAAATGCTTTGGAGCATCCAGAAGTCAGTAAGTCAGAAAGCTGGTAACAGCATAAGTATTAACTAGTCTAAGGAAGAGTTAAAGTTCTACTGACACACATATGATTTCTAGCTCTCTCTCACTTTTTAGAAGATTGAAGTTGTGTTGCTATTTTAATGACATTTATTCAGCTGAAGAATTACATACAAACTTCGCTCTGCATTAAAAGAACGCCAGACAAAAATATTTTTGAAATAAACTCACTGGTCTTTCTAAGTCTTTCTCCCTTTCTGGATATATCAGATGCTTATTTCCAGCTTCCTAGCTGACACACTTCTCAGCAAATTAACTTTTTGGCCTGCCAGCCATGTGTCTGTTGACCTTATGGACTGTTGCCTTTATGGGTTTTAACCATATGTCCGGCTCCCACAGCAACTGCAGTGGTGGATTATTGTAAAGGCCCTAGAGATAAGGAGTGACATCATGCACTATTGTCACTGCCTTTGCTAGCTCAGCAATAAACACATCCATACAGCCAAACACTTCATGGACTCTCTCTCCATATTGCTATTCAGTTGTTGCAGACATGACCCATACAATAGTCACAGAATTATGCAAACACTTAGTTGTTCCAGAACGGTTCTAATTCTGATATAAACTGCTTGTGTTAGATATTTCTGTGGTACACTAAGAGCTGTAATCTGTATGTGTAATCCTCTTTACGTTGTGACGTAGCACGAGTTGGCTGTCTGATACGGTATTCCCATCCCCTCTGGACAAAAAAAAAGGCACCTAAATCACTGTAGTGTCACAAAATTGCAGCATATTAAGCTGTTTGTATCATAATGCTTTGGATACTTTCCAGATTCTGAAAAGTATGGTTTAAATTATATTTATCAAATCCTACTCTTTAGGAAATTAAAGCGGCAAATAGGCATATTGAAAATAACCATTCTACCACGGCACCAAGTTTACAGAAAAGCATGTAACTGCTGCACAGCTGCCAGAGCCTCCCCACACCTTTTGCTGCTTTTCTACTTGTGTGTAAAGTGTTCCGGGACATTGTGTCCTTCGAAGGTGAAGCCCAGGAACAGAACTTTCCTTAATAGCTTATTTTTCCTGGCATTGTACCAGGCTTTCAGTACTTCTGAAAACACAACAGGGATTATATTACAGCGCAGGAACATTTCACCACTGCAAGAAGGAAGCGATACAGTTTACAAATTAATGGCCCCTTATAAAAGGACGTTAAATACTTTTTTATTTATTTATAAATACTCGAGTACCACAGAGCTCCTGCATCTTATCCTCCTTGTTTCCTATCAATAAGAGCTCTGCACCTTTTAGAAAGTCTCCTCTAGTAACCGCGGCTGGTACCAGGCGCGCTGCGCGGACGGGCACGGAGCCTCTCCTGCCTGCCGGTGGCGGGGCGCGGGGTGCCGAACGGCCCCGCCAAGCCCAGGGCACCGCCGGTGCGATCCGCTCCGGCCGGGCCCCGCGCACTGCCGCCGGCTCCGCGCTCACAACATGCCGCCCCCGCCCCGCCCCGCCCCGCCCCAGCCCCCGCGCCGGGGAGTGCTCCAAGGGCTCTCCGGCGAGGCCAGCCCGCCGCCGGCTCTTGCCGCCGGAGTGAGGATGAGCTTCCCGCCCGTCCCACTCCGCTCTGCCGCCGCGCCGGCGGGACCGCGCGCCGCGCCCGCACGGCAGCGGCGCGGCGCCCCCTGCCGGCGGGGCGGGGCGGGGCGGGGCGGGGCGGGGCGGGGCGGGGCGGGGCGGGGCGGGGCGGGGCGGGGCGGGGCGGGGCGGGGCGGGGCGGGGCGGGGCGGGCGCCGAGGGGAGCCGTGGGCTCGCCCGTGCCTTGTGCCCATTAAGCGCAGGAACTGGTGATGTGAAGCTGCCGCCTGCTTCCCCAGAGGAGGCTTTTTCGCAGCTCAGAGATGCTTGAAAACTATCTCTGTTTTAAAAATACCAGCTTTTCAGAATTAAAACCTCTGCAGAAATGTCTCCGTTCAGGAAAAAAATCCATTTTGAAATTAACAGAGAAGATGATGATTTCATAAGATGAAACTCTCAAATTTCATTTCGGAAAGCGGTGTTTAACTTTTTTCTGTTTCAAAAGCATGTAATATATTTTTTAATTCTTGTATAATGAAAACCCTAAAAGCCAGAAATATACATTTGTTTGCAAACCATTCAGAATCTTCACTCATTCGCTTTTTTTTTTTTTTTTTAAGTTGTATAAGATATTGCTGAAAGGACTTACAGAGAGTTTTTGCAGGCAGAGTGGATCACTAACGTTTCTTTCAGGAACTTCTGCTCAAGCAAATGACACTTCAAATTTAATTGCTGAGATCTGCAAATGTTGTGAGATACATAATTTTATTTTATCCTATTTTTGTAATAGTGGTCTTTATTTTTTCTATGTTCACTTTGAACAATAGGCTTCTAAAATCGGTAAATTATCTACATATAATAATGTTGCAATGTTTTCCGTGATTTATTTTAACAAAAGAGATAAGACTTGGGAAATTCTGCAAGCCAGCCTTCCGTGTGATTTGTTGGTTATTTTCTCCCTAAAGGCTTTTTCATTAAGGCAGATAGCACCATCGTATTTACTTTCTATTCTGATTTATGCATGGACAGTAGTATTGGATCTCATTCCTTAATGTTATCTTGGGGTACATGGGACTGAGTGCTGTCTCTTCAAATCTGTCCTGTGGTGCAGCTTCTTAATCAGAGCTGGCTGGCAACTTTTCCATTGCTACATACATGGTAGGCAGAAAATATCTGAACTTATATGCTTATAAAGGTAGAATGGTTGTTGGTAGACTTTTCTCCTTTGCAATTAGATGAGATGCTGCTGCAGTGAAAACACTATTTCACAGTTTATTTTCTGGATGATGCATTAAAATACTGTTATTGGGAAAATCAACACATTTTATTTGAAAGTGTACAGAAGCAGTAAAAATAGATAAAGAAAGTTGAGCATAATTTTTCAAGTTATAGCAATTATTTTAAGTGAGACAACTGATTCGTATCTTTATTAACCAGCTTAGTTTGAATAAGCAATCTGACTGGCCAGGGAAGATTATGAAATCAATAAATAAAGAAAATTCAGACTGTGTAGATATTCCACTTTCTTTGCCAGGAAACAAATTAGCTTGAAGCGTGTAATGGAATAAACAAAATAGACTTGGCTCTCACTGTGTGATCTGTGAGGGTTGCAGAAGTTATGCAGAACTTTCAGATTCTGCCAGCGATTTCCCAGTGTTTTACACATGAAAAATATGAACACAGCCAGCAGTTTCTGAAGGATAGGGAAGTACCTAGCAATCAATAGTGTAGTAGATTATCAACAAATACAACAAGGTGACTTGATTGGAAGTAAGTCAATATGTGTATCCAGTTTAATATTTTCAAGTTGTCCTACACAATGACTCTATAAAAATCAATCACTTTTTTTCTCCAAGATTTAGCTAAATTTCCATCTGGTTTGCTAGTTACGTCAATAAAATCTTACAGGTGCCGTTACTGAAACAGAATGAAGATAAGTAGCAAGATAATTCCTATAACGACTCCTAGACAGATTCTGGTTGGTGAAAAATCAATCTCTAGCAAATGAATTATGCCATTCTATTTGATTTGGTAAGTTTACATTCCAATTTTTCAGTCCTTCTGTTAATTATGTTGTTTGTATCATTTTTAAAACAGTTGTTCTATGAAGAGAAGAACTGACTCTGAAGAATTGGCGACTAAACTGGTGAAGGGGCTGGAAAATAAAGCTTATGAGGAGCGGCTGAGGGAGTTGGGGCTATTTAGCCTAAAGAAGAGGAG
This sequence comes from Tauraco erythrolophus, assembly GCF_009769465.1. Lineage (NCBI taxonomy): Eukaryota > Metazoa > Chordata > Aves > Musophagiformes > Musophagidae > Tauraco > Tauraco erythrolophus. The sequence goes on from NC_141496.1 coordinate 66,575,648, forward strand.
GCTGAGGGGAGACCTGATTACGGCCTGCAAGTACTTCAGAAGGGATGGTGGGGAAATGGGGGAAGGGCGATTTACATTAGTGATGGGTGATAGGACAAGAGGAAATGGGTATAAGCTTAGTCAGGGGAGGTTCAGGTTGGATGTTACAAAGAATTTCTCCTCTGAAAGGGTTGTCAGCCACTGGAATAGGCAGCCCAGGGAGGTGGTTGAGTCCCCATCCCTAGATGTGTTTAAGAAAAGGGCGGATGTACTGCTTAGGGACATGGTTTAATGGGGGATTAGGGACGGTTGGACTGGATGATCTCTAAGGTCTTTTCCAACCTAGAAATTCTATGTTTCTATGATTCTATGACGGGTCTGGTCTCCTGCAGGTGAAAGAACTGATACCAAGCAAACATAGGAGTTACCCGACATGGGATGGACTGTGCTGCTCTTTTCACTGTGAAGTCTGTCCTACTTACTGCCTTTGAAGCATGTAAAAAACTCTGAGGCAGACAGCCAAATAATTGGACTAATTACAAAACCAAACTGTAGAGATGACATTTAACCATGGAATTTGAATATTTTAACTTTCTATACATAGGCAGCATCAATTTTTGGATCAGTTAACTTTTTGATGAAGCTGAGAACTGTGAGATTTTAACCTCTTCATAAATGAGTTTTCATTACAACAATATTTCTTAGACTTATTCTAATTAAAGGGATAAAAATTTCTGTTTTAAAGCAAGGCCAGACTTTCAGCCAGACTTTCAGCCATACTACCCAGCACATTTCTGCTCTGCAGTGTTAAGGAGGGAGGACCCCATCATATTTTCTGTGCAGCAATGTTATCAGTATTAGGCAGTTGTCCTCATTTCTCTAGGGTAGTACGAACAGAGGCTACATAATTACAGGATGGGTTATCTATAGGGAGACGTCTAAATTCCTCCTTAGTCATTCACGTGAAGACTTGCTGTACTGCTACCTGCACAGAACAACTTGTAAAGATTCCAACAGTTTTGAGTTTGAGGAAAGTTGCAAACTAAAATGTATGAGAGACTGGAATCTATTAAACGTAAGCTACCTATTTTGGTGTTGAAGGGACTGACATGCCTATATTAAGCCTATTTGAAAATCTTAATCACAATATCTACAGGTAGATCACCATCAGTGTAATCATCATCTGAAGTAGGCTTATCTCCTTTTGTTAAGCCAGGACCTATTTTGGTACATATGATTGTGGACATACTTCAAAAGTTCTTTACAGCACACAGATTCAGTAAGGAAAAAAATGCGAAAGTAGTAGTGAAAAATAGATCCAAAGCCCTGCACAGTGCTTTCGCTGTACTGGATAGGGATTCTTTAATTTTGGTATCCGAAGAAGAAAACAAGCTCAGTTCACTTTATCAAGAAAAAAAAATATTAAAAAAACCAATCATCTGTTGATGTAAATATGTACATCCTCAAAAAATCAGACAGTTTTCAAAATTATATTTTTGTAGCAATTTCTGAATAACTGTAACATACACAGGTTTGAAAAACATGCTTGCAGCAGCTATAAAACTCATACAGTTTTTCCATATTTTAGGATCCAGTCTTCACCCATAGCAACTACTAAACGAAGGAGTGCCTTAACGCATTAGGTCTGCCTTCTCTCAACTCAGATTTTTCATTAGTTCAAGAATGGGAAAGGAGTGTCGTGATCAGTTGTGTATTCAAGGGTGTCAATAAAAAGGCTGGAAAAATCATTTGGAACATGGGAAAAAATACAATAGCCCAAACTTCTGTCAGTTACATGCTGTCTTTGCCAGAAACGGAGTCAGAAGTAAAATTGCATCAACATATTCTATTCTTGAACATGCACCTCTGCTTCTGAAAGCAGAATTTGGTTCAATACTTACAAGTACATCTGCCAGATCACCGATAGGCTGAGACAAACTCCTCTTCCATTACAGTGTAAGCTAAAATGCCAGGCTGTGGGCCGAAGATCCTGAGACACAGGCACATTTTCTGTTACAACTGTGCAAGAAAGGTAATCTTTATCTTCTCTGAGCTTGGGAATGGTAATCTTTATTGTCTCAGAGCAGCAGAAATCCTTGCACTGTACAAATTCAGATGACGCTTTTACTGAGCTTTTGAGGAGCTTTCCAAAACTTTGGCTCTTTCTCCTTGATTAGGCCAGGATTTGTTTTTGAATTTAGTCATTACCATGATACCAAGAATGATAACACATCAGACCTCTTAACTTACTTGGCTCCTAACAGATTAAACTCATTACTTATCTCTAACGCTTTGAGATCCCTCTCTCAAGAGACAAATATTTGCCAGCTTTAAACTCCAAAATTGTTTCTTTTTGCCAAAACAGTGTACCAAAATTGCATCAGGTACCAGTGAGGCCTAACTGCTCTGCAAAGGAAGGTGAGCCAGGAGCCGTCCGTGCCAGCAAGTCAGATGGGAGCAGTGGTTTTACCAACATGTTGCAGGGGTCAGGATCAGGGCCAGAGATGATGACCACAGCCAGCGATGCCCTGGCAAGGCCGTAAGGCTGGGGCAGGTGTAAGGCTGAGCTGGGAAGCACAGCTGGTGAGTTCGGGTTTCGGGTCAGGGCCAGACAGGGCGAGGAGGTCCAGGACTGGGCGCAGACCATCTGTTGCTCAGCTGTGGTGCCAGTGGTAAAGCACAGCTGGAAATGGCCCCGGGGGAAAGGAGAGGGAAGCCCTTGCTTCTAGCTTTCTCCACTGCATCAGTGAAGGAGCCCACCTTTGACTCAGCCAGCTGAACTCCTCCACTCTGCTAACTAAACATCAAAAGGGGTTCGTGTTCACATCCCCAACAAATTGGACTTTCTGCCAAAATTTGGAGATGTAACACACATGCATAGACACACACCGTACTTCAATCAGCTCCAGAGAACACTGACAGAATTACTTCAGCTACTCTGGGCTTTAGTATCAGAAATATTTTGTAATTCTATTCTGAAGAGCAATAATTAACCATTTTAGAACAATTGTTAGGCCTTTCCAATTAAGCTGGTTATCTTACTATCAATGGCCAAAAGTGCAAACTCTTGAAACTAGTGACCAAAAAATTTTCTAGATATTTAAAAATTATTCCTAGTATCACTTCATTTTTTCAGCTGACAAATGTAATCAATCGTTGTAACAGTATTGATTTCTCTTGGTGTGCTCAAAGGATGTAGCGTCACCGTTTTACTGTTTTACAATATCACACTGAAACACCTGAGAAATTTGGTAGACGGGATCGGTCTTGCCCATTTACAAGCTTTTATCTCAGTCTTTTCGTTGGATCTTTTGTGCCTACTTTTAGAGTGTGTTGCATGACTAGGATGTAGCAAGTTCAAAGCAACAGCTGTAACTGCTACAGTAGATGAAGAGTAAGAGCAAAAGCAATTAGTTGTCTTTTAACATTTTTTTTTTTCAGAACACAAAAAGTTGACTACTTCCATTTAAACACGCTGTAATTTAGGAAAAATTCCACCCTCTCCGTAAAGAAATATTTCCTAATGTTGAGTCTGAACCTCCCCTGATACAGCTTTGAGCCATTTCTGTGTATTCTGTCACTGGATCAAAGGGAGAAGAGATCAGCACCTCTCTCTCTGCGTCCCCTCCTCAGGAATCTGTAGAGAGCAATGAGGTCGCCCCTCAAACTCCTGTTTCTCCAAACTAGGCAATCCCAGAAGCCTTAGCTGCTCCTCACAGGACATGCCTTCCAGCCCTTCCACCAGGTAGGTTGCCCTCCTCCAGATGCATCCACGGATCTCCACATCCTTCTTAAATTGTGGGGCCCAGAACTGCACACAGCACGCCAGGTGGGGCCACACCAACACTAAATCCAGTGGGATTATCACCTCCTTTGGCTGCTGGCTGTGCTGTGTTTGATGCACCCCAGGTTGCAGTTTGCCCTCCGGGCTGCCAGGGCACACTGCTGACTGTCACTGAGCTGCTGGTAGCCAGCACCCCCAGGGCCCTTTCTGCAGGGCTGCTCTCCAGCCACTCCTTGCCCAGGTTGTACTTGTGCCTGGTGTTACTCCATGCCAGGTGCCAAGTCCAGCACTTGCTCTTGTTAGATTTCATGCCATTGATGATTGCCCAATGCTGCAATCTATCTAGATCCCTCTGTAAGGTCTTTTGTCCCTCGAGAGAGTCAACAGCACCTCCCAGTTTGGTATCATCAGCAAACTTCCTGATGGTGCATTCAAGTACTACATCGAGATCGTTGATGAATATACTGAACAGAACTGGCCCTAGGATTGAGCCCTGAGGAACACCACTGGGGGCTGGCTGCCAGCCAGATGTAGACTCATTCACTACAATATTTTGAGCTCTGCTCTTCAGCCAGTTCTTCACCTAGGGCATTGTGTACCTGCTCATCTCACAGTTGGACAACTTGTCCAAAAGAATGCTATGAGGGACATTATCAAAAGCCTTACTAAAATCCAGAAAAGCTATATCTACTACCTTCCCTTCATTTACTAGATGGATGACCTTATCATAGAAGGATATCAGATTAGTCAAACAGGACTTTCCTTTTGTGAACCCGTGCTATGCCTCATGATTGCTTTATTCTTTAAATACCTTTCGATAGTACCCAGTGTGATATTGCCCACAATTTTTCCAGGAACTGAGGTTAGATTAACAGGTCTGTAGTTTTCTGGGTCTTCCCTCTTGCCCATTGTAAATTGGAATAACATTTGCTAGCTTCCAGACAGCGGGGACCTCCCCAGGCTCCCAAGACCTTTGGTAGAGGATTGAGATGTGTCCTACTGTAACATCTGCTAGGTCCTTCCCACTGCTAGCATGAATCCCACCAAGCTTCAGACTTGTGAACATTCAGTTGGTACAGCTGGTCCCTTACAATTTCATTGCCCACAAATGGAAAGTCATTGTTCCAATACTAGTGGTCCTCTGTCTCAAGCAACTGGGCAGCCCAAGGTCTGTCAGTTTTTGTAAAGACTGAGGCAAAAGAAGCATTGAATGCTTCTGCTTTTTCTTCATCCCTATTCTTCAACATACTTAGATTTATGTAAATTCTGTAAAAATTAGCAGCAATGTACAGGGGAAAGCAAACACAGTCAGCACTTCTGTTAAGCAGAAGTTCTGTTAACTCTAGAGTTAGCCACTGATGTGGTTTCCTGGCTAGCAGTGAGCATGCATGGACTGGCTAAGCTACCAGCATGTAGTAAGCTAGTAAACAGCCACATTATGCCACGTCTTGTCTTGCTTAAAATGGAGGGATGTGAAAAACAATTGCAGGATACATGGAAAGGAAGAATGGTCAAAGAGCAAGAACTGAACTGATAATGTAAGAGAGGAGGGGAGGAGTCATAAGAAAATGGAAGACCAGGGATTCTTGTTGCTGAGTGGCAGCAGCAATATGGGACGCATTCATAGAAATCACATTTCACTGGGTCTGGTTTTCACTTGTTTTCGTCTTTGGGGATGAAGTTTCTTCTCGATCTTGGTTTCATGTTTCAGCAACCAGATATTGGTGTTGGTAAATGATTCATTCCTAACTGTTATGAGTGTACGCAACATGGTAATACTGGGTGACTAAAAAACTTTTGTTGTAGATGGAAGCAGGCTAGGATACCATGATCTAATACTTTGGGTTTGGATTTTTTTTTCTCCAAGAATTGACTCTGTTTATTATTGGAACAGAGTGTAGGGATACTTACGCTGACATGAGCGTCAAACAAGTGTATGCTAGTTGAAATGGTCTACACTAAGTCGATAATGAGAGATTTATCTGAGGAATGACCGATCGTATTAATAAAAATAGAAAAACGGTAGTCGAAAACAGGTGAAACTTCATCACTGTAGACACTAAAAGGTGAAATCGCTTTCTGCCTGCCTCTGAATACTGAAATCTCCTTGTAAATTCTGATAAAAGTGACTGGCCCAGAGGTGAACTCACTTTGCATGATTAAACGACTGATTAAAAGGCTAACAGTAATTTATTCCGTAACAGACAACAAGCAAAAGCCAGAAACACGAAATCCGAGCAGGAACACCACTCCAGGTGAACAGAGCTGAGGCGGCTGGCGGAGATGAAGCGCGCTGGTCGCCACGGCGTCCCCGCCGCGGCGGGCTCAGGGCCGGCAAGACCCTGCCGGCTCGGAGGTGTCCGCCCTCCTCACATCACTCGTGAAGAGCAGGTCGGCGGCCCTCCTTCCGCGGGAGCTCACTTCGAGCCGCGGCGGGTACACAGCCTCCGCCCTCACCGCGCACCCCTGGGGGGGGGGGGGGAGGGGGGAGGGGGGGCGTCCTGCTGGCCGAGGGCTGGGGCCCCCCGCCGCTCCTTACCGGGACACTGCCGCCGCCGCCGCCGCACTCCCCGTCAGCGGCAGGGGCGAGCCCCATGCCGCGGTTCCCGCCCCCCGAACGGGATTGGTCGCTGCTTCTTCACCTTGGCCAAACATTGGCCGTAGCTGCCCGCCGTGGAGTGGCACGATTGGCTGTAGTGGCGGGCAGGTGGTGGCTGCGGGGAGGCGGGCTCGGGAGGGGTGAGCGCGGGCCTCGAAGGGGGCCGGCCTGGCCTGGGCCGGCGGCTGCGAGTCGCGCCCGGGCCCGCCCGGGCTCAAGCCCGCGGCTGTGCCTGCGGCCTGCGGCTGCGGCGGAAGGGCTGCTGGGGAGGCAGGCAGGCAGGCTGGGGGCGCCCAGAGGGGGCGGTCGCTTGGGCCGCGGGGCGGCGACCTCTCCTCGGGAACCGGCTCGCGGGGCGTGGCCCGGCCCGTCACCGCGGCGCTGCGGCCGAGGGAGAGCCCGGGAGGGCAGCGCGGCCGCCTCCGCCTAGCGCAGGGGCGGCGGTGGTGCGGCGTGTGCCTGTGCGTGAGGGGCCCAGGCCGTTGGTGGGTGCCCGGCTACAGAGCCCGCACGGGCGGGCCCTCAGTTCAGTTTGGTTTGGTTCGCTCGTTGTGGTTGCTGCTTTGGTTTGTCTTGTTTTTTTCCCCGCAGCGACGTGACGGTGAATCAGTGTCCCGGGGTGCAAGGGGCAGCCCGCCGTGTGGTGCTGAGGCCGGGGAGCCGTCCTGCACGGCAAGCCCTGCCGGCTGGGCGGACGGGGGTCTCGCTGTCCTTCCTCGGACGAAACGCAAAGGGGTGTGAGCAGTCTCGCTTCTCGAGTTAAGCCGCTCGGCACGGCTTGAGCTGAGTTGTGGTGCACTCGCAGCGCCTCTGTGCTCTGCAGGACAGGTGGTCTGAGCCGACTGCCAGCAGCACCACCCGCGAATTCAGGGACAGCAGGAATGTGTCTTGCACCCTGGAATCCAGAGGGGATTCGTTCAGGTGTACCAGCTAAAAGCATGCGTTTTCGTACACATGAGCAAAAAAGTATTAATCAGTAGCTACACTGGGCAGGATGAGTTTTGCACCTGGATGAGAGCCTCCTTGAGGGTGTTTCCTATGTGTGCTCTGATGTTGTACCTTTAGTAGGTTCACTGGAACCGCTTCTTGTCTTCAGCCGTGCTGGCTGCGGTGGAACGGAGTTCTCTCAGAATACTGCACGCTGCAGGTTTGCTTGACTAGATCCTGCTGGTGAATTAACGCTTTTTTTATGGAGAATACATGTTGGTTACATAGCATGTGAATCTGCATAGTGCACAAAGATACAAAAAGTTATAAAAAGTCGGTATGATAACTGTGATGCTGAGCACTTTATAGGATGCGTTTGAAAGCTCAGAGGCTGTGTTTAGGTCCTTTTTCTGTACTCTGACGTGTTCGGACACTTCATTCTTCCAGTGTGGTTCTTGATTTGCACTTGTCTGTGTACACAGTGAAGTGATTTAGAGGAATGATGTTTGATTAAAATTCTGTTACACTGTGTCTAGAAAAAAAATAAATTATGTTCTGTAGCAATGAAGAGTGTTGTCAGACTGTTACTGTTCTTTGCTATTGCACAAATCGTGAAGAATACGTGCTTTATGGATGTAAATTTCATTGAGAAGTATACATATTTAAATTTGTGTAAGCAAATATACATAATAAAATAAGTTTATTTGCAGCTGAGTCAGACTTGCACTGAATTGATTTGCTGCTCTTTCTCACCATTAAAGAAAGGAAAATGTCTGGAAAAAATTGTTCAGAAAAATCATTATTTTGAAGTTGCATTAAAATGCAGGATCAGGAAACTTCTGAGAAATATGCCTGTGTTTTTTTTTTTTTTTTATTTTTATTTTTTATTTCGTATGCCAACTCAGTGAATTGCAATGCACTGTAGGTAGCATGCAAAAGTTCTTGGCAGATCAAAGCCTCATCAAAATAAGACATATTTGTGAATTGTTGCCTTGTTAAGCTAGCTGCTCCCATGAAGATGTTTACTTCTGCAAAAGCAGTTTAGCATAGCAAATCCATACGATGTATTGGATTAATTCAGAAAATACCGTTTTCGGTACTTGTAGCGAAAATGTTAAGCTGGCGTTGCTACTATTTTTACGTAGTAGTCTCCCTTGCAGTCCATAGCACTTGTTGGGTTGTGGGTTTTTTGATCCTTGGTCTCTTAGGATGGCTTGAGTAAAACAGAAAGTGTTACTGTGCTCTACAGCAGTAGAGGCCAGATCCCATTGTACTGAGGACAACACATTTGTCAGGCAGACAGTCCCTGGCTTGTAGTCTGCAGTGTAAGCAGTGTTTGCCTGGCATCTGAGGTAATTGCAGTTGTGGCTGTAATTGAAGTTGCAAACACGAAATTTACAGTTCAATGAAGGCTTATCCTAGTATTTCTGGATAATATTTTGAACAAACAAAGGATGGGGAGCAAATTTGTTCTAATTCATTCATTCACTGATATGTTAATGATCCCCCTGCATTTTTCTAGGCAGGGCTGTAAGTCTGAGAGTCTGCTGCAGAGTTACAGTTATGCTTCAGCAGTCCTTTGTCTGTATGTTTAGTAGTGTACTTGGACAGGTCCCAGAGGTCTACTTTGCCTTCATTTCAGTTGGCAAATGTATTTAATAGCTTCCATTGATACCTTGAGACAATGTTGGAGTTACAGAAACAACTTTGAATGTGAGGTAAATACACATAAACCCCAACACTGGAGTAGGGCAATGCTAGCGAACCTGGGCGTTGGGTTCAGAGCATCCGTGGAGGAGTGATATTTTGAATGTCCTGAAGACACGCTAACCTGAGCTTGGGGTTGTACTTCCCATCAGTGCTTGGAACCTCATCTTCTGTGGTTTTGATAGCCTGAACTTGAATGGAACACGCTCCACGCAGTTTGTCCCTGGAGTATACTGAAGTGCTTGGAGTAATGCTGCACATATTTAATATAGGGGCACCTGTTTGAGTTCTCAAAGGGTAAAAAAGAGTAGGTCTTGCAAGAACCTTAGTTCTCTTATAGGCCGTAGCTGCCTGACTGTTTTTGTGGTATTTCTGGAGTAGGTCTATAACTTATTTATGTGGGAAATAGAGCTAATTATTAACAAGCTTTTAGTAATGAGTGGAATACTCTGCAAGGATGACAGAATGGATGGCCATGTAAATTGCTAAATGCTTTGTGCGTCACAGTGGGAGAAAGTATGTAGGAATTCTGCTGCCAATGGTGTTAGTCATTCTGAATAGTTTTAAAGCAGTTTTTCAAATCTGGTTGATTTCAAGTGTGGTGTTTTGATATTAGACCCTTGTACAGCATTTCAAGTAACTAAATACGTGACTATTGAAGCAGAGGGAGTTCCAGCTGGCACATAGGTGTGTGTCTTTTCATATATGCTTACAGTTATTAAAATATGACCTGAAAAGTTTGTGGCTGTTCAGATGCTAAAATCCCCTGTGGTTTTTAATGCATTGCTGGAACATCAACAATACTTCTCTGCTAGGCCCTAAGCAGGGAAAAGAAAATCCCATGTGATAACTAATTTGAGTATGAAATGATGCAACTAGTTGATACTGTAGACAAATACAATACAGAGAAATGAGTTCTGATCCTGAGAGTGGATTTTAGATGGTTGCTCAGGAGATTGGTGATAATCAGTTATACCAAAATGTCCTACCCCATCAGCTTAGTGTCAAGAGAGGAAACTTCTGAAACAATCAAGAGAGAAGTTTCCATAACCCAAACTATTTTAAAACAATAGCAAACCCCACCTTCCATTTTAGTGTCTCTGTAGTCAACTTTATGTCTTAAATACATGTGTTTTCATCACACGTTTGGTGAACAAAATACTTAGAGCATGGTGACAGCTTAAAAAAAATTTTGGTGTAAGGTTTTGAGCAGTTCTCAGAGTCAAGAATCTGCAGCAGTATTTTTGAGGCTTAAAAATTGGCTCCTAGGTAATGGATCTGTAATATGTTTCAAGATTATAATAAGGTGCTTGAAGTGAAAAGTGGTTGTTTTTAAAAAGGAGATGACAAAAAAATAATCAATATTTGTACCACAGTCAGTAAAATTGTGGCAGTTTCATACAGCATATCAATTGTGTACCTTTTTAGGAATTTTTAAAAAAGAAAAATATGAATAAAAGTAATAGAGGAGTTGATCAGTAGAGAAGTTGTTATTTATCTTCTAAGTGATGTGAAAGCAAGTGAACAGTGATTGGGAGTTACACTGTAGGGTCGTATCTTACTCTACACACCAGGATTTTGGAAAAAAAAGCCCACAGATTTTCCCCTCACCCTATCCTAGTTAAGTAGGATTGAGATTCCAGCCCTGGGAGCAGAGTAAATACCTGAAATTCTGGAGGGCTAGTTAAGTGAAATGATTATGGAGCTGGTAGGGAATTATCCTGTCAGGCTTTTCCTCTCTCCCAACCCTTCCTTCGGTGATTCTTTACTAGATATTTGTTTGAATCCCTTTCCCTGGACTGCATTGCTGATTGATATTCTTCAGCTTCCTCAGGCAATCTGTTTAAATGATACGATATTCCTACTGGTAGAAACGTTTCCCTTGTGTCATTTCCATGTATTATTTGCAAGTGTCAGGGAAATCATCCTTGCTGCCATTCAAGAGTGATCTTTTTTGAAGTATGCTACTCAGAACCATATGCAGAGTGCTAGATCTGATTTTAACAGCATCGGTCATGATAGAAGGGTTACTTTTCCTGTCTTGTACCCTTTGCTCTCACATAACTCCACATGTTGCTGCTTGCCAAAACAGAGGGAAGGATCGCCTGGTGTGTGTAACTTGTGGTCCGCTATAATCCTCCACTGCCCTCTGCCTAACTGCTCATCGCCAATTGTTCCTCCTTTGGTAATTTGTTCAGTTGTTTGTTCCTACCTAAAAATAATATCCTGTGTTTCTCTTTGTGAGAATGATCTCACATTCTTCACAGGTGTATTAGAATCACTTCACATTCTGTCTCCAAAATTCAAAAGTCTCGAAGCCCAATTGACTTCAGGTGAGTTGTTTTGTTGTTGGACCAGAGGCTTTTGTTACCTTTGCATCTAAGATATAGAATTCTCCTTATGAAAGGAAGAGTTTAAAGCAGTGAGTTTTTGCTGTTCTTCAGGGAAAAAAAAAAATTGCTTCCAAATCACTATTTTTTGTAGTGAATAAGGATTCATTACATGTTTTGGTTTAACCTTGCTTTAATAGAGACAGTTATTTAAAGTGCAAGACAAGAATGCAAAAATACATCTCTGGGCCTGATAGTTTGCTGAATTATATCTCTCCATCATGTAAGAGTTTCAAGGACCTGAACTTTGGATTCTCTTGTCGTCTTTTATTGGCAGTGTTTATTAGGAAGCAAGGAAGTGACTGTTCTAACTTCTTGAAGTATGTTGAGGGCATCTGCACTGAAATAAGTAAAAGTGAACCTTGTCTGCTTAAGCTATAGAAAAGTTTTGGTGTTTTATTTAGTAGTGGCTTCTATTTGCTGTCTTTCAGCTCTAGAGAGGCATCTTTCTCTAGAAAGTTTGTAACTTGAACTGAAATAGAAATGCCACATGTGAAAGTCATAGGCAAAGGGAAAAGAGGACAAATATGGGGGGGGTTTGGTGCTCTTTTTTTTTTTTTTGGTGGATGAGGAAGATCAGTGAGAGGGAGAGAAGGAGACAGGCTACCAGTACACCTTCTATTAAAAATAAGGGCTGATTTCTGAATATCTTCCGAAAAGCAGTAGGTAAAAATTACTACTTCTGTGCCCTTAGTTTAGTACACATATTTAGAATACAGAAACTTGTGGTGTTGAGGAAGGAGAGAGGTAAGAAAGTTCAGCTGATGATTAGCAGCCCATAATAGTGTTCTGTCTTTACAGAATGCATCGCCACAGGGTCTAATGGCAAAGTTAGGCTTTTTATTCTTAAAGTTGTCATGCCAGCTTTCTAAGGGAGGACGGGATTTGTTCTTAATTGGTTAGCACATGACACTGTCCTTATCTTTAAAAGCTTTTAGTGCTTCACTTAATCTTCCCTCTCTCTTGCGTTGAAATTTAATGTGGAATTTCTGTTGAAGCTATTCCTCAGGATAAAAACTGGAGGAGCAATTCTTGTGGTAAGCCAGAGCTGGCAGTTGACAGGACAGATTTGCATGTCAGGGTTGAGTCAAAGTCAAGGAAGAAAAAAGTGATACATTCAAATTATTTACAGTTTTGTGTAAGAAAGTTAGGAGAGCTAGGCTAAAATTGCAGCAAGTCAGCAAATAAACTGGAAGTAATGCAGAAGTTAAGTATAATGTTGGAGCAGCTATATCGTCTGAGGACAGTGAAAAGTCAGCACTGGAATGGTTACAGATCAGTGAAGAGTGGGTCTGTGGCTCAGGGATGCGGGGGCTTTGGCAGCAGTTTGCATAGTGATTCCTGCCTCAAGCTGCTTGCGCCTGTCTTGGTTCTACTGCCTTAGCTGTGCTAATGCAATGATCTGCTGAGCTTTAAAAAAGCAGAGACAGAATTGGACCCTTAAAGAAGGGGATCTGGTAAAGCTGAGAAAATTCACCCAGTCCCATTTACAGCTTGACAGCCAACTGTTGTAACCACAGCTGAAGCTGAATCAGAGCAAGCCAGCCTAACCCTGGCTCCCTGGCTGAAGTGAACAGATGGCAGGCATCTGTGTAGAGGGATTCCGTGCACCCACGTTGGTTGGAAGAGCCTGGATGAACGAATAGGAACCATGCAGGAACTTGAACTCTGGGAGGATGTCTAAGGATAGAAAGGAACCGTATCAAGATAGTGGTTTGTTGCAACTCACTTGTTCAGCACATGGGAGGTGGTGACTGGGCTCCACTTGTAAAAGGAGTTCTGGACTTCAAGACATTTTGTATGTCTGTTTTTCTTCATGAATTTACTATATACTAATTACCCCGTGAATATAGCTAATGCATTTTGTTCAGAGCAACCGTTTAGATGTTCCTGCATATACTTGAATTCACTATTGTTTGTATAGTGCCAACACCTGTTCCCTTTAAAGTCTGGCAAAGTTTTTTGTAATTTAGGTAGAGTTGTGAATTATATATGCCGATTATAAGAGGTCATTAATTGAGATTAGGAGTATGCAGACAACATCCAAACAACTAATTGACTTGCTGCTTTTTGCCTGCATGTTGACTAATGCTTTGATAAATGCAAAAAAATGAACTATTTATACTTGTATGCATTAATGGATTGTAATATTTCAGAGCCTCAGTTTTGCATTTATGGCACAAAACGCATACAAAACTCCAAACATTCGGGGAAATGCAAAACAAATTGTTCAGTATTGAAGTGGAAGGAAGCTGCTATCAGTTTGCTGGTGTTCATCCCCTCTTTTTTGGTATTTGGGAAGAGACTCAGGTCAGTATCAGAACACTTTGCAATGATCTTGCTTTTTGGGGCCTATATATTTTGACTCAACAAGTCAAAATGCAAGGTCCTTCACCTGGGTCGGGCCAATCCTAGGCACAAATACAAACTGGGCACAGAGTGGGCTGAGAGTAGCCCTGAAGAGAAGGATTTGGGGGTGTTTATAGATGAGAAGCTCAACATGAGCCGGCAGTGCGCTCATGCGGCCCAGAAGGCCAACTGCATCCTGGGATGTATCAAGAGAAGCGTGGTCAGCAGGTCGAGAGAGGTGATTCGCCCCCTTTACTCTGCTCTTGTGAGACCCCACCTCGAATACTGCGTCCAGTTCTGGTGTCCCCACCATAAGAGAGACATAGATCTGTTGGAGCGTGTTCAGAGGAGGACCACAAAGATGATCCAGGGGCTGGAGCACCTCTGTTACGAGGACAGGTTGTGGGAGCCGGGATTGTTCAGCCTTGAAAAGAGAAGACGTCAGGGGGACCTAATAGCTGCCTTCCAATACCTAAAGGGAACCTACAGGAAGGCTGGGGAGGGACTTTTTATAAGAGTGCCCACTGATAGGACAAGGGGAAATGGGTTTAAGTTGAAGGAGAACAGATTTAGATTAGATCTTAGGAAGAAAATTCTTAGGAATTAGGAATTAGAATTAGGAATTAGATCTTAGGAAGAAATTCTTCAGTACGAGGGTGGTAAGACTTTGGAATAAATTGCCCAGAGAAGTTGTGGATGCCCCTCCCTGGAGGTGTTCAAGGCCAGGTTGGATGGAGCCTTGAGTACCCTGGTCTAGTTGAGAGGCGTCCCTGCCCATGACAGGGAGGTTGGATTAGATGATCTCTAAGGTCCCTTCCAGCCTATGCCATTCTATGATATATGTGTGTGTAGGTAGATGTCAGTAGTGTTTTGTGTATATATTTGTTTATTAACTTTTCAGACAATTGCAAGGGGTGTCAGTTGTGTTAACATAGTCGAACACTGAAGCATTCGTTTGGCGTTGAGCTAAGACAAATTGTATTCATCAGTAAGGAGAGGAAGAAAAAGACAAAGCCTGCTTCAATTTGTCTTCAGATCTCCTCTACTGAAATAGAAAGCTTTTTTACTGAAGCAGCATTTTTAGAGTTTCTGTCCTCTAAGTTATCAATTACTAACCATTTACATGTTAAGCACAAATAATGTGCTTCATTCACATACCTGTGACAGGTATGCTGTCTCCCGGGTGCTAGGTATGCTGTCTCCCGGGTGCTCGTATCAGGGATGTTACCAAGAGATTACCTAGCCTCATACGGCCCACAGGCTATTACCCACTACTGGTGTTTCATGTGGGTACCAATGATACAGCTGTCAGCAATCTGAAAAACATCAAAAGAGACTTCAGGGCCCTGGGTGCAGCAGTCAAGGACTCTGGGGCACAGATAGTGTTCTCATCAGTGCTTCCAGTCGAGGGGCAGGGACCTGCAAGGGCCAAACGTATCTGGCAGGTTAACTCATGGCTCAGGGACTGGTGCTATAGCCAGGGCTTTGGGTATTTTGACCATGGGGTAAATTTTGAGAAGCCTGGGTTGCTAGGGGCAGATGGCGTGCACCTAACCGAGAAAGGGAAGAAGGTGCTTGGACAAAGGCTTGCCAGACTTGTGCATAGAGCTTTAAACTAGTATTGCTGGGGGAGGGGGAGCACAGTTCAGCCTACTGCTGTCAGCATGGCGCCAGTGCCAGCACCGAGGGTCCAGAGGCTGAGGAAGGATCACAGGTATGTTCAAATGAACTTATGCTGCCACCCAAGAGAACCCCTGTCACTCCAGCCAGCGAGTCGGCTTTGTCGGGAGCCCAGCTAAAGTGTATGTACACCAACGCACGCAGCATGGGAAATAAATAGGATGAACTAGAGATGCGTGTACATGAGCAGGGCTACGACCTTATTGGCATCACGGAGACGTGGTGGGACGACTCCTATGACTGGAGTGTCAACATGGAGGGGTATAAGCTTTTTAGAAAGGACAGGAAGGGGAGACGAGGAGGGGGTGTTGCTCTCTACGTCAGCAACCGGCTGGAGTGCGTGGAGCTTCACCTGGGGTCGGAGGAGGAGCTGACAGAGAGCTTATGGGTCAAGATTAGAGGATGGGGACGGATAGGGGATGTTACGGTAGGAGTCTGTTACAGGCCACCTGGCCAGGAGGACAGAGCAGATGAGGCGCTTTATAGCCAGATAGGAGCAGCCTCGCGGTCACAAGCCCTGGTCCTCATGGGGGACTTCAACCACCCTGACATCTGTTGGAGAGACAATACGGCAGGGCACAGGCAGTCCAGGAGGTTCCTGGAATGCGTGGATGACAACTTCCTCCTGCAGATGATAGAGGAGCCGACAAGGAGGGGTGCCATGCTTGACCTTGTGCTCACCAACAGGGAGGGACTGGTGGGTGATGTGAAACTTAAGGATAGCCTTGGCTGCAGTGACCACGACACAGTGGAGTTCAAGATCCATGGGGCAGCAAGGAAACCATTCAGCAAGCTCTGTACCCTAGACTTCAAGAAGGCGGACTTCGGCCTCTTGAAGCACCTGATGGGCAAAGTGCCATGGGAGGTGGCCCTGGAGGGACAAGGGGCCCAGGAAAGTTGGTCCACATTCAAGGAGCACCTTCTCCAAGCTCAGCAGAGGTGCATCCCGACGAAGAACAAGTCGGGCAAAAAGACCAGGAGGCCGGCGTGGATGAGCAAGGAGCTCCTGGACCAACTGAAAATGAAGAGGTTAGCCTACAGAGGGTGGAAGCGGAGACAGATAGCCTGGGAGGAATACAGAGAAGCTGTAAGAGTGACCAGGGATCAAGTGAGGAAGGCTAAAGCCCTGAAGGAATTGAATTTGGCAAGGGATATAAAAAGCAACAAGAAATGCTTCTATAGGTATGTAGGGGACAAAAGGAAGTCCAAAGAGAATGTAGGCCCCCTCCGGAAGGATACTGGTGCTCTGGTTACCCGGGACATAGAGAAGGCTGAGGTACTCAATGAATTTTTTGCCTCAGTCTTCAATGGTAAAGCCTCTTGTCTTACCACCCAAGCTGTGGAAAGAACTAGCAGGGACTGTGAGGATGAACCACCGCCCACTGTACTTGAAGACCAGGTTCGAGAACATCTGAGGAACTTGAAGGTGCACAAGTCCATGGGACCTGATGAGATCCATCCGCGGGTCCTGAAGGAACTGGCGGATGAAGTTGCCAAGCCACTGGCTATTGTATTCGAGAAGTCGTGGCGGTCTGGCGAGGTCCCCGATGACTGGAAGAGAGGGAACATAACCCCCATTTTTAAAAAGGGGAACAAGGAGGACCCGGGCAACTACAGACCGGTCAGCCTCACCTCTGTGCCTGGCAAGGTCATGGAGCAGATTCTCCTGGGAACCATGCTAAGGCACATGGAGAGCAAGGAGGTGGTGGGTGACAGCCAACATGGCTTCACCAAAGGCAGATCGTGCCTGACCAACTTGGTGGCCTTTTACGATGGGGTGACAGCATCGGTGGACAAGGGTCGACTAATGGATGTCATCTACCTGGACTTGTGCAAAGCTTTTGACACTGTCCCGCACGACATTCTTCTCTCTAAATTAGAGAGTCATGGGTTTGATGGATGGACCACTCGGTGGATAAGGAATTGGCTCAATGGCCGCACTCAGAGAGTAGTGGTCAATGGCTCGATGTCCAAGTGGAGACCGGTCACGAGTGGCGTCCCTCAGGGGTCCGTGTTGGGCCCGGCCCTCTTCAACATCTTTGTCGGTGACGTGGACAGTGGCATGGAGTGCACCCTCAGCAAGTTCGCCGATGACACCAAGCTGTGTGGTGCCGTCGACACGCTGGAAGGGAGGGATGCCATCCAGAGGGACCTCGACAGGCTGGAGAGGTGGGCCCGTACCAACCTCATGAAGTTCAACCAGGCCAAATGCAAGGTCCTACATCTGGGTCGTGGCAATCCCAGGCATAAATACAGACTGGGTGGTGATTGGATCGAGAGCAGCCCTGAGGAGAAGGACTTGGGAGTACTGGTGGACGAGAAGCTCAATATGAGCCGGCAATGTGCTCTTGCGGCCCAGAAGGCCAACCGCGTCCTGGGCTGCATCAAGAGGAGCGTGGCCAGCAGGTCGAGGGAGGTGATTCTCCCCCTCTACTCTGCCCTCGTGAGACCTCACTTGGAGTACTGTGTCCAGTTCTGGAGTCCCCAACATAAGAAGGACATGGACCAGTTGGAGAGGGTCCAGAGGAGGGCCACGAAGATGATAAGAGGGCTGGAGCACCTTTCCTATGAGGACAGGCTGAAAGAGTTGGGGCTGTTCAGCCTGGAGAAGAGGAGGCTCCGGGGTGACCTTATAGTGGTCTTCCAGTACCTCAAGGGGGCCTACAGGAAAGATGGGGAGAGGCTGTTCAGGAGGGCCAGTTATGATAGGACAAGAGGTAATGGTTTTAAAATAGAGGGAGGTAGGTTCAGGTTGGATATTAGGAAAAAATTTTTTACTATGAGAGTTGTAGAACACTGGAACAGGTTGCCCAGAGAGGTGGTGGATGCTCCATCCCTGGAGACGTTCAAGGCCAGGTTGGACAAAGCCCTGAGCAACCTGATCTAGTTGGAGATATCCCTGTTCCTTGCAGGGGGGTTGGACTAGATGACCTTTGAAGGTCCCTTCCAGCCCTAACCATTCTATGATTCTATGATTCTATGATTCATACAGTATCACCAAGCTTCCTACATTAAAAGGCCACTAAATAGCTGGGAGATGGGGTCTGTTTGGCTGTTTCATCTTTCTTCTGTCTTTCCAGTCTCTTCAACCTGGTTGGATATTTCTTGGGGACAGGGAATTTGGCCTGTGATAAAAGCTGCAGTGGAAAGGTGCTCTGGAACAGAATCCCTCCCCTCCCTTTCAGTCCTGGGAATGCACGACCTTCCTCCTCTCGCCTGTTCCCCAACGACGGGCTGTGCGCTGCCCCTCTGGTTTCCAGCCCTCGAGAGCTGGTCTCTTCTCGCGGCTGCTGCTGTAGCAGAAAGCCTGCGCAGATGGCCTCACTCTCGGGACGGGGCTGCAAGGCATGTGGGGAGGATGTGTGCGGGTGGGGGCAGTGCAGACCAAAGAATGAGTGAACTGTCCTGGAAGCGTCAGTACCTGCCGTCGGTCCTGTGTCGGCGTGAGAACGCCCCTTGTACCGCTGTTTTGCTGTCCGGTTGTAGCAAGATTGATAGAGCCAGGCTAGTAGTATAGGTGTGAACATGTCGGCACCAAGCGTGCATGTGCACTTTTAAGTGGCGAGTTTAGTCTGGAGCGACTTCAGCAAGCGAAGAGCCCAGCAGTGCTTTTGAAGTTCACAAAATATAAATTTGCTGTGATTAATACTTTCATTAGCTCTCTAAATAGTGTTAAATGCACCATTGTTTTTGTCGTTAAAGTGGGCAAGCTGACAATAAGCATTTCTTTTACTCAGGTAAAAGAAAAAAAAAGATATTCAGATATCTTTAATTGCCTGGGCTGTACTTCCACACTTAGGCCCATCCGATTCATGGTTGCTGAAAGGATGCTTTGCACTATTGAGATTCCAGAGACCTAAACTTGTCAATCTGTTGGAAGGTACAGCTCACTGCTGCCTCAGTCATTGACAAAATAATTACAGTTTCTGTAATCTGAGAGGTAAAAGAAAAAAGTTTTATTATTCATTTAACGTGAATTCAGTGGTAGGCCAGCCTGCCAGCTTCTTGAACTTGGACCACAGGCTACTTTCAGCCTCGGGCAAAGAGAAGGAAGTTAAAACATCGACTTAGTGAAAATTATAGCTCCAAGGAGAGTGCAAAATGACCTGGGAGGTTAATGAAAAGACAATAATTAGTGCCTAAAAAATAAATCCCTGAAGCATATTCCACTTTTCAGTGTACATACAGCTGAGCTGACACTGCTTATGCAAATAATAACTACTGTGTTCGCAAATATCCTAGTGAGCAGCCTAAGGTAACTGCTAAATCAATGAGTTTGAAGAAGGAACTTTCAGATGAATAAATCTGATCCTTCAGAAAAAAGTTTATTTTTTGCTTATAATGTCATATGCAGGTTTCATCTAGGATAGAGTTAAGTTTCCTTAGTAGCTGGTATGGGGCTATGCTTTGGATTTCTTGCTGGAAAAAGAATGTTGATAACACAGGGATGTTTTCGTTCTCTCTTGCTGAGCAGTGCTTACACAGATTCAAGGCCTTTTCTACTCCTCATATCACCCCACCTGTGATTAGGCATGGGGTGCATGAGAAGCTGGGAGGGGACACAAGCCGTTCTTGGCAATATAACTGGCGGGGGAAAAGCAGGTTGGCCAGGCTGCTACTACTTTGGAACTGTCTGGGCATCTGACGATTGCTGGTGAGTAACTACGATTTTTTTTTGCATCACTCTTTTGCCTTGCTTTTTTTCCTTCTCCTCTATATTATTTTCTTTTTACCTTTAAAAAAATTATTAAACTGTCTTTGTCTCACTTTTACCCTTCTGACTTTCTCCCCTGTCCCACTGGGTGGGGGAATGAGTGAGCGGCCCTGTGGTGCTTAGCTGTCTACTAGGGTTAGGCCGTAGCATGTGGCTTTCTGAGGTTTAGATAAATCTCAGACACTGAAATTAATTTTTAACTGAATATTCATTGCTTTGAGTGGTAATTTGCCAGTGTATGTAGTTTGAAGCTTGTGAGTATAATAAAACATTTAAAGAATTTCAGTGTTAATATGCCTGTAGTGGCAAGAGAGGGAAATGGTGACACTAGTATGTTGTTTTAAATTATTGAAATATTCCTCTCCCTTTTTGGGATTATTCCATGCCTACCTTCTTTTAGCTGAAATGGAGTAATCTGAGCAGTGGTGCTTAGAAAACTGAAAATTCTCCATTCTAATTCAAATTTCTTTTAAATTCATCTGTCTCAGAAGCTTTCAATACCTGCAGGAAAGAAAGAGATGTGGAATATTAATTACAGATAGAGAATATCAGATAATAAAATTTAAAAAATAATGTGAATGTTTTTACCTGCAACTTTTATCTGAGTTGATCATGTATATGCTTTCATTATGGTTCAGAATTAGACTGCTAAGGGAGAGGGTGTCAATAATGTGAATTGTTCTTAAGTTTTACCCATTTGACAGCCAAATGCATTCATATACTTCTGAGAGTAAATGCAGATTTTTTTTTTTTATAAGACTGCAACCTGGAAATCAGCAATTGTGTCAGTATTACATGCATTCCCTTTTAAAACCCTGGATGTGAGATCCTGTTCTTGCCTTGTAGGAGAAAATGGTTTCTATAATTCATAGATGTAAAAAAAAAAAAGAGCAACTGAATAGGATAAAGGAGATTTGTTTTTCCTTCTATGTCAAGTGTTGGTTAGATTGACACGAGAATATGCATGCAAGTTTTTGAGAATGCTGGGAAAAAGTCTGAGGAAGAGCAGAAAAGTTACGAGTTCTTGAAAGATAGCGAAAAAATGCTTTGTTGGAACAAAAAATGTAGTGCATTGCACCCAGCTCTTTAAGCCTTTAGGTTTTGCATGCTGTGAACATCAACTTGAAAAATATAACATTTGCATGTATGGAGTTTGACTCTCTTGAGTGGACATCTGCTTTTGAACAATAATGATGTTTCAGAGAACAAATTAAAATTAAGAAATAGGCACTTATGTTGTATTTGTTTGTTTGTTTGTTTCAGCCACTTGTATTACCATGTTTGAGGGCAAATTTCTCTGTTGCTGTGCTGCCCTGTGCTGAGGGTTGAGACAAGAACAGAGAAGGAGCACCCACCAACCATGGCCCTGGGCAGAACAGACTTGGGTTGGGAACAAAATGATTGCATTTATTAACAGTTTCTTGAGAGAATAGAGAGAAAACAGAGCCAGAACTTAAAAACAACACCTTCCCCGCCTTTCCACCTTTCCTCTCTTCCTGGCTCTACCTCCTCCCCCAGTGTGGTGCAGGGAGACAGGGAATGAGGGGGTGCAGGTCAGTTCATCCCATGTCATTACTGCTGCTCCTTTTCCTAAAGGAGGAGGAGTCCTTACACCATTTTCCCTTGCTCTAGTGGATCCCCTACTCACAAGAAAAAATCCAGACTTCTCAGCATGAGTCCTACCCGCAGGATGCAATCCTTGCCCATCGGATTGCTCCAGTGCAGGTTCTTACCACAGTCACAGATTCTTAGGGAGTTGCCACTTGCTCTGGTGTGGGTCGTCTCATGAACTCTAGATGTGTCTCTACTTTTGTCGTGTGTCCCATTCCCCACGACCTCTCTCAGGCTCAGGCATCTCTGCTCCAGCGTGGGCTTCTCCACGGGCTGCGAGTGGGTCTCTTCTGCCGTGTCTCTCATGGCTGCAGGGGGGGCCGCTGCCATCTCACCATGGGCTGCAGGGCAATCCCCGCTCTGGCGCCTCCTTCCGCTCCATCTGCACTGACCTGGTGTTGGTGTGGCCGCTTCTCTTGGATCTCAGTCCTCTCCAGACGAACTCGGCCCAGCAGCACCCCAGGAGCGGGGCATGCCCAAGCTCCCCTAGCGGCACCGCTGCGGCCATCTCCAGCTGTGTGCTGCCGGCCCAACGCGGGCAGCCGCCCCCGGGAGGCGGGAGGGTGGGGCAGGGAGCAGCCCCCGCCTCCCCCCTCTCCTCACTGCGGTCCCGAGCTCGAAGCACCCCCGGCTCCTTTGTTCCCAACTAAATAGGACATGCGCAGAGGTGCTGATGGCCTTACCCCAGCCTGAGGGGACGGGGTCCGACCTGGTGGCCAGGGGACCCTCCGACCCGGTCCGGAAGCCTGTGAAGGTACAGGGGGTGAATCCCCTTTCCCACCACCAGAACCCCCTCGCACAAACCTGGCACAATTAGTCAAGTTAATATCCTTTCTAAGAAAATTAATTGTCAGTGCACTTTTTCTTGCATTAGTTGCAGATATTTTTTTTTTTTTGCAAAGATTGTAGAGTTTTCACCTTTCCAAGAACTGCAGGAGTATAGTTAAGTACGGTATAGTTAATAAGAAATTGACCATTTTAGCTTCTGTTGCTTAATGTGAGATGGGCAGGTTTGGACAAATACCTGAAAATATTTTCAAGGGATATTATAGATAATCAAACTACTTAGAGCTTCTTAGAGAAACTGGGGGGGCGGGGAAAAGCCTCGAATACCTGGTAATTTTTTCTGCAAATGTTTAACTGAGTTGTATCCTAGGTCTGTAGAAATAAACAGTATCACCATGTGGCAGCTAGTGATGGACACGTTTGGATTTCGGTGTTCATGGAACTGGACTGTGGTTGGAGAGATGTCATATGTGGGAAGAAGAGTGGAAGGAAGATATGGAATCATAGAATGGTTAGGGTTGGAAGAGACCATAAAGATCATCTAGTTCCAACCCCCTTGCCATGGGCAGGGAAACCCTCCACTACAACAGGTTGCCCAAAGCCTCATCCAACCTGGCCTTGAACACTTCCAGGGATGGGGCAGCTACAACTTCTCTGGGCAACCTGTTCCACTGCCTCACCGCCCTCTGAGTAAAAAATTTCTTCCTTGTATCTAATCTAAATCTGCCCTCTTTCAGTTTAAAGCCATTGCCCCTTGTCCTATCACTACATGCCCTTGTAAAAAGTCCCTCTCCAGCTTTCCTGGCCCCCTTTAAGTACTGGGAGACTGCAATAATATCACCCTGGAGCCTTCTCTTCTCCAGGCTGAACAGCCCCAACTCTCTGAGCCTGTCTTCATAGCAGAGGTGTTCTAGCCCTCTGATCATCTTTGTGGCCCTCCTCTGGATCCGCTCCAGCAGCTCCATATCCTTCTTGTGTTGGGAACTCCAGAGCTGAAAGCAATATTCCAGGTGGGGTCTCACAAGAGCAGAATAGAGGGGCAGAATCATGTCCCTTCACCTGCTGGCCACGCTTCTTTTAATGCAGCCCAGGATACGGTTGGCTTTCTGGGCTGCCAGTGCACATTGCTGGCTCATGTTGAGCTTCGTATGCACCAGCACTCCCAAGTCCTTTTCCTCAGGGCTGCTCTCAATCCATTCTCCACCCAGCCTGTACTTGTGCTTGGGATTGCCCTGACCCATGTGCAGGACCTTGCACTTGGCCTTGTTGAACTTCATGAGGTTCTCACAGGTCCATCTCTCCAGCCTGTCAAGGTGCCTCTGGATGGCATCCGTTCCCTCCAGCATGTCCACAACACCACACAACTTGGTGTCATCTGCAAACTTGCTGAGGGTGCACTCAATCCCACTGTCCATGTCTCCAACAAAGATGTTAAATAGCACTGGTCCCAGTACTGACCCCTGAGGAACACCACTCGTCACAGGCCTCCACGTGGACATTGAACCGTTGACCACAACTCTTTGAGTGCGACCACCCAGCCAATTCCTTATCCACCGAGTGGTCCATCCATCAAAACCATGTCTTTCCAGTTTAGAGACAAGGATGTTGTGTGGGATACTATCAAATGCTTTGGATAGATCCAGGTAGACGATGTCAGTTGCTCTTCCCCTATCCATCAATGCTGTAACCTCCTCATAGAAGGCCACCAAATTAGTCAGGCAGGATTTGCTCTTAGTGAAACCATGTTGGCTGTCACCAGTCATCTCCTTATTTTCCATGTGCCTTAGCATAGTCGCTAGGCATACACGACTAGGATTACGTGTTTTAAGGGAGATTTAGAGCCAAAGATGTAGTGTGGGGAGAGATAACACAACACTTTGTAGCAAATAGTTTCTTAGAAGTGGCTAAAGATAACAAAAAGTGAAGCTGATGGCATTACATAAAAGGCCTCTCATAATTTGCTGAAATGCTGCAGTTTTAAGCAATTGAGTTGTACATATTTGCCTTTTAATTTTAGGTATCTTCACAGTTTCTGTCAATTCACCTGGGAATAAATGAGTAATATTTTAGACTGTTGTGACAGGTGTTCCATTGTGAGTGTAATTTTGTTTGGTTTACTCCAATTCTAATTTTTTTTCCATGTCAGGTTGAAAGAGAAAGTGATTATTTTTCCTTTCCTGGAATTTGCATTTTTTCTGAGCCCTGGAATCTTCTACTATCATTACCTACTCACGTTTCTGTCATTTTTTTTTTCCTGTGGAGAAGACCAAGCAACTTCAGTTGCTTCCAGTCACTTCACAGTGACTTCTGAGACTGCAACTCCAAGAAAAATTTTTCATTTTTTCCTTGCATTTTATTTTTCATGGTTTGTTAGGTAGGCGGCAACAGAGTTAGTTTCCTGTACGCCAATCTTAGTCAAATGACAACTTCAACAGTGATGCTAGTTTAAAAAAACAAAGGAAAAAAAGTCCCGCTTGGACTCTTTGACGGTTAGTACATATGCGCGGTTGTATCTTTTAGGCAGTCCACATACTGCAACTACCAGCCTTACTAGGGGCCATACTACTTGAAGCTGCATAAAATAACTGCTGCTAATAAATGGTGTCTTTGTGTATAGATACTTTCACTCTAAGGATAGTAAAGAGATTAGTTTTACAGACAGGGAAGAAAAACCTTTCTTATTTTTCTGAAGTTCAGAAAACAGTGTGTTAATGGTTGCAAACTTTTATCTTCCCGGACTTTAATGTTGCCTTTTCAGTTTGTTGACTTTCAAGAATAGCAAAGCTACTATGTTAATTCCATGTCTAGTAAAGATGAAAAGTTACTTAGAGGAATATGAAAAAGCCACTGAATGTCTGAAATACTGAACTTCTAATTGCATTCATACAAGCAACAGCCTTTGGACTTGAATGCTTGTGTTAGATTAATACTAATTAAGCTAATACTACTGCTGTATTAAAATATCTCTTCATTACAGTGTTGACAGCTTTCCCCCACTGCTCCTCAAGTTTCCTTGTACCACTTATCCCGTGTTTTCTTGGTAAATTATTAAGATCCATTAATATGAAATACTGCTATAATAGTAGGAGCCATATGTGGGCAATTGCCTTGTATGATCATGCCTGAACATCCTACCTAGTGTAAAGAATAAAGCCTTCTCCCTGGGGCTTGGGACTTTGGTGGTTTTAAAAGATGTGATTTCATTAATTGTACTTTTCCTGTCACAGAGATAAACTACTTAGGGCTGGCTGAATCGTGCCGCATTACCTGAAGGCTATTCCGTTATAGCGCTTGAAAATGTGTTTTTGCAAGCTGACATATGTGTTGTGTTAAAGCTATGTGCAGAAGTGTATCGCATTCAAAAAAGTCATGTGACATCTAGACTTGACTTTTAATTTTTTTTTTTTAGGAAGTCTCTGTTATGTACTACAAACATGTTAAGATAAAGACAAGATGGATGTTTGTCAATATTATTTAGTGTAGATGAGAATTCTGTTATGTACTTTTATAACATGTGTCCAGAGCACTTCAGGTTCTTAATAATTGTATTGTTACTGAAGCTCAAGACTTCAAATGGGAAATTCCTTGCAAAGTGTTGGGAAGAGGGAAATTAAAGACATATTGTTGTCTAACACAGTCTCTCTGTCTTTTCCTTTCCTCTACAATCTCATGTAGCAATGGGTCAAAAAGCTGGCAAATTTTCCTCGTTCAAACAAGAAAGACAATACCGGCATTCTACAGGTAGCAGATATGGAATAAGAGGTGACAGTGTCAGCTTTAGCCCATCTTTGAATAGCCAAGGCAGTCATGAACACAATGAAGACCACAGACTGTCAGAATTGGAGGATGCTCAGACCGAGAGTTCTTTATGTAAGTGCATGTCTTTGTGTATGTGCCATTTAATTGCAAACTGAGATATGTGGGGATGGAGGGGAAAGGGACATAGAGAAACACGGTGGGAAGAGAGTAACCACTTAAATAACATGTGTAAAGTACATTTCATAGACTTTATAGAATGAAACTTACTATGAAGGTGAATTAAAGTGTACTCTATCTTAGGCTGTTTAATTTTGCCTGAAGAAGTGAATTCCTGAATAAGTTAATGCATTCTAACTAACTAGATAGCCATAATATTGTATAATTTAAATTATTTTGTCTTCAAATTAGAAATCATAGGAAGTAAATACCTATTCTAACCTTCTATTTGAAAGTATGCTGTGAAATTTTTGTTGTGTCATGGACCAGGTGGTTATGTCTTCATCAACCTTAGTGTAGTTACTGTGGAAATTAGTTTAAGCCTATAAAACATCTTGAAAGTATCTCTTTTAATTTGTTTATACCTGTCAAAGCACTTCTCTTTTTTTGATGGAAATTGTCCATTAGTATTTCACAAATATTCTTGTTACTATTAGCTGAATAATAATTTCAGAGAGAAATAAAAAATGGCTGGTTGTATTAGAAACACAGTCCCATCTACTGGAGTATATGAGTTTTTCTGAAAAAAAAGGTTTAATACAGCCTCTGATCTTCTGGAGTAGCATTTTTTCCTCCTTCCTTTACAAACTATTTTGTAACTGCTTTCTCCTTTTTTTTTTTTTTTTTTAGTAGCATAATGTTAATTTAAGTTTGACATATGCCATTGCTCTTGGAGAGTTATGTGATATAGATCATCTTGGGGTGGTTTTATTTTTTTGTAACTGGAATGTTTTTGCAGTTGTCTGTGCATTATACATTTTCTACACTTTCATCTAGCTAAAGGTTTATTTCCTGTAAGGCAGTGCTGACACTCGTGGAGATCTTCTGCTGTGTCTCTATAGTGCTATCACCTTTCTTGTTTTAGTTACTCAGAGATGAGCATGCTGTTGTTTCAGGGCTCGCAAGAAATACGCAGTTTAGAGTGTATTGTCGTCTTGTTCTTAATAGAGTTGCTCTGTATATGCATTCTAAGAGTGACTCATTTTCTGTATCAAGTCCAATAACAAAATGCCTCACCTTTTATATCTGAGTTTTGATTTTTTTTTTTTTGTGTGTGTGTGTGTTACGGCTTTTCAAACTTCTCTTTGGGAAATGTTTTGAATTGATTTATTTCCCTTACCTCAACTAGGTTACGTTTTTCCCCAGTTGATACTTATTTTTTGATGGAGTGGTACTACCTAAAGTATGATGCATATTTCCTTGCCAATTGGCTTCTCATCTTAAATACATCTAAGCAACTGTGGAAGATAGGTGGAAGGAGACATCCTCAGAAATATTAAAATCTGACTGGACTTGGTCCTTGGTAACCTACTGTAGGTGGCTATGCTTGAGCAAGAAACGCGAACTGGATTATGTCCAGAGGGGCCTGCCTGCCAGGCTCAGCTGTTAGCGGTTTTGCAAAGGAGCTTGAAGATTTTATTTAGCTGACAGGTAGTGTTACAGCATTGCTGCTTCCTGCAAGCCAGGCTCCTAGTGCTGAGAGGCGCAGTTCTTGTAAGAGTTCAGTGCCATGAATTCACCCGCGAAAGGCGTGGATTAGCTATTTAGATAATTTTTTTTTAACCTCAGAACACTCATTTTACATGGTCTCCTACCTTTACTGATTTTAAAATAACATGCTAGGGAATCCATTCAATTGACCATGCATGTCTTGTGGTTTTTTTTTTGTCTTGTACTTAAGTTTGCAAATCTCTTACTATTTGCTTAAAAACCTTAAGTATTCAAGTTATGCAAGCCATTATGTGTTCAAAACCAGTTTGGACTATAGCCTTTGGTAAGAGTTTACGAATTACTTGAACTAATCATTAATTTTGTAGTAGCAGCAATATACATGTTTATACCTTCTTTAACTTTTGCTGCTGGGTTTGATATTTATTGTCCCTTATGCACGAGATATTCAAGTGAAAAACTGAACTGAATTTGCAGTGATGGTAACTACTAACTGTAATTCCACATTAATCTCTGCTGCTATTATTCTCTTATGAGGAGTTGCACTCATAGCTGCATGTACAAAACATGGTACTATTAGTATATAATTTATAGTAGCAATATATGAATTTAGCCAGTTAATGAATGGATAGTCTAGTTGTTCACTTATGGAAAGAAATATTGCAGCTTTTTAAATCTTCTAGTGTTTTTTCAGATTTTCTGTTCTCATCTTAAGATTTCCTTTTACATAAACAATGTAAAAATGCTGCTTATGAACATGCTCCTTTTAATACTTGTGGGGTTTTTTTTTGCCATCAGGCTGAGCTGAAATTGTATCATTTAAGTCTATTTCTATGTGCTTAGTTTAGATAAATGAGAATGTAAATATATTAGTGAAGAATGACTGCATCTCTGGTAAATGTTTCTTTTTATCAAATTGCCCTCCAGTCCTAATGAGCTATCCTTTCTTTTTCATGAGCAGTTGTTGTAAATGAGAATATTTCTGTTGGTTTTGTTTATTCCAATGCATTCTTTATTACAGCTTTCTGTGTAGGTTTCAGTCCATTGGTTGAAGCTTCTTCTAGTTCGTTGGATGAGCCTTTGTTAGTAACTACTGGAACTGGAGAATCTGTTCGTCAAAAGGTAGCGAGCCAAAATTTTGAAGTGAGTGAGTCACAATTTGTCCGTTCTCTTATGGTCTAGAAGGCAACAGAATCTCAGAGGACTTTATGAATCCTCACAAAAATTATGAAAACCCTTCAGAATATGCGTCTGGAGGGCCTAATTGTTTGAATGGTCAGAATGGAGTTGCTTTTGTAAACACTGACTGTTTTGAGCCAGATGGCAGTGACAAAAAGGAAGATGATGCTTAAGACAAATTTTCTTTGGCAAGAAAAGAACCAAATGTATTTCCTAAAATACTAGATAGCATGTTTTCTGAGTTAGAAGAAAGGGTAGAGTCTTTTACTGACTTACAGTCTCATTTGTCCCCTCTTAACTACAATGTTTGTAGCAAATTACGTGAAGTAGCAGGGTCAATGCCTTTAATGAGATATTTTAGAGTAGAATCAAACTTGGCATGTCTAACCAGCATATTTATTTCTGCTGAACATCAGGCAATACTGAATAGCATCTCGAGTAGCACCAATTGTGAAACACAACAGACAAGAAATATAGTGGGTGTTGGAATCAGAAGACCTATAGCAATTGCTGATGAAACAAATGTCACTGATGGAAATACCGCCTCAGGAAATTCATCTGAGCTAGTAGTGAGACCTAAAATAAGAGAACAAAATACTGCGAACCAGTTGGAGAGAGAGAACCTTACCCCTTATGATGATGAAGAGGAAAGTGGTTTCCGGAGGAGGAGTGAAATTGCTGAAGTCCAGCAAGGCTGTGCTGAGTATGCCTTGAGAAACAGAGAGATGAGTTCTAGTATTCTCTTTCACTCAAGAGGTCATCAAAGGAACACAGAGAAATCCCTAAGGGAAAATGCAGCAGCTCAAGCATTCAAAAAAGTGCAAGATGGTAGTGCTTTTTGCTTTGAATGTGAAGACTGCAGCAAAGACTTCTTAGTGTTCTGCAAAGATGAAAACAGGTAAAATTTCTATTTCGTATCTGTATTAGTATTGAATCTTTTGTGTAAATAATCTGTGAATCTGCAAATTTGTTAGCAAATGGGACATAAAAACTCAAGTAACTTCAAAATATGATCGGGTAACAAGATGCCAGCTTTACCTTTCAGTTCTCCTTCACCCCTTCTGTGAGTTCATCTAAAGAAATGATAATGTGCATTCTTCTAGTAATGTAAAAAGCCTTTCCTTATGTTTAGGATCAAAGCACCTTACCACTAAGGAAGATTACTTGTTTATTTTAATTTTATTTTTATAAGCAAATAGAGGGTAGAGGGAAAGCCTTGTTCAGCGTGGGGTTTTTTGGCAAATTACAGGACATGAAAGTTCCTTTCAAGACTTGTTATTTTCAGAATTTGTTCTTTTTGCCATCAAATAGCAATTTTCTGCATGTCAGCCTATGTATGTTCTTGTCTCCAGCCTTCCAAAAGAAATTATTCTTCCTCATGATAGCTGAAGAATAACTTGATAGGTTTGCTTATAATCCCCCTTTTTAATGGAAGTTCATTAGACTAGTAAGTGTTTCCAAAGTAACTATTAATGAATACGGTTTCAGATCTTCAGATGGCTCCAACCTGGACAACAGGATCAGTATTCAGGCTGCTCCTATTTTGGGCTCTCTACCCAGAAGACAGACCAATTTGGATAAACCTAATGTTGATTAACTTTTACTTATATAGTGCAGGTTAAGAACTTTTCACTGTGAATTGGAGTTACGTAACTGAGCTATTTGAGGGTAAAAGAAATTTCTAACCTTCTGTTCGTTTACGTTAAAGGCAGTAGTGTTTGTGATGGCTTTTGTTTGATTTTTTTTTTCATATTTTTCTTCTAGTTTGCTTTCATCTTGTTGATTCTGTTCCTACTGCATTTTTTACAACACGTATCTTCTGACGTGGCTTTTTTGTCTGTGTGCTTGCCATTAGGCTTCATAAGCTGACCTGCTTAATAGATTGCGTTCCTCCTGCTTTTGTACAGAGAACAACATCAAAATTAATCTGCATAAACTCTTGTCCTTAAATTATGAGAGAACAAAGTCCTTAAGGCCTTGTAAAATGAGTTAGTAGATTTGTTTTTGGTTTTTTTCTTATTAAAGACAGAGGTGGACTTGCAAATGAATCCTTTTCCTCCTTAATTTTCAAAAATTTTTGTTACTGTCTAATCTTTCCTTTTCGGCTTCTGAGATGCTGCTACTAGAAGATTAAAATGCAATGGAGGAGATAGACTGTATTTTATGATTATAGCATTAATATCATGCTATAATCATGATATCATGCTATAGTCATGCTATACCATGTTATAGTCATGATATCATGACTCCATGATATCAAGTGATGGATTGTTGTAGCATGACAAAAATAATTGCAGATTGCATAGCTGAAAGTGAGTATGTTTGTCATGACGGCAATAACTGAGCCACTAAACAGGAGGCATATATATTCTTTAAGTTACAAAAACATGATTTGTGTTCTAAACCCTCAAAAGACTCGTCCTTATGAAATAAATTGTCAGTGATTACAAGAGAGTAACATGTTTTTCCACTTTCAGAAGGTAAAGTTTTATGTTTAAATGTTAATCCATATTATATTTTTAAATATATAGCTGCATAAAAAGCAGGATTGACGTATGTGTCAACTCCTTCCAATCCCGGGAAAAATTCACCTTGCTGATTGCTGCAGCCTGGGCCTTCACCTCACATTTTTGCTTCAAGGAATGCCCAGATGTTATGGTGTTAGCATTTAGGAGCTGTGTGAGAAGGAGAATGACTTGCATATTTGTTAGAACCACATAGGCTCTAAGTTGGAAGGGTCATGGTAGGTCCTCAGAGGGCAGGGGTGGTGGGATGAGTATCATATCCTTTAGCTCCTTCCATGTAGTTTTGGATCATATGGCAAGTACAGGCCAGTTCAGCCAGGGGAGAAACTTTTCTTAGAAAATCCATGTGCGAATGCTAAGTTAATGTATTACGATTTTGGCAAGTGACAAGCCTGTAACTCTCTTACCATTAAGTGATGTTCTCCTTCTCTGCAGAACTGGGCACAGTTAAATCTTAAATTTTGAAATATACACATTCAACGTTCTTCCTCTCGTACATTGGTATTCAGATTTAGTTGGTGTAACATAAGGTGCTTTAGAGTGATATCAGAGTTTCTTAACAGATATGATTTCTATTGTAAGGTGGTCCTTTAAAATAGGCCAGAGTTAATGAATATTGTCACTTCCATCACTTTCCCCGGTCCTCAAAATGGTCAGAGAAAAATATATTCCTACTTCAAATTAAAATGCTTCTATATAATCTATGTCTTGATCTTTTCTTATAAAACTTGTAGTGTATAATGTGCAATTTTCCAAAAATACTAGTAATTCATTAAATAGCAAGTTTTATTGGCATATGCTTGTAATATATAGATAGAGGGTTTCTTTAAAGTCAATTCATATGTGGGGAGATAACATTGATACACATATACTGGGTTTAGCAGGTTGAGAACTCTGAGCTGCAGGTGTTGTGGATTGCTGTGTAGGATGTGCTCTATTAAGCATGTTTGCTGTGCACATATTTATTAGTTTTCTGTAGCTTTTTGAAGTGACGTAGCTAGTTGACCATATTTTGAATTTTGATAGGTGTCAACTGTTACTCTTGGTATTGAGTCAACCTTCTAAGTGTCATTACCAAAGGTAGCAGTAGATAAATTCATCCTTCTTGAGATTCTAACATCACTGTTTCATTAAAGCTGCCTACAACTTATTTATTAACCTTTTGTATGTGGTGGCTGAGCAAATTTTGGTTGAAAAACTCCACGCCATTTATCTGTTTGGGCCTGTGTGTTATAGAATTTGCAGTAAGTCATCCATTGTATCTTTGTATGTTTAAAAAAAAAATCATTGTAAATAGTTTAGAGATTATGAGAGCTTTTACTTTAAGTTTTGTTTGGATGAGAGGTACGATTGCTTATTGTTTGTTAACCAAACACTGGTGTTCTCAGTGTCACTGCTGCTGTTTTCTCTATGTGCTAGAAGATAGATGTCTATAGTGGGTCCGGGTTTATATTCGGAATTGTTTTGTGTACTCTGCAAATGTGGAGGGGGAAGAACAAAATCTTTTTGCAGAGTTGGATGGGCAGAATTCTTTCTTAGGAACTGTTCAGCTCTTTATGTATACTTGCCTTATAACACATCTGTAAATAGTACAAAATTAATTTATCCCAGAAAAAATAGTTTATCTTGATAGCAGTGTTTATAGAAAAGTAGGAAATCACAGAACGTTTGCGTTTGTTTTCTTTCTCCTAAAGCAGTAATTAAATTCACGCTCTTGCCTTCTTTAAATTGCAGCTCAGAACATGGCAATGGAGAATGTTTTACAGCTGTGACTAGCTATTTTACTGCTGCAGAAGGAGACCAGTCCTCAAGTGATGAGAGTCGTGAGACTGCCCCAAGCAGAATGGAGTGTGAGTCTGGAGTGCAGAGCAGCAGGAGTGGTGTAGAAAAGGAGAACACAGACTTCTGTTTCCCAAAAGGGTATGGTTTGTTTTATTAACTGGCTTCCTCTAAGTTCTGACATCAGCGGTCACACAGTATCCACATGGCACTACACAGAATAATGTCAGTTCTAAAACTAGTTACAGTACTAGCAATAATAACTTGTCTTTATCAAAATAATCTGAGTAGTTGCATGTATTTCGAATTGGGGAAAAAAAGGCATGTCATGCAAACAATTCTATTTTATGAAAGATACAGAAATAACGAGGGGGTTGACATGTAGTGGCGATAAGGGTAATGGGCTGGATATACTGACTTTAAAAGAACAGATTAGGTGTGTTATATACACACCTTTTGATACTGCTTAAGTACTCCTTGCGAAGCAGTGGCTCTTAGCTTTATTGCTTGTCATATGCCACTGCCGCCGTTTGTTTCTGCAGCCCTATCAGTGATTTAAGGAAATTTGAACTACTTGCTTGCTGGGAACTTACTGTTTTTTCCAGTCATACAGTACTGTACTTCATAAAATGTATCTGCCTTTGTTGCAAGGCAAAATTCGTAGCTATAAATAGCTAAGGAAAGTGGTTTGTGTGTTTGTGTTTTGTTTTGTTTTTTTTTTTCTTTCCTAAACATCTAACA
This sequence comes from Tauraco erythrolophus, assembly GCF_009769465.1. NCBI lineage: Eukaryota > Metazoa > Chordata > Aves > Musophagiformes > Musophagidae > Tauraco > Tauraco erythrolophus. The sequence continues at coordinate 66,609,822 of NC_141496.1, forward strand.
TTAACCTTATATTCTTAGTTTGAGTCTTCATAGAGCAACAAGTCGTGCCTAAGTGTTCTTTCAGCTTTTTCCACTCTCCAGTTCCACTCTGAAGTAGACAGTACCTATTACCAAGCAGTCCAAATCCCTTACTGCTTTTTTAGTATCACTGTCTCTTGAGGTTTGGGGAATTAGTGTGGTGTTATGAAAATTGTTTCAGAACAACAGCAATGGAGTTGTATACTCTTTGTGTACTAGCTTTCTTTCATATGAACAGCCTGCAAATGTGCCCATTTCTAACATGATTACTGTTTTTTTTTCCTTTGGTAAGGAAAGTGAGCCTCACAGCCCTGTGGCTCTACACATCCAGGAGACTCATGCTCCTTTAGAAAACCCAGGGATGAGAGGAGTCTTTCTCCTTATGCTAATACCTTCACTTGCAAAAAATATCACATGGCATTCAGGCCGAGTTTTCCCATGAAGGCTGTTCAAGAGTGTCAAGAGAGCCTTTCTTATTAGTGGCTTTAGATCCATGTAGATGATAATGAAAATCTTTAGTACCAAACTTACTAGCCCTGGCAGAGATACTGCCTGTACTAGGGAAGATGCAAAGCAAGCTACTTACTGTACTGCTGGCTGTGAGCATTAGACAAATAATTTTGCCACAGAATCATGGGTGTTACTAGATTCTGAGTCTGGAGCTGATACCACTGTGAGTTTCTTAGGTTTTTTTACAGCAAATACTAAATTCCTAATCTGGGACTTTGCAGTCTGAGAAACGTGCGGCTGTAGCCCTTGTAATATGTGTAGCTTTTGTTGCTTGCATGTGTTTGTAAATTCTCCTACATTTTCAGTTTTAGCTCTTCATTTATTTATTTGAAGGGAACAGACATTATTGGAGGAAGAGGAGATTCCTCAGTCTCTCTACTATGGTAAAGCAGAGAGTGCAAGTGGTGAGGAAAATAATCCAGTTAGTGACGTAGTATGTCCTGGGTTCCTCCAGTTGGATGGAAATAACAACCCTGAGGATGACTGCAATGTGAATGAAATCCTGGAGGAGGTCTGGAGGTACGCCTTTGATAGTCTTCTGTGTGAATTTCAAAAGTTTTGTAGTTACTGTTTTACTTTTTGTGGAAGATGCCAAAAATACTCATGGCTATCAGTATGCACTTATATCAATGGCTGATAATCTGAGTTTCAAGGCTTAAGGTACTTCAAGTGCTATGTTTCTTCTAATGAAAGAAAAAGGATATAAATTTGCTAAATCAGGCTGTGATCTGAGGAAACGGTGGTGTGCTAAATATTCAAGGGATGGGTGTAGATTTTCAATTAAATTTGAAGATGGTAAGTATTGTGTGAGTATAACGAAAGTAAAGCAATACAAATGTAATCAGCATTCAAGTCAAAGAAATTTTATAATTGGTCTTTCTCTTTTACAACTAGTGTAAGTTAGATGTTATAAGCTTATTTTATTTCTTTTGAAATGCCATGCGCTTACCTAATTTTATCACAGTTTTGAATTCTTCACTCAATTTTCTGTTATTAGATTACTGAAGAATTTTGCAATGTATTTATTACAAAAATTCTGTGAATATCAGGAAGAAAATGTTCAGAGCCACTTGCACAGCCTAATCCTAGAATAGTGTAATGCACTTATTTTAAAGTAAGTGGAAGCTGGACAGAATGCTTTCCAGTAAAAGGCTTAACACTTGCTCTCTTCTTATTAAAAATACCATAAACTGCAATGTAGACATACCAAAACCACTGGTATTTTTCCCTTATGAAGTTCTATTGTAAAAAAGCACAACAGGGACTCATGCATGAGAGTCCAAGCTAGAAGAAAGGCACTTGTTCTTACAATGCCAGGCAGCAGGCTAGCGAAGGAATTGTGAGACATGGACAAAAACTGTTTAAGTGTTGGAGGCTAGCCTTGGTAAGCTTTGTAATTATTCAAAGTATAAAGGAAGGTGCTTCTGTGATAGTCTGTTAAGTTTTGTCTGTGCGTATGCAGATCTTTGCTTGTGACTGTTTGAAGATTTAATCCCTGAATGTTGAAAACAGAACTCGAAGCAGCTGCCAAACTATGCACTGTGACACATGATGTAATCAAAATCTGAATGCTAGTTGTAAAATGAGCTTAATAGCATACATACAAAATTTATTAGCTGAACTGTATGCCCTTTTACTTGGGAGTAGTCAACAGGAAAAGCTCCCATCATGTTCTGAAGTCTATATTGTCTTGAGCACACCACTGTACTGGGAGCAGGTGCTGGCAATGGGGCTGCAGGGTGCCTCTGTGAGGAGAGGCCAGGGCTGCCCCGTGTGCAACACAGCTGGCTCCAGCTGACCCACTGCAGGCTGGTGCTTCTGGGAAAGGATTTAAGAAAGCACAGCAGAGGGTGAGTTAGGATGTGAGAGAAACAACCCTGCAAGACATCAAGGTCAGAGAAGGGAGAGGAGGTGCTCCAAATGCTAGGGGAGAGGTTCCCCTGCACCCCCTGGAGAAGACCACAGTGGAGTAGGTAGGTATTTGCTGAAGGAACCATGCCTGTGAAAAGCCCTCTCTGTAGCAGCTGGCAAAGAACTGCAGCTTGTGGAAAAGACCTACGCAGGAGCCAGTTTATCCTGAAGAACTGCAGCCTCTGGGAAGGGCCCCACACTGGAACAGGGAAACAGTGTGAGGGGGAAGAAGCGACAGGGAGGAACTGCCATGGATTGACCACAGCCCCTGTTCCCTGTCCCTCTGCCCTGCTTGGGGTAGGGAGTCAAAGAGGAGTCAGAAATGAAAGAGTTAAGCCTGGGAAGAAAGGGAGGGCTAAGGGGAAGGTGCTTTAGTTTTTATCTTTGCTTCTCACTAGCCAAATCTGTTTTTATTGGCAATAAATTCATAGAATCTTAGAACAGCCCAGATTGGAAAGGCTCTCAAAAGATCACCTATTTCAACCTTTCAGTTATGTTAAGGTTGCCCCTTAAGTTGAGTCTGTTTTGCCTGTGAGTGGTCTCCCTGTCTTTATCTTGACCCACGGGCTTTCAGTCTTATTTATGCCCCTGTCCGTTTGAGGTGGAAAAGTGAAAGAGCAGCTGGGTGTGTATCTGGCAGCCAGCCAAGGTCGACTCAACACGGCCACCTCATGCCAGTATGTGCACACACAGTTGTTAACAGGTGATGCGCAGTAATGTGATGCACCCAGACCTCCTGTTATTACTATTTACTTTGAAATGAAGACCAGGTTTCCTAACTCATGTTTTTCAGACAACTGAATGAGTTTAATGGTGCAGAACAAATTCAAGTCAGTTTTCCTGCGGATTCTCGGCTTTTCTCAGCTGTAACACTACAAGAACAGTTACAAGGAGCTATGCAGGTAGTAAAATGTTCTTGGTGGTATTATATCAGTGATGTTTTGACATAAGATTTTATTATTGAATCTTTTTTCAGCATCATCTGAAAACCAGGAGAATCAGGGAATAAATTACCTTCCTGTTTTAGCTTGAAATTTCAAGTGTGCGAGCTTGAAAATAAATGTTGGAAGGTCTTTTAAATGATATAGTATAAGTTGTCATTGACCAGTGCTACTCCTTTTAGAATATGTATTTATTTTCTCTTAAAGGATAAAAAGATACTAATTCTACCGATTTAAGCATATGCTATTTAAATTTTTCTAAAGAATGTCGCCAAATTCCCTACATAACAAAGGAAAGTTCATATCTGGATCTGTGCCTGTGAATTGTCCCATCTTTTCTTTTTTTAGCAAGAGTACAATTGAATATCTCATGTTTTCATTCCTCAGTAGAAGAGTTTTCTGTGTTTGACTGTCTTGACTCCGTGTGTTTTAAATAAACAAAAAAAACACTGACAAAATGAAAAACAAACCACCCAAATGGAAAAAAGTCTTTTTTCTTTACTTATTCAAATCCCATTTCATCTGTCTGACTTTGGAGAAACCAGAGAATTTGTTAGCTAGAACCAGCACAGTTATGATTTTTGTCTTTTCTGTGTTACATGATGTTGATGACTGTCAGAGTGAAGATGGAGCTAGCTGAAATTCACTTTGCAATGCGACAATTCTTGCACTACCAGAAATCTCCCCTGCAGGGTATTTGTCAAAATAAGAGTTAAATGATGTGTAGACATATAATATGGTGTTACAACAATTACACCACACACAGAACATTGAATTTAAGTTTTGAGGCATCGAGGGGCAGTTTGACTACTAGCTCTTAGTTAAAAGGGCTGAACAGGGCAGACTATGTCATAGTGTGCTTGCAGACAAAATGCTTTCCAAAGCTGACAGAGGAACAATCACAGACAACTTTTTACATGGATATGTGCGAAATCAATGATTTTTGCAAATAAACTTTGTGGGGATTTTCCGAGGGGGTGGAAGGATTGTTTCCTGAAGTTGGCAGTTGTTCAGTTTCCAGGTATTGTGCATCTCTCAAGGTATATGAGAGGTCAGTGTTATGCATGATCAAGTCCCATAGGGTCTTCTCCAGCTATGAAGGATCTTGTTAGCATTACTCATCTGGAAACACTTCAGAGTGCTTACTAATGTGTAGGAGTATAAAGCGGTATTTTGAAGCTGTAAAGAGAAAATTCATTGTCTCTTTCATAGCTGCCAGTTCTCACTACATCAAAAGGGACAGAACTACAGAAGCAGTTGACCTCCTCCTTTGAACCAGAGTAAGAATCTATGTAGAGAGGAGAAACTGATCTTATCTTTTCTCTTTTCTTCATCTATATGTTAACGCTTGAAGAGGAGACTGAGGTTGTTATGGCTCTGAGTTTTTCTTTATCGTTACTGTGTAACAGCATTTCCCGAATTACTCTGCTACATGTGCGCTATTGTTGGGCCAACCTGTAAAAGCAATCCTAGGTGGCTGCATGTATGACTGACTGAGAAGATGCTATGATTATGTTAGTGCCACCAGGAACAGAGTGCCATTGAACACACTTGGCCAGCAGGAAGATTAAAATTTATTCTGGATAGATAGACATTACAGAGCATTTTTTACTCACTTGCTCTTGACTTCCGGAAATACTTGCAATATTGCTAAGAGAAAAATTGAAGAGTTTTGGATAATGCTCATTCTTATTTTCTAAACAATTTTAGTAACTGTCAGGTCACTGTGGATGTTGGACAAGAGAGGAAACCAATTCTCTTAAATAGTATTTGTGTTTGAAATTTAGCGCTGAAGTGTCTGAAACTTTACATTGGGTATAGAATTCTGGCATAATTGGAATTAGTCAGCACAAAATGGTAACTGAGTCATAAAAGAAACAGCTGAATTAACTGTGACTAAATGGGTGACACGGGTTTTGAGTAACAATTCAAAATATTTCCTCCAGATCTCAAGCAGAATACATAGAATACCCCTTTTTCCAGTATAAAGATGGTTACTAAAACTGTTCAGAAAATAAGAGCAAGGATTGTCCAGAATTGTTCAACATTTCTCTTTGGCAGTATTGCAAATATCTGTGGAAGTTGAGAGAAAGTGAGCAAAACAAGAGGCTCTGTAATGTGTATCTATCCAGAATATATTTTGTTTGCTGAGATCCTATATTTTTTTTAAAAAAAAAAGAAAGATGTAGACAGGATCAGGATATCATGTTTTCTGCTTTCTAGAAAACAGGACTTGCAAATGGCTAGTCCAGTGTAATCTCTTAATAAAATACGACGTGACCCTGTCCTGGACTGGATTAACATAGACTAGAAACTTGTGTTCCTGGAAGGATGTACAGCCTTAAAACACAACTTCGCTGGTTGTCAGACAATTGGAGATGAAGATGTAGAAGCATATTCCACAAATCTAAAAATGTAAAGCCTTTCATTGAAATATTAAACATCTCATAATGTTACAAAGCTTTTTGCTTATCTCTGGTACTATGATCACAGTGCTTGCTCAGATATCCAAAATGTGTCATACAGCATTTTCAGGGAGAAAAAAAAAAATCTTGTTTTAAAAACTGGTATCTTTCATGATGCAAAGACCAAACTGAACTAACTTTTCAAGTTTGGCTAAGAGAGGTTGCAGAAAATGTCTTTGCTTTCTGCTAGAAAATGCAATTTCTGATTTTCTGTTTATAGGGTATATAGAAAATGTTTATAATACGACAAATTTTGTTCTGTAGTTTGTTGCAGCTGTATATATGTATCAATTAGAGAGTCAGAGATCACTGTGAGAGATATCTTAGTAACTAATGTCAAGGTGACGAGGCTTGAGAGCTCTTTGGGGAAAGCGAGAAAAGTCTGTCGTCTTCGTGACTGGTATTTTTATGCTCCTCATCCCTCTCCCCAAGAGTAAAGGGAGTGATTTCACCTTTTCTTGATATAGTTCATCTTACTTTGGGGGGTCAGGACTTGTTCTGGTTTTGCTAGACATTTTTCCACAGGATGATTAGATTTCAGTTTTACCAGATTCCTTTCCTGTTTGTTCTGCAACTTTTTGTTCTCACCTTCCAGATCTTAATTGCCTGCATGCGTATTTTCTTTGTCTGAGTAATTATACCCCCAGCTAGTTTGCCACTTTGCAGTTACATATTATCTATGCATTTATACTCAGCTTTCTAACAGGTTACTGCTTGCCACTTACACTATTTTAATATTATTTAGATCTGGCTTTAGGGCGAACAGCTATTACTTGAGTCTTGCTTAGTCCAGTTTGTGGACTTAGTCCAGTCCACCTTGTGGGTGCAACATACCTCTGCTTTTGCTTCAAGTTTAAAAAGTAACCCGCTTACTTCCTGGTATTAAGTATTTTTTGCACCAGAGGTTTTGTAACGAAGACGTCTGAGCTTTGGCTAGCTTTAAGTATTATTGTGATTTAATGAACAGATTGGGTTGCATTTAATTATAACATCATTAATAATCTGTCTAATGACTGATTTTATTCAACCTGTTACTGATTTACTTAATTCACGTCCTAAGTTTCCCAAAATTCTCTTATCTAAAATAGTAGATAGATTAACCATATCCTTTTCATTTATAACAACATGATTTATTATAAGAGTCTATTATAGCTCAGAAAATGTTCCAAAAATTTCTCTATCCAGCAAACTAATTCACTGTAGCTGTGAAACACTTGAAAGGGATGTGACATAATGCATCCAAAATTCAATTGGAGGGGGTGGGGTTGGGGAAGATCTGTCCCAATTAACTGTGACATTTGAAGGGGAGAGATAGTGAATACATTAAATATTTTTTTTAAAAAAAGCTATGTTCTATGAGACTCTGAGATCCTAAAATGTAATAACCTGCATATGCGCTTTTTTTTTTTTTCTTCCTGTTGTTTTAAAGAAATTATTTAGCTGGAAGTGTTTGCTTTATTTCATTAGAAGTATAGAACAGGTTGAGTGTTTCTGCAGTGTCAGTGACTTCATTTATGGGTATTTCCTGTGCTGATTCACAGATATGAGAAGGAGAAACCCCTGCAGGTTATAGCGCTTCTGGGTTTTAGCAGTGTCCAGCATTTGGTTTATGATACATGGAGCAGTAAGCAGTTATAAGAGTTATAAGTAATAAGAGAAGGAAAATAAAAGTATCTTTGAAGTCATAAAGATATCTTATAAAAGTTGTAAAACAGGTATTTCTTTGCTCTGCTTTGATTTTGAAGGTGTAGTTTTAAGCTTCGGGGTTCATGTGAGGCTTTCTGTCTGTGATGTTTCTTTTGTGTAGCTTTCAAAAGCAAAGAATACAATGCTTTTGTAAATTGTTTTGTGCTTGAGAATACTAATGCTGGATATAGACAGATT